>NC_088796.1:38460659-39161492 GCF_011386835.1 Chrysemys picta bellii | reverse complement strand
TGCAACACTATGTGGTCCCTCCAGTCTGTTCTTGTTTCCCGGGCCCAGAATCGGCGTTCCACGGCTATAACCTGACCCATTAACAGCACGATCTCCAAAGCACCGGGGCCCGCGGTTTGATAGAATTCCATGTCCATGTCCTCATCACTCTCGCCGCCGCGCTGCCATAGCCTACTCCTCGCCACCTTGTTTTGCAGGTTCTGGTTCAGCATAAACTGCACGATAACGCGCGAGGTGTTTACAATGTTCATGACTGCTGTCTTGAGCGGAGCGGGCTCCATGCTTGCCGTGGTATGGCGTCTGCACTGTTCACCCAGGAAAAAGGCGCGAAACGGTTGTCTGCCATTGCTTCCCTGGAGAGGGGGGAGGATGTACCCAGAACCACCCACGACAATGTTTTTGGCCCCATCAGGCATTGGGATCTCAACCCAGAATTCCAATGGGCGGAGGAGACTGCGGGAACTATGGGATAGCTACCCACAGTGCAACGCTCTGGAAATCGACGCTAGCCCCGGTACATGAACGCACACCGCCGAATTAATGTGCTTAGTGTGGCTGCATACATTCGACTTTATACAATCTGTTTCCAAAATTCGAATTATATAAATTCGGATTAATCCCGTAGTGTAGACATACCCTTCCTGTGAACGTGTGGGTCAGCCTGTGAAGAATGGCTACAGAAGCCCTACAGATGCATGTGACCATGTCATCTGATACTGGAACCTATCTTGAATTCTGTACTTTTCCACACGAAGCTGGGCGGTGTGTGGGGGGGGTGGTCAAACTAGGGAAAAAAAGGACTCCCACCATATGCAAATCCTATTTAAGGGTGGGAAGTGAGGTAATCCAGGTCGTCAGTTCTCCCCTGCTACCCCACCCAAGATGACTGCTGGAAACAACTAAGTTCGAACTGGGGGAAAGAACTGGACCCTGGCTGGAAGGACATCCGGCTTGTGAAGATGATGATTAGAACCATGTTTAGGGTGAGAACTTACATGTAACCAGTTTCTTGCTCTGTTTTATTTTCTTAATAATCTGCCTTGTTCGGTCTTCTACCTCCTTAACTACTTAAAATACATCTGTTATAGTGAATACATTTATTTCTGGCTTACAATATAACCCAGTTTATGTGATTTCTAATTGGGGGGAGGAGCGAGAAGTTGTGCATACCCTCCTCCACATTGAGGGACGAGGTGAATTTCATATAATTTTGCCACGGTCTCAAGCCTACTTCTGGTCCTTATTCCTGCATCACTGAGAATTACCCTTTTAGACCATACTCTCCATCAACATCACAGACTTTGGTGCCCATTATTTGCTGCACTCTGGACTTCATGCCTGATTTTGAATTATTTTGAGGATATCATTTGGATAACCCTTTTTAGACCTCAGGCCCCACTTTGGTTTTGAATTATGTTGTATTTTCTCTTTCGATCCTGTATTTAGTTTTGTCTTCTGTCAATAGATTGTTAACTAGTTTGTTTTTTAAGAGTTTATATATGGAAGAAAAGAACACAGAAAGTTTGCCAACTTTCATAACTTGCTGCCTTTATTTTTCCTTTTTCAAGAGTGTTAACTGCTTTGACTTCCTGGAGATACACACAGAGCTATATTTATTAGGACATCTGGTAAGCAGTAGTATCTTGGAAAGTCTCAGTGAATTCCTCTGAGCAAATTCCCGATGAGGTAGAAAACTGCTAAAGCATGTATTTCTAGAGCAGATGCTTTCTCCTTTGTCTTTCCACAGAATGAACACAGGGAGAAGTGCCAAATCTGAAGTATCTTTGGATGTCAGGAAAGAACAAAAATGAGGTCTTTAGAAGAAAGAAGTGTTTCATATAGCAGGCAGCATCTCAATGTAAAAATAACAGATGCCTCTGCAAAAGGGAGGAAGGACTTCTCTATTTAAAGATTCTAAACAAAGAAAACAAATCAAAGCTGCTACACAAAAATAATAAATATATTCAGAAAGCAGTGTCCTAGTATACAAATGAAAATATATTTCATTGGAGCATAGGACTTGCCAGAATGGACCAGGCCTGTGGTCCCTCTAGTCCTCTATTCTGTCTCCAAAAGTAACCAGCACCATAATCTTTAGAGGAAGATGCAAGAAACGCCCAGAAGGCAGATGTGAGATAATCTGCACTCTAGGGGAATCTCCTTCTAATATCATATAATCAGAGATTGACATAAGCCCTCAAAAATGAGGTTTTATTATATGCCTTGCCCAACTCTACTTTTCAGTGTTTGCTATCAAAACTCTGGATAGATCCTCCATTGTTGACTGCACTTTTCTTGGGATTCTGAAACTTTGGAGCCAAGAAGATTGCCCCATTACTACAGATATTGCCATAGATCACAAGGCACCATCTGCTGCTTCCAGTGCTTCTTGCAAACTAACCGTCCTTCATTTATTAGGAATTTGAAGTCCGTCCTATGTTTCTATAGCAACTTATCAACAAAATCTGTGAACTTAATTATAATTAAGAAAATAGCAGGCAAGCAGGGCCTGACAATTTAACATTCTAAATTGTAAGCTTGCTGATGAATAACACCTATGACCAAACAGATCTGGTTATTTCAACTCTTCCTCAAATGGAGTAACCTTGGGTTGGGGCTGTCTAATCTTCTCGTCTGCAGCCACAAATAAGGAGCCTGTACCAGGTTTGAACAAAGATATTCTGAACAAATGGCATTTAGTATCTTTTGTCTGCCTTTTTTTTTTTTTTTTTTTTTTTTAAATTTGAGGTGACAGTTGCTGGTGTTTGCCAAATATTTTTAGCAAGTTCCAATAAACCCTCATTAATGGGAAGAGCTACTCTTCTTGGCATTAAAGTATACAGGATGTGCAACAACTTGTGAGGGGTCTCCTGCACCTCCGCAAATGGAATAGTTCTCTGAAAACGTTCGCTCCATGTGCAGTAAAAGTCAAAAAAACCTAACAGAATGTTAGGAATCATTAGGAATGAGATAGAAAATATCTAAATCCATGATATGCCCACTACTTGAATACTGAATACCGTTCTGATCGCCGCATCTCAAAAAAGATATAGTAGAATTGGAAAAAGGTGCAGAGAAGGGCAACAAAAATAATTAATGGGATGGAACAGCTTCCATATGAGGAGAGATTAAAAAGACAAACTGTTCAGCTTAGAAAAGAGACGACTAAGGGGGAAAATGGGAGACGTCTATAAAATCATACTGATATGGAGAAATTTAATAGGAAAGTGTTATTTACCCTGTAGGGAGCTGGGGTGGCCTCCCTCCGAACCAGAGCGTAAAGAACCACTCTCTCAGCCTGAGTGGGAGGAGCCAGGGCAAGCTTACTCCACCCCCGGAAGGGGGGGCCCTTAGCCCACTCAGGGCAGCACCAGGGAGGGAGACAGACCCAGACTGCTGGCTATTCCCTATAGACCCTGCTGCCGAACCAGGAGATGCCCTGGAGCAGGAGAAACCTGACCTTGAGGAAGGTCTCGGGCTACCAGGACTGCCGGCCACAGAGTACCCCGAGGAAGTGGAGGAGTCAGGCAGCAACCTGAGCCCGAATGAGCCTGATGCTGAGGGTGAGATGGAGCTACCGAGGCTACCGGAGGTGGAATATCCCAACGAGTTGGAGGAACCCGAGGGACCCACTTGAGAAGTAGGAAGTGGCCCAGGGGTAGAACTGGACAGTGTGGTGAATCAGTATTTGATCAGTGTGTTGCGGATGGATCCCCACTGACCCAGTGGTGGGACCCTCTCCTCCCACCGCTGTCAGGGCCCTGGGATGGAACACAGTGGAGTCGGTTGGGCTTGCGTTCCCCTACCCCGGCCACCCCGCCTCAGGATGGCAGAACCCCAATAAAGAACTAAGGACTCTAGCCAGCACTCCCTGGCCTGAGGGGTGCGCCACTGACTCTTGCCGGCGCTCCCCAGCCTGAGGGGCGCGCCACGGACTTTTGACGGCGCTCCCCAGAGTACCCCGAGGAAGTGGAGGAGTCGGGCAGCAACCCGAGCCCAAATGAGCCTGATGCTGAGGGTGAGATGGAGCTCCCCGGCCTGAGGGGCTCCTCAGAGTACCATGAGGGGTGTGCCATGGTCGCTGGCCAGTACTCCTGTGTCGCGCCAACTGCGACGGCACATCTCACTCCGCTAATTCCCCATCGACGAAGAGGTATGACCAAGGCCTTTCGGCAAGGGAGTAGCTCCCCACCACCCCCAGTGGTTTGGTGGACCAACTGAAACCTTGCTACATACCCCTTTGCATAACATACTTACCAGGAGTCAGCCAATGAAACTAACAGGAGGTTTAAAACAAACAAACAGAAGTACTACTTCATACAACATAGTCAACCTGGGGAACTCATTGCCATGAGTTGTTGTGAAGGCCAAAAGTATAACTGGGTTAAAAAAAGAATTAGGTAAGTTCATGAAGGATAGGTTCATCAATGGCTATTAGCCAAGATGGTTAGGGACAAAACCCCATACTCTGGATGTCCCTAAACCTCCAACTCCCAGAAGCTGGGAGAGACAACAGAGGATGGATCAAACGAAATTGTCATGTTCTGTTAATTCCCTCAGAAGTATCTGGCACTGTCAGAGGCAAGACTCTGGGCTAGATGGACCATTGGTCTCACCCAGTATGGCTGTTATTAATCTCAGCAACCTTTCTCAGTAAATCCTGAAAAAACTTTTATAGTCATCCAGATGAGACTGTGCTAAACAGATTACCATCTCCTTTGGACACAAAGATGAAATACCCAACTAGGGTGTAATGTCCTCATTTTGGAGCTGTTCCTCCTCCTCAAAGACTTCCTCTGCAGGCTGAGGATCCTGAGGAGATTCTGATGTTGCACTGTTATCTACTTCTGAGTAGAAGTCTCATTATAAGGTGGAGCATAGAATCATAGAATCATAGATTATAGGACTGGAAGGGACCTCGAGAGGTCATCGAGTCCAGTCCCCTGCCCGCATGGCAGGACCAAATACTGTCTAGACCATCCCTGATAGACATTTATCTAACCTACTCTTAAATATCTCCAGAGACGGAGATTCCACAACCTCCCTAGGCAATTTGTTCCAGTGTTTAACCACCCTGACAGTTAGGAACTTTTTCCTAATGTCCAACCTAGACCTCCCTTGCTGCAGTTTAAACCCATTGTTTCTGGTTCTATCCTTAGAGGCTAAGGTGAACAAGTTCTCTCCCTCCTCCTCATGACACCCTTTTAGATACCTGAAAACTGCTATCATGTCCCCTCTCAGTCTTCTCTTCTCCAAACTAAACAAACCCAGTTCTTTCAGCCTTCCTTCATAGGTCATGTTCTCAAGACCTTTAATCATTCTTGTTGCTCTTCTTTGGACCCTTTCCAATTTCTCCACATCTTTTTTAAAATGCGGCGCCCAGAACTGGACACAATACTCCAGCTGAGGCCTAACCAGAGCAGAGTAGAGCGGAAGAATGACTTCTCGTGTCTTGCTCACAACACACCTGTTAATGCATCCCAGAATCATGTTTGCTTTTTTTGCAACAGCATCACACTGTTGACTCATATTTAGCTTGTGGTCCACTATAACCCCTAGATCCCTTTCTGCCGTACTCCTTCCTAGACAGTCTTTTCCCATTCTGTATGTGTGAAATTGATTTTTCTTTCCTAAGTGGAGCACTTTGCATTTGTCTTTGTTAAACTTCATCCTGTTTAACTCAGACCATTTCTCCAATTTGTCCAGATCATTTTGAATTATGACCCTGTCCTCCAAAGTAGTTGCAATCCCTCCCAGTTTGGTATCATCCGCAAACTTAATAAGCGTACTTTCTATGCCAATATCTAAGTCGTTGATGAAGATATTGAACAGAGCCGGTCCCAAAACAGACCCCTGCGGAACCCCACTCGTTACGCCTTTCCAGCAGGATTGGGAACCATTAATAACAACTCTCTGAGTACGGTTATCCAGCCAGTTATGCACCCACCTTATAGTAGCCCCATCTAATTTGTATTTGCCTAGTTTATCGATAAGAATATCATGCGAGACCGTATCAAATGCCTTACTAAAGTCTAGGTATACCACATCCACCGCTTCACCCTTATCCACAAGGCTCGTTATCCTATCAAAGAAAGCTATCAGATTGGTTTGACACGATTTGTTCTTCACAAATCCATGCTGGCTGTTCCCTATCACCTTACCACCTTCCAAGTGTTTGCAGATGATTTCCTTAATTACTTGCTCCATTATCTTCCCTGGCACAGAAGTTAAACTAACTGGTCTGTAGTTACCTGGGTTGTTTTTATTTCCCTTTTTATAGATGGGCACTATATTTGCCCTTTTCCAGTCTTCTGGAATCTCTCCCGTCTCCCATGACTTTCCAAAGATAATAGCTAGAGGCTCAGATACCTCCTCTATTAGCTCCTTGAGTATTCTAGGATGCATTTCATCAGGCCCGGGTGACTTGCAGGCATCTAACTTTTCTACGTGATTTTTAACTTGTTCTTTTTTTATTTTATCCGCTAAACCTACCCCTTTCCCATTAGCATTCACTATGTTAGGCATTGCTTCAGACTTCTCGGTGAAGACCGAAACAAAGAGGAGGATGCTCATGATAAAGACCCCAGGGTTCCAGTATGGCCATGCAGGAACATTAAACAGGTAGAAAGCAGGGGCACAAGAGGAAGAGTACCAGGGAATATGGCTACCCTCATAATTCCTATGGAGCTTAGGTTTATAGGAAATGCTAGACTCCCTTTCCAACCCAAGAACTCAGAAGAAAAGGCCCGAAGAGAATATGTGGGAGATCCTTCCCCATTGTGCTATGAGCCAAATGAAGAACAAGAAAATTCTACCTCTAAAGATGGGCTGCTGAGGCAAGAGTATTGGGTTGTAACACAGTAGTAGTGGCTGGTGCCAGAGAGAAGCCCATTACTGATGAAACAGTGAGAATACATACAAGGGCAATGCTAAACCCAACTGAAAATAAAGACGACTCACGTTCCTCAAGAACTTGGAGTTCCTCTGGTGCCATGTAACTCCCCTGTACTGGGGTGCCGTGAATCTCTGCTCAATCTCAATATCTCTTCATGTGAGAGTTTTTCCAGTCCCCTATTCATTCTTACTGATCATCTCTGGATTCCCTCTAATCTGGAATATCCTTTTTGAGATCAATGACCAGTACTGAATGCAGTATTCCCAGTAAGGACAAAGCATTGATTTAGATAATAGCATTAGAATATTTTCTGTATTATTCTACATGCTATTCCTTATGTATCCTATTTTATTAAATACCACAGCTGCACATAGAGCACACTTTCAACTATCATATATACAGCTCCCCCGTACCCCCATTAGGGTTAGAATAATAGAATATCAGGGTTGGAAGGGACCTTAAGAGGTCATCTAGTCCAACCCCCTGCTCAAAGCAGGACCAATCCCCGGACAGATTTTTGCCCCAGATCCCTAAATGGACCCCTCAAAGATTGAACTCACAACCCTGGTCTTAGCAGGCCAATGCTCAAATCACTGAGCTATCCCTCCCCCGCTTTCCTTTTATAAAAGCTGGTAAAAACATATTTAAAAACAAGTACTTGGTCCTGTTTGGGCTGGTTTGGTATTGTGTAAAGATGGAGTTGTCTGAGGTGTGATTTTTCCAAAAGTTACCATCTCATTTGCTTTTTGGTTCTTGTCAAAACTAAGAATACGTTATATTAAACATCAAGGAAAAAAGAGACAATGACAGTACATTTTCATTTATTAAATAGGAAGGAAAGAGTGAGTATGTTGAGAGCTCCTGAAGAAATTGACTCCTGTTCTTTTTAAAGAAACTGGAGTCACCCTCATTCTTCTTCTATAATGTTTCCTATAAAAACAGGTGTGAACAGCACTGAATATCATAGGGTGGGCAGTCCCCAAAAGCAAAAAGGTTTCTATTCAGTTTATCCACAGTGGAAGGAGACTGACGCTGAGAACTGTAGAAAATTAATGCAATTTCAAATAAGTGGATTGTGAGTTATGATTTGGCAAAAGCCAAGCAGTGCTGTACAGAAAACTAACTGTTTAATTTGACCTGAAAATTCAACAGATAAACCCTTTACCTGGGATAGCCCTGCCTCATCAACCTGAGGTAGGATAATAAGAAAATGTGTGTGTTCTAGGACCCAGCACAGAACTTCTTAATTTTCTCAGAAGTTTTCCATTCCTATTTGAATTCATCTTTGTCCTTGCCTTTAGTTTGCTTATTCTCTCTCCCTCGCCAGTGGCTACCACCTCCCTCGTGGATCCAAACATATCTCAAGGGAAAGAACTCTTCTTTCTCTGATTTGGGTCTTAGATTTCAGAGTGAGAGGGCTTGGACAGGGTCTCAAGCCTCAGAGCTCTCCATCCTCTGAGATATAAATGAGGAGTAAATGAAGGGATTCATTCTCAATAGGCAAAGAATGTGGTGCAAAAGTGGAAGGGACGTGGCCAAACCCGAGAGCCTTGTGGACAACTCTGAACTATCTCCAGTATTTGCAAGAAGAGACACGCACCCTAAACACCTTGGATTAAGGGAAGGGGAAGAAGCCAGAAAAAGCAAATTGTTAAAACCTTTCAGGCATTCTTCATTACTTCATAAAGAAGATAAAAGGCACAATTCCAAAAATTTTCTAAATGAAAAGTTAACTTGATTAACTTAACAACAAAACTCAATAAAGCAACTTTTAATGGCCAAAACTATGGCCTTGGCTACACTTACCGGCAAGTTCGACGGCTGGAAATCGAACTTCTGGGTTCGACTTATCGCGTCTAGTCTGGACGCGATAAGTCGAACCCGGAAGTGCTCGCCGTCGACTGCGGTACTCCAGCTCGCCGAGAGGAGTACCGCGGAGTCGACGGGGGAGCCTGCCTGCCGAGTGTGGACCAAGGTAAGTTTGAACTAATTCGAAATAAGGTACTTCGAACTTCAGCTACGTTATTCACGTAGCTGAAGTTGCGTACCTTAGTTCGAATTAGGGGGGGTAGTGTAGACCAAGCCTATGTAAACAAAACTGTTGCATGTATAATACTTGCTATGCTTGCCTACACAATTATAGCACAATGTTTCTAATATACTATTATAAAGCACTTAAGGATAACTAAAATGTAAATAATACTCTATAAAGCTAAATACTACCTTCAGTTTACCAGCATAAAATATTACACAGAATATACAAATGTGAGAAAGTATCAGGAAGATTTTGATACTTTACCTGAATAAGATGAATTAGAGTGGTTAGAATGGCACATCTCAGCATATTGTGCTCCTCACTTTGTTTCCAAAGCAGGGGTAAATACTGAACCAAACATCCTACATATGGCCGTATCTACAGTCAAGAAATCAAAATGACAATATTTTTAACAGAGTAAAATATTTTACTTAACCATGAAACTATACAAAAGCTATTAAATCTCCAAAAATTTCACACATTATCTTTGAGCCAAAATTGCACAAGCTATGTTCAGTTGGTTTTGTCACAATATTAAATATATTTTTGTTTTGAACATGCTCCTTTTTTTCATTAACAAAAATACCTAACATTTCTTACCAAGAGATTTAAATGGTCCATGACTATGTAACGGTTACACAGAACATGTTATTCATAGCAGACATTATGAAAATGTGAGTAAAAGCTTAGTCATGTATGAAAAAAAAACACGGATGATATTTTCATATTGAAATGGTTTCGTCTAAAGTATGGATTAGAACAGCCTATATAATTGAATTGTGTGGGAAGAAAGAGTCCAAGAAAACCCAAGTTCAGTAAAAGGAAAGGAGAGGTTACTCATCTTGTGCAGTACTGGACTTCAAGATGTGTCCACCTGTAGGTGCTCCACTTCAGGTGTGCATGTGTTCTGTGCCTTTGACTGAAGATTTTTGGTAACAGTGCCCACTCAACCTGCGCATGCACCCTACATATATGCTCATGCCACATACTGAGGCTATATAAGGCTGTGTGTACGAACCCTCAGTTCCTTCTCTACTCCAAAGTCCCACAGAGGAAACTTCAGAAGCAGAGGAGGAGGAGAGCAGGTAGCGGAGCAACCACAGGGACACACATCTCAAAGAATTCCAGTTACTGTACAAGGTGAGTAACCTCTCCTTCTTTGAGTAGTATCCCTCTGGGTACTCCACTTCAGGCGACTCCTTAGCAGTAACCCCCTTAAGTGAGCAGGAGTTTCGGAACAGAGTCCAGCAGTGAAGAGAGAACTATGTTGCCTACAGCAGCATCCAATCTAGCAGTGTGAACTACAGCATAATGGCTGGAAAAAGTATGCACCAAAGTACATGATGCAGCTTTGCAGTTTTCAGCAACTGGAACGTCCTTGAGGAGGGCTACAGACATAGATTCTGATCTAGTAGAATGTGCAGTCACTCAGAGGGGAGATGGCATATGAGCCAAATTATAACAGGTAATAATACATCCAAAGATCAATCAAAGTCTCTGCATGGAGACAGTGAATCCACTAGACCTAGTCACAATAGAAACAGAAAGTCTAGGGGATTTCCTGAATGATCTGGTTCTGTCCAAGTAAAAGGCCGATGCCCTCTTAACACCCAGTGCATAGAATGTAGCTTCCTGCATAGACTGATGTGGCTTAGGAAAGAAAACTGAAAGGTGAATGGTATGGTTAATATGAAACACAGAAGAAACCTTAGGTAAAAGTTTTGGATGGGGTTGTAAAGATGCCGTTTTTCTTGAAGAACACAGTAAATGGAGGGTCTGTCATTAGAGTCCCAATCTCCCCAACCCTTGATGCAGAAGTGATGGCCACCAAAAAGGCTGCCTTCAGACAACTGTAACAGAGAGCACATAGCTAGTGGCTCAAGAGGCTGTTTCATGAGATGGTTAAGAACAAGGTGAGATCCCAAAGCAGATTAGCATCTCTAATCTGTAGAAAAAGGTTCATAAAATCTTTCAGGAATCTCACTATAGTCAGCTGTGTGAAAACTGACAAACCTTCTGGCAAGTGGAAAGCTGTTATTGATGCTGAGTGAACCTTGATGGATTACCTATTGGAATTGAACCTAAGACTGGAAAGAGATGGTTGGACAGGCAAAAGATGACGGCAGTTACACCAAAGACAACATGTCTCTATTTCTGAAGGTAAGTGTGTCTTATTGTTTCCCTCCTGCTATTTAATGGCACATGTTGTACTCCCAATGAACAGGATGCTTCTATCTAGTCCCAAAAAACATTGAGGAGCCATGTTTGGAGTTACAGAACATTCAGATTGGGGTAATCTGTTCAACCCGCATTCTGAGACAACAGTTGAGAACTGATCAAAAGCTGCCATGCATGGTGAGCAGTGAGTCTGATGAGATAAGAAAACCAAAATTGTCTTGGATGAGTTGGTGCAGTCAAAATGACCCTGGCTCAGTCCTTCTCAATCTTGTTGAGACCCTTTAAGAGCACTGGAGTTGGTGGATATGCATAAAAAGACACTTTCCCCATGTAAAGAGAAAGCTGTTTCCTAGAGTCTGGGGATCGGGTCCTCCTCTGGAACAGAATTTTCTGCATTTTGTGTTGGTTGCAGTGGCAAAAAGATTGACCTCTGGAAACCCCCAAGATAGGATTATTTTGTTTGAGGACTTGAGACTCCAACTCCCAGTTGTAATTTAGGGGAAAATGTCTTCGGAGGTTGTCTGCCATGGAATTTTGTATACCCAGGAAGTAAGAAGCCAAAATGACTGACTATCTGGTTGGCCAGCCACCAATTCCAGAGCTTTATTACTTCAGTGCAGAGAGAGGAGGAATGTGCTCCTCCCTGATTATTGATATAATATATACAAGCTGTGTTGTCCATTATGATCTTGATTGACTTGGTTTTGATTAAGGGTAAAAATAGGAGGCAGGCATTTCTGACCATCCTTAACTCCAGAAGAGTGATGTGCAAGCATTGTTTTTGTTGTGACCATTTGCCTTGGGCTGTGTGAGGACCTAAATGTGCTCCCTATTCCAGGAGGGAAGTGTCTAATGTTATCATGACCATAGAAGGAGTCTGTCTGAATGAGATTCCTGCACAAACTTTGGAAGGATCATTCCATCAGGTGAGTGACTGTAGGACAGAGTGTGTTGTAGACCATGGTCTTGACGCTGCTTTCATCTTGGAAACTCAATATAGATTGAGCATTAACAGAAGCAGAGGGCCCCTGTACATGGGGGTTTTCTGTATCAGGGTCCAAAGCCGGTCTTAAGGCTTGCTCCATCACTAATAGTCTATACTTAATTTCCTTGTTTTTACGGTATCTTCCCTTAAAAGAAGTGCAAATCTTGCACTTGCTGAGAATATGCAACTCTCCCAAGCAATGTATACACTGAGAATTCCCATCAATGATGGGAATGCTTCTCAACAGAAAAGGCATCTTTTAATATCTGGGGAGCCCAGCCACCACTAACACAACTGTGAAACGAATGCAACTATAATACAACATGTTGTATTTAACACCAATTCAAATAACTGAAACATGAAATTACAGTTTTATTGCACATCCTTATTGCACATTGTAAAAGTTCTTCCTTGCATGAGTTCTATGACATCATAGTAGAATAAATCAAAAGGTGTTTTAACAAATTGAACAATAAAAACTACCAGATGTGTAATTTTTAACATCTTGTGCATGTTGTATAATTATCTTTCTTTATAAATTTCCAGATTTCCAATTCATTTTGTTAGCTACCTATATAGAATATCATAAATTAACCACTTCAGCATATTAGTTTTTAATGCTGAAAGGATAACTTCCTATAAAGCAATCATTTCACATAACTTGTTTTTTCTTTACCATGGTATGTTCAACACAAAGTATGGACAAAAACGTAGTAAATTTTGCCTGATTTATTACATATTTTGTATGCTTCTTGTCCCTATTTTAATAATCTCATACAGAATTAAATTTAAAGCTAGGATACACTAAATCATCAGCTTAATTAAGCATAGTATACTATTTCAGCCAGAAATGACAAGAAAAATATTGCCTGCCAGCAATTTCCAGTTCATGGACCCAGGCATCAATCAACACAGCTGGCTAGTGTAAATTGGGAGAGATTAAGGACTGTGCTAGGTGGTTGCATTTCCCCAAAACTAATTCCAGTGATGAAGGAGTCCAAGTGAGAGGATCTATATGTGCCTCAAACACTCACGTAATCCAGAGCAGCATCAGTATTAGAGCCAAAGTAAATCTCAGGTGAACTTCATCTCTTATCCAGACACTCTCATAATGTACATACCTTTATCATCTGCATTACAGCAGCACCCAGAATGTGCTAAGTGCTTTCCACATGTAGAGTAAGATGCAAACCTCACCTTGAAGAGTTCATAATTCAAGATGATGAGCAATGCACACAAAAGTGTGCCAGAGATATAAAACAATTACTTTAAAACTATTTTAAATTAAGTATCATTTATCCTCAACCTCCCCCATCTAGCCACTATCAGCCTTACTACTCCTATCACTATATCAAGACCTCCATCAATGGGTAAAGGAAAAACAGGAATCAACAGTGCTCCTTCCATGACGAGAAAAGGAGGAGCCATTAGGACAAACTATTGTGGAGGGAGAAGAAACAATTATGAAAGGAGTGAGGATCCACTAGCAGGCTCTCTGTTCATACAGGGGATAAACAGAAAATTTACATTTGTCTCAGAGATTCACAAAGAAAGCTGCTGCTTCGAGGACCACTTACAGGTCAGAGGAACTGCTACCACCTCTACCTTGCCTTACCTTACTCTACCCCACTTGAGGCGAGTACCCTAAAAAAGTTGACTGCAGACAACAATCAAATTTTATTTCCTCAGGAACATCTTGAATGTCCTAAATTTAAACTGAAAATATACTTCCATACTAAGGAAAGGAAGTAGTAAAAAGTGAGGTCAACAATTTTAACCTTATAACCTTGTAGTTGATGGTGACTTTAAAACAATGCAGGAAACTGAGCTCCATGACCTTGAACTGCTATAAACTAAACTGCCTAGACACTACAGTAATGGGCACCTCAAAAAACGTATCTTGTAATTATCAGAGGGGTAGCCATGTTAGTCTGGATCTGTAAAAAGCAACAAAGAGTCCTGTGGCACCTTAAAGACTAACAGATGTATTGTAGCATAAGCTTTCTTAAGGTGCCACAGAACTCTTTGTTACATCTTGTAATTAGTTACAACAAAAAATATTAAAAATCAGAAGCGAGAGAAGCTGATTAGAGCTGAAAGTCTAAGACAAAAAAGGGAATTATAAAAATTAAATTACATTTTGCACATGTAGGAAACAGCAAAAAAATACAGAAAGTTGAGTGGGAGGAGACCAGGCAGAGCAAGTATTTTGGGCAAAAAAATATGAACAGGGGAAGTAGAAGCAGAGCTCTGTAGATTACTGAAATAAAATAAACACTGCAGAGTAATTACTTCCATTATTTTGATAGAATGTAATAGCAATAAATAGAAAAAAAATCTTCTTTGCTCTCATCAATGGACAAGTATACTAGGCTTCAAATTTAATATTATAGTCTGTAACAGTTACCTGTATATTGACTCTTTCAATCACACAAGAAAGAACATGAAGAACATGCATCTTTGTGTCACATTCTGTGACTTCTTGAAGTAGCTGAAAGAGTAGAGTGAACATGGATTCCAGATACTACAATAAAAAGAAATTAGTAAACTATGGATTAGTTAGATTATCAAGAATACAAATAGAAATCTAAAACAGCAATTTTCTTATCTGCCTACAGCACTGGGCTGAAATTGCTCATGAACTTTTAGTGTGTTGGAAGTTCTGCAACATGTTGGTCTTGCATTTCGAAAAATAGTCTAATAATTTTGACCACTCATAATCCAAAACTGAATTTTACAAAGTTTCAGTACCTAACATGTACTAGCCTTGCATAAGAATTCAAGCATGGGACCAGTTTCAATAAGCTTTGATCTCAGGTTTAAATGTATTAAAATTACTTCAAAGTTTAAATTCCTAAAAGTTGGAAGCTATCAGCACCTCTAGAGAGAATGATATTCAGAGGCCACTCTAGCTATAAGAAAACGAGGCAACTGCTAGGGCAGCAGGGGCCAAACCTGAGCAGCGCTGTAACCCTGTGCACCAGATCATAACGCCACTCTCAGATTTGGCCTGGCTGCCCCTCTGTCACGACAAAGGGGCAGCTGGGCCAAACCTTAGTGAGTGGTGCTGCAAGTCCCCCTCTCCGGTTATGCTACCATAACCACCAAAAGACCAGAAGGCTCACTACAATCCCGCCTCCCAGAAAGTCCTACGTGTGCTCTCCCGCCCCAATTTAGAGCATCTATTCTAGTGGGTGGCAGGGATGGGTGGCACACAGAAGTTTTGCATAGGGCAGCAAATTCTCTTAAGCAGTCTCTGATAATTTGCTAGAGGTCTGGAAAAATTGTAAACTTTGACAACAATTTTGTTTCCTAAAGTTATTAATAATGACATTTTTAATACTTATCACAACAATTTCAAACAGCTAAAGCAAAAATACCAAATGCATAATGCATGTGGACACAAGTGCTCAACAGTATAAATTACAAGATGATACTTTTTATAGTTCATCAAATATATCACAGCAAAATAACCTTAACTGAAACAGACCACAATCTATTGTACGGTGAGTACCATCTCATTATTTACTTACTGCCAACACTGTGCTCACAAAGATAAACATTGGGGAAATTCTGCTACATTCCTAATACATTGCATTACACCTAACAACCACAACTAATATTTTTGGCAAAGGGTAGTTTAGGAAGCAGTGTGTGCAGAAAGGAGCTCGGAGGGGAAATCGGGTATATGTGGAAGAGGTAGTTTAGTAAAGACTGGCACCCATACTGGGAATAATGTTTAGTCTGTGTTGTGTGGTAGCTGTGGTAATGACAAGGTGTGTGTCTGTGGGTGGAAGAGTGGAGAATATATGTATTGTCAGGAGGCTTTTTCTTGCTTCTGTGTCAGGTAAGATATGTGTGTGGCAACCTTAACTGTTGCACAATAAAGTCTCTGTGCAACAACAGAATAGTTTTTTTCTTGTTATTGAAGTTAAATAAATACAGCAACTATTGAACAGTTTCTTTTGAAATGGAACTGGAATTGTTTCTTTCCCTCCCTTCCTCTACCCACAAAAGCACTCACTCACACTCACATAAATGCCCTTACCGGTAAAAACTGGTCAGTTCTAAACTCAAAGTCATCTACAGGTGAACAAAAGTTAAAGAAAAACTGAAGATTGAAAAATATTATTACAATATCTTTGACTCAATCTGATATTCAACTGTTAGAGAGGCGACACAATTACTATTAAAATGTGAATTATTAATGATCAAAAATCATTAATTTCCAGTAGCTTTGAAGAAATAATAAAATAGAAAATTGTAGTTAATAAAAAGGATATTTAACTTCAGTGTTGTAGCTGTCTCAATGCGGACCTGAAAGACAAAAATCAGGAAATATCATGCTATTACCCTTATTAAATATTACTTTGATTATCTCACAGAAGTTAGTGTAATGTTTTCAGATCTGAAATTGTTAAGCTTTCACATATAATTTACATGTTTCCAGGGATAAAATTTAATTAATTTAACACTGGCATATTTCTATATTTTCCTAGGGTTTTTAGCTTTATATTGTTTATAAGGAGCAGTTTTTGCATAAATTAGAATTTTTCAGGATTTAAAAAACTACTACAAATTGCCAAGAATCACACCATCTGCAGGACCTACTCAGCAGTCCCTACTCAGGCAAAACAGTCAGTTAAGTCTAATAAAGACTGCAGAAGTGGGCCATATGGCTGTGATGAGAATTCTTGAGACAGAGGGCATCACCTGTTTCTGGGACGGTTCTCATGAGCTACCACCAACAAATCAACTACAGGCCCACGAACACCCTATTTCCAAGAATTCAGACAATTATGAGAAGTAGCAATCAAGGAAGCATTAACTGCAACCAAGGCCACAACCAGTGACACTTAGCCCTGCCCCATCTAGATGGTAAGAGAGAACACTGGGACCCCTTCTAACAGAGAAAATTTAAGGATTC
The DNA here is from genome assembly GCF_011386835.1 of Chrysemys picta bellii. NCBI lineage: Eukaryota > Metazoa > Chordata > Testudines > Emydidae > Chrysemys > Chrysemys picta. Next base: position 39,144,472 of record NC_088796.1, on the reverse strand, counting down.
TATTTTCTCACCTTAAACCATGCAGTAGGCCACCGAGCACTACAAAAATCACTGCTCGATGCTACAGATTTCAACCTAATAACCAGTATCTAACTAACGAAGGCTATTTTTTTTTTTTTTGGCTAGTTTCCAAAATGCCAACTGTCAGCTACTGGTATCCTGCTCTGTTCCTGATCACAGACACAGAAAGAAAACACATATTTATTCCGTGGGACCTCGCTGCAGCATATGATATCGTTGATCACCAAACAAACCTGTCCCATCCACAGGAAGCTGCAGAGGTGAACAGAAATGTCCTGATATGGCTCAAGACCTTCCACTCAGACTAAATCTAGATAGCTATTATTGGCATCTGTTCTTCCACCTCAAAAACAGTAATGTAGAATCTCCTATGATTTATTCCTCTCCCCCATATTACTCAAGAGCTATATGAAGGCATTAGGAGAGCTGATAAAACAATATAAACAGAACGGCCTGCATCATAGAGATGACACCTAATTCAACATCTTTTACATTAAACAAACAGCACCATTTCTCAGAAAGCGCTTGGGGGCCCTTTGGGACTCAGTGCTACTGAATGCCGAAAGAACCATGGAAAGTAGGATTTAGTAGGCATCCTTCAATCTCGAGAGACCATGGGTATGCACCCCAGAGAGGTAAAGAATTTACTCAGTTGGTTTTATGGCAGCCGCAAATGTAACTGAAGAGACCCACTCGAGAGAGAGAATCTCTGCTGCATCTGTCACATTTAAAGGTGATGTTTCGATCCTTTGGGGTCTGTCTTCTGCGAACTCTTCTCCTCTGCTAAGCTGGACTGCTTCCTCTCATAACTCCGGAGACCTTTGTTGAATTCTTGGTTCCAAAGGCTGCGGTCCTGAGTGTGATCTTTCCATTTGTCCACATCCATGTCCATTTCTTTGAGGTCTCACTTGCACATATCCTTGAAACGCAATTTGGGGCATCCTTTGGGTCTTTTTCCAGATGCCAATTTGCCGTGGAGGATGTCCTTTGGGATGTATCCATCATTCATTCGGCACACATGCCCAAGCCAGCGGAAGCGTCTCTGTTTGAGGAGTGTTTGCATGCTGGGTAAGCTGGCCTGTTTGAGCACCTCAGTGCTGGTGACTGTGAAAGCTGTTGAGCCTCTTTTCCTAATGAGAGTATAGGATCCATGTCTTGCTCCCATACAAAAGTGTGCTGATAACACATGCACGATACACACAGATCTTTGTGTGTTCTGTCAGTTTGTTGTTTAGCCATACCCTCTCGTTCAGTTTAGACGTTATTGTGGTGGCTTTTCGAATGCGGATGTTGAGTTCTGTTTCAAGTGAAAGGCTGACTGCGATAGTGGAGCCCAGGTATGTGAACTTGTTCACCACTTTAAGTTCATACTTGTTGATCTTAACGGAGGGTCCTTCCTCAACTCCTTGGCACATTATGTTAATCTTTTTTAGGCTTATAGTTAGCCCAAAGTCTTGTTGGCTTTGGAAAAACTGTCCATTAGGCTTTGAAGATGAGCTTCTGTGTGGGAGCAAAGATAAGGTGATGGATAAGGGCCTCCCGATTCTTGGTTTTAGATCTGAGTCTTGCAAGACTGAAAGCTTTCCATCAGATCTTGTATATAAGTAGATTCCTTCAGTTGAGGAACCAAAAACTTGTTTCAGTAGCAGGGAGAAGAAGATCCTAAACAGAGTTGGGGCAAGTACACAACCTTGCTTAACTCCACTACAAATCTGGAAAGCCTCAGACACTGAGCCATCATATTGGACTGTGCCGCATATGTTTTCATGAAAGGATCGAATCATGCTTAAGAGCTTGAGGGCACATCCAATCTTTTCTAAAAGCATGATAGTCCACTTCTGTCAAAGTCAAAAGCCTTTGTGAGATTGATGAAGGCTATGTAGAGGGGCCTTTTTTGTTCTCTGCATTTCTCTTGTAGTTGTCTCAAGAGAAGATCATGTTGATAGTAGACCTTTCAGCTCTGAAGCCGCACTGTCATTCAGGATAGATTCTGTCTGAAAGGGTCTGAAGTCTGTTCAGGACAACTCAGGCAAAGGCTTTTCCCAAAATACTAAGAAGGGAAATAGTTGTTACAGTCGCTCCTGTCACACTTATTTACTGCAACTCATATCTGGAATGAAGCCACACATCTTTAAGAATGCCAAATAGTGTAAAATGCTCCAGCCATCTGCTTAGCTTAAATTGAAGCAAGGGAGATTTAGGTTAGACAAGGATTCCAAGAAATGGAACCTCTTTAGCCAAAAGGCCTATTAATAGGCATGCGACAATTCAGCATTGCAAACTGCCAGACCCTGTTCTCAAAGTACCCTGCCTCATCTCCAGCGAGGAGCAGAAAACTAAGAGTGCCAAGACCATTGGCACTGTTGCCAGGATCCCCAGTGCTGTGACCACATCAACCTCCGCACCATCTCCCAAGCAGAGGCCCCCACTGCTGTCCTCTTCAGATGCTGAATGATGCTCCCACACTGCAAGAAAACACAGTTTAGAACAGGTCAACATGATCATTCCACAAGGAGTCGAGGGCCAGAGATAAACCCTCTAAATCCTAGCCTAGCTAAATGATAGCAAGCCACTATTGATGAAGAAGGCTTGAGAACCTGTGGCACTAATACCAACATCAGTGCTGAGATACTCCTTGGTACTGATTCTGGAATGACCAATAAGCCATTTCTGATACAGAGGTACATTTTCGAGGAGCCACTTTTACACCTCCTCTTTGCATCAAAACTGGTATCATAGATACTGGCACCAGCAACGTCCGTGCCGGAACTACATCCAACTGCACTGCTGTTCCTGGAGATGTACTTCCGGTTTGTGACCCCAGGTTGTTCTTCCTTCCTCACTTCAAGCATGGAACCCTCTCCTGAGAGCTGGTTATCTCAGAAGAGCTCAATCACGGGCTCCCGATGCATTAAGTCCCAGATTGGAGCTTCTTCACATGTCCCAAGAAAGAGGCAGTCCCAGTCTTTATTGGCTTTGGTAGGTAGAGCACCTTCCCCAAAACTGGAGGAGTTCTGGTGAAGAAGCAAAGGTGGCTTGAGAGACACTTCAGCTACCTTCCCCGGCCTACCAAAAAAATCCTTCTCCCCGATGAAGCTGTCACATTGGCACTGACACCAGCCATCAGTGATTTTCATGCCCTTGAAGAACTTCTCTAAAGAATAGCTGAAGCCTTGGCTATTGAGGCAATGGTGATCCAAGAGATTATGCACAAGCTGTATGATAACCTCAGCTCCTCGGTGCCCACAAGCCTTATTTTTCCAATCAGTGAGGATATATTGGACCTAGGGAAGGGGCTATGCCATGCCCTGGCCTCTCTTCCCCAATTTCAAAGTGAGTAGAAAAGTGCTACCAAGTCCCATGTATGGACTTTGAGCAGTTCTACATGTATCCAACACCAGGGTCTCTTGCCATTTCTGCAGTCTAAGAGACCAGGTCCAGTAAGAGGACTCCAAAAGATATGGATTCCAAGAAACTGGACCTTTTTAGCCAAAAGGCTTATTAATCAGCATCGTACAATTGAGCATTGCAAACTGCCAGACCCTGTTCAAAAAGTACAGTTTTTTTAATGTGGGAAAGGATGACACCTTTCCTCTCTTAGCTCCCGCTGAAATGCAGGGAGGAACTGAGAGACACCCTCAAGGAAGGGCAGTGTGAGCCAAAACAGCAGTAGTGGCAGTAATGGACATGTCCGATGCGGCCATTCAGTCCATGACTACAGCAGTCAAAATGATCTGGGCTTCCTTGTAACAGGTGTCTGGAATTCCAAAAGCGGTCCAGCTGACAATTGAGGTTCTACCCTTTGAGGGCACACCATTCCCTTACTAATTCGAGGCAACCCTTAGATCCCTGGGAATTTACACTCTCACGCCATACCATAAACCCTTCTGGTACCAGCCACCTCAAAGACTGAGACCACCATCTTATTCCCATGGTGGTTTACTGGAATAGCCACTCAGAAAGAGACCATGCTTCTCTACGAGATGCCTGTTATCCTGATCATCCTCCATCATGCACCAGCCTCCCTCCCAAGGGCAGCAGGTTTGATGAGATGGTCAAGAGCCATGCCACAACTATCTCAGAGCTGACCTTCAGAATCCTTACTCATTTCCATCTGGTGTGATTGAAGATTTTGGTCAACAAATGGGTGTTGGACACCATTGTCTATGGCAACTCCATCCAATTCTTTTCCTTGCCCCCTGCCTGCCTCTTTCCCCATCCCTCTTCGGGGATCCTTCTTATGACAACCTATTACAAAAAAAGGTAGCCTTGTTTCTTCAACTAGGAGCAGTAGAAGAAGTTTCTCAAGTGTACAAGGGGGGAAAGTCTTTGCCAATATTTTCTTATTCCAAAGAAGAAAGGGGATCTGTGTCCTATCCTAGACATGAAGACTGAACAAATATGTACCTCAACTCAGATTCACACTTGCTTCCGTTATCTGATCACTTCAGGCTGAGGATTTATTTGAATCTCTTGAAATGTAGGATGTGTACTGTCACATTGGCATCCACCTGGCCCATAGAAATCACCTGAGATTTACTGTGAGGCCAATCATTACCAGCACATGGCACTGCTCTTTGAATTCTGCAGGTACTGAGTATCTTTACAAAATGCCTTGCCATGGTAGTGCTGGCATACCTAAGGAAATATCCACATCTGCCAGACTGATCAAAGGCAGAACACATTGGGAAACTCTAGATAACCCTCAACTATGTCCTCTCTCTTCACATGGTGGGGCCTCCTGGTGAACTATGAGAAATTGCCTTTTTCTATCACAGACAATGGAGTTCATAGAGGTCAGGATAGATTCCATGATAGCAAACCCATACTTACCATATGGAAGATTCCTCTCACTTCAGTCGTTAATGAAACCATGCTATCACACCTGGCTATGACAGTGTGTATTTACCTCACACTATTAGGTCATATGTATTCCTCCTGGTCCTATAGCACTCAGTAGTGCAGATATTGTTAGACAATAAATCGGTTGATGTACTACATAAACAAGGCGGTGCCTGTTCTTCCCCCCCTTTGCAAGGACGCATTCAAGCTATGAAGCTAGTGTTTTCTCCATGGCGTAACAGTAATCTTGAACTTCCGAGGCACTAGCAACAACTTGGTGGACTTTCTCAGTAGACACAAGTGGTCACTGCTGAAATCGATCACCAAGTCAATATTCTACCAGTGGGGCAATCCAGTGATAGACTACTGCTGTTTTGGCTAGCACCTGCCCTTCCTTGAGGGTGTCTCTCAGTTCCTCCCTGCATTCCAGCGGGAGCCAATACAGGAAGGGTGTCTCAAGGTAATCTCCTTGGACCCAGTTTGAAGGACAACTCCTCTCCAGAATCAGATGTGATCTCCAGGGATTGTGCCAAGAGGTTTAATTTGACTCTTGTATCTCAAAATTTCTGGGTTCAGAATGAGGAGGAGCAGCAGATGGAACACCTATCAGGAATATATTCCTCCTTGAGGCAAAAGAGGTATCTGCTGTGTCCATCGATTAAGGGCATCAGATCATCGCAGGGAGGACAGTTTAAATGCAGTGGGTTTAGAGTCTACTATTAGGAATGGTTGGCATGAAGTGTCCACACCCACAAATGAGGGCATGCAGGGGATGGGGTGTCAGTGAATTTACCATAAATTTACAATGCCATAATTGAGCCAAATTTGGCCCTCATTTCAAAAATATTCAACAGTGATAATTCATGATAAATATTTTAACAATTTAATAACTTCGGTTTGCATAGAGGTTTTAAAGTATTGACAAATTGCAGATGATGTGTGTGCACCATCTCTTCAAATCTGTTCTAATGAAGTCAATTAAAAATATATGCTTCATTCACTATAGCATTCATGATACATGCTGGGAGAAGTGACCTTTGGAAATGATAGTATGTGATCATGTGAAATCTTAACTATTGCATTTCCTGGCTTGAATGCTTTGCACCATTAATTTTCTATTAACAGTTTTTTGACTTATTTCCTAGTTTTTAAATGATAAAAATTACACACGTTTTATTTACCTAGAATGCCAATACTGAAACAAGGTTTTTATTCATCTTAGCTACCAATCTCACAGTCTTGGCTACATCGGTACCCAGGAGCCAGAAGTCACCACTTTTATGTATATGATCTAAAATTCCACATGCAAGTGTGGAAACAACAACACTTTTCTTTTTTTAAAACCAACCTGGGAGCCTAATTCTGAGTCCAGTCCACATCAGATAGTCAGTGGCATTAGCTTCCTAGTGAACTGTTAATTGCTCTTTATTATATTTAAGATACTTAAAATATTTTAGTGGTTTATTCTTGGTAGCTAGATGTAGGGATTAGAAAGAAAATTACTTATAGTAACTGTTGTTCTTCAAAAATGTTGCTTCTCTATATCCATATTCCTGAGGTAAGGTGTCTGTACTGCAAGCCACTGGAATCTTCTGATGAGCAGAGTCTATTGGGGCATTTCCCTTCTAGTCAGCTCCCGCTCATGGAGGGCTCTGAGGGTATAAAAAATTAAGTGGTCCCTTATGCCTTTAAGTTCCTTCCACTAACTCAGCGATTCTCCTAAGGCTCTGGAGAAGTGGGGAAGGTGAGCAAAGAGTGTGAATATTCTAACTCAAGATTCTGGAAGAATAAGAGTTAATGTTAGGTAACTTCTCTTTCTTTAAGTGGCCTCTACATATTGAGGCTTGTGGGAGGTTAGCAAGCACCATGCCCAGTAAAGTGAGGTAATGCATTTTAAGCAAAGGACTGTAGAATTGCCAAAATGAGCATCAGCTCTGGATGGCAGGTCAAGAGTATTAGAAATGTCTGATTTCACTCTCTCAGATCAGATCTCAGGTGAGAGATAAAATTAAAGCCCATATACAGCTTCAAAAGCAACTTTGCAAAATTCTATGACAAAGATGGTGCAAAGGCATCCCTTTAGATACTGAATCTGAACTTAATTGACTACACTTTGATATCTCCTGGCAGTTGAACACCTGGCAATGGTGAGAATGATGAAATACAAATAGGTTAGTGGCCTGAAAGAGATGGAAATTGAACACGACACTAGACTGGAAAATGGGATGATGACATGAGTATACAGAGGCCACTCAAAGTAATTAATTATTCACAGTTGAATAATTTCTTCTTGACAGTTATCTAGAATGATTAGTAAATGAGACATAATATAAAGTGAGGCTGTTTAAGGCCACCACTATTATAAGCATCCATTCTAAAATACCTACTTGAGATGAAACCAAACCTTCCCCAAATATTTTGGCAATAAATGTAATCCACCTTCAGCAGAACAATACTTTTCTTAAGCAACTATTTTTGTCTATCCTGAGAAGTTGTGCACAGTGGTTTCACTGCACCCTGCTCTACAAAGCAAAAAATTATTTCTCTAACCAGAGAAATTCCCATATACACAACTAATCTACAATATGCTGATCAGATGCAATTACATAGCACGTATCAGATATGGCAAAAGGAGACACGTTCATTAAAATGAAGAATTAGAGTGTTTAACAGAGGAATGTAGTGATGAAAGCAATGGATACATATTAAATATACATAACATACAAGTGATAGACCTACTCAATTCAATTCTGTTAGTATGAATCCTGCAATTCAATCTAACCTTTTATAGATGAGACAGGAAAGCAACTTTCTAAATTCTAACATTTGCAGTGCTTGCTGAGCCACCCAACAGCAGCTTCATCAGAACAGTGAAGGGCCCGTAGGGCACCATGAAATCTTGTCAGTTGACACTCGTCAACAACACGTGCCGTTGACTGACGGAGGCCAAAATGATAATGTGGATCATCGCACAGACCTCATGAGTAGACGTTGGATGTGCATATTCTTTGGCCAGTTTGGAATCTGTTCAGCAGTCTCCAAAGTTGACGTGGCAGGTCAAATCCAGGCGGTTGAATGGTCAGATCGGCAACAAGGAAACAATTCTAAACATCTTTAGCTGACCACTCAACGTTCCATAGTGTTGCTGCTGACAGATTCCGATCTGGCAATTGAGACCACAACGGATGCCTCAATGTAAGTCATGCTTTGGGGTAACTGAAAATGTCCTTGTACAGTGGGAGACCTGGATTGGCACGCAGCTTTTCCACCAGTCTGGCTGTAGACTCTTTGCATTTCCCTGAGTTAGTCAAAGGAACTTAAGGGTATTTGGAGCCACTTGTTCTTTTATACCCTTAGGCCCCTCCATGAGTGGGAGAGGACTAGAAGAGAAATGGTCCCAATAAAGTCTGCTCATCAAAATAAAAGGAATTCAAAGATAAAGAAGGCATTTAAGACAATAATCTAATCTACTGCCAACTAATCTGTGTGGGGAACTGTGACCGAAAGCACCCCTGTAATTTACACCCTACACGCTATTGTAATAATCTTTGTACAAAATATGCCTTATGAGGTATCATTTGAAAACTAATAACTGACGAAGAATATCACAGTGAAACATATATAGTAACATTATATGTAAAGTTATGAATTCCCCTTGTATGATGTTATTAGCATATGTTCAAAACCATATAGCCCTGACTAGATAAAAGTTGTTAAACAAGCCTATCCTAAATAAAGGAAGGTGTGTTTACCTCAGTTTAACTAGAAGTAGTAACATGGTCCTCGAAACAGAGGGGGAGGAGATGGCAGGAAACAGAACAATTTGGATTTCAGAAAACATGCATGGTAAAAGAAAGAGCATGGAGACTCCTATACCACCAGACTCCATGTAGCCTTCTATACTGCTTGGATAAACTTTACTTTGAAGGGTAACCCTCAGAAGAATCCACTTAAAATAGTCACTGGACTATAATAGAAAGGGGAAGAAAACCTCAAGTTCTCTCTCTTTCACCTAAGAAGACAAAGGCATGAGCACTTTTGGGCCTCTGGCAGAGATCCCGATTAACAAAAGGGTAAGTCACTATCTCGCTGGAAGATTGTGGGTGGGAAAGACATCTTAAACAAAGCCTTGAACCAAAACTTACCAGATGAAATTTTAGACTTATATATGTGTTTTCACTTTTATTTGCTTGTAATCATTTCTAACTTAATCTCATACTTGAAGTCATTTAAAATCCTATTTTTGTTGTTGTTAATAAACTTGTTTTATCTTTAAGACAATCCAGTGCTATGCTTAAATTGAACTGTTTGGTAACTCCAGTTAAAGTAGCAAACCGTTGAATATTGTCTCCTTACAGGAGCAACAGATCGTATCTGAACTGTTGATGAAAGGGCTGGACAGTGCAGAACACGTTTTTGGAAAGTTTGGGACTGAGAGTGTGTTGAGGTCATCCTGAAAGCAGTAACCAAGGCTGGTGGAAGCCAGTGTAACTGGTGTGTTGCTGATTGTCTGGTGGGCCAGGACTGGAAATATACACAGACACTCAGGATCTGACCTGCATGCTTTTTTGGTTGTTTGTGAGCAGCCCAGGTTGGGACTACAACAGCAAAGCATTGTGAGGCACCCAAAGTTGTGAAGCACGCGGTGACAACCCCTTACTGGTCTGGATTGCACCCCAGAATGTGACAGGAATATCTCCCTTAAATAGAAACCTGGAAATCTAGTGTGAAGGGCACTGCTGCTGAAGAAAAAAGAGCAATGACGCTGATTCAGTGAACATCAGAATTTCACTGCAAGTAGTTTCTGTTGGTTGTGAATGATTTCTGCTGCCATAATTTATGAGTATATGTTATGTTTGTCTGATTGTTATTGTTATTTACTGTATGAGTATAAAGAATTAATTCAGACAGGAATTGGCTGCACCTATGCAGGAAGAACCACAATAGTTCCTGAAATCAGCTGCTCATAAAACACTTGAGACAATGCACAAACCACCACTTTGAAGTTCATTACCCTTGGGAGCTGGCCAAACGACTTTGACCAGGCTCAAGGGACACAGGAGAGAACAAAGAACTTGGCTGGACTTAAAGAGACACCATACCTGAAGAGAGAAGACTGGAGTATTGAGTTAAGATGAACCAGACTCCAGAGGTAAGGTAAGCCTACCTAGGACTGCAGGTAAGATAGCTATGCGTGTAGACCTTTCATTGTGTTATAATCCTTTCTTATTTTCTTATGCTTTGCTGTGTTCCTACCATTAAGATTAAACAATCTTTCATTTAAGAAAGCTGTATGGTGTTAATCACTGGTCACAGTCCCCGGATGAATTGCTAGGGCTGAACCCAGTCAGGCTGGCTGAGCAATCACAGTTGGTGCACAGGGGGCTGTAGCTTGGAAACCCTGTCTAAGGGTACGTCTTCACTTACTGGAGGGTCCGGTGGCAGGCAATCGATGTTCTGGGATCGATTTATCGCGTCTGGTTAAGACGCAATAAATCGATCCCGGAAGTGCTCGCCATCGACGCCGGTACTCCAGCTCGCCGAGAGGGAGTACGCGGCATCGACGGGGGAGCCTTCCTGCCGCGTCTGGACCCGCGGTAAGTTCGGACTAAGGTACTTCGAATTCAGCTACGTTATTAACGTAGCTGAATTTGCGTACCTTAGTCCGAAGTGGGGGCTTAGTGGGGACCAGGCCTAAGACTAGGAGAACTGCAGAACTCCTCCCCAGAAAAGGTAAGGGCATGAGGCCTAAGACCTGAGGGGGTGCACTCAGACAGTCAAAGAAGGGGACAGAGGCACAGCTAGCCCTGTACCCATCACGTTAGAAAATGGAGAAAAACCTGCAACGCTTTAACTTACAACTCTCAATTACAGCATAACATTGGGAACTGCTCCTGAAGTATATACTGTTCAATTCTAAAGTGTAGGAAATTAAAATTCTTCATCTAAATTTAGGTAAAAAAATAAATGAAACATAATCCAAAATATTTCTTAAAGATAGTTACATTATGTATACATACCACTAAGTCTTGGTCTTGAAGCAAGTTACGAATTGCCTCATATAACATTGGTCTCATGTCAGATTTGAATTTTACAGAAATCCATTGTCCGATCAGCCAAATTACTCGCCGGCGTATTGGCTTATACCTTTAAAACAAAAAAGAATTATTGTACTAGTTTCTTACTATCCTTGTTTCTTAAACTTCTGTATTAAGAAAAACTGTTTTAGAAGAATACTGGAAGACAATGTCCAACAAACCCATTTTTCACATCTTTCCTTAAACATGACTGGTGAGAACTACACTTTTGAAGTTCTGAAGTAAAACTGCCTCACTAGCAAGCAGCATTTTCATTGAGAAAACTGCCCCTCCTCATTTATCAGGCCTTGTCTTATTACATTGTTTCACTGTGCTCCCTGTTTTTCCATGCTCCCTCTGCTCTACCAAGGACATCATCCAAAAAACTTTATTCATCCTCTTCTCCCAAACTATTTGTGTTTTCTTTCAGATCATGGCCAAACATGCTAATGTCCTTCTTTAACTGATATGCAAGGCCACCACCTTGCTGTATTCAAGTCCTTCCTTCACACCAACATCTCCCACAAAGCTTACAAAGAAATAGTTTAAGACTTCTATTTATTATATATATATTGTTTTAATCAACATTTACTCCATCATGCTGAGCTTTGTATTTACCAGATTCCATTAAAGAGAGAATCTACTCTGCATACAATAAATCAATGACAATATATTTAAAAATATCTTTATTATCTTGTTGTTTGCTAGGGTCAGCTATAACCCAGGAGTTTCTCCCTTTGTAAGCCCTCCTATTCCTCCTTCCCCCCTTCTAGAAAGAGATCAGCATCTTTATAATGCCCGCCAGGGTAACCAGAGGGTCCACTTGATCTGACTGATTCAGTCAGAGCCAAAGGTATAACTCATTTCGAGAGCTCATTGGCACTAGCTAAGAAGTTAGGATGAAGCACCTGAAGGCCTGATTAGAGGATTCCAGGGCCTTCTGCCTTATGAAAAGTCCTTGACAGAGGTCACAGCTCTGAGATGCTTGCCTCAGAACCTGCTGCTTGCAGCAACATTGAAACATGGATCCCACTGCCTGCACTCATGGTCTACAGTCAGGGCTGGTCTACACTGAAAAGTTAATTAAGCATAGCTACGTGTCGCAGGGGTGTGAAAAATCTGGTGTAGACAGCACTAGATGGACAGAAGACATGGATTACTTCCCGTCCCTATAGTAGGTCTCTAAACTGAAATGCTACCGTGACATAGCTGCAGCTGTGCCACTGTAGCATTTTAAGTATAGACATAGCCTATGACAACTAAGGCAGTGAGCAAAAGGAAAGCCTAAGGAATACCTTATTAGAAGATTTTGACCTGCTAACGAGGAAAGAAAATTACTTTATCGCAGCACTACAGGTGTGAGAAACTCGTCTACAATCAGCATTAATTATACTTACATGCACTAGGGGCTATACTATTTAAACAAGGGTTGGCACAGTCATTTGATGCTACCAATTATCTCTTGTAAGATCAGGTCTCCACTCTGTACATAGGACTGTGCAGAAGGCAGTGTGTGACTACCAACTCTCAGGTTTGAAGAAGAAAGTGCTGAAACGCTGGGATCCCTACTCATGCAGAGTTAGGAGGATATACTGTTAGAAGCATTAACTTTTATTTTCCTTGCTTTTTAGGTTTTGTTAGGTATGCTATCAAGAAATCTTAACTGAAAAACAATGTAGCATTTTTGTGCTGTGAGCATAACAGGTGCAGTTATATGGAACACCACTAGATGGATCAAAGAACACTATCTCCTCTGCCTCAAGTTTTATCACTCTTGTCTCTGTGTATGTGTGTGTGTGTGTGTGTGGGGGGGGTGGGGGGGGGGGGGGGGGTGGGGGGGGAAGGAAGAGAGACACGACATTCCATCCACAGGGATTTAATATGCTAAACTAAGTAACTAAGGAAAGTGAACAGACCATAATTCATGTAAACAAATAAAATTAAGAAAGTGGGTATTATCAAACCAAATTAATCTAATTAACAGGTTGATTAAACCATATCAGCATACACTAACAATTCTTTATAAGCTTTATTTAATAATTTAAGAAGACAGCAGTCTTTTTCAGCATGAGCGCTAAAGTAATACGGCATTATCAATCTCAGTGTCAAGTGATACATTTATAATCCAGTGGAATGGGTGATTTGGTGTGCAGGGGGGAGGAGGGCGAGTTTGGGTTATGGTGTTCAAATCACTCCCAAATAGAAGCTAGTTTTGAAACTACATTTCTTGTGCCAATTAAGGCAGGCTACCCAAATTATAGGCAGCTAGGGGATAATCTCCTCCCATCCCATCCCATCTCTAGCATAGAGCTATATGGTACATAAAGGATCTGATTTTGGCCCCTGAATATGTAATTTTGATACTCTTTTACTTGGAAGTTACAAGGTAATGATATCAGGAAATAGCTTCCATTTGAATCATGCACTCTTGCATTAAAATCTAACAAAGGCCTGATTTTAAGCCAAGTGACTTTCAGTTGAATCCTGAGCTGCTTTAAATGGTTTTATGATCCTTTTCCTGTATCTTGAGCTAACAGATCTTTTAAGTACATAAATGTTAACTTGTTATCTTCAAGTGAAAATGTATGGTTGTAAGGGAAGAAACTAAGGCCTCTTAACATTCCTACGCATTCCAGACACTAAAAGAGTGACTTGTTCCTTCTTCCTATCTTTTTCTGTTTAAATTTCAATTTAACACTTTCAATAAGCATGTATTAAACTAAAACACTTATAAAATAAGATGTAATACACCAAAAAGTCTCAAAATATAATTATCCAAACAGCTATTTTAATTCATCTCCTTATAACTGACACAAAAACCTACACAAATAATACTGCAATTCGGTTTCTGTGTGTCAATGCAATTCCTCCTAGTTAAAAGGTCAAGGTCGACATAAAGAAGCTAGAAAATTAAAGCTTAGCCAGCAAGTGAGACCACAAAGCTGAGAGTCTCTAAAATAAACACCTCCAAAACTGTTTTGGGAAAGATTTCTTATCTTCGAGCAAGCTAGATATTATCGTTCCACACAACCATTAATGCACCTCTTAACAATGTGTAAAGGAATACATTAATTGAAGCTATCTCACAATATTCCCTAATTCATAATACAGTAAAAGCTGTGTTATCTGGCAGTTTACCAACCAGAAAGCTCTATAAACCAGCATATAAACCAGTCCAGTTTATAGTCCGGTTGGCGCGGAGCTGGCAAGCTCTCTACCTGGCTCCACGTGGCTATCCCGGAAATGGCGACATGTCCCTGCTGCTCTTACGCAGAGGAACAGCCACGAGGGGTTTGGAGTGTGGGAGGGTATGCGGGGTGCGGGCACTGGGAGGGAGTTTGGCTGCATGACGGGGTTCGGGACAGGGGGTTGAGGCACAGGAGGAGGTGCGGGGTACCAGATACAGGTGGCACTCATCTCGGGCAGCTCCATGTCCTGCTGCTCCTAGGAGGAGGCACAGATAGGCGGCTCTGCACGCTGTTCCCGCCCCAGCACTGGCTCCGCAGCTCCCATTGGCCAGAGCTGCGGGGGTGGCACCTGAGGGCGGAGGCAGTGCCTCCTAGCTGCCTAGCCGCACCTCCATCCACAGGTGGGTGGGTAATGGAATACAGATGGGGACCATACATTTCAAAGAGCTCCAATTACGAAGCATAAGTAACTTCCTTTTCTTCTTCAAAGTCTGGTCCTTACGTATATTCCACTGTGGGTGACTGACCAGCAGTACTCACATAGGAGGAGGGTGTAAGGATGCAGTTGATATGGCTATCTGTAATAACTGAGGTCTCAACAAATGCGTCAGGACAGGAGGCTTGGACCAAGGTGTCATGTCTTGTGAATGTGTGGATGGAACTCCTCGTTGCTGCCTTGCAAATATCTACTATTAGTAAGTATACCTTAGGTTATACTTTTCAGAACAGGAAGGTTATAGGTCCGACATCCATCCAAATACCAAACTGTGAAGAGCTTCCGGGACAGGATGTCTGACATTGCCATTCTCGTGAGTCAGGAGGTGTGGAAAGGGATGAATGATGATGAGTAGCCAAGCTGACTTATGTGGACCTGGGAATCAGATCTGCCTGGGCCATTTGGACATGATGAGAATAACTTGTTCTCTGTCCTGTCAAATCTTCCACGGTACTTGAGGAAGCAGTGGGATAGAAGGAAAGACAAAGTTCAAGTGTTCTGTCGAAGGGAGCAGGAGCGCATCACCCCAGAAGAACTGGCCCCGAGCTCTCCTGGAACAGTACAAAATGCACTTCCTGTTTGTCTAGAAGAAGAACAGATCCCGGGTAGGTGTTCCACACTGAGTGAAGATGCTGTTCACCACTGGGCTGTGTAACTCCCACCCATGGTCAGTGGCAAAGTGCCTGCTGAAGCTGTCTGCCAGCAAATTCTGGGTTCTTATAACAGTGGCTCTCAACCTTTCCAGACTACTGTGCCCCTTTCAGGATTCTGATTTGTCTGCGTACCCCAAGTTTTACTTCACTTAAAAACTACTTGCTTACAAAATCAGACATAAAAATTAAAAAGTGTCACAGCACACTATTACTGACAAATTGGGGGGGAGGGATAGCTCAGTGGTTTGAGCACTGGCCTACTAAACCCAGGGTTGTGAGTTCAATCCTTGAGGGGGCCACTTGGGAATCTGGGGCAAAATCAGTACTTGGTTCTGCTAGTGAAGGCAGGGGGCTGGACTCGATGACCTTTCAAGGTCCCTTCCAGTTCTAGGAGATGGGATATCTCCATTAATTTCAAAATAATTTCAAATTGCTTACTTTCTCATTTTTACCATATAAATATTGTATTTACATTTCAGTGTATCGTATATATAACAGTATAAACAAGTCATTGTCTGTATGAAATTCTAGTTTTTAACTGACTTTGCTATTGCTTTTTCTGTAGCCTGTTGTAAAACTAGGTAAACATCTAGATGAGTTGCTGTACCCCATGGAAGACGTTTGCATATTCCCAGGGGTCCGTGAACCCCTGGTTGAGAACCACTGCCTTATATCTTTGGCATGAAGCACAAGTAGAGAAAGGGCACAGCCACGGACAAACAAATACTAGTTACTAGAATTCTCAGTGTTCAGTGATTTTGCTTTTCCAGGAGAGTATCTTTTAACTAAAAATCCTTTATGAACAAGAACCTGGGTTTTAGACCCTTCAAGGACTAAAGTCTCAAATATAAGTAGCCTTAGGAAAGAAAGTGCTTTCCTGAAGATCAAAAGTATCAAGAAGAAATCATCACCACACCAGAACAACAAAAGGAAAAATGAGATAAATCTCACTTTGCTCTAATGTATAGGAAGATTGAAAAGTCAGAATTTGGCCTTGGAGAATGAAAATACTGCCTTTCTAGAATCCTGAACCTTGTAGTTCAGATTCTTGTTCCAGAAATCCAGACCATTGTTCTGGGTCCTTGAATTGAAATTCCAGTTTAATAAAATTCACTTCCATAGATACTATCAAGATATTAGGATTCCACATAATTACCAAAAAAGATTATACTAGCAATAGTAAAGGAATAGAGCCTTAAAGTAGGCTTAAGATTTGAAAGTCTCCTATGAATCACAATTGGATTGATTTACAGGATTTAAACCTAATGCCTTGTAACTAAGTACTTGTACCTAAATTCAATTGTCTGTTTTTCATCCAGAGCACATAGTAATTGTGAGGAAATAAAATTTGAATTTTTATATGTTAAGGCTGATCTAACATTACTAGCTTACCAAAGCTATTTTGCTGTTGCTTAAAGAACTGACCTTGAGCTCGTAACTGTCTTGTTATGTATGTTCATGAATCTGGAACTGTACTATACACTGTTAGATCTCTGTGAAAATTCATTGTTTGATGTTTAATTTTTGTTTTGTTTAACTTAACTTACTGAGAACTAGTAACTTTGTTAATCAATGTTCTGCTCTGCCCTGTATTTTTCATACACTCACTCTCCCCGCACTCCTGCTGTGCTGTCTTTCCATGTATGAGTGAGAATTACCCAGCTGGTGAGAGAAGCATCTGGTGAAAGTGAGAAAATCTCACATCACACTTTACCCCTGGGGGAATTCTGCATCACTGCGCACATGCAGAATTCATGTCTGACACAGAATTCATCTCCTCCCTGCAGAAAATACATTCTGCCCAAAAAGTGCTGCAATTCGACCTTTCACCCACCACAGGCCGCTGTGATGCCAGAACAGCCAGCTGTAGTTTAAATGAATTACTCAAAGTTCTGTATTAATATACCTAGTAAGGAATCTATCTGTCAAAAAACTTTTCCTGAATCTTTTAATTTTTTTTTCTGTATTGTAAAGACATACTTGCTGACAGGTACTGTGAAATAAATTACCAAAATACTTGAAACTGGCATGATTATATTGTGTTATTTTGACAAATAAAATTTGCAGAATTTTAAAATATTGTGCACAGAATTTTTTGGTTTTTGGTACAGAATTCCCCTAGAAGTAACACTTCTATCTTTATTTGTGTGTGTTATAAGTTTTGGAATACTTTTATGCTGACTTTAATTGTTTCTAACTACAAAGTTATAAAACGTGTGAATACCTTAAACTTCAAACTAGCCTCATTATCATTTCTGTGTGACCCCGTGAAGCATGTTCCCGGGGGAGGACCATCATGGTAGGGAGGTGATCACTGGTTCGGGCACAGTGAGGACTTTGTCCATCTTGTCTCTGGCCTGAGAGAACGCAGAGGCCAACCAGAGCTGGAAGGGCCTCATCCTGAGTCTGGCGTGGCGGACCACATATGTGCACACCGACATGTAACCCAAGAGCTGGAGGCACGCTCTGGCGTGACTGTGTCGATGAGCCTGTAGTGAGACGGTTACTCAGCTCTGGCCCTGAAGGGGTTAAAACAGCCCTGGGAAAGGGCTGCCCCTGGGAGCCAATAGGCTAGGCTGTTTGGGGAAGCAGCCACAGCTGGGGCCATGCCCCAATCAGGCCACAGCTGGCCCTATAAAAGACCAGTGAGCCAGGAGCCGGAAAAGTCTCTCTCTAGCTGTGGAGAGAGACGGGCCTGGCTGTCTGGGAGGCTGAGCAGGGTTTCTAGAGGGGAGCAGAGCTAGGGGAAGGCCAGAGGAGCTAGGGAGCTCCAGCCTGGAAAACCCCCAGGCTGCAGGCCTTGCTAAAGGCCAGGAAAGGTACTGGGGTTGCAGAGATGCAGCCCAGGGCAGGCAAAGGCAGCAGGTCCAAATTCCCCTTGCCAGTGATGAGTGGTTTACAGATTGCAGTTCTGCCCCAGTGAGCGGGGGCTAGATGGTGACTGGCAACAGCCACTGAGGCGAGGTGTGGATGGGGGTTAGGGGTTCCCCAGGGAGAGGAGACCCAAATTGTGGGGACACTGCCAGGGGGCAGCACCCAAGGCAAAGAGGCACCGGGGTCCAGGAGGGACATGGGGCCAGCAGCAGGCAAGACATCAGCTGACCTGCAGAGGGCACTCTGGAGGCTGGAAAGCTAATTCCCAGGATGACCGGCAGGAGGTGCTGCACAGGTGAGTCGTCGCCTCGCTACAGAGCCCTTTCAGGGTCTCGAACCTGTCCCATGGAGGGAGGCTCTGGCCACGTGGCATCCAGGACCGCACTGATAAACTCTATGCATTGTACCGGGACTAACGTGGACTTGGTGTCATTTACCAACAGGCCCAAAGTGGTGCACATGGGCAGAAGGAACGCCATGTGATCCCGCACTTGTGACCGGGAGCTGCCCTTGACCAGCCAGTCATCCAGATAGGGGAAGATCTGGACCCCACGGCGCCTGAGGTAGGCCGCCACCACTGACATACAATTTGTAAATACCCTGGGGGTAGTGGACAGGCCAAATGTGAGGACCGCAAATTGGTAGTGCTCCTGCCCAACTGTGAAACGGAGGAAGTGTCTGTGCCCCTCGAACATATGGAAGTGGAAGGACGTGTCCTGTAGATCGAGGGTGGCATATCAGTCCCCGGGATCCAGGGAGGGAATGATGGAGGCCAGGGAGACCATGCGGAACTTGAGCTTCACCATCAAACTGGTTCAGGTCTCGCAGGTCCAGGATGGGCCTGAGCCCCCTTCGGCCTTTGGGATACGGAAATAGGAGGAGTAGTACTCCTTATGTTTGAACTCCACTGGCACCACTTCCACCGCTCCTAAGCCAAGGAGCCGCCCCACCTCCTGCTCGAGCAGAGCCTTGTGAGAGGGGTCCCCCAGGAGGGACGGGGGCAGAGGGTGGTTGGGCGGGTTGGAAGTAAACCGGGAGGGTGTAACCCCAGGGGATGGTGCTGAGGAACCATCGGTCCGAGGTCAGCCACAACCACTCTGGGAGGAAAGCACACAGCCGGTTGGAGAAGGGAAGCTTTACTGTGGGTGGATCCCTGATGAGAACTGGCAGGTGCCCCCAGGTGTCCCGTCAAAACCGCCGTTTCCCTGCCTGTTTGCCCTAGGAGGACCCAGGCTGGGGGGCAGGCAGAGACTGCCTCTGCGGGCATTTCTTATAGTTCTGCGACTTTTTATAAGCGGGCTCGTATTTAGAGAGTGCGGCCTGGGCGGGAGCCTGCTGCGGCTTAAACGTAGGTTAAGCTGGAGTCGGAACATAGAGGCCCAGAGTCTGAAGCATCGTGTGGGAGTCTTTCAGGCCATGCAGTTTTATATCAATTTGTTCCGCAAACAGAGCTTTGCCGTCAAATGGGAGGTCTTGCAAGGTGGTCTGCGCCTCACTGGACAGCCCAGAGAGCAGGAGCCACAACTCCCTTCTCATGGACACCGTGGAGGCCATGGACCGCGCAGCCGTGTTCATCGCATCTGACACTGCCTGCAGAGTTGCCCTGGCAGCCGCTGACTCTCCTCCACCACCGCTTTGATTTCCTTCCTGTCATGCTCCTGGAGGGAGTCCTCGAACTTAGGCAAAGAGCCCCAGCTGCTCCCCCTGAGCACATTCCCCAAAAGTGGCACTTTTTTAGCTCACTCACAAAAAACCGTGCCACCCGTTGTGTCGCGGTCTTCGGCGGCATTTTGGCAGCTGGTCCTTCAGTGCCACCGAAGACACCCGGAGCTAGTGAAGGGCCCGCCGCTGAAGACCCAGAGTGCCGCCCCATCAGTAAAAGCGCCGCAGCGGGTGGCACTTTTTTGTGAGTGAGTTAAAAAGGCTCCACCGAGGGAGCAGCTCCAAGGCAGAGGGCAGGAGCAGCACATGGAAGTGGGGGGAAGGATAGCTGAACTGCTGGCAACTGATAGCCTGCTGGGCAGCTGCTGCACAGGAAACTTAGGGGAGCAGGGAGCTGATAGGGGGAACTGAATGGGGGCTGCCATCCACCCTGATTCCAAGCCCCACCAGCTAGCTGCAACAGGCTACTCTTCCTGCAAGCAATGGACAAAGCAGGCGGCTGCCAAACGAGGTTAGAAGGGAGCATGCAACGTAACAACGAAACAACATTAACTGAGACAACTTTAAGTGAGGAGTTACTGTACTGTCCACACTCACAGGATGATAACCGCATGGGGGCAACATAGCAAGGTCACAGCTGCTTCTATGGACTATGAGCTGAAGTCGCCATGGCTAGCCTCCGCATGTGCAGCACGCCTTGCCTCTGAGTTGTCAGGTAAATAAATATTCAACCCCCTTGCTCTCTCCAAAACACTTAGCCCTGACCTACAATACGAGTTTAGGTCGAATTTAGCAGCGTTAGATCGATTTAACCCCGCACCCATCCACACGACAAAGCCATTTTTGTCGACTTAAAGGGCTCTTAAAATCGATTTCTGTACTCCTCCCCGACGAGGGGATTAGCGCTGAAATCGACCCTGCTGGGTTGACTTTGGGGTAGTGTGGACACAATTCAACGGTATTGGCCTCCGGGAGCTATCCCAGAGTGCTACATTGTGACCGCTTTGGACAGCACTCTCAACTCAGATGCACTGGCCAGGTAGACAGGAAAAGCCCTGCGAACTTTTGAATTTCATTTCGTTTGGCCAGCGTGGCAAGCTGATTAGCACAGGTGACCATGTACAGCTCATCAGCAGAGGTGACCATGGAGTCCCAGAATCGCAAAAGAGCTCCAGCATGGACCGAACGGGAGGTACTTCATCTGATCACTGTATGGGGAGACGAATCCGTGCTATCCAAACTCCGTTCCAAAAGACGAAATGCTGGAATATTTGAAAAAATCTCCAAGGATATGAAGGACAGAGGTTATAACAGGGACCCGCAGCAGTGCTGCGTGAAGCCTACCAAAGAACCAGAGAGGCAAACGGCCACTCGAGTCAGAGCCCCAGACATGCCGCTTCTATGATGAGCTGCATCCCATTGTAGGGGGTGCCCCTACAACTACCCCACCCGTGCTTCCCTCCTCCTCTACCCCTCCCGGGCTACTTTGGCAGTTATCCCCCGATTTGTGTGACGAATTAATAAATAATGCATGAATTCGAAACAACCATGATTTTATTGCCTCTGCAAGTGGAGATCAAAGGGGGGAGGGGAGGGTGGTTGGCTTACAGGGAAGTAGAGTGAACCAAGGGGGCGGGTTTTCATCAAGGAGAAACAGAACTTTCACACCGTACCCTGGCCAGTCATGAAACTGGTTTTCAAAGCTTCTCTGATGCACAGCGTGCCCTGCTGTGCTCTTCTAAACGCCCTGGTGTCTGGCTGTGCGTAATCAGTGGCCAGGTGATTTGCCTCAACCTCCCACCCCACCATAAACGTCTCCCCCTTACACTCACAGGTATTGTGGAGCACACAGCAAACAGTAATAACAATGGGAATATTGGTTTTGCTGAGGTCTAACCAAGTCAGTAAACTGCACCAGCGAGCTTTAAAACATCCAAAGGCACATTCTACCACCATTATGCACTTGTTCAGCCTATAGTTGAACTGCTCCTTACTACTGTACAGGCTTCATGAGCCATAGGAGTAAGGGGTAGGCGCGACCGCGCGGTACTGCTGACTGCAAGAGCAGCCTGAGGCAGAAGCCTCCAGCTGGCATGATATTCCAGGCAGGACTGAATCTCCATTAGACAAAACTTAAAGACGAGAATGACTTGGAGTCATTTCCATTTTTGTCCAGGTGCCCCCGACTGACCTCACCAAGGTCGGCCAGGAGCACCCATGTCTGCCCAGGCGCCCCCGACCAATCTAACCGAGGTCGGCCAGGAGCACCCATGGGATGAAGATGACGGCTAGCAATCGTATTGTACCATCTGCTGTCCGCAAGGCAAGGCAAGGGGATGCTGCTGTGTAGCACTGCAGTACTGCGTCTGCCAGCAGAAACCTGGAGACATACGGTGATAGTGAGCTGAGCGGGCTCCATGCTTGCTGTGGTATGTCATCTGCACGGGTAACCCAGGAAAAAAGGCAAGAAACGATTTTTTGCCGTTGCTTTCACAGAGGGAGGGAGAGAGGGGGGCCTGACAACATGTACCCAGAACCACCCGCGACAATGTTTTTGCCCCATCAGGCATTGGGAGCTCAACCCAGAATTCCAATAGGCGACGGAGACTGTGGGAACTGTGGGATAGCTACCACAGTGCAATGCTCCAAAAGTCGACGTTAGCCCTGTTACTGTGGACGCACACCGCCAACTTAATGCACTTAGTGAGGACACAATCGACTTCTAAAAAATCGACTTCTATTAAATCGACCTAATTTCGTAGTGTAGACATACCCTTAGATAGCTTCCCACCCAAAACTCTTTTACACAAGCCTTGAGCAAGGGATCAAGAACTTGCTGTGGGATTTTAAACCTCAACATTGTTTATATTTCTTACTCAAAAATTAGTAAAATATAATCTTTTATATAACCCATTTCCCAAAATGCTTCACAGAAACAGCAACAAAGAAAATTAAGAGATAAGTGCAATCATCTATATAAGTTTTACAATTGCATTTTACACAGACTACACATCCAAACTATGTATGACTTTGTGTTTCAGCTGACCTATCCTAGATACACCCCCCTTAGGTCATCAGTATGAAAGATTCAGTATGCTACAACTTTTGCAAGCCTACCTACAGGAATTTTAAAAAATATCAATACATATAAAGTAAGTGCTGTACAAAATAGTCTCCACTATTATATTTATTATTAGTCAGTTGACAAATGTCTGCTCTGGAAAAAATTACTTACTACATAAATGAAACATTTAATGATTTTTACGTATATTTTTATACACACACACACACGCTTTAAACTGCTTCATTACTCATTAACTCTGAATATCTCCTGCTCTTCATAAGTCTGTTGCTAGCAGTATTATCAATAAACAATGAAACATGATTATATACAATGTTAGAATACATTTAAACATCACAATAAAAAACAAAGACTAACAAAGAGCCATACTGATGGTCTACAGGACAGTGTTTCCAAACCTGGACTGGTTGGAGATTACTATTCTAGTCCACAGTGAGGAATCCTGGGGCAGAGAGCAGACCTTAGGTACACAGACCTTACCAATCCCTGGATGCAGGGCAGGTGAAGTCTGGCATGCTGCATGATGAATGTGGTAGGCTTGAGAAGACTCAGGCATTCTCACTAAGGTGCATGGTTGATTCTGCAGTTGGTTGATAAGGATTGTCATGGAATCTAATCTGTTTTAGGGCAGGTAAACTCTGGCTGTAATGGAGACTAACACTGACCCTATGAATTTTATTCTCTGTGAAGATGTCATTAACAATATTTCTCTCTTCACAGTGAGGGAATGGCCAGTGCCAAGGTAGTCAGAACTGACGCAACTGGTGCTGAGAGAGATGCAAGTACCAGAGGAAGTAAGCCTTGATCTCAGATATTGCGCTGAGAGTCTGGTACTGTGTTCCATACAGATTCTAGTGGCACCCGATTCAGGCCATGAAATCCTCAGAGTAGGAGGTGATGAGATGATTTCAGCCTCTTTTTGGTCAGATCAGCAGAAGGGGACCTGTCCCTAAACTTTTCAGAGGAGCGATGCTATTTTCTTTATCTATGGAGACCAGGAGAAGAATGTTTCACTTCACCCTACTAGAGACTGCAGTCAGGGTGGTGTTAGAAGTAGTAGGGTCTCAGGAGCTAGCAGATGATCTGGAGCTTACTGGGGCACTTCTGGATTCAGAGCTCACTGGTCCTGAGGGGTCTTTTTGCCCAGGTCTGATGCAGGTCACACAGAGACTTGTCTAACAAATAACTTGAGGTAGCCTTCTCTGGCTTTTGGATCCTTTTCAGGAAGGACTTGAAAACAGAACATCTGTAAACCGTTTTTGTAAAAATGGGTATATAAAGTGCATCAAGAGGCAGACACAGCTGGGATGCCTTTTTGCTGCCAGGAGCAGTAAGAAGTAAATAAGCATTTCACCCTTTATGCATTTGGTATAGGGCACAAGGACACTCAGGGTCTATGCGGTTATAATTTATATGTTAATATAATCAAATTTTCTTTTAAAAGTTACACATTCAGTAGCTAAATAATTTGTTAACATTTTCTATGATACAGGGCTATCATAGATTGTAAGGCCAGAAGGGACCATTGTGATTATCTAGTCTGACTTCTACATAAAACATCCAATCTTGAATTAAAAATTGCCACTCACAGACAATCCACCACAACCCTTGATAAGTTGTTCCAACAGCTAATTACCCAAACTTAAAAATGTATGCCTTTTCCAGTCTAAATGGGTCTAGCCATCTAGCCTTTGTCTGCTAGATAGAAGAGCCCATTAATAAATAAAATATTTGCTCCCCATGTAGATACATATAAAACAGGGGTGGGCAAACTTTTTGACCTGAGGGCCACATCGGGGTTCCGAAACTGTATGGAGGGCTGGGTAGGGAAGGCTGTGCCTCCCCAAACAGCCTAGACCCTGCCCCCTATCCACCCCCTCCCACTTCCCGCACTCTGACTGCCCCCCTCAGAACTCCTGACCCATCCAACCCCCCCTGCTCCTTGTCCCCTGACCCCCAGCCCCTAACTACGCCCCCTGCGCCCTCCCTAATCCCCCTATCAAACACACCCTGCTCCCTGTCCCCTGACTGTCCCGACCCCTATCCACACCCCCACCCTCTGACAGGCCCCCTGAGACTCCCACGCCTATCCAACTGCCCCCTGCTCCCTGTCTGCCCCCCGGGACCCCCTGTCCCTTATCCAATCCCCCCGCTCCCTTACCATGCCGCTCAGAGCACCAGGACTGGCAGCCGCGCTGCCCGGCTGGAGCCAGCCACGCCACCACACAGTCTAGAGCACAGGGGCAGGCCACCAGCGCTCGCAGCCCCACCACCCAGAGCGCTGGCAGCACAGCAAGCTGAGGCTGCAGGGGAGATGGGATAGCAGGGGAGGGGCCGGGAGCTCAAGGGCCGGGCAGGACGGTCCCGCGAGCCATAGTTTGCCCACCTCTGTTATAAAATGTGATGAAGTCACCCTTTAACATTCTCTTTGTTAAGATAAATAGATTGAGCTCCTTGTGTCTATCACATACGGCATGTCTTCCAATCCTTTGTTAATTCGCTTGGCTCGTCTCTGAAACCTATCACATTGAGATACTCCAAAAAAACAACATACTCTACAGAAAAGAAAGCTACAGACATTTTACTTTGTGTAACATTAGAAGCACTTTCCACCTTGTATAAAACTGAATTATATTTGTAAATCCCCAGCAATGAATACTAGCACAGCATGGAAGTAAGTTAACCAGTTTCAGGGTAGCCTGATCTCTGGATTCCTAAATCCAAAACAAGCAGACAAGGTGACCTGTAATCCTAAGCACTCTGAATTCATACCCTACAAAGTATTCTAATAATCTTTATATAAAATATGCACAGAGGTGTCATTTGAAAATAAATAACTTGTTGGCCAATAACATCATGGTAAAATGTATGTATCAACATTCTATGTAACATTATGAATTCCCCCTGTATGATGTTACTAGCACATGTTCAAGACCAGATGGTAAAGTTGTTAAACAAATCTATCCTAAAAAAAGGAATGTGTGTTTTCCACAATTTACATATAAGCAGTAAACAGGACCATCAAGACAGCAGGGAGAGGAGATTGCAGGAAGCAGAACAATTTGCATTTTAGCAAACAACAGCAGAAGAAAAAAAACAGCATAGAGATTCCTACACCACCAGACTCCATGTCACCTTCCTCAAAGCTTGAATAAACTTTACTCTGAGGGATAACCTTCAGAAGAATACATTTCAACTGTTCACTGAACTATAAAAGAAAGGGGAAGAAAACCCCAAGTTATCTCATTCACCTAAGAGGACAAAGGAACCCGTGCATTTGGACTTCTGGAGGAGATCCTAATCAAGGAGTGGCGGGTTCAGCCACCATCTTGCTGGAGGACTGTGGGTGAGAAAAGCCATCTGGAACAAAGCCTGCACCTTGCTAGATTAAGTTTTTAGACTTTAAGATGTGTTTTCACTTTTCTTTGCTTGTAACCATTTCTAGATTGATCTTTTATACTTGAACTCACATAAAATTTTATCTTCTTTTGTTAATAAACTTGTTTTACTATTTATCTAAACCAACAGTGCTGTGTTTGAATTAAAGCGAATGCTAACTTCAGTTAATGTGGCAAGTTGTTTAGTTCAGTCTCTTTAAAGGAACAAACAGGATAACTGCTGGCAAACTGCTGGATCCAAAGCGACTGAATCACGCCTGGACAGTTTAGAGAACACAAAGTGCATGCTGGCTGCATGTGTGTCCCAGGCTGGGAGCTACAAGTAGCAGAAGCATTTTGGGGGCACTCAGAGTTATAATATAAGCAGTGACACAACCTTTCACTGATCTGAGTTGCACCCCAGAATGTGACAGTGACAATTACGGCAGAAAACCACTGGCAGACAGAAATAGCACAAGCAATATTATTTAAGTGACACCCTCCTATTAATCACTCCCTCTTAACTGTTTCTCCCCACTGAATCCATCTCTGTGACCATATCTTTAGTTTATTGGGGGCAGGGTGGAGAGTTTGCATTTGAATTAAACAAAGATCAAATATAAAACAGGACAGTACACTGGTATTTGCTTTTCTCAAAGTGAGCTGAATGATTAAAGGTGTTATTTATTGTACTGAGAAAATTTAATAAAATTCAGATGTATAAAAGAAGAAAGGTATACATTAATTTTTACAAAAAAATCAAAAGTAGCCATCACATATGTATTGAAAAGCATAAGATCAAAAGTGAAGGGCTTCAGGAAGCTCACCCTTTTGTGTACACATCAGTCATCTGTAAATATTTTATACCTTTCTGCTCATTTAGCAGGTATGTTTAAACAATGAATATTCACCAGAGTTGCACTTGCTTCATACTCCATCTTAACACACTTGTATCAACAAATTACTTAAACAGCCAAGATACAAAGAAAGATTAGGGTGCTCACCTGTTATGAGAGACTTGTAGCTCTGCTAGCAGCTGATTTTTAAACCACTGATCAAAATCCACACTGTCAAATAGCTCATAAGCTGCCAGCCCAACTGCATTGTAGACTGGAGAAAAACAGAGAAATTAAGTTTTGCTCTAGTCAAACATTGTTAAAATTCTAAAAACTGAAATTGAAAATTATGCTCAGATCACTTTTGTGCAGTAAGTAATATTTTTTTATCCAACATTTACATTCTGAAAATTGAGAAATTAAAAAAGGAGTCATTTGAGTAAAACAATGACAAAACCTTACAAAACTTCCCTCAGTGTTCTCTTTAGTTACAAATAAATAAAGTTCTCATGAGAGGGGTGTCATGTAGTGTTCACAGCAGTTAAAGGAGTCAGGTGCTCCACAGTTCTAAACCAATGATTCCATCAGATGCCTTAGACAAGTCATCTGTCCAGCCCTCAATTTCCTTGCTTGTAAAATGGAAAGAATATCTCCCACACAGAAGTGCTGAGGGATTAATTTTTGCAAAAGTACTGAAAAGTACTATATTTATTAAATACCTTATTCCTAAAATTCTTGCCTATAGTTTCTGCTCAAACTCAGTTCTATGAGAAAATAATTTTGATATTATTTTTCAAAATGTCAAAGTTACATCTCACAAATTCTTCTCAGACATTTTATAGAAGTCAGGCACATACATAACAAGCTTTATTCCTTAAAAGGCAAAGTGAAATTTAATTTACCAGCATCTTTAATCAGTAGAGCATTAGTATCTTCCACATTCGTAGGTCCTGCAATAAAGTTAAAATAAAAGCAATTATAGAAAAAATGCATTAACTAAACAAAGACTAGAAGACCCTCAGTGGTTTGAGCATTGGCCTGCTAAACCCAGAGGTCTGAGTTCAATCCCTGAGGGGGCCATTTAGGGTTCGGGGGGGGGGGGGGGTCGGTCAGGGACAATATTTGGTCCTGCTAGTGAAGGCATGGGACTGGACTCGATGACCTTTCAAGGTCCCTTCCAGCTCTATGAGATAGGTATATCGCCATATATTTCAGTGACGTAGTGCATAGCAAAGAATCAAAATATATAGCCATAGCAATATAATCAAAAATATCCTCTCTATAAATACAAACCTAAAAGTAATGCATCCTGTATTTAAAAGTACAGCACTGTTAAACTGATGCTTTTGTATTTTTCCAACCTCTAAGAGAGGACCCATTCTGATTAAGAGAACATACT
Organism: Chrysemys picta bellii; assembly: GCF_011386835.1. NCBI lineage: Eukaryota > Metazoa > Chordata > Testudines > Emydidae > Chrysemys > Chrysemys picta. The sequence continues at coordinate 39,115,965 of NC_088796.1, read as the reverse complement.
GCATATCAAGAATATTCCTGTGCCTTACTGAAATACTGAATTTTTGATTGAAAAGTATCTACAATATGTTCATTGAAGAAAGCAAAGGAAATTCAAATCCTTATTGTACCATACTTTGTTGCCTTGGCAGTTGTACTTAATTCCATTTATCGTAAAATATGCAGCTACAGAGTACTCATAAATGTAAGTAAGTAAAAAAACTCTGGAAAAAAATAGGAATCGGTAAAGAATGGCTATCAAGTAATGACTTTTTGCAGAAAAAGTGACCATCTGGTTACTTCTACACATTACATAAAACTGTTCGTTATATAATTAAATATAATAAAGTTCTAACAATTTAAACATTTAATTTTGACTTTTTGTGCCATAAACAATTTCGGCAATGATCATTCCCATGCTAACAACACTTGAGACCTCACAATTTCAAGTGTATTTACAGCTAATAATGTGGAGTCCCTACTTTGGGAACTCAAAAAAAGCTTTTGGCAGAGGAGTGACGAACATTTCCAGATTTTTACCTTAAGGGAGTCTAATTCTGCCACCTCCATGCTAGAAACCTGTAATTCCTACAGAACCAAAGCATCCAAACAATCTCAGATCTTAAATATCCAAGGTCTCTAGGTACAGATTCAAAATGTATCATAAAAATCCATAACATAGTTTTGGACATTGATCCAGGTTGCAAGGTGAGTCTGATGGGGAAGAAATAGAGGCAGCTCCCTTCAAATAACCTCAGAAGGTGGACATCAGAGCTATCAAGGTCATATGGTATTCTCTGGCACTCCTTTGTGAAAAACTTTGGGGATCGGAAAAAAAACAGAGAAAATACTGATGGACATCCCCTCACTATTAAACTCTAGTCTTTCAGGAAAGAGTCCATTGATACTCTTTCTCAACTTCCTGCTTGGAAGCAGAACTAGTGACATTTGTTGTTATTTTCTATGGCAAATAAGATCAGTCTGCAGGAAATCTCACAATGGGCATTGTCGCTAGGTTTAAGAACAAAACTATGTCAGTAGAAACTGAGTTAACCTATCTGTAGTAAAGAGTGCAGCCCTTTCACAATCTTCAAAACCTATCAATCCAACATAATGAAATACCAAGCCAAGGAGAAAGCAAGATGTGTTAATTCCCCAAGAAGTGGGAAATAAAAAGTAATTGGGTTGTGAAAATTGATTTTAGGGTTTTACGGTACATCTCTCAAAATCTGTGCTTGGCTAGGAATGAAGCAGATAGAGCTAGCAAACAGCAGCACTAAGGCCCAACTTCTGCAATCATCCATTAAAATGTCTTGACGCCTGACTACACTAAGACAACTGATTGCATGGATCTACAGAGTAGACAGGTCTACAGACTCTTAAACTGTGGTCTATGGATCACTGCTAGTCTGAGGAGAGAGCTGGTTGATCACAAAGAGGCTCCTGCTCCTCCTTTCCAACTGTTAAATGGCACTGAAAGACAGCTAACCATATACAAACATTTTTCTTTTTCTATGTGCCATAAGGAATTATTGTGAATATCACATGCATGTTTTTTGACTGCAAATAAGAATGGAGATGATCCACAAGAATCTCTTCAATAAACTGTGATGCACACTATGGGGACAACAGGGTACACGGAGTAAAAACAAAGGTTACCATCATGAAAAGTATGGTGAGGCCTGCTAACGCCTTTAGGTTGACTGTAAAACTCAGACTGAGCTGCATTCCTGGTTATTTTCAGCTTGGCCAAGAGAACCTCTGTCTAATTGAAAAGGATTGATCTTTTCTAACCAAAGATTCTTCACCTCACCTAGAACGTCTGGGATGACTGAAAAGCTTTGGCATCATCTCCTAAAAGTATATTCTGTGGCTTCTGCAGTGATGTCAGATACATCATAAACTCTTCCGGAGAGTTTAAACAAATCAAGGACTTCTTGGTAAGCTCCTTGTAAAATGACTTACGGGACTTATGAAGGTGCTCAGCAACTCGTAGAAAATCCTATGAGTTCTAAATCCTCACTAAAGAACAGACCTTGCTCCAATTTTTGCCCCAGCTAAAGAAATCTAACCATAAACACTGAATAACCTCCTTTTCAGCCCTGAAACCCTATGTTGTCTATATAGTTATTAAAGACACCATACACTCTAGGTCCATGAAAACAAAAATTCATAATATTTCCTTTCTGTAAATATACCCTTCATTTTCATCACAATATACTTACAAAACATCTCCAATATCATTTACAATTATTTGAAAGATAGGGGGAAATATTTTAGCATACAAATTTAGATTTCACAAATACATAAACATTAGGATTAATATACAGTCTGCACAAAGTGAAATAGCATAGTAATTCCAGTATCTTAAAAACAGTTTTAAAGTCTTACCTTGTAGACTGTGAACCATTTCTAAAAGCACAGGAGTAAGGGTTTGATTATATTCATGGAAAATATCAATAAAAAGAACCTCTGTGCATGGCTGAAAAAGTAAAACAAATCTGTTATAAAACCTAAATAAGACAAGTCTAGCCCAGTTTTAATATACAGTAAAATAAATACATTTAAACTACTAAATACCTCATAAGGAAAACACTCCAGCACTACAACTTTTTGAAAGTGATTTTGTCACAATACGGCATGTTCAATTAGAGCAAGATTTTGATGCACTAGTATCACATTCACAATGTAAGGTTTACATTCTAAGTTTGCTGATCAGTTACTAAATAAATCAGAAAATAACTGAGATAAATTTAATTAGCCAATTTTTATTCCTATAGCATGCATAATGAACAAATTACACCTTTATACTATATTTCCAATATTTAACAAAGCTACCCAAAATGTATTCTTCAAGTCTCTCTGCTCTATTTTCACTTGGCATATATTTCAGTTCTTTGTTACTGATGTCTTGCATACAGTAGAACTTTACCCAAATGGCTCTTAAACTGTGGTCTATAGATTACTGCTAGTCTGTGGAGAGAGTTGGCTGATCACAAAGAGGCTCCTGCTCCTTCTTTCCAATTATTAAAATGCATTAAAAGACAGCTAACAATATACAAACATTTTTTTCTTTTCCCGTGTACAAGGAATTGCTGTCAATATCACATGAATGTTATATGACTGCAAATAAGAATGGAGGTGATACACAAGAATTTCTAATACAATATGGTGAGCACTGGGGGCGGGGGGGAATAGGATAATCCCAATTCTCAAAGCAATTAAAAAAAAAGACTTTTTGCAATTTTAGTGTTGTGTATATATTTAAATTGAAATAGAGGGAAACAAGGTATTAGTAAAATGTTACATACATAGAGATATAAGCTGCCTCTTTTAGTGTATTTTGGACTCCAATAAAAAACACAGAGTACATCCCTGCATGCACAGGATTGAGTAACAAGTCCTGAATACCAGTATTAAGTGATCAATGAAAATGGAATATCTGTTCTTGAAACAACATGCTGCTCTCATTTGTACAACCAAAGTCAACTGAGGGGGAAGGAGAAGGGTAAACAAAACAATGAATTGAAGAAGAACAGGGCAGAACTGTTTAGGGAGGGACCAAAAAGAGCTCTTTGCAGCCCTCATTCTAAAAACGATCTAATTCAATTCTCTTCCTTTCTAGGAAAACAGAGTAGAGGTCCCGGAGGAAGTATTCTGAGTTATGCATGAATATCCAGGCTCCTAATTGTAGTACCCAAAACTGGAGTTCAAAGAGCAGCATGGATTGAAACTTCCCTTAATAAAGTGGGATTTCTGGGAAAGCCGTTTCCTAGCAGCCAACTGTAATCCAGGACTGCATAAGGCATGTTGGAAGACAGGTATATATAAATCCGGCCCTCTCCCCAGAAAAAGGAGTGTTGGAGGAAGCCAGAGATGCTATGGAATCTCTCTTTGAAGAAGGGCAAGTAAACCCAATATTTGTTTGGTGTGCTTGTTCCACATATTGGTCTTTTTGACCCAGGAAAGGACTGTTAAACAGGCATACTAACTCCAGAATCAGGCAAGAGCTGATGTTGAGAAGGCAGGAAAAATACCACTAAAAGCCTCCACTAAACAGTCACAAAATGTATGTAACTAATCTAAATTAATGTGTAATCTTAATAATGTAACTGTGCCCTACTCCCATTCCTTAGCCCTTTATGTTTCTAATCACCATCAGTTTTATTTCATGTTTTGATCTAGACTGTATACTTTATAGAGCAGAGCTTTCTCTCTGTTTTGTAAGGAATCTGGCACATCTTTCAGCATGATATAAACATTAAATAAAGTTTGCTTACATTCTCTGACTTGATTTGCTCAAGTGTGTTATGTATATAAACCAATAAGCTTAAGAAAAATATATATAGAAAAACGTGTGTGTGTGTGTGTGTGTGTGTGTGTAACATACACATACACACACAGTTTCTGTCCTTTTTTGTTATTTAGTTTGTTTTATACAATTAGGTGTCAACGGACACAGAGTATGCTCTTTTGTCCTCCACGACAGCATATGCAACCCTTGACGTATGCTCTATATTATGCCTTTTCTATCATCATGCTTTTGAACTCAAAGAATACGCCTTTGAAAGCTACGGATGCTGACCCATGGAAATGTTACGTTCTGTAGGGGGGGTTGGTTTTTAAATACATGTGTGTTCTTCCTCTGATCTTGTTGTTACAAATAGTTTGGTTTTTAAAATGTAACGCTTGAAAATGTTACGCCAAAGAATCTCAGGAACCTTTATTTAATATTTATTTTACAATACTCAAGGATGTGCTAAACATCCTACAGAGCAGAGAAAGATAGGTCTCTTACCTAGAATTTTTACATAAAACATGAAAAATATTATAAAGAAATTACCTTCACTCACTCAATATTTTTAAACTACTGTATAGAATATGAACTCCACCTCTTTTACCATAGCACACTGCACATTTACTTTCCAGTGTATTTAAGATTAAACATTAGTTAATATCTTAACACAAATTCAAATAGTTACTGTGAACTTCAATCTGTAGTATTATAAGTTCACATTCTTCTGCAAATGTTGGTTTATACTTTTTTAATAAATGTCACACCTTTGGGCTACAGGCCACTCAGCAAAGGCGTGAAGAACCACTTTTCTTTTTAATTAATCTTGTTTCATTCAAACTGAAATACTTACCCTGAGACTGTATTTCCAAGAATCTCCTCCTGTCTCCTCTACAGCTAGAGTCCATAAAGAAAACAAGAAAACATTACATAAAAATACAGTGAATACTTTAGTTATGATTTTAAACAATATTAGTTACTTATTTAATCAGTATGAAAACATCATGTATAGGTAAACATGAGTTACTGCACATCTCGGGTTATGAAGAGAATCCTGAGAATGTAATCTCTCTATACAAGACTGTACAAATAAAAATGCCAGTCACTTTCTCCTGTGGATCTTACAATGAAAATACAGAGTAATTTCTTACTGAAGCCTTCTGGGTCCTCTTCCCACATTGTCAATTCTTCCTCTGTTAGCAGGAAATAGTGAGAGACTAATCTCCTACATATCTCCATTAATGTTGGGTAAGTGAAGAATGATGTCTTTATCTTATGTGCTTCAAGAGTTTCAGGACTGCTATCTGTAATAGTAATACACTGTTACTAGTCCATGACTTAACGTTATACTAGAATCCTATTAATCAATAAAGAAAGAAAATGCTAGACAGAAGACTCTCATAGTGAAAGGAACACTTACACCTCCATATTGACTTTAAGACACTTTCTTATAAAGCACCTAAACTGTTTAGCAAGTAAGATTGTTCTATTAGCTGAAAAAACTGGTGAAAATGATGCCTCATAAAATAAGTCTTGACTGCTCACTTTCTGATGTTAATTAAATTATTCGGATTAATAGTCTTTTTTGTTGTTGTTCTTCATAACTGAAAGATTCTACCCTCAGGAAAGATTGTGTCATCCTATCCTGTCAGGAGCAACCATATTCTCTGAATCAGCTTGGCTCCACTCTGATTGGAAACAACCACTAGAAGATTGTGGCCATTCTGAAAGAGGGCATTTTTGTGGGTACCCTTACAGCTACATTATCACTGAGAATAATACAAAATGACAGCTATTGTGAAAGAGGGCAGTTCATTGTGGAATTCTCAGAAGAAGAAAATTATCCTTCATCTTTGATAAAAATGAAATTTTCAGTTATGAAGAACAAACACTAAAAATGACCATTAAGCCTAAAATAATTATTGAATTGTACCAAGTCATGAGATTTCAGTGAGTTTCAACCACATGTGATCATTCAGGACATAAAAATGGCCTGACAAGATGCTAAATTTCTTAAAGAACCAATTTTTTAAACTAATTTTAGTCCAAACTAAGTAACAGCTTTACTTTCAAATTCTCAGAAAATTCATCTGGTACCCAAAGAGTAAGTGCTGTAATTTTTAGCAGGATACAATGTATTCTTCATACATAAAGCATTCTGACTCCTCCTTTAATTCCAAAAAGTAAATCATAATTATGGAACTGCAAGTAGCAGTTAATTCTGTTCATTATAATCCAAATATGTTACAATTTGTTCATTGACATTCTAATACCTGGTACAAAAATATCAAATAACAATTGAAGATCTGCAGTTCTTCCTGCAACATATTTTTAAGTACTGGATTTGATAATCTGAATTAAAATCATCAGAATTTCTGAACCTCTTAAAAAATGACTGGATTATTTTAATTTGGAAAGGAAAATTATATACTTTTTTTTCTGAATCCAATTAGATGCTGATGTCTCATCATACGCAAACATGAAACTAAAACTAAAATTAAGTAATCTCTATAGACAGATGTGTTTCAACACTAAAGAAAGTAATTGTAATTATCCATGTATTAGATTCAAAAATATTTAGCTAGAGCCAGCCTCTTGTGAATCAACCATAGAGTCAGAATTGCAGAAAAATTCATTGCATTCAACAGCATGCTGAAACTTTTACTTTGATTCTGTAGCTTGAGTTTGAATAACCATAAATTAACTTGGCCCTTGAACTAAATATGGGCTCTTTATTTTATATGGTTAATGAAAGCCAAAGCAGTAAGTAATTTCTCTGTATTTCTATGTGGGAAAGTTGTTTTGTTGCATGTTTCTTATGGATTTAAGTGGTAATTATAGAACGATTTGGAGATTCTTTCCTAAAGCTTGATTTTTAAAGTCAAAATATTAACAATATGCAATATTTAGTATATGATCATGTTAACTAATACAATATTAAGAATTTTAAACACCTTTTTAAAAGCCTTTTAAAAAAATGTTTGAAGTTAGTGTTGTGTCACAGCTGGCAAGCTCCCCCCCCCCAAGAATGGGAAAACATGCTGAGGAAAAAGCAGCAGTACCTTCGAAACGTTTTGATGGCTTGTAAGCATAATTTTTTACAATCATCTTAATGAAATTCATGCACTGGACAATGAATCGCTCAAAAGCAACTCCTTCACCAGCCTCTGTGAAAACATAGCTTACAGCAAACTCCAATGATCTCTGAATCAGAGGGGTGAATGAAAAAGGATGTTGGTCCAGGAAGTCCAAAAGCTAAAAAGTGAGGGAAGAAAAAAACATATGACAATTCATACACATTTTATGTGCACAAAGGACTTTCATAAACCATCTTGCAAAAACAGGAGCACATTTATGTAATGTGCAAATCTAACAGTTGGCCACAAAAATTAAATTAAAACAAAATCACCTTTATGGTGCTTACTGATTCATTCATTTTATCTGTTGGTGTTCTAATTCTCATTTCCAAAGCAATATTTTGTTAATAAGGATGAGAGTTTAAGGAACCATGTACTTTTTCAACTATTCAGTGCTTTATTATTGCTAAGTAACAATTCACAGATGTAAGAACTGATTTTCCCTAAAACAAGAAAAAAGCCCCCAAATTAACAATATTCTTATTAGTAATCCACCATTCATACCTATTTCCAACCATATTTAAAGTACTGAACATTTACTTCCAATATAACTGAATAATTTTTTGTGTAAAAAAGGTGCGAACAAAGGGATCTTCAGTTTCTTTCCCCCACTCCAGTCCAGGCATTTGTTCCTTTAAAACTTAGCAATTAGTTATATAAACCATTTTAAACTATGTATTTTCAAAGGTGTCTCTGCAAGGTTGGGAACTTTTTAAAATGAAATCTGATTCTTCTTTGCAGGACCAAAGGCTGGGCCTGTTAACAAAAGGCTTGCATAAGCCCTATTAGTGACTGTAATCATTCTATACTCTGAAATGCTTTGTAAGCGGCAGCAATGGAAGTTGTCTACTTGAATAGGGAAAGTTAAAAGTCTTCCAACTCAATTTGTTCAGTGCTGTCTCTGCTACTGCACTCTAAATGTGCTTTCAACAAACTCAATCTCAGCACAAGATTAGACTTTCATTCATTTTCTATCTGTAGCAAGTTTATTCAGAGTTAAAGATCACAGGAAACCAAGAAAGATAAGCACAATAGGGGAAGAGACAAAAGAAGAAGAGAGACTAGTTTCCTATATGGATCAGGCTTTGTTCGTGTATAGTCTTCTCCCCTGCAGTATACAGGTTATGTTTTCTTCCATGAAGCCTTTGACTCCATAAGGATTAAAATTCTGAAGTGTTCTAAGTTACCTAGTTTCCTGGCCATTACTCTAGCATTTTCTCTTCAGTTCCTTCAAATTTCTTTAGCACTCCAAAAATGACTGAGTCATAAATGTTGTTTGCAGTTTTCTTGTAACTGTTTTGGTCCCAGGATACAAGAGCAACAAGGTGGGTGAGGCAGTATCTTTTATTGGACCAACTTATGTTGGTGAAAGAGACAAGCTTTCGAGCTATACAGACAGGAGCGGCGCTAGGGGTTTTGGAGCCCTAGGCGGGGGTCCTTCCACGCTCCCGGTCATCGTCGGCAATTCTGTGGTGGGGAGGTCCTTCCGCGCTCCCGGTCTTCGGGGCACTTTGGCAGCGGGTCCCGGAGCGAGTGAAGGACCCGCCACAGAATTGCCGCCGAAGACCCGGAAAGCGGAAGGACCTCCCCCGCCGCCGAATTGCCGCCCCCCAAATCCTGGTGCCCTAGGCAACCGCGTAGGTCGCCTAAATGGAAGCGCCGGCCCTGTATACAGAGCTCTTCTGTAGTCAAGAAGAGTTCTGTATAGCTTGAAAGTTTGTCTCTTTCACCAACAGTTGGTCCAATAAAAGATACTGCCTCACCCCCTTGTCTCTGAGTCACATAAGGTCACCTGAGCCCAAAAGGCTTACATCCATACAATCCTCAGGGAGGCTAGTCTGAAGAGAATGAATTGCTTCTTTGCATCTACCAAGAAAATAAATGAAAGATGGATTTGGGAACAGTCCCTGTACTCTCTGGTTGTTGGGGTTTGAATGAGAGAGAAAGATATATGAATGCTTTGTTTGCAGGAGACATCAAAGAACTATTGGCCTAATTTTCAGAGGTACTGAGTGCCTGTAGCTTGACTTCAATTGGAACTGCAAGTGCTTGGCACCGCTGATAATAAGGCTCCATGTTTAAGTAAGAAGTCATATGGGCCAGAAGATGGAATCCTCAAACACTGGGAGTGTTAGAGGTGTTGAATGTCTGAAAGATGATGCACCTAAATCTACTTAAACTGTCTTCTGGCATAAGCACGAACTCCTTGTGCAGACCTAAAATACTAAATTGCAGCTGAACAGTATGGGTTGTTTTTTGTTTGTTTGTTTGTTTTTAAGTAAATTAATCAAGAACAGTCACTTACTTAATATGATCATGATTATTCTTATTTTTTACTCACAACCCACATTTTCAAGTGAGTCCAGATGTTTAATAAAGAAGACTGGAAAATTGTTTACAATCTCTTATATTAACCTCCTACACTGATCAATATCACAATACTTTTTTTAAAATATGTCTATCAAGAGCAAGCCCCGAAACAGTGGCTACAAATTTTACTTTTGAAATACACTTTATTATCTAAAATAAAATTAAATGTATGTTACAGTCTGACAGTTCATATTGGTGTCCTGAATAAAGCAGATACTCTTCTCTTTAAAGGAATACATGTTTTCAAGATTATATTTTGAGAGAGTGAAGCTATGAACTGCAATTAACTGCTTCTTCACAGTATATAAAACATATGAGTTTTAAAGAATATATATTTAACTTAATGTGGATCACTCATTCAAAAATATTGAAAACTCCATTCTAGTAATGGAATTGTGAACTTGAAACTTACCACTTTAGTGAACAGAATAATAGTCTTTTCTAGACGGTCTCTGCATACATTTTCTGTTCCTATACTTCTACCTGGTAAATCACAGATATTTAACAAACATCATTTCTTAATCTTCGCTTTATTTCATGATATCCAAATTTGGAAAAATTATCTTTGGAGACACAGCTCACTCTTGCTGTCATATCTTTCTAATTGCAGATAAAGCAAAGTGAACAAGTAGCACTATAGCAGATGAAATTCAGTGCTGACAAATGCAAGGACCCAAATACTGGGCATACAGCTACTTCTAAATTAGCTATAAAAACTCAGGAAAGAACATGATCATCATTATGGACAGCTCTGTGAAAAAGCTGTCATAAAAGCAAACGACTGCTAGGAGGGACAAGGAAGGGGATAGAAAACACTTACAAGTTGATAATGCCATTATTAAAAATACATGGCACACCCTGGGCATGGTTGCCTTATTTCAAAAAGATATAGCCAAAACAGAATGGATTCAAAGACTGATTACAAAAACGATTAAAGGCACAGAGACATTTCTGTATAAATATACAATGATAAAACTGGGACTCTTTAAGGAAGATACAGTAGAGGTATGTGTATATATATATATACACACATACATACATACACACACACACACACACACACACACACACACACACACACATATACATATATGTCTTTAAGGAAGACACAGTAGAGGTATATGAGACACAATGAATCGTATAGTAAAGGTAAACTCTGTGATAATTTACCCACTTAAGAAAAACAGCATCATCCAATGAAACTGAAAAGCAACAAATTTTAAAACTAGTAAAAGTAAATGGATTTTTAAAAAGCACACAAGACACAATGAACCTATGGAACCCATTGCCACAAGCTATCATGTATGCCAAGGTCTTAATAGGCTACATATATAGAGATATCTACATAAGAACGTTCACTGCTAGATCGGACAGGCTAAAAATCAAAAGATATATTAAACACTCATGTTTCAAAGCATAAGCTAATCATTAACCAAATGTCAGGAATAAACTTTCCCTATAGGTAGATTGTTCTCTAATTGTCCCCTACAAGGTTTCTTGTACCTTCCTCTGAAGCATCTGGTACTGACATTGTCATAGACAGGATATTGGACTAAATGAACCACAAATGCATTTGGACAAATGTACCTGAAAAAAACATCCGTCACAATATTTCCTGTCACAGTAAATGAAATTTGAGATTAAAACTACTGACTGTTTCATGATAAAATTGGAGGCAGTAATCACAAATTCTCTCCCCTTTGACATTTTTCAAAACTCATCCATGGCATCTTCGAAGGAAAAGCTTAAGATGGCTTAGTTTCTTTTTACATTCCATGTACGTACCTTTTTTTTTTTCGTATGTTTCCTCTTTGTTCTGTGGTTTATATGGGAGATATTGCCTTTTTACTAATATTACTATTAATTCTTGACTAAATCTCTTCTTTTCTCTCTCTTTTTTTTTTTTTGGCAAGAGGACTTTGGTTATTTGGCACCCAAAATTAAGATCTGTATTATTACTGAACATCTTTTCTGTACACTAGGATTGAGAAGTGCATTGAAATACACAGTTTTGTATTCATGAGAAAATGTCAAAATGCCTTTGACACCAACTATTTGTTTAAATATGAGAGGTAGGGGGAATCTTAATATTATTAAATGTACCAGAAGAGGACAGCATGCTTGAGAAAAGTACTTACTACATTCCAGAAACTGTTTTAGTCGCTCAAATACTGCATGTAGAAATCCCTGAAAAATATCAAAGTCACATTTCTTTAAAAAGTGAAGCCCATTGTGGACTGTATGCAGGGAGGAAAAGTATTATTTGCATACAAAAGATATAGGATTTCACTAAAGATCCGTCAAACTGAGAAGTCAGTTCAGAAGCAATTGCAGAGATTAAAATCATTCCCTACATTACTTCATTACTGTTAGAAAAATTAAATACAAATATAATGAAAGTAGATTTTTCTATTTGAATTATATATTTTATATGATACACAATTTTCTTTTGATTTTTACTATTTTTCATTCACAATCCAATCATTTCTCAAGGAAAATAACAAAAACGCTGCTGTAGAACTACTAATAATGACGATCTTCCCCCTTTGAACCTCTCCCTTTGTAAGCTAACACTTTATTGAAAACAAGAGGTGAGGGTTTTCTCCAGTGAATGAAATTTCAGTAAATCATACTTAATCATGAAGCTATGGCTAAATCCTGTGGTTATTTATGAGTAAAAAATGTTGCCTTAGTGATAGAAAGAAATTAGACATTTATTTAACATTACATCAGTCTCAGGCTAAGCACTTTAAGAAACTTAAGTCATAAAGAAACATTACACTGAGATTCTAAGTGCTTAGAAGCAAAATTACTGTAGGTGTTATGACCCCTGAAAATAAAAATATGTCCTGTGACCTGGCAGAGTAGCTCACTCCATTGCCAATTTATATATAATTCATTCCACCAATAGAGTGTGTCTAATAAACTCTTATGAAATCCAAAATCATAAGAAATTTCTCCATCACGAGCGGCTGCACCTTAGCATTCACAGCATTAATGAGAGATATCATACACATTGATAAATGGGTATGTAGCACTGAGCAAATGACTAGCCCAAATACTGATACTGCAAAATAAACATAAGCCAGATATAAGCTTGATAAGCACTTATAAAATGAATGGTTATTTTCACCCATTAAAGTATGAGCACCTATAAACATATTTATTAAAGTAATTGGACAGTTTCTCTAGCTGTTGCTCATAAAATTACACAGTTTATAATTACACATCAACTACTTAAATAAACTGTTCTTCAGGTTTCAAAGATTCCGGAATTCTAAATCTAATAAGACAAGTGCAAAAATACCACAAAAAGATGTCATTTGAAATGGTTCTTTCAGAAACAGTGAGAGGCTCTGAAGATGCAGTATAGATCAAGTGATGAATAATCAGAGGGAATTCAACTATTTGTATGAAATGTCAGTTCAATCAGGAATCCTATTTTCAATGGTTTTGATTATGCCTACCTGCTGGTTTCTTGCCAAAAATAAATATCAGGAGGATTGATTTAAATCAGCAAGCAGCTAACCTTGATTTAAATGATCAATTTACTCATGTTTTGCATTTGTACTTTTAAGTTATTTTCCTAAAGAAAGGTTGATTCTTATTGGTTGATAACCATTAAAACATGCTGATTTGCAACTAAATATCACCTTTACACAAAATCTGGTGCTTCTTTTAGATAACCATTTATTTAATCAATATCGTAGCTTAACTTACATTTATTCAGATTCTTATTTACTAATTTTAATTGTGTTAGAAAATGGCAAATGATGCATTTCTTGTTCATTAGATAAATTTTTTACTTGCTATTTGTGTCAAGCTCTTTTGGGATGGAAATTCAAATTCAATTTAAAATGCACAAAAACAATATCTAAAAATTGTTTTGTTATTAGTTAATAAAACTACCTAAAATGTTCTGGATATACACACACACACACACACACACACGCACGTAAATATCAAAACATGTTCTGCATTTAAAATTATCTGATTTATTAAACAAAGGAAGTAATATCTGCAGTGAATTGAAGTGATTGTTCCTAGTCAGCATGTCCTTAAAGATTTTAAAACTAGTAGATCTCATCCTCTCACATCTAGTTTTTAGTCATACTTTGGAAGAGAAAAACAAGCTTTCCTGCTTTTTCAACTCCCATTTTGTTTCTTAATTTTAAATTAACTAGTGATTGAACTGAACTAATTGAATAAACTGAAATTAAGAAAATACTCTCTCTACACCTGTGGAAGAAGCTACTGCTGTCAAAAGCTGGTTTTGCCCTTCAACAAACTCTGGTTCCATGCGCTTATCCAGGCACTCAAACCACTAAATTGGCTCAATGAGAACAGGATATCTACCATCCCAGACCACACGGACCAACAGGTTTGGGTGGCAGTGCTCTGATGGTGGATAAAGCTGGAACATGGCCACTGAAGTGTCCCTTTTAAACTAATTTTGCCATCTGTGGTGATAGTGATTAATGTTTTGGGGCACAATGGCCTCCCACTGTGTCCCAAGGCATCCATGGCTCTGTTTCTTTTTTCTTCCTTGGCTCAGAGAAGGAAGAACATTGCTGAAAAACGGAGTCTTCCAAGGACTCAAAGGGCGTGCCAGTGAAGCATGAGCCAATCTCCTGATTACATAATGTTGGTTTTATGGAACACAAAGGGTTCCTAAAGTGTGTGGCTTAACACGGGTCTCAGCATCAGACTCAATAGCACAAGACAATTTAATGGAATCCCTGCATACTGAGCTTTCTCTGGGCATGGAGCTTGTCTTGCTACTCATTCCAGACAAACAGAACACAATAGGAACCCAGTACCTAGTTCTCAGCCAGATAGATGTCTAAGAACAAAAACCCTGGCAGCAACTTTTATGAGGTGAAGTTTAAAGCAGCTTTGTATACAGGAACTTGCATACAGTGCTCAGGAACATGCTTCTCCCAAGTTAGAAGGCACACCAAGTTCTTTAATTACTGGCAGACAGTGCCATCACAGGATGGGCACAGCTGGAAAGTAATAATTTGCTTTTGGATATCTTAGTTAGGTCCACAATGTCACACGAGTGCTCATAACCCTGTAGCTCCGAGGAGAAAGGGACCACCAAGTCAAAGGTTTGGGTGTTACCCTAATATAAGTATTTACGACTACTAAAAATTGTTGGGCCAGTTTGAGTTCAAATTGTATACTGCAAACACCAGAACTTAAAATATATACCCAATTCATGTTCACTTATATATACACTGTGTGTAAAGATAATAGAAATAGAAAACCACAACAGGTACAAATCATCCATTTCCTTTTTACAGAAGTATGCAAACACAGAATTTCTAAAAACACCTGACTATTCGTTTTTAACACAGGCATTCTACATCTCAAAACTATAATCAACAGCAAAAACAAGATGACGAGCTTTATAAAGATTAATGATTCAGTATACAGTCTGCTATGACATTTAGAGAAGTCTCCTTGTTACAAGCACATGAGAATTCCTAGGTAGCTCTTTAGTCTGTTTTATAGTGTGTTGAGAAAAGACTGTTCTAGAATTCCTGCATTGTAGTGGAGATCTATCTTCTTAATGTAGTGTTGACAATAGAGGTTCTGTACACTCTAAAAGAAAAAACATCCAATTCTGAGGCCACAACAGCAAGATCCTACCCAGTTCATGATGCTTTACCTGAGGCCCATGTCTTTAATTTCCTTTATACTGTTCTGCTCATTTAATTGCTGCTGAAAATGTGTTCTCTTGATTGTGTATGTAAATTCAACTTAAATAATTCACTCATATGACTGTATATTGTCCTTTTCTTTATTGTTCCGTCATTAGGATATTCATTATATTCTTTAATCAGAGGACCTCAGGGTACTGTCACTTTAGGTCTCTTGGGCGGTACTTCCTGTGCCTATTCTCAACACTGCTCCCTGGATGTACCTCTGTAAGGCCTCCTAGTGGTATTGTGGGAATATTAGCTGCTCCAGGCTCTGCAGACCTGGGTTCTAATCTCCAGGTCCTTACATGGACTCACTCCAATTTGTTCACATCTTTCCTAAATTATGGTGCCTAGTATTGAACTGGGTACTCCAACTAGGGCCTCACCAGTGCCGAATAGAGCAAGACAATTACCTCCTGTGTCTTACATAAAACATTCCTGTTAATACACCCCAGAATCATATTTGCCTTTTTCGCAGCTGCATCACACTGACGATTCTCATTCAGTTTATGGTCCACTATAACCCCCAGATCCTTTTCAACAGTACTACCACCTATTCCCCATTTTGTAGTTGTACATTTGAATTTTCCTTTTTAAGTGAAATACTTTGCACTTGTCTTTATTTAATTTCATCTTGTTGAACTCAGATCAGTTCTCCAATTTGTCGAGGTCATTTTGAATTTTAAATCTGTCCTCCAAAATGCTTGCAACCGCTTCCAGGTTGCTGTCATCTGCAGATTTTACAAACATACTTCCTACTCCATCATCCAAGTCATTAATGAAAATATTGAATAGTCCCAAACCAGGACTGATTCTGCAGGACTTCACTAGATACGCCCTCTCAATTTGACAGAGAACTACTGATAACATGTTGACTACCAAGTTTTTTAAAAAGCCAAACCAGTGACTTGGTAGAAGTCACTGATTGAGCACCTGGAACCAGGATCCATTGAAGTGCTGAACCAGCTTTTGACAGCAGTAGGTGTAGAGAGAGTACTTTATCATTTCAGTTTATTCAGCTAGTTCAGTTAAATGACTATTCATTCAAAACTAAGAAAATGATGTGGGAGTTGAAGCAGAAAAACTTATTTTCTTCTTCCAATCTATAAATAAAAACTAAGTGTGAGAGAACAAGATCTACTAATCCTCAAAACCTTAAAGAATATAGTAAACGAACGCATTATTAACCATTTTCTAATATAATTTAAAAAATTAAAAATTAATAATCTGAATAAATGTAAGTCAAGCTGTAATTGCTTAAATAAATGTGTAAAAATATAGTGCATCCTCCTGGTTACCAAAAAAAAGCACCAAATTTAGTGTAAAGGCTATATGTAATTGCAGGAATACTGTGCCGAATGAGACCCAAATACCAAATGTAAAGTCCCAAACTTAAATATATTAACATGGCCAACTAAACACAATTTCTTTTTTAAAAAATCCTATACTAGAGAAAGGGGGACTTCTTCAAACTTAGAGATTTTTTTAATACATATGGACTTTAAGCTTTAAAACAAAGTACTTTTTTTGTTGTTGTTAAGGTCCTCATCCAGAATAACTCTTAACCATGTGTTAGAATACTTTGTTGGAACAGGGCCTTAAATGTTATTCCCTTAGAAACGTCAAGCCAATCCACAAAGCAAACTCTAGGAGACTGTGTAAATACTGAGCATTCATTTCATACAGTCATAAAAGAGTTCTTGATACTATGATGAAGAGGCTGTGATTGTAAGGACATACTGTTATATAATTGGTAGCTCTGTCCATTAATTACTGAATTATGGAAAGCAGCAGGAACACATCTTTATAATCACAAAAGAAAAATCTGTTTTTATATCCCACAGTTTATTTGGCAAGGCTTCTTCCTATTGTACGAGAAGTCTGATAGGAGCTACACACTCACTAAGTTATGTGAGTGAAACATACCTTATGGAAATGGTAAGATCCCTTGTCTTAAACACTGGGGTAGGATTTAGGACAGCGTAGCCTTACAAAATTTGCTATATTTTAGCAAAAATGCATTTACTAATTATGTAATTTGGCAGCCCTTCTTTGAATAGTACTGGAGACTCCCTTATCCACTAGATCTGGTATCTCTTAATTTTGAAGTATGTCTGAGACGTGTAAGGTGACTGCAGGAGGATAACATATAGAAGGGCACAATCCTACTTGCTAACAAGAAATAACATTCTGAAAGTTTGGTCAAATACTTGGTTGGTATTATATTGCTGGGGTTTACATTGCTGAATGTGTAGTAACCATGCTGCTGTGCACTAAGACAGAAAGTTAAAAATAATAGAAAAAAAGACAACTGAAAAAAATGATGAACATATATGGTTTACTGGGAATTCCTCTTAGGG
The DNA here is from genome assembly GCF_011386835.1 of Chrysemys picta bellii. Lineage (NCBI taxonomy): Eukaryota > Metazoa > Chordata > Testudines > Emydidae > Chrysemys > Chrysemys picta. Next base: position 39,098,118 of record NC_088796.1, on the reverse strand, counting down.
AGGAAGCTGTCTACATATATTTCAATGGCTCTGAAATCATAGAAAATACTTGAAATTTTAAAGACAATCTGTCTCTCTCTTCAGGTCTGGAAAAATGAATGCTTAGATCTGCAGGCCCTATTCTGAAAACCTTATGTAGTAAACAGAGCTACTGGTTAACACTCACTATATGCCAATGGCAATGCTATTATTTTGTGTACAATCTATTGCCAAACCTAATAGTCTATTTCTTTTTACTTACTTTATGTACAAGAAAACAACTATATGCTTCTAGAAAAATGTTTTTTATTGAATTACATTTTAAAACTAAGTATTTCTTTTGTCATTTACTTTTATGTTAATTTTTTTTTTCCTGTTTCCAAATGTTCTGTGTGCAGCAGATTTTTGTATTGACAATGAATAACTGCATTTCAGGAGTCAGTAAGGAGGAGGAAGCTAGAACTGATGACTGCTGGATAGGGAGCTGCTTGGACTTTTGGCATGTGGAAAGGCATGGGAGTCCCAGGTGACCAGCTGAAGCTTTTGGCATCTGTCAGAGGATGCACCCTTCCCTACCTCTTGTGGGTAGATTTGACAAATATTGTAGTTAGGAGAGATGTTTGACTCCTAGTAGTCCCCCCACACCCAGACCCCACCAGCAACCTTAGATAGTAACCAATTGTACCATTACTCATTACCCAAAATCTTCCACTGCATGCAACAATGGTGGAGACACTGGCTGGATATTTATTTTCTGAATATCAGCAGTGAAATGATTAACAATACTGCCATTTAATACTATCATATTTTATGTTTCACAGTGAATGCCTCATTAAATGAATGGAAAAGTCCACTCGTGGCAGAACTATTGTTTCAAGATTTGGAAAGGAAGACAGAAATGCAGCAATTCACATTTGTTTCACAATTGGACATTCTGAGTCAGAAACATAAGAGATATCCTCCTTTACACAAAATTTTTTAGATTTAGTAGGTCTAGCGACCAATTCTAGAGTTTGTGCATCCACCTCCACGAAACCGACATGGCTTTCTAAAATATTCTAAGCTTAAGGCATCAGAGACTGCAACTCCTAAATTTGGGAATATACAGACACAGAAGACATTTGGAAACATACAGACACAGAACACAGAAGATATAAGGCCTTATTGACCCAAAGCTTACCACAGCTAAGGGGTGCTTAGCTAAAAGCAGTCTCAGAACCATTTAGACATGTTGCTTTATTCATTGATTAACTTGGCTATTACCAGTCTTTTTTCTTACTTTTAAGTAAAACCCTAAAGAAAATAAAGACCTGCTCATAACCAGATTATTTTTGGAACATGAGACGGTATTATCACTAGGATTGTTTGGCTGCTTTGCAACAAAGCAAAAGCTTAACTCCCCTATACAACAGAACTCTTGAGCGACAAGTATATCAAAGTTCTTTTCAACTTTCCCTTACGGTACTTGTTGACTATCGGTCTCGTGCCGGTATTTAGCCTTAGATGGAGTTTACCACCAGCTTTGGGCTGCATTCCCAAGCAACCCGACTCCAAGAAGACCCGGTCCCGGCGCGCCGGGGGCCGCTACCGGCCTCACACCGTCCACGGGCACCTCTTAACGGTTTCACGCCCTCTTGAGGCGTTCAAGAGGGCGTGAAACCGTTAAGAGGTGCCCGTGGACGGTGTGAGGCCGGTAGCGGCCCCCGGTGCGCCGGGACCGGGTCTTCTTGGAGTCGGGTTGCTTGGGAATGCAGCCCAAAGCTGGTGGTAAAGTATATCAAATTAGTTATGGCAAAATTTGAATTAAGTAGTATTGCCTAGAAATATACAGAATTTAGATGGTATAAAAATGATTCGATTTCTAGTTCAAGCAAAATATCAAGATGAAAAAAGTACAAATCATGTTGGAATTAATTAATTTAAAAGGCTAAACAGTAATCAAAATTATATGATTTTGCATTCCAGTACTTCAGCCTCAGGGCAAGAAATCAATGCTTTATTTTATAACATTCTGTAATGTGATGGGATACCATATCAGAACATAAACAATCACAGTTTTCCCAGTATATCAATGGTTAACCACTAAATATAGCGGGTCATAATTCAAACAAGTGCAATTTTCAATCTGATACATATTGACACTTATTGGTTTTTAAAACTGGTCACTAAAATAATCTACATGTTGGAAAGGGTGTGGAGTTTTCAGATTTGGCTAACGGCTGCTGTAAACCAGAGTTATTTCAGTTTATCTTAAATTGATTTAAGCTAAACAGAAATAGGCCTGATTTACACCAGAACAGGAGTGTATACAGAGATGTTTGAACTGGTATCTAAGCTGTTTAAAAATAAATAAATAAATAAATAAATAAATAAATCACACCATATATTAAATTGTAGAAACTCTCTCATTTAGAGAAGGCCTGTCACTAAATTCATACAAGCTATCTTTATCCAAATTGAACATTTCAGATTTTTTCCACTACTGCCCTTCAAATACGTAGCATCAGCATAACATATTAAGTTTATTGTTTTATATTTATCAGGCTTGTCTCTTGAGCCTTCTGTACATAATATAATTATGCGTCATTTTATAAATTTTAGATCTCTTTGAAGTGGAGTGAAATTCTAACAATGCGTAGAATGTCATGGAAAGAATTCTGAATTATATCTAGAAACAAAGACATCTATCACTTACCATCACCTCTACATTCCGATGAGGTTCCACAAATCCATGAACTGTCAATTTACGAAGCACTGAAAAATACGGTAATATCTTGCTTGCACAGTCTCTTTTTGTAGAATGCTGTCCCGCTCCCCATCCACCCAGATATCAAGTAATTAAACATATGGCTACAATAACCATTGCTATAAAAGCCTCTAATTATTCAAATATGAAATAAATTGCATTTATTTTGCACCTTTAGGCTCCTCACCCGCATTCTTGCCACTAATTTAAGTTTGGCAGTACTACTTTAAGGTAGAGCTGGGTAAATAATTGATTTTGTGATTAGCTGGCAGTTCTGAAAATTAGGAAAAAAATGTAAATTCAGAAAAATTTCAGTCAATTGAAAAGGTCCGATTCAGGTTGAATAAAACATATTGTTCGACCTGAAACATTTTGTTTCTGGGCATTTTTAAAGGGCAAGATTCACAAGCGGCTGGAGGGGGAGGAGGAAGTGGTGGTAGTTATGGTGCCTCCCATTCAAGCTTTAGCCCACTCGTCAGGGCATTCACCCAGGATGTGGGAGACCAGGGTTCAACTCCCACCTCTCCCACATGTGGAGATGGGACCTGACCATGGGTCTCACACTGCAAGACTGTTCCCCATCCACTGAGCTATGGGATATTCTGAGGTGAATCCCTCAGATTCTCCTGGTAAAGCTCTTCCATTGTGTCTAAATTAAATAGCCATTGGAGCAGGGACATCAAGTTGGGTGTCCCACCTCTCAGGTGAGTGCCCTAATAAGTAGAATATAAAGTCAGATTCTCTCTCTTTCTGGCCAAATGATTATTTATACAAAGTGGAACAGCTTCAGCACAAGAGATTGAAAAAGACCCACCCTGGACTACCCTAAAGCCCATGGATTAAGACAGTCTTCCGCAATGTCGCAGATACAAGTTCACGTCCCTGCTCCAAAGATTTATTATTTATACACAGTGGAACAGACTCAACATGAGAGATTGAAAGAGACCCACACCATAATATCAGATAGCCCAGTGTCTGGGGAATCTCCTGAAATGTGGGAAACCCAAGTTCAAATCCCTTCTCCGCATGAGGCAGAAAATTGAACCTAGGTCTCCCACATCATAGCTTAGTGCCCTAACCACTGGACTACAAGTTATAAGATGGACAGTGGCACCTCCTCCTCCTGCCATTTTGTGAACGGTGCCTTAGTGTCCCCCACCCCAAAAAATGTAATTAAAACCGTTCAGCAAAATTCATGTCAATACCACAAATACTTTCAGCGCCCTGAAAAATTAATTTTTTGGTAAATTTACTATTTGCTAATAAATATTCACCCAGCTCTACTTTAAGGTTCCATTCATGTCAAAATAAGGCTAATGAACAATAATGAAAAAAAGGTAACTCCAAAAAGGTTCTTCTTTTCCTGGTCTATCAAAAGGATCCAGTGCCCTAATTTTACCATTTCTGGAGTTCTCTCACAGGGAAGAGAACGTGTCATTTCCAGAAACTCCTGAATACTACAGCCCACAAAGCCTTCCTTTTAAATCTTCTGATGTTTGAAACAGTTGTGTTTGTAGTCCATACACAGAAGGAATACAGACACCCCCCGACTTCCGGAACGGAACACCTTGCGTAACTCGAATTTTGCGTAAGTAGGAAACATGTACCTGACAATTATGGGAAAAAAAAAAAAAAAACCCTCCTATTTCTAGCTTACGGAACTTTTTCCTTAAGTGCAGATTTGCGTACATTGGGTTTGCGTAACCTGGGGGGCATCTGTAGAGAGATTCACAAACCACATCTCTTGAAACCCAACATAACACTAGGGTCATCCATCTCACCAGCACAAAGTAGAAACAGCAACTCTAAAATGTGCAACAGCTATACTAAATGGCTAACAACTATTAAAGAACTATCCAAAATAGCCAAGTTATAACTATTTCCAATTGGTTTCTGATAAAAGCAGATCCAGGTACACAGAGCAAGGTTTTTCATTTCCTATGTAGCCCAGCCCAACTGCTAAATACTCAAGTAGAAAAGAACTGAGATTATTGGGCTCCAAGTGGCTTTGCTAGAAGATTCTAAGGTTCTCACAAGATGCCAGGGACACCGTAATCCAACAACAGGAATACACAAATGTCACCTGAATAACCTTATTTCATCGTTTATAGTACATTAAGCACACATATTTAACAATCTTTTTAATTATTACCTTTCAATGACAACAGAGTTCTTTCTAATGAATTTGTAGCTGCAGCTTCATCTCCCGTAAAGATCTGTTGTAGGAATGTATCTGTGTGATGATTCCATAAGGAACAGGCAAAACTATAAATTCCAGATGCTAACTGTAAAGAAAAACCAATACACTTGAATCCCAATATTTGACACTAGTACAATAAATGTATAGATTCACAGATCTTTAAGGCCAGAATGGAATGTTAAATCTAGTCTGACCTCCACCATAACATAGGCCATCATCACTCCTATATAATAGCTTGTTTGATTAAAAAAAAAAAATCTTCCATAAAGGCATCCATTTTTGATTTTGAAGACAGCGAAGACACAGAGAACCCCCACTTCCCTTGGTAGTTTGTTTCAATGATTAAAAATGTGTTCTTTTATTTCTAATTTGAATTTATCTGGCTAATCCACATGGCTACAAAGAGAGTTTTGCGACAATAATTCTTCTTGCTGGAGAACAAAATTGGAGAACTGGTTTCTTTACAAACAAGTTTCAACGTGACATATATTGTAGATTGGTGAATGTCTGTTACACTCTATTCCAATTTCTAGTCATATTTATGTTGTTTAATAAAAAATAGTATTGTACAGTATGTGCACGTGTTGAACCCTATTTTGATGACAGCTGCATAGTTATGTATATTCTTTACTGATGAAGCATATTAAACTGATTTTCTGCCCCAAGTTATTTAAGTTAAGAAATTATAGTGAGGTTGAGACAGATAGTTAGTTGCAAATTTAAACATATGGAGCAAGTCTTTATATATAAATAACTCAATTTACATTTCAAAAACCATAATCTTTATTTTTTTTAAATCACTGTCTTTTATCCATCCTGCAACAAAGGGGCATACTGTATTTAGAAAATATTATAAGAAATAAAGGTTACTTTCATGTAAGAAAACAGAATTATGCCCTAATTTCCCAGAATGAGTTATTCCAACCTAGAGAATGAGGATTTAGTAGTCTGCACTGAGAGTTTCCTGTTCATTTATCCCATTAGATGGAGTGCAGTGGCACTTGATTCAGCCTCACAAAACACAGGTAAGCCACTAGAGACCAAGAACATTAATGCAGAGTCCTTGTGCCTCTAAGTTCCCCAGCATCTCATTTCCTCACTCTGGCTCTCTGGCAGCACAGCTCTGATGGAGCCATCCTCTGAGAGGTGTCCAACCAGCCACTGTTCCCAGAACACTTATTGTGTATGGCACGTAACAGCTGTCCACACTGCCAACCAGGAGTCAGTGCAAGTTAACACTAGTTCAGTCACAATAAATCTGCAGTGGGCAAACTCGTGGGTTTGGAGATGAAAGGGAAATTATACTACTGAAAGCAACTGCTCCTCAAGCCCCACAATGCTTTGAATCCATGAAGTCTGAAGTCTGTAGAGAACCTGCAGAGTTTCCGTTGTTCCCTGGGAGGAGAGTGCTGCAGAGATGGCTTTCCCCCACTGAGCTTGCATTCTCCTCGTGTAAATGGAAAGGAGCATTTGAGCCTTTTAAACATTTCCAGGGGTAGTATGGGAAAAAGCACAAACACGCTTGGTTGAAAATTTAACAAGTGGGCAAAAGATGCTGGCATCGTGGGCCAATCGGAGGTGGAAGTCAACATTTCAATAATGAATGAGACAGGACAGGTATGATAGGGATAAGCTGTTAAGCGCCATGAAAGTGAATGCAAGTAGTAACTTATGTTTGATACAAACAGGGAAGAGGGAGCCAGTGGTGGGGTGACATAATGGGCTAGGAGAATAATCTTTGCAGCAGCATTTTGAATGAGTATGAAGAGAGTAAGGATGCATTTGTCAAGACCATACAAACGGATGTTGCACTAGTTGAGACATGATATGAGGACAGCTTGGACAAGAGTTTTAGATGTGTGGATTGGTAGAAAAGGTAAAATTGACATGTTATGAAGAAAGACGAAGCAAAATTTAGACATAGCCCAGACATGAGGACCTAGAACACAGATCCGAGTTAAAGATGATGCCCAGGTTACAAGCCTGAGTGACAGGCAGGATAGCAGTGTTGTCCACGGTGATCAAGAAAGAAGGAAAGAAAGAAGACAGCCGGAGGCGGGGGGAAAATGGGGGATACGAGCTTTTCTTTTTAGCCATGCTGAGCATGAGCGATGGCTAGACATCCCCAGATATTAGTTTGAAAAGAAAGAGATAGGTCTGGTATAAAGAGGAGGATCTGTGAGTCATCAGCATAGAGATGGTAGTTGAATTTGCAGATGAGATTATCCAGAGATAAGGTGAAGAGAAGGACAGAGCCCTGCAGAACCCCCAAAGAAAGCTGAAGGATGGATGAAGAGGATATTCTGAAGGACACACTGAAGGAGCAATTAGAGAGGTAGGAGGAGAACCAGAGAAGGAGAGAGTCAGGAGTACAAGATTTCAAGAGGAAGAACAAGGTTGACTACGTCAAAAGAGGCTGACAAGTCAAGAAGGGTGAGGATGAGGTACTGGTTCTGAGCTTTAACTAGAAAGAAGTCATTAGAGACTTTGGCGAGTGGAATGCAAAGTGGGGAAGTTGGACTGGAGAAGGTTGAGGGTGGCACTGAAGGAGAGGAACCTCAGACAGTTATTGTAGACAGTGCCGTTAATGAACTTAAACTATCCACGATGACTCCAAGATCTCTTTTGTGATTGATAACAGCTAATTTAGTCACTATCATTTTGTACGTATAGTTGGGATTATTTTTTCTAACATGAATTACACTTTGCACTATCAATACTGAATTCATAAACCACAGTCTCACATAGTAAACCATGGTTCTCACTTAGCCAACAGCGATGTAAACCAACAGTTATGATGAAAAAAACAATTTTTTTGCTAATTAACAAAAGTACATAACCCAGGGACCTCACTATACGCTATTGTGAATTAAGCTAAACTGCATTGAGGCTATTTTCATTCAGAATGAATGTGTCCACACTGGGGTTTAAAGCAGTTTAATGAATCCACTTTAAATTTACACCTGTAGTTATTTCGGATTAGCTTTCCTGAGAGGCCCTGTGTAGACAAGCCCCTTAGTTTGTTTCACTCTCAAATCATGGGGTCAGCACTAGCATCTTCATACAGATGACACACTGACCTCAGAGAGCAGTTTAGGAATCAGAGGCAGCATGCTGTATTTTCATATGGACAGCTGAACCAGATGTTCAAAATAAGCTTACCTGGGTTAGGGGCTTTTGCTCACCCAAACTCTTGCAGGTCATCTTATGCAGGAAGCATTAGGGAGTAACTTGTACAAGAAAGCGGGTCAATCAGATCACAAAGGCATTGCAGCAACTTGATGCGCCACATTTGGCAGAATGATTGAGGAAACTTGCGTTTCAAGAAGAATGCAAACAGGTCTGTTAAGGCCACAACTGCCCCCAATCAAACACAAGAGACCAAAAGACAGAGGAAAGGAGATTATATTTCCCTAGAAGTATTACAGTGTAGCTTAGAACATCTACCACATAATTATATTTTCCCTGAAGGATGACTGACCACCACAGCAAAGAGATTTTTCGGTCACGTTTTTCTCCTCTGAATTTGGACGCCTACTAATGTGCACTCAGACAGCCCCAATTTGTTCAGTTAAATAGTACCGAGCATCCTGAATACACACCCTTGCACAACATTAACCTGAATATTAATGCACGGCCTATAATGAATTTGGAAATACCATCAGCACCTTTCTAGATAACCATCGTTTAATATAATTCTTGACAGAATGGTACCAATACAGTTCCCTGTGCCTAACTGTGCTAGAAAACAGCTTTATAAAATATACTTCATATTAGTTGACACTGGGTTGAAGAAGCACTATTCTATAACCTATGGGACAAATCTATATGCTATACTCTACAGATTTGTATAATGGAGAGAGTAGTTGCATGATTTGTCATTTTCATTCAGACCTATTAAATTAATACAAGCAGTTGAATGCTGCCTGGGATAATTTAATTTTATTTCTGCCTCTGCCACAGAGTTCCTATGTGATGTTGGGCAAGTAATTTAAACCAAACTTCTTATAGGCAGTCACTAATTGTATTCTCATTTTCTGGGTGTTGGTCTTGAGAATCCAGAGTCTGATTTACAGAAATGCTGAGCACTCACAGCTGCAACTGAAGTCAACAGAAGTTGAGCTTTCAACATATAAAGTGCTACATAATGTGAAGTACTCTAAAGAATCAAGCCGTAGGCATCTCATACTGGGCCCCCAAAATTAGTGAACAATTTTGACCTTCTGCTCTCCATGTGTAAAATAGGAATAATAAAAACCCCTCACGTCACAAGGATGTTGTGAAGATTAAATGATGACTGTGAAACACTCTGATACTAAAGTGATGAGTGTCACAGAAAAGCCCATGAATAAATTAATAATTTTGTATTCACAGCACTGTTTGAATAGTGTGCAGTAAATAAAGCTTAAGGTCACACATTAGACAAGTAACTGAAATGCTGAATATCTTATTAATTGAGCTCTCTCCATCTTATGCACTGAATGAGGCAGGGGTCCTGTGGCAAGAAATAGTTATAATGTAATTAAAGACTGTATCATAATGCAGGGGTTGAATTAAGGTTGTACAGGATACTATAACACTATCAATTTCCTAATTTTTGAGTGTTTCATTTTGCAACTTTAATATTTTTTTCAGTTTTATTTCTGTAATTTCCTAGGTTTTTAAAAAAAGCAAACTGAAAAAATAAATTCCATCACATGGCATCATAATGACTCCCTTGTGGTTCTTCTGCAGAGTTGGAACCTTTAGGTCCACCATACACAGACCTCTGCCACTTTATAGGATGGAATTACTGATAGCAATAGTAGGTTGTTACCCTCTACGTAGAGCAGTACTAGAGGGAGACGACACACACACTTGGCCAGTGGGTTTCACAGATATTTACAAGAATGGCAAAACTTAGCAACCTTGGGTCCAGGCTCTGGAGAGGAGTACTCTAGAGATCACAGACCCTTCTGCTTGTCTGTCTTGTCCTCCCAACAGCTTATTCTTCTACCCCATCACTACCAACCTGTCTTCCTATCCCATTTCCAGTCTCCACTAAAGTTTCTTATCCCAGTGCCAGTCTCCTTCCCAGCCAATTCTAGTTTCCATCCTACCAGCTTCTTGTCCAATCTGTCTCTCTTTCACTGTGATGCGCACACACAGGATTTTCATCCAATCTCAGTCTCCCTTTTCACCAACAAAACTCTTACCTGACTCCTTGTCCCAATTTCCCAGCAAGTCCCAATTCTCCCCGCTGTTCCTGGCTCATCTCTCCCTCTCTCCATTCTCCTCCTCCTCACTGGTTCTCTGTCTCTTCCTCCAGACAATCCCACTATCTCCTCTTTGCCTGATTCCTTCACTGGCTCCCAATCCAAGCCACACACACACACCCCAGCTCCCAGTCCCAGCCTCCATGCCCAATCAGCCCCAACCTCCAGCTCCCACTCCCAGCCTCCTTACCCAACCAGTATCAACCTCCAACCCCCATCTGCCAGTGCCAGCCTCCATCCCTCATTTCTCATGGCCAGTCTCTCTGCCCAGTCAGTCCCAAAATCCCCTCTTCATGTATCTCATTCCCAGATGCCTTGCCCACTAGTCTCTGTCATCCCCCAATGATTACAAGTCCTAGTTTCTGCCTTCTCCCCCAGTTCCAGTCTCACCAGATTCCTAGTCCCAAACTATTCCTTTCCCATCTCCCCAGTCCAGCTCTTGTTCCCCTCTGCATTCAAGCCAGGCGGCTTCCTCCTCCACACTTCCCATGTACCAGCAGGGGGGTCACTGACAGCACTGGAGAGGCAGACTCCTGGCTCTCAGTTCCACTGCCCGGCCTCACTTTGGCACATTCCATTCTTCTGAGCCACCAGAGCCTAGTGTGGAGCATTCCGAGTCACTCTGAGGTATGATTCACATTCAGTCTGGCCAGCAATAGGAGTTGTTAGGGAATGGAGCATGCTCAGTGTGAACGGAATCTTCTTACACTTTAGCTGCTGAATTCTAAGAATTCTCTATTGAGCATGAGCAAACCAAGTTTTGCTCGGCCAAATTTGGGGGACAAGCAAAAGAGACATCCCACCTGCTAAATTTTGAATCTCTAATCCAAAGCAGGGAGGCTATGATGGGGTAGTGAATCCTAATGGTCACCCATCCCCTCATGTGGCATGGCCCTTTAAGAGGCTGAAAAGATGCTGCTTAGGAAGACCTAGAAAATCTGATTAACAGAACCCAGCTCCAGGGGTGAGAGCTGGGAAGACTCCTAGGTAAGGAGAAAGCGTAAAACTAACCAATATAGCTGGGTTCCAAAGAGGAGGGCTGGGGATTCTTGTGTAAGGAAGCACTGAAAAGGGGTAATCCCAAGAAGGAACTGGGAAGATTTCCAGACCAGAGGCTGTTTACTGACATAGTAAAGAGTCTCCTGAAGGAAGGAGCCAGAGACAGCTAGTTAGCAAGCCTGAGGTGATGAATGTCCCTGGATGTGTCTGAGTGAGCTTCTGTTTGTGCTTATGGCTGTCAGTAATAAATGATAAATAATAAACCCTTACAAGGAGGTTGCTTTTTGATTAAAAAAGCTGTCTTGACTTGTTTATAACCCGGCTTAAGGGAAGTGAGGAAGAGTTCTCCTGTAATGCCATATCTAACCGAAAGGGGCACACACTGGGGTAACCTCCACACCAACACAGAGCCACTAAAGCCTCTCAGAGAATAGGTCACCAGAATTTTATTTTATTTTTAAAAACAGCAGAACAATGTATTTTTCCCTAGCCTCATACTTATAAATGGCTGAATCATTTTGGTTGAAATTTAAACAAAAAAATCAGCCTGAGGAAGACACCCAGCATGGAAAATTTCAGCCCAATGGTTAAAAGTTTGAGAGAGTTATGAGCAATTGAAAACAGGATCTTATCATGGAAAGCATCAGGCAACCTAATAGGTAGTGCTACCAGCTCACCTTAGCCTACTTTTTTTTTTTTTAAATACATCACATATTATGACTTGTCATGTATAGAGAATAAATAACCATTTATGACACCCTTTCACATGTGCACCTCCCATGTACCCACTTCCACAGCCCATCACAAACATTTATAAACAAATACATAAAATAGCATTTCTACTCTTCTCTCAAGCCCAGAATATTACATGTTGCATTATTAATAGCGTTACTTACGTCATAAAAAAGTTTCCTATCTGCAGCAAGTCGTTTAGATGCCAGCGTCTTAGTAACATGATAAAAAGTAAGTAATGCTCTGTGTTGGCGGAGATCATCTTGGACTTTCACTGATTCCAGAAGAGTAGGAATAAGCTCTGGCCACTGTCTAGGGCAATCCAGCCTAGCAACTTTAGCAATCAACACAGAGATCTGAGTGGCTATCTGCAGAAAAAAGAGTTACCAGAAAGACACACATAAGGCCTAGGTAGATTTAATAAAATTTACATTCTAGAAACTTAATTTCTGTTACATTTAATAAACCCGCTAATAAAATTTTAAGCTACTTGTTTAGTTGAGGCTTAGTCAACATTTTACTGTATTACTGTATTTTAAAGGGCAGCTAGAGTCACTATATGCATTTTATCAAGTATCAGGGGGTAGCCGTGTTAGTCTGTATCTACAAAAACAACAAAGAGTCTGGTGGCACCTTAAAGACTAACAGATTTATTTGGGCATAAGCTTTCGTGAGTAAAAACCTCACTTCTTCGGATGCATAGCTATGCTCACGAAAGCTTATGCCCAAATAAATCTGTTAGTCTTTAAGGTGCCACCAGACTCTTTGTTGTTTTTATATGCATTTTAGCAGCCTATTATAGTTAGGATTCAATAGAGACCATTCTTGGCCCAGTGAAAAGTTTTTAATCTGACTTCACTTCTCTTCCTGTTTAATTCTATATTTTTTTTCTATACAGAGAGAGAGAAAGAGAGAGAGAGAGGATAAACACACACACACACACATATATAACAGCTAGGTAATGTTAACAATACATATGGCCCTCATCAACATAGTATATGAGCACCACTTCCTGTTTCAAAACATGGCCTTTTTGCCTTCTCTATTTGTATAATGGTAAGAAAAGTGTAGGCAGAACATAATGCCAAAAACAGGCTGCAGCCTCAAACTGCCACAAACTAAGTGCTTGGAGCCACTAAGCATTTAAGCACATGCTTAAAGTTATGCACTCAAGGCACTCTACTGGATCAAGGACTTAACTTGCTAGTCTGCTTCAAGCAGCAATAACTTGTCCTATTTCCCCCTGAGATTTGCCCTGGATGACTATGTTTTGGGGGCATTATGGGTTGGATTCATGAGCAGGACTCATCACCCTTTTCCAGCAGCAGCCAGTCTGTACCAACCGTATTTGGCAATTGGCTATTCTGAACTGAAGGCTAGTAGAAGTGAAGACCTTCCTTCCCAATAAATCAAGTCATATACCCTCCTTATTCACCAGAGTAGATCTAGAGTGTTGCTGTATAGATGTTTCTGTGGCAGCCTGGACAACCAAAGAGTTAGAAGCAGAATGAGAAAAGAGAAATTCTGCCCCTCTGGATGGGACAAAATAGTGGTTTTCTTTCCTTTTAGGGGTGTGACGAACTGGGACTGTTCTTACTGTGGTCTTTGAATGCTGACAGGGGAGTGTGGCTAGGATAGTCTGCATTGGGGGATGGGAGACTGACCGACGGAGAATACCTGAGCATGTAACATGAGAACCCAGGAAGGGGTTAGAGGCCAGGTGACACCTTTGCCCGGGAAACTGAACAAAGGGCTGTGGGAGGGGTCACTGAAGAGAGAGTTTTCAGGAGCTGGCTGGTGATATGGCTGGGAGGCAGACGGGGCTCTGACCTCCCAAGGGGGCTGGGGTGCCCGGGGACCCCAAGATGGACCTAACTGAGGGGGATCCTGTTGTCTGTGCCTGCAAGACCTGTCTTGGACTGTGTTCCTGTCGTCTAAATAAACCTTCTGCTTTACTGGCTGGCTGAGAGTCATGGTGAATCGCAGGGAGACGGGGGTATAGGGCCCTGAGTCCCCCACACTCCGCGACAACTGGTAGCAGAGGTGGGATCTACTGCACCACGTGGACGGCGCTTCCTGCAGTAAGTGACTGGGGAGCAGTAAAACAAAGGGGGATCGACGGGGACCAGGTGGGCTGAAGAATCAGAGAGAGACGGTTTCAGGGGGCGATTAACCCCTGGGAGTGTGTGACCAGTGAGAAGGACTTTTGCAGTAACAGGGTCCCCTGGGGGATAACAGCGAGCGGTCCCGGGGCGGAGGAGTCTGCAGCTCGACCCTGGCAGAGAGGTGGTGACCTGAAGGAGGGCTGGCACACTAGGGGTCCCCCTGGAACGGTGGAAAGCAGAGAGCACAGGCCAGCGAGTGGCCAGCAGGAGGATGTATGCTAAACGTCTTAAGAGCGACCTAGTGGAGCTGTGCAGGCAGAGGGGGCTGCGCATTGGGAGGTCCACCAAAGAACAGCTAATTGCCCAGCTGGAGGAGAGGGATCGCTTGGATGAACCGAGCCCTGTCCCTGAGGGAAGCCGCCCGGCGGAAGCAGCGTGGGCCCCGGGGCCTGACATGGCTGGGAGGGGTCAGACTGCTGCCGAGGACATCCCGAGACCCTGCCTACCTGTGCCTAAGGGAGAGGTTGGGGGAAGCCCAGTGAGTACCAAGGGCACCCTGACCCCAGCGGCCAGCAAGGGATCGTCCCGGCGGAGCTCCCCGTCCCGGCGGAGCTCCCCGTCCCGGGAGCAGATGCGGCTGGAATGTGACAGGGAGCGGAGACTGAAAGAGCTTGTGTTAAGGCAGCAAGAACTGAAGCAGGAGCGGGAAGAGAAGGAGAAACAATGTCAGCATGAGGAGAACCAGCGTCAGCATGAGCGGGAAGAGAAGGAAAACCAACATCAGCATGAGCTGGAACTGGCCAGGCTGAGGAGCAGTGGGGCCCCAGCTGCGGTGAGTGAGGGGGGACCCAAGACTGCAAAGAGCTTTGATAAGTGCTTTCTGGCCCAGCGTAAGGAGGGGGAGGACATGGATACCTTCCTAATGGCCTTTGAGAATACCTGCGAGCTGCTCCAGGTTGACCCTGCAGACAGGCTCCAGTTTCTCATCCCCTCACTGGACTCCACAGCCAGGGAGGTGTACAGCCGACTGAAAGGGGCGGAGACAGGGGACTACGAACTGTTCAAAAAGGCCCTGCTCCGCGAGTTTGGGCTGACCCCTGAGATGTACCAGAAAAGGTTCCGGAGTCAGCGTAAAACCCGTGAGGTCACATACCTACAACTAGCCAACCGGGCGCAGGGGTATGCCCGCAAGTGGACAGATGGGGCCCAAACTATAGAGGACCTGCTTGACCTATTCGTACTGGAACACATGTATGAGCAGTGCCCATCTGACCTGAGGCGATGGTTGATGGACCAAAAGCCAGAGAACCCGCAGCACGCAGGCCAGTTGGCCGACGAGTTTGTGAACAGTTGGGCAGGGGATAACAGGGAGGAGTCCCAAAGGAACAGTCCCACCACAATGCAGAGCGAGAGTCACCATGGGACCTCCCAGCGGGGAAATATAGAGAACCCCCACCAAAGGGGAAGATCCAGCGTCAGGTCCATCCAACCCGCTCGAGGGGACCCACAGGACATGGGCTGCTATCACTGTGACCAGAGAGGTCACATACGGGCCCAGTGCCCCAGGCTCAGGGACAGACTGAGCAGACCGAACCCACAGAGGGTTGACTGGGTAGAGACCCAGCCTGGCGAGAGGCAGCATTCCCAGGGAAGGGGGGCTGGTAGAGTACCACCTGCTAAGGAGGGAGGAGAGCTCCAGGCCAGCTCCTCTGGGGGCTGGATGCTCCAGACTCAAGGTTTTTGGTTTATACGGTGGGCGTGGGGCTGTCCCTCCGGAAAAAGTATCTTGTTCCCCTGGAGGTGGATGGGAGGAAGGTCAATGGATACTGGGATACAGGCACAGAGGTGACGCTGGCCCGGCCCGAGGTGGTGGCCCCAGATCGGGTGGTGCCCGACACCTACCTGACCCTGACGGGGGTGGGTGGGACCCCATTCAAGGTACCTGTGGCGAGGGTGCACCTGAAGTGGGGGGCCGAGGGCCCCAAGGACGTGGGGGTACACCCGTATTTGCCCACTGAGGTGTTGATGGGGGGGGGGGGGCCTGGAGGACTGGCCAAGCAACCCCCAGGGTGCCCTGGTTGTGACCTGCAGTCAGAGCCAGCGAGGGGCACGGCGCCCTGGCCTTGGGGAGGGTGCCTTGCCTGAGGTGCAGGACCCTAACTTGGTGGGGAGGGAACACCCAAGACATGGCTCAGGGAGGCTGCGGCTTCAGACCCAGCCGGCGAGAGAGAGCAGGTGGCCATCCCTGTCCCAGCTGCTGAGTTCCAGGCCGAGTTGCAGAAAGATCCCTCCTTGCAGAAGATAAGGGACCTGGCCGACCTCAGTGCGGTACAGACCATGGGGAGAGGTGGCCGGAAAAGGTTCCTGTGGGAGAAAGGGTTCCTGTACCGAGAATGGGCTCCCGCAGGGAAAATGGAGTCGGGGGGGATCAGGAGGCAGCTGGTGATACCCCAGAAGTATCACCGCCAGCTGCCGTACTGGGCCCATGACATTCCCCTCTCAGGGCACCAGGGAACCTGGCGTACCCAGCAGAGGCTGCTACGGAGCTTTTACTGGCCTGGGGTCTTTGTTACTGTCCGACAGTATTGCCGATCCTGTGACCCCTGTCAGAGGGGGAGGAAGGCCCGGGACAAGGGGAAAACGGCTTTAGGACCCTTGCCCACCATAGAGGAGCCTTTCCAGAGGGTGGCCAAGGTTAAAAGGGGGGCTCTGAACCAAGAGAGCCCGAATCACCGACCGCCAGACTGGAGCGCTGGGAGAAGACCCCAGCCCAGTTGGAACCCCATGGGTATTGGGGTGGGAAAAGGGCACAGGCCGCATAAACCTTCCCACATGCAAACTACGAGTGCCATCCAGCACCCCTGACCTAAGGGGGGCGTGAAACTGGAGGGGCCTGGTGTAATTCTCACCAAGGAATGGGAGGGATGCTGGGGCATCCACGGGAACGGGGGTAGGTTCGAACTTCCCCGGGTCACTGGCTAAAGTGACCCCGCTCAGTTCGGTCTCGAAGGGGGGAGAGATGTGACGAACTGGGACTGTTCTTACTGTGGTCTTTGAATGCTGACAGGGGAATGTGGCTAGGATAGTCTGCATTGGGGGATGGGAGACTGACTGATGGAGAATACCTGAGCATGTAACATGAGAACCCAGGAAGGGGTTAGAGGCCAGGTGACACCTTTGCCCGGGAAACTGAACAAAGGGCTGTGGGAGGGGTCGCTGAAGAGAGAGTTTTCAGGAGCTGGCTGGTGATATGGCTGGGAGGCAGACAGGGCTCTGACCTCCCAAGGGGGCTGGGGTGCCCGGGGACCCCAAGATGGACCTAACTGAGGGGGATCCTGTTGTCTGTGCCTGCAAGACCTGTCTTGGACTGTGTTCCTGTCATCTAAATAAACCTTCTGCTTTACTGGCTGGCTGAGAGTCATGGTGAATCGCAGGGAGACGGGGGTACAGGGCCCTGAGTCCCCCACACTCCGCGACAAAGGGTATGGATGCAAGTGGCTGGGATATGTCAGACTGTTCTAGTTGGTTCCAAAATGGGTACATTAACAAGAAACGCAATTTGGCTGGATCTGGAGGATTGGAGGGTCTGTAGCTCCTCTGCAACCCTAAGTAACAGTTCTCTTTCCCTGGAGCACAAAGGGTCCTGGCCTGCCCAGAATGACAGAGCTAGCGCAATTACAGTTTGTGCCACAGTTAGGTAAGGCAGAGCCAATGCTGCTGGTGGTTGAGGCGCCCTATGTTTGTCAGTGCTATTGTTTATCAGGGTTTAGGCTTAAGTTGGTACCGGAGGCACCATTGCCACTGGAGCATGGTCTGGTAGCAAAAGAGCCCTGTATTTGGGGGCTCTCTTGTCATGATCCTGAGACTTAGGATGTTCTAAGTCCTCATGGGATGAGTGGGAAGACTTACGCAGGGTTATATCCAACTTCTTTGAAGAGATTTTGGAAGAGAATTTGCTCTTGTTTTTATGAGAATGCTCCTGCCCTCCTGACAAGACCCCAGTGGGGGATCAGTGGAAGTAGATTCCCTGGCTCCTAAGTCAGATCTCACGACAGGATGTATACTCATTGCTGAGTCAGGCTGATGTACTAGAGGGGGATCCTCCAATCTTAGTCCGACTGCTTTCTCCAATAAGCGGTTCTTAAGACAAAATTCCTGCCGCCCCTCCCTCCCCCGCGGCTGTACAGGCAGCATTGATGGTCATAACTGATTGAGAAGAAGTGTTGGCAAGAAGCACAGATTTTGAGGCCCAGAGTCCTGGGCATAGTTCAGTACCCGCAATGAGGTACTGGTGGAAGGGATGGAGAATCTAACTATGAAACATAACTAAAAACTATCAAGTAAAATTCTCAACTATTTACAAAATATATACATATATATTTACAGATTGAAGAATAAAGGAAGATGAAGCTCTGGATGCTGGAGTTTCCAACGCAGGCCGTGCAGCAGTATGAAGAAACTGGAGAGGCAGACAGTCTGCTCCACTCTTTATCTCCATGATTAGAGGCACAAGGAGAGAGAGGGCACATGTACAGACCAACAGACCCTGCCTTCCAGAATTCTCTGACTTTGGGCACATGAAGCACATGTGTATTCACAGTGGAATAAACATAGGAACCAGAACTCAAAGAATGAGTCTTTAGTCTACCTCAGACAAACCCAGAAGTACAAAAATTAGTTATTTAAACACAAAGAGATACAAATTTAATTCTGAAATATACGAGGGCATAAATACGATAATCCAGTCAAATGAAGAAAAACTTGATACTTAAGAAAAACTTAATTCTGTGATAAAATCTCACATCCCACATCAACATGAAATACTATTTGAAAGGAAACATGAAAACTGGAAATTCTGTCACATCTTATTTTTAAACTTTCATTTAAAAAAAAAGTTACATCCCAGTAAGAGCACTTGTTAAGAGAATAACTAATCATCATTAATTTCATTACTAACCTGATTCACTGGTTCGTTGAAGTTGGTGATGAGCCCAGCACGCAATGTAGATTTCTCCTCTTCCGAAAGAGCACTGTTATAATAAGATGTTTAATTAACATGTTATATTTTCAAA
Organism: Chrysemys picta bellii; assembly: GCF_011386835.1. Taxonomy (NCBI): domain Eukaryota; kingdom Metazoa; phylum Chordata; order Testudines; family Emydidae; genus Chrysemys; species Chrysemys picta. Next base: position 39,079,030 of record NC_088796.1, on the reverse strand, counting down.
CTATAAATCCCCCCCAACTTTTATGCATATTTACAGAGAGTTATTTTTATAGGTAGTATCAGTAAAAAATTTAAAGACCCAGGCTGGATAAAAATCAATGATTTTTTTTTAAATCAAAATATTAGATTTGTTCATTTAAATTGAATATTTTTAATTTAAATTGTTTTTACTTACATTAGATACAAGTTTATTTTTTTTAAATAACCTATTTGAAATTGACAACCTATTGTGAGGCATATACTTATTATTTATTAAAATATTTTTAAAAATTAAACAAAATATAATATTAAGCGCTATATGTATGCTGCCAAGTTTTAAAGAAAGTCAGATCACTGAACGGCTGGAAGTCACTGGTTAAGCACCTGGAACCATAACATGATGAACATGCTAAACCAGCTTTTGACAGCAGTAGCCTCTTCTGCAGGTACAGTGAGAATATTTTTTTCATTTCAGTTTATTCAACTAGTTCAGCTCAATGACTAGTTTATTCAAAGTTAAGAAACCAATTAGGAACTGGAAAAGCACGAAATCTTGTTTCTTCTTCCAATCTGAATAAAAACTAGGTGTGAAAACATATCTACTAGTTCTAAAATCTTCCAGGACACAGTGACCTGAAACAACCACTTCAGTTCACTAACTAAGGATAATACTTCCTTTGATTAATAAATTAATCTTAAATGGAAAAGGTGTTTTTTTCTTATGTATCTACCACATTTAAGGAAATTTTATTTAATTAATTAAAAAAATAAAATGCTGGTTTTGTGCATGTTTAACTGAATTCCAGTTTCCATCCAAATAGAGCTTAACACAAATCACAAGTAAAAAGTTAATCATTTATTAAAAAGACATGTATCATTCAACATTTTCTAACATAATACAAACGTAAAAATTTATAATCTAAATATATGTTAATTAAGCTATATAACTGCTTAATTAGTGTAGACAGAGCATATCCTCTTGCTTATAAGAAAGGAGCGCCAAATTTAGTATAAAGGCTGTATTTAGTTGCAAATTAACGTTTTAATGGTTATCAACAAAAAAAAACAAAAAACCTTTCTGAGAAAATAACTAAAAAAAGTAAAAATGCAAAATCTGATTAAAATCAATTATTGAAATCAAGGTTTCCTGCTTGCTGATTTAAATCAAGATTAAAATCAGTGATTTAAATTGCTCTGATTTAAATCAATCCACCCTGAAAAGACTATTTCCATTTGAGTTTAATACATCTGACTGGATGATGAATATTTTCATGCATATAGTTTTCTTGCTACTAACAAACTTCAGCCTGGTGAAGTATAAAAAGATCATTATTCTGGCCACTGACATTTGAGAAAGTGGAGAGACAGTAGGAGGACACAAAGATGGACGAATACATGCACTTATGAGACCTTTTGTGATCTACTTTTTATTGACTTCCAGCAGCATATATAAATCACGTTGCAGGCGGTTGTGTGTAGCTAGGTAATACACACAGACTTATGACAGATTTATCTTGGTTGCAGTCCATTATTAACAGACTCAAACCCAACACATATACTCACAGATAACTTGCAAAAGAATATAGGACAAATATAGAAAACAGGATCAAACTGATACTGTGTATGAAATATTATGTACAGAACTGTAAGCTGATGTATAACAAGGAAGGATAAGCAGTGAGGGACTTAACACAAGTAAATAATACTTTTTTTACTTTATCCTTATACAGCACTGTACTTTTCACCAAAGTATGTATTTTAAATTACATTACAAACAATTAAGCCTCAAAACACATATGAGGTTATTAGATATTATATTTTCACCTAAGGTTAAATAAAGCTGCAGAAAGATTAAGTGACATTGACACAATGCAAAAAAACATGATAATAAATAAATTTGTTAGTCTCTAAGCTGCTACTCTGAAACCTGATAATAATTAAGTCATTCTACTGATTTTTAAACATGCATTTTCCTATCATCACTACAGGGCAGCATTAAAGTTGTTTGGATTACATAAACAGTAAATGTTTATAACTTAACATGTTTGGATTTCTTAAAAATTAAACCTTAACTCTGAATTTCCCTAGCGTAATACTTGATTTTGGGATAACTACAATATCCCTGTAATGTGTATTTTTATCCTAAATTATTGAGATGCACTATCAATTTTAATTCCATTTTAGCATTGCTTTGTCTGGGAATTTCCTTGCTTTTATGTAATTAAAAGATTCATACATGAACACTAAAGGAAGAATCTCCAAGAGAATGTTATAATGTGATAGTTCTAATTATATGACAATATGAAGTATCAACATTAAATCATTTTATTTTAATTTGTATGACCAGATTCACAATAATTTACCTAACTCTAGAGTTGTGCAAAACACAATTAAACCGAGTTCAGAGCTGCTTTGTTTTGCCACAGCAATGCAAAACAGATAGTGTAAATCCCAGTTTTCCCTGTCCCTGTTTTTGTACCTCCCTATATTCACTTGTGCACACAGAGAGACCTTAATTTCTCCCTGCCTCCCTCCCTGCTGCACTACCTACATACATCTGCATGTATGTTCCCCTTCTCTCTCGCTCTCTATATTGAACAGATCCAGAGCTAACAGTAGCTTTAGAAAATAAAATTTTAGGAATAAGTCATTTTTGCCATTGATTTTCACAACTGAAAATTTATCTGTCAGCAGAGGCAGGAGCATAAAACTGCCTTCAGAGAAACTCAAGAACTGTCCTCAATCAAAATGGCCTGTAATCTCCCATTGTTCTCAACAAGAATGAACCAAGTTGCCTTCTGGGAAGCTCCCCAGACCGGTGGCCAGGACCCGGGCAGTGTGAGTGCCACTGAAAATCAGCTCGCATGCCGCCTTCGGCACACGTGCCGTAGGTTGCCTACCCCTGCTATAGTGGAAAACTGAAGGTCCTTTGGAAGAGGCAGCATTTGAGTGAAAATTATTGATATATGTAGCAATAACTTACTAGAAAAACAGATTAGGGACGATAAATTCCAGGCTCTATGGTCAACTTTTATGCAAATACAGTTTTAAGCCTTCCTTTCACATTTATTTTACGTAACTTCTTATACAATTTGAGACTATATACACCTCTACCCCGATATAATGCGACCCGATATAACACGAATTAGGATATAATGCGGTAAAGCAGCACTCTGGGGGGGTGGGACTGCGCGCTCCGGTGGATCAAAGCAAGTTCGATATAACGCGGTTTCACCTATAATGCCGTAAGATTTTTTGGCTCCCGAGAGTGTTATATCGGGGTAGAGGTGTATTACTATATAATTTAACCATTTCTCACTTCTGCAACATACCATATTGCACACGACTGTAGTTATATCTTTTTTAGAGAAGTCTAAATGAAAAAATAGTTAGACAATGGCCTATTGTGCATTCAAAATAAGGAATTTTAAAACATTTAATCAGGATTTACAGATTATACAGGGCCTGGAAAAAAAATTCACACATTAACTGTTGGCACATGGAAAGATCTCTGGCAAAGGACCTAAATGATCATTTTCAGCAGAATGTAAGCTTTCACCTAAATCGTTTCTATCAAGCCTTTATGGCTGCAGAGAGACACTTGCAAATGTTAAATGAACCAGTGTTCTCTTCCTGAGTTTGCTGACAGTTCCAGAATCTACATTCCTTTTCACAGTTTTCTCAAGCAACAGAGAGAAACGTACCAGACACTAACCAGACTGACTCCCTTCTAGGATTCAGTTCTCCCAACAAACACTACTAAGTTCCCTATTGTTTAAAACTTGTTATCTTAAAAATATACCTTTTAGCCTAGTCTAGACAAGCCTTAAAGGTCCAAGTTAATGCAATACAAAACAAAATGAGATGTGTTCTTACATCAAACATTTATAGCAATTTTCCTAGTTTTCAGTGATGTTCCTCTCCAGCTACATCACACGTACTCTCCTCTCCCCTACTCCCCAGATTAATTTAGACAAATTTTAGGACATGGGTAAATTTTCAAAAGTGCTTTTAAGTCCCATTTTCAAAATGAATTTAAGCATTTAGGAGCCTAAGTCCGATAGACTTTCAATGAGACGTAGATGCCTAAATATCTTTTTGGAAATGGGATATGGATATTTTTCAAAATTTTACCCTACTGTTTTTGAATAGTTCTATAAAAGTGGAAAATATGTTCGGGAAACAGTAATTCCAATTATCTGAAGTATCCAGATGCCGTTTAAAAAACCAGACACTACCATAATTTTATTTGGTTAGACCAATGGTTCTCAAACTGTGGGTCAGGACCCCAAAGTGGATCGCAACCCCATTTTAATAAGGTTGAAAGGGCCAGCATTCGACTTGCTGGGACCTGGAGCTGAAGCTGAAGCCTGAGCTCCACCCTGTCCCGGGGCGGCAGGGCTCAGTATCCGGGCTTCATTCCTCCCTTCCTCCTCACCCACACCCACTGGGTCACGTAAGTAATTTTATTGTCAGAAGGGGGTTCCAGTGCAATGAAGTTTGAGAACCACTAAGTTAGACATATCAAGTATGTCTTAAAAAATAGCCAATCACAAAAGCCTACACTTCTGAGTGACATTTTCTGATATTTGTAAACTACTGTGCTTACAATTAAGACATTTAATCTTCATTTTAAAAGTAACAGTGACATCTGCTGGATGGTAATTGCCCAACAGGATACTCTTGGGAAAAACAGAAAGCATAAAAAAGCAATTTAACTGATAATACTTTTTCACTTATATTGTGTGTTATTTAACAGGAACTCATCTCCTGTGCCAAATTTTCTTTACACTCAATCCCACAATAGTCATATCTGTTACACCCAACTCATCCTTCATGTAAATAAACACAATATGAAAAAGTCAGGATTAGGGTTCTACTACAGGATCAAATAGGAGAAGATGGACTATTCAGGAGAAAAATCTTCAGACACAAACATCTTATGATAAGGAAATATGGCAAAGTGCTAAAAAGCACTTGAAAAATTGATTTGTGCACAAGTTACGTATCTGAGGTTTATCCTTCATGTATTGATCTTTCTAAGAACTGTCAAGTGCACAACAGAAGAAAGAAATCAAAAATATGCTCATTAATAGTTACATGTAATAAAATGTCTCAAGACACTTTAAAAACAAGAAGAACAGGAGGACTTGTGGCACCTTAGAGACTAACAAATTTTGTTAGTCTCTAAGGTGCCACAAGTCCTCCTGTTCTTCTTTTTGCGGATACAGACTAACACGGCTGCTACTCTGAAACCTTTAAAAACAAGAAACTCATGTTTACAGAACACTTTTTTCTCAATTGATAAGCAGCTCATGTGATGCAACAGTGACATCTGCTGGATGGTAATTGCCCATCCATATTATGTTGAGCCCACTGCAAAAGACTTGCTGGAGAGTCAAAAACCAAGAGAGAGAGATTGTGATCTTCCCTTAATATTTTAAGTTGTTATATTACAACTAAATTATGAACAAAAAATAAGTATTTAACAGAGAAAGTAACTATAGTACCATTTGCTAAATTAACTTCACTTCAGTGTTAAAATTCATGGACTGAAAAGCTAGGGTAGGCAACACTACTAAATTGCTTCAGTTGGAAGCCAGAAAGACAGGAGTTGGCATCAGAGGTACTGAAATCATAAGGTTTGGACAATTAAACACTTTTTTTCTTTTGGCAGGAGAGGAGGAAGAGGGGTATTTGTCTTGATGTTTTATGAAGTGTGGAAAGAGGAAAAACTGAGGCATTCACTTATTCAAATAAGTATTTTCTTTTGTCATCCACAGAAATCCAGGATGAAAGACTACTTATCCTGAGTACTCACAAATTCAAGCATAAATTTGGTGTAAGAGAGCATTATTCAAGTTGCTACCACAATAACCTAATTGAGGGGCACCAAATATACAAGAACGGAGTGAAAAGCAATCCACAACAGCAAGGAAAACAATGCAGCAAAGGAACACAAGCTCAGAAAAGAGGACAGCTTCCCAGAGAAAAAATTAGGAGCAGGAAAAGCATCAGCTTAATGAAGTGTTGAATATGTAACAGATAGAATCCTAGAGACAACTGGCCAGATTATAGCCCCTGCCCCACTCCAGCGACAAACAGGGAGCTGTGAAGAGGCCATAGCAGGCTGGGCAATAACCCCTGCTCTATTTCAGCCCCTGGCATGGGGGGTGTATTTGTAGCAGGAGGGAGAAGTGGCCATAGCATTCAGCACTACAGACATTGATACTCCGGGGGGGGATTCTGCGCGACTGCATGCCTGCAGAAAACGCTCCTCCACCCCCCACAGAATTCCTGTGCTTCCCTGCAGAAAACATGGGTGCAGTTTTGGGGGGGATTGCCCCCCCCAAAACAGAGGCAAGTCATGGGTGGGCACCTCGGCAGCAGCTGGGGCTCCCCCATTAAGAAGGCCCATCGAACCCTCACCCTGACAAGCCCTATCCCTCCACACCTGGATCCCCCCCGACGAGTCCCACACACCAAGACCCCCACCCCACTGAGCCCCAACCAGCTGCACCTGGACCCCCACCCCATCAAGCCCCATTCCTTCAGCACCCGGACCCCACACACACACTGAGCCCCACACACCCCCATCTCCCCACAACCAGACCGCCCCTGCTGAGCCCCAACCACCTTCACCTGGATCCCCTGCAGAGTCCCATTGCCCCTGCACCCAGAACCCCCAATAAGCCCCTGTGCATCCAGATCTCCCACTGAGCTGTCCACAGCCAGACTGCCCCACACAGAACCCTCTCTCCCCATACCTGGATCCCCCCACACTAAGCCCCTCCACACTTGAATCCTGCTGGGCTGAGCCTGCCTACCTACACCTGGTGCACCTGGCAAAGAGGGGCAGGGCCCCAGGTTGTTTCTGGGGCAGGCCCAGCCCTTGCACTGTGTCAGGGTCGGATGCAGCCTCTCTGACGAGTCCCTATACCGGGGGAGGTGGGGGCTTCAGGGTGATCTCCAACCTCAATGCATTTAGTGGCCTGTGCTCCCCACTGCCATGCTGGAGCCACATTTATTTATTGACAAATAAAATTTGCATAATTTTAAAATATTGTGCACATAATTTTTTTTTTTTGGCACAGAATTCCCTCAGGAGTAATTCTAGGCTGCTGAACAGCCCACAGGCAGCCATGAGGAGGCAGCTGTAAGCCTCCATGTCAAGTAGAAGCCAGGTGTTACCTTCTGTGTTCTTGAGAGGCCCAGATGCTATGCTGTGCCTATGTTAGGAAGAGAAGTGATGACACTACTAGAGACACAACATTGTCAAAGTAAGAAGATGCCAGACAAAAGGAAAAGGAGAAATCACAATCTCTCCTAGAATAGGGGATATGAAGTGCTGCAAATAAGACATGTAAGTACATGTTTATCAAGCTTAAGCAGCTGGACTACTATGTTTGCAACATATCCAGGTGCTGTACAAACAATTAAATCTGCGCTAGAAGAAGTCCATTACCCAGTCTAGTAGCTAGAACTAGTATTGCTTAGATCAGCAACTAGAGGAAAAGAAGTTATAGTCAGCCTTGGTACAAACATACATTAGTTCTTGTTATGCCAGAGTCCTTTTCCCCAGACCTGGGGAAGAGTGGAGGGGCCTAACCGAGTTCAGTAAGTCACCTTCTCATTTTCCATAAAACTCTTCAATTATAAAATAGGGGCTATTGTCTTCCCTGTGGCCCCAAAAGAGGTGAAGAGAATGGGAGATCTAACACTACAAAATGGTTATGGTCACTTCCTCCAAAAGGCCATTATTAAAAATAGTTGTGTGTACAAATATATAGAATAATTATTCTTAATCTACTCACAAAGCAAACATGCCTTAGTGAGTTTTACTACCTGTTACATTTTTCTTTGAGAGAGTGCTGCAGAGATCCCTGGAGCTTTTTAGTCTGAGAACCCTTTAAGAAGGATATCTTTAGAAAACTGGTATTGTAGTTGTTGCTCTGCGGCAATATGTATTTTAATTGCATACCACTCAACTGCCTAACTCTGCAAAGAAATTATGGTTATGTAACTTCATATTATTTTCCTGTTTCAGTAGTTTGTTGTTGGTAAGAAAAGAACTGAAGATTATTTCCAGTGTTCCAGTTACCTCAGCAGGAAGAGCAGGGGGGCTAGCTCTGGTAGAATCAATAGAATAGAAATTTAGATTTATGGGAGTTCCCATGAAGCCCAAGCACAGACCCAAGATTATTAATTTATTTAAATACTTTTTGGAGAGCAATAATTCACGGTTCTTACTGATTCTCCACAAATATGTAAATTAGATTGCATCCTAGATGACAGATATCTTGATATTCTTTTTGCTATATAAAAGGATTTTTTTAAAGCTACTCTTGCAGACCTCTTAATGCACCTCATGGCAAGAACAGTACACTTCATAAATTTAGCATAGAGCTCACAGACTTTAGAATGGTTCAAAGTCTACAGCTACGGTGACCAGATGAGAGGAAGAAAATATCGGGACACATGGGGGGGTCGCCGGTGGAGGAAAAAAAAAAAAAGCGGAGTATTGTAAATCTGACACATACACCTACAGTACAAGTTCTAGACTCATTCAGCATAAGAGTACCCATAAAATATCCAAAAGAGCCTTTAACGTTTTCAAATGTCTGCCATTACTAAGACTTTCAGATAGCAACTGTTCAGTGCCTACCCAAAATATAGTAAACATGACTAGATTGTGTAACACAGTCCTTAAAAGCAACGCAACACAGGACAAATTGTAAGTGCCAAAGTATGAATAAACTAGTTCATTAATGAGTTATTGGCTTTTTCATGTCCCTTCTAGTGCTGAAAATTAATATAAATCTATAACTTCAAGGCACACATTTCTTCCCTCCTATCAGTTATAATTTTTTGTTTAGCAGTGGTGAAACTGCAACAAAATCTACTCTAACATGTAAACAAAGGAAACATACAACTTACTGTGGTGCTACACGCCTCCAGTAGCGATCAATTCCATTTTTAAAGTACAGCACAGCTAACCACCTTACATTTACATCCAGAGTATGATTTGTAAAGATATTCTGTAAAGAAAAAAAAGTTAAAATATTATTTAGTTCTTGGTCTAGTCCACAAGTCTCCCAAAGTTAAAACTTCACCTTTCTTCCAATCATCATAATGAGTGATAAATTTTCCCTCATGTCATCTTTAATGTACATACACAGCATATGAGACCTGTGTTTGTAAGATCTCATCCAGAAGAACCTTCAATACAGTAAATTGATTGAACTCCATTTAGTAACATCATGGGAAAATAATAGGCTATGGCTAGCTGGATTTGAATTGTTGTTATTCCTTGGAATCTAGATAAGTCAAACCTGAAGATTAGACCTCTAAGTGATGCCTCTGAGAATGCAACAACCTTCCCAGACCATCTTATCTTGCCATCCAACATTCAGAGCATGGTGAGGGAGGTAGTATAAGAACCTAGATAGATCAAGTGATTTAAACAACAAAAATTGGGCATTTTTGATTCATCAACCTCTAAGTATTTTTGTTTTGACTGGAGAAATTAAACAAAAAAAGTAATATGGATCCAGAAAAGTAATATGTATTGTTGGTGAGAAGAACATGGAAGGCATTTGTATAAATCTGTGTGAGTGTGTGTTTTATATATATATATAGCTATCCGCAGGTTTAGTGGTTATTGTATTGCTGACAAACAACTGACATGGGTTAAATCCTGCAGGAACACAAAACAATAGTTGTAGACAGAATTCAATTGCCTGCTGTTTGGTTGCACAATACCTAGTCTCCTTGTCCGACCAATCCCAGCCCTTGCACACCCAAGTGCTTCATCTGATCCCAGTCTCTCCCCAACAGCATTTACTGGCTCCCAGTCTCTGCATCCCAGTTTCCCTCCTCAGCTTCCAGACCCAGTCTCTCCCAACCCCAACTCCCAGTCTCCCCCTCACTACTCCTCAGCCAGTCTACAGTCCCAATCTCCCTGCCCGATTCCTCCTTTCAATCTACTCCTCCACACGCACCCTTCTGCAAGTCCAGCTCTTGTCCTCTCTGAAAATCAGCTTCCTCCCGCATATGCTGCCTGGGCCAAGCAAACAGGTGGTCACTGACAACATAGAAGAGATCACAGCAGACCAGAACTGCAATTGCAAGAAAAGTTCTGCTCAGCCTGGAACAGGCCCAGCCTGGTCATAATCTTTTGGAATTTAACAGCTAAAATCAAAGAAGTCTCCAGTGAGAACGTGCTAAGTGTGATATTTAAAAGGTTTAAAACATGAACAAATTTGAGTAGATTTTCATAGGGAAATCAAAAGCCATATCCCTGACAAAGCCCACCTCCCTTACCAAATTTCAAAACCCTACCCTAAAGCATGGAGGCACTAGGGCTTTTCAAATTAAGTTCTGGTAACTTCTATTATGAGCAGAACAACATATCTTTTCCTTAGCCTCGTTCTCGGAAATGCCTGCAACGTTTTAGCTGAAGTTTTCCAGAAAAATTCATCCAGAAACAGAATGCAGCATGGAAAATTTCAGCCCAAATGGTAAAGTCTGGCAAAGTTCTAATCAAACGAAAACAGAGTATTATAATGGAAAGTGTTGGTCAACCTTAACAAGTGATACCAGCCCCACCTATAATACATGTTCCTTTTATTTTTAATCTATACATAATTGGAACCTCTAACTTTGATTCAGACAATGGCCTTCCTCCCATAATAAGGCAGAAAGAACCATTGCCTACTATACAGTAACTGTGGTTCTTCAAGATGTTGTTAGTGTGTTGTTAGTTATATATGAGCCTCATGGATGAGAGACTGGATTCTTTTAAACAGCAGTGCCCACTGAGGCCTTCTGTCCACAGTGTGCCCTGTGCCGCCTCATGCTCCCTGCGAGGACATAAAGGACAGAGTGTCTGTGACCTTTCCCTTACTCCATAATTCGGAGTCTATAGTAGCCAAGACTCTGAAAGAAGGATAGAAGGTGGACACACTGGACAATATTTTCCATGCCATATTAAAAGAGGGCAATAAAGAGCTCATTCAAATTGAAAGGGTTCACAAATCCCTTGTCTTCAGGCCCCCAGCAGGCTCCAGATCAAGAGATGCAACTATCTGTCTACATTATTAACAAGACAAGGATAAAATACCAAGGGAGATCTGAACCACTGATGATTGTTAATCAGCTGATACAAATTTTCCCAGATCCCTTACAAAGTGAAGAGTGACCAGGTGACCACAATTCTTAGACAGAACTACATAAGATACAAATGGGGGTTCCCATTTAGACAGTCATTTAAATGGAAGGATAGATCCAAAAGAAGGTAAACAGGTACTTATAGACATGGGAATAGGTGAATCAGATCAAGAATAATCTGAATGGGATCAAAGGCATTGGTCCTAGAAGTCAAAAAGAAATCACTGGGAATTAATCAGATCAAGAGTCAGGGCAGCTCAAAGATGCATCATCAATACAACAGGATAGACATGAGAGCGGAAGAAATAGTCCAGATGTAGAAGAACAAGATTAGTATATGGTCTAATCATAGAATGTAGGGCTGGGGGGACCCCAAAAAGTCATCAATGCCAGACCCAGCGCTGAGGCAGGACCAAGTAAAAACCTACACCATCCCTGACAAGTGTTTGTCCAACCTGTTCTTAAAAATCACCAATGATGGGAATTCCACAACTTCCCTTGGAAGCCTATTCCAGAGCTTAAATACACTTTTCCTGGTATCTAACCTAAATCTCCCTTGCTGCAGATTAAACCCATTACTTCTTGTCAGACCTTAGGTGGAGAACAATTGATCACCGTACTCTTTGTAACAGCCCTTAACATATTTGAAGACACATCAGGTCCTCAAGATTAAACACGCTCAGTTTTTTAAATCTTTTCTCACAGGTCAGGTTTTTTAAAACTTTTATCATTTTTGTTACTCTCCTTTGGACTCTCTCCAATTTTTTGGCATCTTTCCTAAAGTGTGGTACCCAGAATTAGACACAGTACTCCAGCTGAGGCCTCACCAATGCCAAACACAGCAGAACAATTACCTCCTGTGTCTTATATACAACACTCTTGTTAATACACTCCAGAATGTTATCCTTTTTCACAACTGCATCACATTACTAACTCATATTGAGTTTGTGATCTACTATAACCCCCAGATCCTTTTCAGCAGTACTACCAACTCACTAGTTATTCCCCATTTTGTAGTTGTACATTTGATTTCTCCTTCCTAAGTGAAGTACTCTGCACTTGCCTTTATTGAATTGCATCTTGTTGTTTTCAGACCAATTTTCCAATACAATAAATAATGAATATTATATCCATGTGGTTATGATAAAGGGATATAGCGAAATGGAAGCTGAGCTATACAGCATCCAGGATATTTTACTCTATATGGACACAGTATACTGAATGGATATAACATTATAGTTAATTTAATGTTGTGATTTATATTCTAAATAAGGTTAATAACAAAGTAGCAGAGACCCAGATCGCTCCTACTGAAATAAGTTTGACTTTAGAGTTAAACACAAATGTCCCAAAATTTATATTAATTGAAGAAGGTTTATGGTGGAAAATTTTAAGAATAAGAGAATTAAAAGATGGTGTAGTCATCTCATAATACCCAATGTTATGCATATATGTCCCCCCGCAGGTATTTTTTACACCACAGAAAATAGATTCAGCCGGAGAGGTGCTGCAATTACACCTTTTTCCCCACCAGGGGCTGCTGTGGCACCAGAACAGAAGGTAGCCGGCTCTCGCACTGGAGCAGCCAGCCGCACAGAGGCAGGGAGCAGAGTCTGTGTTCCTCACAGTGCCCTACCGTGGGCCAGGTGAGGAAGCACGGGATATGGGGCGGACGGACAGAGTGGGGCACATGGGGCTGCTGGGGGCAGGGGGTAACAGACTGGGGTTCAGAAGAGCTAGTGGGGGGGGACAGACTGGGGTGGGGGCACAGGAGCTAGTGGAGTGACAGCATTGAGCCAGAGCAGAATGGTATTGGGGGTGCAGGGACACATGGGGACAGGGGGAGGAAAGAGGCTGAGTGGGGGTCCAGGGCCACATGGGGATGGGGGAAAGGAGGGTAAAGAGACACATGGGGACGGGACTGCAGGGATGGCTTAGTGGGGGTGCAGGGACACATAGGGACAGGGGAGAAGGGGTGCAGGCTCACAAGGAGACAGGAGCAGATGTTTTTGACTGAATGGGAGTGACTAGGGGGTCAGACAGGGTCTGTATGGGGGCGGCTCCCCAACTCCCTAACAATCTCCCTCCCGCGCCAGAAAAAAAAAAAAACTGTTCCATACTTCTCCCACCCACATCCAACAACCCTCCAAATTCACTCCTTCCCAACAATTACTTCCCTCTCACTCAGCTCCTCCATTAGCCCAGACTCCCCCAAGCCTTTGCACTGCTTCTGAACTGTGCGGGAAATAGGTTTCTGTATTGTAGTTCAAATGAATTATTACTCAAAGTTTTGTACTAATATGCTAGTAAGGAATCTATTTGTCAAAAAAGATTTCCTGAATCTTTTTTCTTGTCTGTATTGTTACAGACATATTTGTTGACAGATATTTTGAAATAAATTACCAAAATAATTGAAACTGGTGTGATTATAATGTGTTAATAAGATATGCAGAATTTTACAGAATTTTAAAATACTGTGTGCAGAATTTTTAATTTTTTTGGCACAGAACTCACTCAGGAGTAGACTGTATACATAAGACATTCGGGAGGAAGAGTCTGAAGCTACACTTCCAGGTCTCAGAATCCATTCTCACCATGAAGAGGGAAGTACAGAGGACAATACTAGGCAGCAGACATGTGGGAAAATGTAGCAATGGAGGGAAGAGCAACCCAAATACTTAAACACATACAGTGTTTAAGATACTTTTTTGCCACAGCTATAAGTGATTTTCTAAATCATTCTAACACCACAAAAACTTCCATTAAAATACTCCTGGGGGAATTCTGTGCTACTGCGTGTGTGCATAATTAACGAGACCTGCATATATTTATTTTTTTGCGCAGAAAAAAAGCTTCTGCCGAAATGTTATTGCAGTTCCACCTTTTACCCACCAGACAGCGCTGTGGCGACAGAAAAAAGCAGCAGCTCCCCACCAGCAAGGAAAGAGAAAGAGCCTGCCTTCTTCGCAGCGGGCCAGGTCAGGAGACAGGGGCTATGGGGAGACAGACAATGTGGGGTGCTGGGCGGGGGGGGCTCAGACAGGAGCTCATAAGGGCTAGTGAGAGAGGACAGACTGGGGTAGAGGCTGAATGGGAGTGGAGACACAGGGCCACAGGGGATAAGGAGGTGCAGGGACACATAGGGCCAGGAGAGTGGTTGGGTGGGGGCACAGAGACACATGGGGATGGGGAAGGGGGTACAAAGCCACATGGGGATGGGGCGAGTGAGTGTCTGAGTGGGGGTGGAGGGACACATGTGGCCAGGGCATGCAAGGACACATGGGAGTGCAGGAAAAACACAGGGACAGGGCAGATGTGCCTGACTGAATGGGAGAGGCTAGGGGTCAGCCAGGGTCTGAATGGGGGAAGCTCTCTAACAACCGTCCCTGCCCCAACAAACCTGTTCCATACTTTTCCCACTCATACCAACAACCCTCCAAGTTCACATCCAGGCTCTTTTGGAGCAATTTTCTTCCCTCTCCCTCAGCTCCTCTGTTACCGATGACTCCTCCAAGCCTTTGCAAGAATTCTGAGGGGTGGGGGAAATATGGTTCTGTATTACAGTTTATATGAATTATTACTCAGAGTTCTGTATTATACCTAGTAAGGAATCTATTTGTCAAAAAACATTTCTTGAATCTTTTTTGTTGTCTGTATTGTTACATACTTGCTGACAGGTATTTTGAAATAAATGACCAAAAATAATTGAAACTGGTGTGACTATATTGTGCTATTTTGACAAATAAAATATGCAGAATTTTTAATTTTTTGGCACAGAATTCCCCCAGAAATAATTAAAAGATTAACTTTAAAGAGAGCGGCTGGAGAATTAAACAATATCAACTTTATGCCAGGAGACAAGAGAGATACATGGACATTTTTAAGAAGTTTCTGATTTTGCAATACACAAAAATATGTCAGATCCCTAACCAAAGAAGTGCTATATGCTCTGGCTGCATTGCTGTCAAATGAAACAGTTATTTTATCATTACTGATCTTTTTCACCAAAGGAAAAATAATCTGTTGAAAATGTGCCTTACCATTAATGGGTCCAATGTGCTGTGCAGAGAGATAACACTCCCCACCCCTTATAAAGTTTATAAGCTTTATTTAATAGAAAACATTCAATGAAAACAAAATTGTAAAAAAGAGATCATCATAGTTTAAAATGACTATTATTGAAACATTTTAATTAAATATTCTTGTCTTATAGGATAAAAACAGGGCTAGCTCAACTTCTGTTTTTCCATACACAGGGGATGAAAAACTATAGAAATGGACCAATTTCTGTCACAAGGGTGTGAGGCGTGGGGAATTGTTGAATGTAAGTATCACCTTCCTCACCCTCAATTCCAACCAGATTTCCACAAGTTTAGGGCTCTGCAGTTTCAGGGAGTGTGGCTAGATAAGAGAGGCAGAGCCAGAAGACTACTATTGTGCACTTATTATCTTACTTATTCCCCTTCAAATCTGCAGAGATTTCCTCGTGTAATATAGTGCTGACCCTCTCTAAGACCTTCCACAAATTGATCCCCTTATAACTGTGTGCGGGGGAGAAGAAGAGAGTTTGGGACTGCTGTCATAATGGTTCCTGAAGAACCTTACTGCCATTTTGGGAGAGGAGAAGTGGAGACATTGGGAGTAATGCAGAGGTTTCTGGGCCACCAAGCAAACATTCCAGCTCTCCTCAAATATAACCAGATCTGTGGGAAAGCCCTGCAGATATCATGACAGCAACTGGTTTGAAGGACTGTGCTCACCCAGCACTCCAAAAGAGGCAAACCCCACACACCCCTCATGGGACAATTCCAAGGAAATTGCAAGATGAAATTTACTTTCCCCATCCTCCTCCTTTCCATGCAGATGTTGTGATTTGGCCCACAGTCATATTTTACTACAATAGTCTGACATATAGCAATTGATTTGCTTTCTGTTTTTAATGAGTATTTTTATGCAGACATTTAATTTGGTCATACTACATCAACTCTTCTAAAAAAGCAAATGTGGAAGTTTAGAGTACTACATCCCCCTCTCTTTGTGATTAAGATATGAATAACTAAAGCAAAAGACAAGTACCTAGCCACTGAAGACTTAACTACATTAAAAAATTGACTTGTCACAGACGACATGTTACTAACAACAAGCACTCCTGAACCAGTGTTGAAAATGGTTTATTTACTACAACTGATAGGAGAAAACCATTCTCTGAACTATTACAGAAGCAAGACTGAGACTTATTTCCTACAAGTATAAATAAGTGCACGTGATCAAGTAAATGTCCTGCCCACCTCTTCAAAACTTAGTCAGGTGACAAGTAACAGGAAAAGGCTGAATGGTAGAAAATTATATATATATATATATAAACATGTAATGAATAGCACTTTTCACTCCAGCTTACCAACAAGACTGAATAAAAGCCCGGCTGTATCTCCCACTGCTTCAACTGCTCCTCAGCGGGTTTCAGCACAGCAGTATCTTGACTGGTGGCTTGGGTCAAGACCTGCAGCACAACAGTGCTGGCACTATTGAGATCCATGAAAATCTGATAAGAATATTTAAAAAGGAAAAACATTAATGTACAGATTAATGAAAGATGCTGAACACTGCACTCCCAATCCAGCAAATTACCTAAGCACACATTTGATTTTAATCACCTTATAGGATCGAGCTCTTACAAAAAAAAGTACATACTTTTCTATGGCACGCAACACGATAGTATTTAAGCACTTGAATATATAAATGAATTTATCCTCACACCATCTATGCAAGGCAGAGTATTGCTCCCCGTTTTACAGATGGAAAACCAAGTCATAGTGCAATTAAGTGACTTGCTCAAGGAAATCTGGGGCACCATGACAGAACCCAAATTTCTTGAGTCCCAATTTAGTGCCTTATCCACAGAACTATTTTCTCTCTCTAATGCCAATTTTTCCACATTAGTAGCATGCAGCCCATCCTCTCCTAAAATGCTAAGAGAAAACTAGAAGTGAGTAATTGTTAAGATACCAGAAAGTTTAGCAGCTTTCAACTTTCAGTGGTGAATTTGCCTATTGACAAAAGAACAATATAAACATTCAGATTGTGATGAACTATATCCTTAACTTATCCTTTTTTTCCTGGAATGGTACAAGTATTAGGAAGAAAGCAATAAACAGTATTAGCCTGGTAGCACAGAGGATACAACCTTGGACATAAATTAGCCAAAGTTCTTCCAGTGTCTTCTTTTGTATGACAGCGCTTCTGAGAGCATATAGGCTTCATAAGTTTCAGTAGGAGAACAAGCCCACAATCTATGGTTGCAAGTTTTCTCCATATCCAGTGCCTTACAAAAGGTCAGGGTTTCTTGGGCCTGGTCTACACTATGACTTTAATTCGGATTTAGCAGCGTTAAATCGAATTAACCCTGCACCCGTCCACACATCGAAGCCATTTATTTCAAAATAAAGGGCTCTTAAAATCGATTTCTGCACTCCACCCCGATGAGTGGAGTAGCGCCAAAATCGATATTGTCATTTCGAATTAGGGTTAGTGTGGCCGCAATTCGATGGTATTGGCCTCCGGGAGCTATCCCACAGTGCACCATTGTGACCGCTCTGGACAGCAATCTGAACTCGGATGCACTGGCCAGGTAGACAGGAAAAGCCCCGCGAACATTTGAATTTTATTTCCTGTTTGCCCAGCATGGAGAGCACAGGTGACCACAGACAGCTCATCAGCACAGGTAACCATGCAGGCCGATAATCGAAAAAGAGCACCAGCATGGACCGTACAGGAGGTACTGGATCTGATCGCTATATGGGGAGAGGATTCAGTGCTAGCAGAACTTCGTTCGAAAAGACGAAATGCCAAAACTTTTGAAAAATCTCCAAGGGCATGATGGAGAGAGGCCACAATAGGGACTCAGATCAGTGCCACGTGAAAGTCAAGGAGCTCAGACAAGCCTATCAAAAAACAAAGGAGGCAAACGGTCGCTCCGGGTCAGAGCCATGGACATGCCACTTCTACACCGAGCTGCATGCAGTTCTAGGGGGGGCTGCCACCACTACCCCACCTCTGACCAGGGATTCTGAGGCGGGGATAATCTCATCAGCTACACCTGAGGATTCTGCGGATCGGGAAGAGGAGGAGGAGGACGACGACGAGCTTGCAGAGAGCACCCAGCACTCCGTTCTCCCCAACGGGCAGGATCTTTTTCTCAGCCTGACGTGTAAGAACACGAGGGGGGGGGGGGAGGCTCAGTACACCTTCCCATTCCACCCCAGTGGACAGCCCAAGCAAAAGGCTGTCATTTTTTTAATCTTTTTTTAGTGGCCTTTTCCTTCCCGCCGATCCTCCTCCCAACGCCCCCCCCCCTCGCCCCCCGGGTTCTCTCCCTCTTTTTATAATCCATTAATAAAGAATACATGATTTTTAAATAATAATGACTTTATTTCCTTTGAAAGCAAGCTGGGGGAAGGGGGAGGGTGGGTTCCTTACAGAGAAGGAGTCAATAAAGGGGGCGGGTTTTCATGAAAGAGAAACAAACAGAAATTTCACACTGTTGCCTGGCCAGTCATGAAACTGGTTTTCAAAGCTTCTCTGATGCACAGCGCTTCCTGCTGTGCTCTTCTAATCGCCCCGGTGTCTGGCTGCACGTAATCAGCAGCCAGGCGATTTGCCTCAGCCTCCCACCCCACCATAAAAGTTTCCCCCTTACTTTCACAGAGATTGTGGAGCACACAGCAAGCAGAAATAACAATGGGGAGATTGGTTTGGCTGAGGTCTGAGCGAGTCAGTAACGATCACCAGCAACCTTTTAAACGGCCAAATGCACATTCTACCACCATTCTGCACTTGCTCAGCCTGTAAAAACAGCTCCTGACTCCTGTCCAGGCTGCCTGTGTATGGCTTCATGAGCCATGGCATTAAGGGGTAGGCTGGGTCCCCAAGAATAACTATTGGCATTTCAACATCCCCAACGGTTATTTTCTGGTCCGGGAAGTAAGTCCCTTGCTGCAGCCATTTAAACAGAGTAGTGTTCCTGAAGACGCGAGCATCATGAACCCTTCCCGGCCAGCCCACGTTGATGTTGGTGAAACGTCCCTTGTGATCCACAAGTGCTTGCAGCACCATTGAAAAGTACCCCTTGCGGTTTATGTACTCGGTGGCTTGGTGCTCCGGTGCCAAGATAGGGATATGGGTTCCATCTATCTCCCCACCACAGTTAGGGAATCCCATTGCAGCAAAGCCATCCACTATGACCTGCACATTTCCCAGAGTCACTACCTTTCATAGTAGCACCTCAGTGATTGCTTTGGCTACTTGCATCACAGCAGCCCCCAAAGTAGATTTGCCCACTCCAAATTGATTCCCGACTGACCGGTAGCTGTCTGGCATTGCAAGCTTCCACAGGGCTATCGCCACTCGTTTCTCAACTGTGAGGGCTGCTCTCATCTTGGTATTCTGGCGTTTCAGGGCAGGGGACAACAAGTCACAAAGTTCCATGAAAATGCCCTTACGCAGGCGAAAGTTTCACTGCCACTGGGAATCGTCCCACACCTGCAACACTATGCGGTCCACCAGTCTGTGCTTGTTTCCCAGGCCCAGAATCGGCATTCCACGGATAGAACCTGCCCCATTAACAACATGATCTCCAAAGCTCCGGGGCCCGCGGTTTGAGAGAATTCTGTGTCCATGTCCATGTCCTCATCATGCTTGTCGCTGCGCTGCCGTCGCCTCCTCGCCTCGTTTTTCTGGTCCTGGCTCAGCATAAACTGCACGAGAATGCGCGAGTTGTTTACAATGTTCATGACTGCTGTCTTGAGCTGAGCGGGCTCCATGCTTGCCATGGTATGGAGTCTGCAGTGTTCACCCAGGAAAAAAGGCGCGAAAAGGTAGTCTGCCGTTGCTTTCATGGAGGGAGGGGTGAGGCTGTACCCAGAACCACCTGCGACAATGTTTTTTGCTCCATCAGACACTGGGATCTCAACCCAGAATTCCAATGGGTGGGGGAGACTGCGGGAACTATGGGATAGCTATGGGATAACTACCCACAGTGCAACGCTCCGGAAATTGACGCTAGCCCCGGTACATGGACGCACACCGCCGAATTAATGTGCTTAGTGTGGCCGCATACATTCGACTTTATACAATCTGTTTCCAAAATTTGAATTATATAAATTCGGATTAATCCCGTAGTGTAGACATAGTAGACATAGCTTTGGAGGTGTTTTTTTATTAGTTACCTTTCTGCAAAGCGCAACAGGCTCAGAATAGTACTGTAAGTAGCTTCAACTTTCGCAACACGCAGAGCACAACCTGGGATGATATGAAAGTGTCAGATGAGTGAAAATTAAATATTAGCTCTTTTGTCTATTCTGAATAAAATGTTGCTTTGTTAAAAGTAACTGATCAATTTCCAATAGTTAATTTACACAATCTCATACATTTAAGCATGTTATACCTGTTTAAATGATTGTAGAGCTTCAAAATTAGAGACAAAAGACATTCCTAGAAAATTCTAGATTTGCACTCATTAGGCATCCATGTTAATGCACATAAACCTAATTCATCTGAACAGGGAATGTTAATTACTTACTTTTCCACAAAACATAAATTTGTTTCCCTTTTAAATGTGAATTTATAATGACCTTGCTGTCCGTTTAACAAAAAATGAACATAAAAGAAGCAAATGTTACATTAACTACTCATGGGAGAATTCTGCAGCAAAAAATTAAAAATTCTGCACACGATATAAAATTCTGCATATTTTATTTGTCAAAATAACGCAATAAAATAACGCAATAATAACAACTCTGGTTTCAATTACTTCAATAATATATTTAAACTACAATACAATGGATGGAGAATGGGAGTGGGAAGCATTGGAGGAACTCCCCGAACATCCTTGCCTAACAGTAATGCAACTAGGTTTGACCCTTTATTTCTAATTATTAGTAAACAAATATATGCAGCCAAATGCTCAGTATTACATCATAGACAACTGAAGAGCAAGTGAGGGCTTGGGAATCAAACTCACAATTTAAATTGGCTACTGACCATCTCCAGAAAGGTCAGTAGCAAACAGTTCCTGGAGCACATTCTGATAGGAATTTTTTTCAGCCAAAAAATTTAGACCAGTTCTGTAAAGCACCATAAGTATTTATAAGGCCATACTGTCCTTTACATCTCTCTGGCAATGTAAAAGAGCCTTAAAATTTTACACCTGTTTTACACTCCTGGGGGAATTCACAAAGAGAATGGGAACAATTCACTAAGCAGGCAGGCTGCTACATTTTGCTCTGAGGGGACAGTGCCTGTCCCACGCCGACCTCCTCAGAAACATCCCAAAGCCCTGCCCCTCTACACCGAGCATGCTGCAATAGCGAGCGAGAGGGATGGAGTCTCTCTCTCTGACACAGTGGAAGGAGGGAAAAAAACTTTTTTGAATTATAGGAAAATTATAATAAAACCATAAAAATTGGCAGAGGCTAGTGTAGCAGCAAATTATTTTTTAACTTTTTAAAAACTGACTAGATTTCAAGTTTAAGATTTCCTTTTAAAAACTAACCTATCTTTAAGAAGAATTGACCCTTTAAAAGTTGGACAATTTCACTAGTTTAGAACTTGAATTAATTAATATAATCTGTTAACTAAAATTCTAAATTGTACAAATAAATCAGGTACAGCTACAGTACCGGCAAGGAAATTGCTATGAAGAAATAAATCAAAGGATTACTTCAGCAAAAGCATGTAAATCTAGCATTGCCTGGATCCTAAAGAACCCAGTATAACAACTCACTCATAGCCAGAAATCTCAATTTGTGATAAAATAGTATGTTATATTGCCACCAAGTGGTAACAATTAATTCAATCTCTTTCCAAGCCCGTAAAGTTATCTACTTTGTAGCCTAAATCTAACATTTAAACGGTGTTGCTATTTTATATTTAGGCTTGGCAGAATTGGATTTTCTTTTCAATTTTGACAATTAACTATTTTTATTTTTATGGTTGTAAGAAGTTATGGGGTGGTGTAGGGTTAGGGTAGCACAGACAGTGGGGCTGCAGGAGTTTCCCAGTATTGACAACAAGGCTGCAGGCGGCTTCCCACGTGGTGAAGGGGTCCCAGGCACCCTGCCACAAGGTGTGGGGGAGGTTACAGTCCTGGCTCAGCAGAACAGAAACCCCAATTATGGCTGCAAAGATGAGGACAAGCACCTGAGCATGGGGTAGGCCACCCTGATGCTGAACAGTTCCTGCTGAACAAGTGGAGTCATGACAGCAGAGCTGCACAGCTCCAGGGCCAGTGATACCTGATACCTACAGGCGCAAGGAAAGTGCAGTACTGATGAGGCAGGGCAGAGGCCTTTGGCCAGGACTGCCAGGAGGAAGATGGGCCACCAGACGCAGGGGGAGACCACCCTATTGTGGAATAGCTCCTGCCAGGGTCAAAGCCATTCAGCAGCATGGTGGACTCCCCTCTGGCTAGGGTCTCATCCTCCTCCAGGTCATAGCTGGGAGGGACCACAGCCTTCCCCACTCCTTGTGCATGCAGGAATCAGAGTCATCAGCCCTGTGACAGCACAGGAATCTCTCTGCAGCTCAGCGTCATGGCCCCGATCGCTAACTCCCAGGATAGCAGGGCTGCAGAGGACTTTCTTTGCTACCACAGGGCCGATGACATCCAATCCCTGCAGGTGCAAGTGCAGGTGAGGGCAGGGAGGCTGCTGTTACCAAAAGATTTTTTTCATCCCTTTCACTATCTCAGCTGAAATTGATGTTTACCAACATCTATCAATTTAAACTGAATCCTGCCAAGCCTATTTTTATTTAAAATCAAGTCACACCTATCTGAATTATTTCCCTGTCTCACTTCAGAAACAGGAATGGAGCATGCCAAACATTCTGCAGCAGATCTTTCTGCTCTGGAATTTAATACTGTTGCAACAATTCTTCCCAGCATTTGTACACACATAGATAAAGTGCTTACCAAAAGCCAAAACGTTGTGCAATATGTAGCTTTGTTGTATCATTTTATGCAAAAGAAAATGTCATCGATTAAGAAAACATGAATAATGTCAGCACCCAGAATGTGTTCAAGAAACAGCAATGACAACAGCATTTCTTTTAAGAGAAATGGAGGCAGATGGTGTTTGCATCGAAAGAATTCATTTTTCCAAAAGACCAAAAAAAACCATCTGAAAAGGCACATCATCGAAAACAAAGACTTTTCCAGAATGTCAGATTATACTTTCCCGTAAATACACTTGGTAATAAAAGAGAAATGCAGAATGCACAGAACTGTTGTTTAATAGAAGATTACTTATGAACTATTCCATGATGCATCAGCGAGTTCAATTGTATGAGTTATAATTTCTTAAGAATGCAGGTTATAGTTTTGCTAATTACACTGCTCTACAGCCAAAATGCTTCTGAAATAAATGTAGTCAAACTTTACTAATTCTGGGGTCACCGAGAACGAAAATGATGCTTAAAATTGTTGACTGGCTCTAGTTTTCAAGATATGGTATTGGGTCAGCATATACGACCCTTGACTTGGGAATGGCGGAGGATAAGTGAGTTATAAAGGGAAGGGAGCTCAATTTAAACCAGAAGTGACTAAAATACATCTTTGACTGGATCTATGAATAAATCTATGACTGGGTTTGGACAGTACTTGCCTTTTAGGCAAAACAATGAATGATGCAATCTGACGCTGGTATTGCGTCATACATGATATGAATTGCATCATGTTATTCCTAGAAGTCATGGATGATGCAATCATAATGAAGCTTACATCACTCTGCTGAACAAATTGCCCTATATCAGCTCTAGAAATCATACAGTGTCGTGCTCTCTTATTTGTCAGTGTTTGATTTTGCAAAGGGACACATTTCTGTTTAGCCAAAGTGCGCAGAGATGCCTCGTACTTGTGTGAACAGTGCAGATAACTTCTGCTACGTTTGTGGTGAAGTGACTCTTGCATCACAAAAGCGCAGTATAACCACTATGGTTAAGAAAGCCTATCACCTTTATTTTGGCTGCAAAATTGGAGATCAGGACAAGAGGTGGGCCCCACACATATGCTGCAACACTTGTGCAACAAATCTTCGCCAGTGGTTGAACAGGAAAAGGAAATCTATGCCTTTTGCAGTGCCAATGATTTGGAGAGAGCCAACAGATCATACCAGCAATTGTTACTTCTGCATGGTGCCTCCAGTTGGGAAAGGTGTGTCAAAGAAGAAAAAATGGACTGTGCATTATCCAAACATTCCATCAGCTATACGCCCAGTACCCCACAGTGAAGGACTGCCGGTTCCTGATGCACCAGAATCCTTCTCACTTGAGTCAGACGAGGAAGAGGAAGAGGATGACACTTCTGGTCCTGAACCATTAATGTCACAGGACCCACATTTTTTCCCATCCTCCTCCTCTGAACCACACCTCATAACACAAGGTGAACTGAATGACCTGGTCAGGGATTTGGAACTACCCAAGAGTAAGGCAGAGCTGTTGGGCTCCAGACTACAGCAGTGGAATCTCCTGGCAGGTGATGTTAGGGTTTCCATGTTCCGTGACCGTCAAAAGGATCTTGTCCCATTCTTCTTCATGGACGGTGATCTTGTAGCCTGCAACAACATCGATGGTGTGATGGCAGCCCTCAACATCGTTCACGATCCAGATGAGTGGAGACTGTTCATTGATTCATTGAAGACGAGTCTTAAAGCTGTTTTACTGCATAATGGCAATGTTTTGCCATCAATTCCAGTTGGTCATGCAGTCCATATGAAGGAAACCTATGACAACATGAAACAACTTTTGAGGTGCATAAACTATGACCAACATCAGTGGCAGCTTTGTGGCGATTTGAAGGTTGTTGCTCTCTTGCTTGGTCTGCAGACTGGATACACAAAGTACTGCTGTTTTCTCTGTGAATGGGATAGTCATGCAAGAGATTCCCACGACATCAAGAAAGATTGGCCACTCCGACAGTCATTGGAGCCTGTGAGGAAAAGTGTTCAGCATCCACCACTTGTAGAATCAAGGAAGATTTTATTACAACCCTTACACATCAAGCTGGGTCTGATGAAGAACTTTGTCAAGGCCATTGACAAAACACAAGCAGCTTTCAAGTACCTCCGTGGAAAATTTCCAAGGTTAAGTGAAGCTAAGATAAAGGAAGGTGTCTTTGTTGGTCCTCAGATTCGTCAACTTCTTCGAGATGATGCAATTGACAATGCACTGCGTGGCAAGGAAAAGACGGCATGGAAAGCCTTCCAGTTAGTGGCAATAAATTTTCTCGGAAACAAGGCAGACAACTACAGGTCGTTGGTGGAAAACCTCCTCAAGGCATACAAAAGCCTTGGTTGCAACATGTCACTAAAGATACATTTTTTGCACTCTCATCTAGATTTTTTCCACCGAACTGCGGAGCAGTGAGCGACGAGCACGGCGAGCGATTTCACCAGGACATTGCAACAATGGAGAAATGCTATCAGGGCAAATGGAGCCCATCAATGCTTGCAGACTATTGCTGGACAGTGACAAGAGATGCTCCATTTAATGAATACAAGAGACAAGCCAAGAAGCGCCAAGTAGACACTGAATAGGACTAAACTATGTACATAATAGTTTTTTGCCTTTTGTTTCATAATAAATGTTATTTATATAACCCTTTTGCTGATTTTTAAAGTGTTACATAAACAGGACAGGTGAAATATTATCATGTAAAGCAACCATAAACACATGAAAAGACCTAGGTTTACAATTTATGATTAAAACTCTACTATCTACACAATATACATAGATATAAAATGTAAAAACTTAAATATCTTAGAAACAGTAGCCAATTAGTTGTTTTAATTGTCATATTTGAATTCAGCACATCAAAATACATAATAAATAGCACACTTTATCTCTGAAGCAGACGACTTCTCAAAAATTGTAGACCAGTGTTATTTTACCATTATCCCTTTTACAAGCTCTCATTTTTAGAATGATCCAAACGCTATCCAGATACTAGATGGGCACAGTAACACTTCTATTATTAAGGGGAGTTAAGTTTCACACTTAAAGCTAGAATTCAAGCTCTTTGTTTTGTAACGCAACACTGTGTATGTTCTCTGAGCTTAGAGCACAGAATCTGAGAGCACATCATGAATTTTCTAGAGATTTTTTAGCAAAATCTGTTACTCAGTTTGTGAATTAAAATTTATTAAAAATGGGCCCTTTAAGAATTTTCTCTCCATTGTGTGATCTGTCTCTGTAGCCCTCACATTTTCCATATAATTAAGACTTATCAGGCAACTCTGAATGTATATTTGAGGAAGTTAAATTTACTTAATTACATTCTATTAACTGTCTTTTCCTACCTTTCCTAATATAGTCACAATCTTCCCTTACTCAAAATGTCTACTATTTCCCATAACTTACAATACCACTAGAAATATCCCTGCCCTCAGTAAATTTCTTCACTGTATGAATTAAACCAATTATTAAAAAAAAGAAAGAAAGGAATACGGAAAAACAGGAATTCTACCATGTGCAGCCTTAAGGACCCCTTCTGGATCTTCCTCTTTGTGGATCGCCTTTCAAGTAGGAATCAACAAACTCTTTAGGAGTGGGTTAAGGAACTATTTAATAAACATCAGAAAAGTGCTGGAAATCAGGACTCCTAGGTTCTTCTCCCAGTTCTAGGATGGAGTGTGTCTACTGGTTAAGAGTAGTGATTAGATGTAGTCAAGCACAAATATTTGTCAGATTCTTTCAGAGAGGCAGTGGGGCAAAGTGTATTTCAATCACATTATGGAATGAGATTCTTCCTATTTGTTGTTACAAAGAAAAAATGCTGCAAAAAAGTGAATTGTTTTGAAATAGTCCTTTCTAGGGGGCTGGGGTCGAATGTGACAGGACCAGTCAGGCCAGTTTGTGACTTGAGTTTTCACTGCACAAGGGGCTGGGACTCCCACTTGGGCTGACATTCCTGCGGGGGTTGGGAATCTGTCTGTATCTCCCCCAGCCATCTGCTTGTGTATTTCTGCCTGCTCAGTTGCCCATAGAGACAAGCAGTCAAGTACTTGTAGCTGGCTTGAGTTCTGGGGGCTGTATTTGGAACGGGAGCCCCCTGAAGTTGGCAGTGGCTGGAAAGGGATCTAGTCATTTCTGCCTAATGCAGAATCCTCCTTGCATTTGCTCAGGTCTCTTGGAATCTGACTGTTTAACATCCCCTCCTGCCCCTCACCTGCTGGCTAGCACTGTAGTTCTAATGCAGAGTATGTGCGCCAAAGATGCAGTGCAGACATCTCCTAGGATCTGAGGCAGCTGCTGGAGACAGGTCGCAGTTTTGGGTTTTTAATGGCATCCTCTCAAAATGCACAAGTCCTCTGCAAAGCTTGGGCTGGATTCTGCTCTTACTCAGGTCTATGTATCATAGACAGGTCTATGATACATTACATATCGGGGTTCCATTTCCAGCTCTGCTAGAAAGGATCATGTACTACCTCCATTACTCTTACTTGTAAAATGGGGTGGCTGATACCTTAATACATAACCTTAATACATAACCTTATTTCTGTGGCTAACACGCAGTCAACCTACATTTCTTTACAGTGGACTGCACTTCCACTTGCATCCTCCAGACTGGAACATGCAGTCTCCTCAAAGGACATCACTAATGGTATACCTCTACCTCGATATAACGCGACCCGATATAACATGAATTTGGATATAACACGGTAAAGCAGCGCTCAAGGGGGGGGGCTGCGCACTCTGGCGGATCAAAGCAAGTTCGATAGAACGCAGTTTCACCTATAACATGGTAAGATTTTTTGGCTCCCAAGGACAGCGTTATATCGGGGTAGAGGTGTATTTCAAATATCAGCCAGTAAATAGCCTTTAGTGTTATGGAAATTTACCAGCCCAGATAACAAAATCTTCTCACCTACTCTGACAATAACAATATTGAAAATCCTAATATTATTGTACTTTTCATCAAGTAAGTGGGCAAACCGGATATGGCATGGACTGAAGAATGCTCCAGAACAATGCTTTTCAGATTCTTCCCAATAAAAGCTAAAGCACTACACTACAAGTACAACCATATCTAATAACCAGCGTATGATTTATCTAAGTTACAAGAAACATGGTTGAGTTGTGTCCACATAGAAGGCTTCCCCCCCACCCCATACACACACAATAACCAAGTGCCAGTCAGGTTTCTGCATTCATATATAAAATCATAATTAGGAGGCATAATATTGGCAAATTCTGGGAAACTTGGATAAGTAATCCCATAGATCCTCAGCAAGGACAGAGTGCACAGAGGTTATTATATCTTAGGTAGCTAAATATTTACCGATTTTTTTAATTTCAGAACTATTGATAAAAATATCTGTCAACATTTCAGTACCTCTATTTAGTGAGTGGGGCTAATCTCTCCTTTAGTAGGAATGCCATTTTACTCATTGTTCCTGGTATGGTCCTCAGGATTTCTGATCTGATTATATGATGTGAGACTGAAACTCCTTTTCCCAATAGAAAGCACTGAACATGTTGTTGTGCCTTCTATTTTTAAAATAACCTCAAATACGTCTAAAGCCCAAAATCATTCTGGTATACTGAACTGCAACTTCTCATCTAATTTGCCATCCAATACAAATCAGGTGACTATCATACAAGAAGTCATTTGTACATATTCTGTACCTCACTCTCATAGACATTATTAAAAGTATGTACTTTCACACAAATATGCATGCAAACATTTCAACTTGCATCTCTGCCTGTGACTGATTAGATACGCTTTTAAAATACCCCAGCTTAGTCCAAGAGGAGTTTGATATTTCTAGTAGTGTTTCCTTCCAACTGGAGTCTCAAACTGTTTTTCTAAAAAAACAATTTTATACTTTGCTAACTGTGGCATCAATGATGTTGTATGTCAAAAGTTTCTACTGGTTCTGCAAAAATATATAGAAGTAAATTTGCTACCTAAAGTATTACTAATGTCACTCTTACTGGTACCTGAAACACACACACACAAAAAACCTCTAGAAGTATTCAGTTTAAAAATAAGAAAAAAAATTGTATTGTTTTTGCCTGATCTAATTCATGCAACTCAGCAAAGAAGGAAACTAGATATAGGTAAGAAATAGTAAGTGACAGGATCTTCACATCCATCCTGATTCTGACAAAACTCCAGGTAACACAGAGGGACAAGACTTCTGTTTTGAGATGCTCTTAAAGGAGGTTTATATCAATCATAGAAATGTAAGGTTGAAAGAACCTCAGTCTAGTCCATCCTCCAACACTAAGATGGAACTAAGTATACCTAGACCATTCCTGTCATGTTTGTCTAACCAGTTCTTAAAATCTCCAACAACAGGGGCTTCACAACCTCTTTTGGTAACCCATTCCAGGTCTTAACTATCTTTATAGTTAGCATGTTTTTCCTAATATCTAACCTGAATCTTTCTTAGCGCAAACTATGTAGATGACATTTTGTCCTACCCTCGGTAGACATGAAGAACAATTAATGGCTGTTCTCTTTCTGACAACCTTTTACATATTTGAAGACTTATGTCCCCCATGAGCCTTCTTTTTCTAAACATGTCCAGTTCTTTCAACCTTTTATCATAGGTCATGTTTTCTAAACCTCTTATTTTTGTTGCTCTCCTCCGGACTCTCACCAGTTTGTTCACATCTTTTTAAAGTGTGGGGGCCAAAACTTGACACAAAGTCATCCACAAATTTCATTAACATACTCTCCATTCCACTATCCAAGTCATTAATGAAAATATTGAATAGTACTGGACCAAGGAGAGATCCCTGTGGGACCTCATTTGATACCTCGTCCCAGTTTGACAACCACCATCGATAACTACTGTTTCAGTAGTCTTTCAACCAGTTGTGCACTTAACTTACAGCAATTTCATGTAGACTATATTTTCCCAGTTTGCTTATGATAATGTCATGTGGGACTGTGTCAAGTGAACAAGAGAAACCAAAAATCAGCTCTTAAGTAGAACCAGGGAAGCGGAGGTGATTCACAAGTCAGGAAGAAGAGGTAGAAGAGCAAAGGAGAGGATAGACGAGGGTAAGGAAACAAAGCAGTAGTCTGAAGACCAGGACTGGTGGTAACACCCAGAAGACGAAATCAGATTACCTATAAAATCTTGATGGCAGGAATGGTCTCTTAGTATATGTTTGTACAGCACCTAGCACAGTGAAGCCCCAACCCTGATTGGAGCCTTTGGGTATTACTGTAATACAAATAATAAATTGTAACGATAAGAGGACATTGTGAATGAGAAGATGCCAGAGGGAGGTAGGAGACAATACTGGGAGAGGGCAGCTGATGAGGAAACTGACAATAGCATCTAGCATAAGTAGAAGGGAAAAGTGCCCAAAGGATGCCTGGGATAACAAAAAACAATTTCCCTCAGTTTGGTAAGCAGAATGAAGGAGAAGCCCTCCAATCTGCAAGTATACATTTAGTGTAAATTTCAGCTTGAATTTTCAATCCAATATAGGTATGCACAATGGAGGATGAGAGGAATACTTCCTACTGAGTTCAAAAGTCAGAAGTCAATGCATTTTTTTTAACTCATGATTTCTTGATCTGTTTTAGATTTTTAAACTTGCAAGTATAAAACTCCTCTGACTTTTTCACCTCCCTCCACGATTAATAAATAGATTTTATTCCCTCCTTGTTTCTTCAATCTATGCTTTGTAAAGTTATTTAATGCACATAATGCAAAGCAATAAGTGAAGCAATAAGACAGACATAATTCTATAAATTGAAAAGATACGGAAACAAATTATTAAACAGTAAATCTGTAAGCACCTCGAGGTTAATATGGTATTACGGAAGAGTCAACATAGATTCGTCAAGAACAAATCATGCCAACCCAACCTAATTTCCTTCTTTAGAGGATTACTGGATAGAAGAGAAGCAGTCGACATGATATGCCTTGATTTTAATAAGGCTTTTTAGTCTCACATGGCATTCTCATAAGCAAACTACAGAAATGTGATCTAGACGCAATTACTATGAAGTGGGTGCATAACTGGCTAAAAAATCATAGCAAAAAAGTAGTTTACATGGCTTGCTGTCAAAACGAGAGGCTCTAGTAAGGTTTCACAGGGGTCTGTCCAGGGTCCAGTACTATTAAATATTTTCATTAATTACTTGGAAACTGGGAGGGAAAATGTTCTTATAAAAATTGCCAATGACACCAAGCTGGGAGGGATTGCAATCAGTTTGGAGGACAAGATCAGAATTCAAAATGATCTGGATAATTTAGAGAACTGGTCTGAAAACAACAAGATGAAATTCAATAAAGACAAGTGCAAAGTATTACTCTTATGAAGGGGAAAATCAAATAATGCACAAATACAAAATGGGAAATAACTAGTTAGGAACTAGTACTGCAGAAAAGGATCTGGGGATTATAGTAATCACCCATATGAAATAACCCTTTCTTATAATGACTGTCATGGTTTATGCTGTAGCAGATTACAGTATCATTTGGAGATGAGGGCTAACATATACCCATAATGAGCATTTGATCCAAAGGCTTGCAAAAGCAATGTGGCTGTCAGTCTCTTAATTTTCAGAGAAGCCAAGATACCATCCAATACATACCATGGAAAAGGTGGGATTATTACATACCACATATACTAAGGTTATTTTCTAATAAGATTAGAAGAGGGAAAAGTAACTCACCACTACTGTGACAGTCCTTTCTCCAGTTCTGGTGAAAAATGGTGTTGTGAATGGGTCCCAAATCCTGCTTTTTCAAAGACCTCTAAGAAAAGATGGCAATTCTCTAACTGGAAGGCTGATTCTGGAGGAAGAGGGAAATAACCTAAAGTGAGAAAAGCACAGCATGTGAAGAAATATGGAGCTAATACCTCAGTCCTTCCAGTTTCCCTAACAAGAAGCCAGAAGAAAACTATGGGGTTGGAGAAATGGATAATAGCCCACTTTCTCCTCCACATCAAAAGGAAGTACTTTGATATGTCTGTACAATACAAGACTTGCTAAGGCTATGGCTACACTACGAGCTTTTAGAGACACGGCCATGCCGCTACAGCCGTGCCACTAAAAGGCACACAGTGTAGCTGCTATTTGTCAACAGGAGAGAGCTCGCCTGCCAACAAAAAACTCACACACACACACACACCCAGGAGCAGCAGTGGCTGTGTTCACAGTTGTTCACACCAGTGCTTTTTGTCGGTAAAACTTTTGTCATTCGGGGGAGGGGAGGGAAGGTGTTTTTAACATTCCTGAAAGACAAAAGTCTTGTGGGCGAAGTGCCAGTGTAGACAAAGACTAAGAATAATCCTGAACGGTCTTCTCTGCACTTAGAACAGCAAATGCCATACTATATCAGAGTGATCCCATATCTTGTCTCTGACCCTGAACAGTACCAACTACTTCAGAGGAAGGTGCAAAAAACCATGTAATGGAAAATTATGGAATAACCTGCACAAAGGGGAAGTTTCTTTCACTTTTCTCCTTGCTTCTCCCCATCAACCTATGTTACAAACAATTCTTATTTTTTCTTCCACAACACAGAGAACAAATCTGATCCTCTCTGTTTTAAGAGCCGAAACCTTCCTCCACGCCCTGATTAGCCCCCATTCTGATTGTTGTCACCTTTCCTCTGCCCTATGCAGCACTCACATCTCCTCTCCATGCAAAACACTGCAACTGAAGGCATGTTCTTGGTCTGACATGAGCATCTCACACATGCCCTTGGAATCCTTGCACTGGCTCCCCACTAATCACCACATCCATTTTTGTAAAGGTTGTGCTCCCTTTAAGGGCCCCACAATAAACACATCCAAGTCTCGGACCTCACCTCCTCTAACATCCTCCTCTGTTCCGCTAATTATCCCTGCCGAGGTGCAAGTCTGATCCTTTATCCTACCTGCTTCCACGGGGGATAAACTCGCTGTACTGCTGGGCAGGAGGGCGAGGTAACTAACGGGCGATCCCCTCGATGTGGACTTTAGCGATCTCTCGGGACTTTTCACACGATGCACATTGAGGTCCCTGGTCCAAGTGTCCCGAGGCCGCCTCTCCCGCACGGCGCGGTGCTGGGGCCCTACCGGCCCGGCTGCCCGCAGTCCGGCTGCACGGGCGGCGGCTGGGGCGTTCGCTCACACTCGGGGCCGCTCCCCCGCTCTGGGCGCTGGCACAGGTGAGTCCCGCTGCCCCCGCCACACACAGTCCCCAGCCCGACCAGCCACCCCTCAGCGCCCGGGGCCCGTGCTCACCGTTGGGTCAGAGCCGCTGCACGTGACGCGACCCCCACCTCTTCCGAAGCTCGCGCCACTAGCCGGGACCATTCGGCTCCAGCTAGAGCAGACACGCGCCCCACCCCCCCACCCCCCGGCGCGTACTACTTACGTCATCCAAACGCGACAATACTATCCCGGCTTCCTCCTTCTGTGTTGTGGGGTGTGCGTGCGACTAGTGTGCGCGTCTCCGGGGCTCGCCGGCCGCTGCCATGCCGAAAGTCAAGGCGGAGAAGCGGTGCCGGCAGCAGCGCCGTGAGGGGCAGGGCCCGGGCCCAGGTGAGTGCGCGGGCCCGGCGGGGAGAGGCCGGGCTCCCTAGGCCCGTTCGGGCGGAGAGGGAGCTGGCCCAGGGCTGGCGTGTGCCGCTGCTCTCTGGCCCACAGGCAGCGCTGGGTGCCGCTTGGGGAAATGGGAGCCCCGACGGGTGGGCGCAAAGGAGTCTAGGCTCCGAGTGCCGCGGGCGGAGATGGTGTGGCGCCGTCACTCGCTCCTTGTGACGCTCTCAGCAACCCCGCCGCTATCGGAGTCGCCGCTAGGGAGCGTCCTGGCGGCCCCCAGGAGCGCTGGAGAGCCGGTCTCTTGGAGGCGCTGCCGTAGCCTTCCCGGCTCGGCTGCGGCCTGCGGGATGGAGCTGTGCGCGGGGAGGCAAAGCCCGGCAGGAGCCTCGAGCGGTCTGGCGGCTGCAGTCTGCTCTCCTCGGTGACCCTAGTGAAAGCTGATGAAGCCGCAGGCTCTGCTACGGAACCCTGGCCGGCTAGTGTTGGCTCTCCTTGTTTTAAGCTTTCTTTAGAATATGCTTCTTATGCAAGCCCTTTGAATGATGGCCTTCACTCCAGGTACTGAGCTTCGGTACGGGTATTGCATGTGTTAGGACTGCGATGTTTGCGTTTAATTTACGCCAAGTTTCCTAGTTTGACAGCTCCTGGCTTGTGCTTGTACACTGGCGAGCATGCTGTTGTCATTCCCATTTTATTACTGATATACAGCTGTGTAAAAAGACAAGATCCATATCCTAAAAGAGCTCTATCTAAATGCAATAGTGAAAAAAGTAGTTGTGGTTTTAGAATCCTAGCAGTAGTATTGCTTTAACCTGAGTACAGTGTCACCAATTTCTTTTTCTTTATCTGAAGAAGTGAGGTTCTTACCCACGAAAGCTTATGCTCCCAGTACTTCTGTTAGTCTCAAAGGTGCCACAGGACCCTCTGTTGCGTTTTTCTTTATTGTTGTTCCCTGTATCACTAATAATGGTATTTCCAGCTGCAGTGGTTGATATTGTGGGCTCCCCTGCTTCTGGAATGTCACTACTCCTAAGTGCTAGCCTTTACAATCACAAGGGCATTGTATACTCCAAGGGGATCAGTGTACTACACACAGATCAATGGAAAGAGAGAGGCAGTGGTTGTTATAGTTAATGTCTTAGACTATGATACCTGGAATTCGCCACTGTCAGGAGACAGAATACTGGGCTTGATGAACCGTGGGCTTGACCCAGTATGGCCGTTCTTATGTTTACACTACAGAGGCACAATTGCGGCATTGCAGCTGTAGCACGCCTACACGGTGGGAAGGGGTTTTTCAGTCAGTGTGGGTAATCCACCTCTTTGAGAGATAGCAACTTTCTGTCATCCTAGCTGCATCTATAGTGGGGGTTAGGTCAACCTAACTGTGTCACACAGGGCATGAGCTATTTCAGAGCCCTGAGCCATGTAGCTAGGTGGACCTAAGTTTTAGGTGTAGACCAGGTGTTAGACTGCTAAAGTGGTCTAGTTCCAATAAAAGAATGTGACTCACTGCTTTAGAAGTATAAAATCTAGTTTGCTGTGATATTTTTAATGATAATGATATAACTGGCTTGGTTATACCTTATTTTAGGTATCATGTTCAATACTGGAATTGGCCAGCACATCCTGAAAAATCCCCTCATTGTTAACAACATTATAGAGAAGGTTGGTAATAATTGGACCTAACTAATTAAAATAGCTGTCATAAGAGTTGCATTCAAATGTTCTATCTCAAAATCTTTTAAGGCAAATGCTTGTAAACAATTTACAGCACTACTTAAAGTTGGATACTGTGTAAGTCTGAGGTGCTTAATCCCTTCCTGGCCTCTTGAAAGGTATGAGGAATGTTAATTCAAGATAAGCAACAGAGGGTCCTGTGGCACCTTTAAGACTAACAGAAGTATTGGGAGCGTAAGCTTTTCATGGGTAAGAACCTCACTTCTTCAGATGCAAGTCACCCACGAAAAGCTTACGCTCCCAATACTTCTGTTAGTCTTAAAGGTGCCATAGGACCCTCTGTTGCTTTTTACAGATTCAGACTAACACGGCTACCCCTCTGATCATTAATTCAAGATGTACAATTGGTGAAAGATTTTCTAAGTGCTTTCTCTCTTCCTTCAGAATGGCCATGGGTAAAATCCTGGCCCCATTGAAGTCAGTGGCAAAGCTCCCATTGTCTTAAGTGGAGCCAAAGTTACACATAGGGTTTTGTGTGCACACAGAGATGTGATTACCTAATGGCTACATTTTCAAAAGGTTGCATGCAATTAAAAGTGAAACTGTTGGGCAACTTTGCTTTTGCCTTGAAAACAAGTTCTCCAAATCTATTAACCATATACAGGATCAGCTCCATTAATGTCTGCACATAGAATTCTTTAGTTAAAATTACTTTGCAATATTGTTTTTTATTATTATTATTATTATTATTATTATTGGTTTCCTACAATCTCATTTGTTCTTAGGCTGCCTTACGGCCCACGGATGTTGTCCTTGAAGTAGGACCTGGAACTGGTAACCTGACAGTAAAAATGCTAGAGAAAGTAAAAAAGGTAAGAATGAGTTAGGAAAATTCATCTTGATTTTTCATTGAACAAACTGCTACTTAGTAGATGAACAAATGAAAAAGTGTCCTTAAACGGGGGGTGGGGAAATAATGTATTTATTCCTTTCTGGGTGTTCGTATCCTTCTCTCTGTACAACTCCACTGATAGAGTAAGAATGGTGCTTTTAAAGTGAAGCTAAGAATATTTGACAATCGGATACTCAATGTAATTTTAATCTATCTACTGCATTAACACTTGTGTTGGATCTTTACCATTTTTACAAGGCATTCAACCACAATTAGGTAAAAAATTGTGCTTTACATGTGTGGTTTTCTTCAATGGCCTTGTTATCCTTCTGAAATTTTAATATAGTCTGATACATTAGGATATGCACGTTTTCTATCACAAAAGTAAGATTTTTAAAAATGTCTGTAACAAAAGCTATTCTTATTCTGAGATAATAGCAAGAAGTCTATTCATAGTTCTGACTTGGTTAAAGTTGCAAATATAACTCTTTGTTTTCAGGTAGTTGCTTGTGAACTTGACCCACGACTTGTGGGTGAACTTCAGAAGAGAGTCCAGGGCACGTAAGTACTACCACTGGAAATAGCTCCACTGCATTTTAGGGGCCTGACCTCTTTAGAAATGTGTATTTCTAAGGTAATAACTGTGTTTTTTTCCATCCCTAGATGCCTAGCAAACAAACTAGAAATAAAGGTTGGAGATGTCTTGAAAACTGACTTACCGTTCTTTGATACATGTGTAGCTAACTTGCCTTATCAGGTAGGGGCAAAGCAGTTGCAGTGGAATAACAGTTTACATGAATTTTTGATGGTACTGGCTTAGAGAGGACATACTAACAGTGTTACTCTTTCCCTAGATTTCTTCACCTTTTGTTTTCAAGCTGTTGCTGCACAGACCTTTTTTCAGGTATATAGACAAGACTCTCTGGATTGCCTAATGCAAAACAAAGACTAATTTTACAGAACATCTGATTTGGGATTATTGTTAACGATATTAGCCCTGCAAACCACTAGTCAGGAACTCTCCTCAGCATAATACTCCCAATGGCCATTGCCAGTGCCAAAGTGTTAAACACCTAGGAAGAATTTAAGACTTGGCATAACCAAGTGCAGCTCCCACTAAAGTAAATGGGAGTTTGCTCCTGCTTACTCTAGAAAGGACAACCCCAGGCCTAAGCAGAGTATCTTAAAAGTTATGGAGAAGTAGAGCAGATTTGGACTGGAGGGTGGTGGGGTGTCTCCAGGGAGATCAAAGCAACTGTATGTTTAATACACCTCTACCTCGATATAACGCTGTCCTTGGGAGCCAGAAAATCTTACCGCATTATAGGTGAAACCGTGTTACATTGAACTTGCTTTGATCCACCGGAGTGCGAACCCCCCCATCCTTCCCTCCTCCCCCGGAGCACTGCTTTACCGCGTTATATCCAAATTTGTGTTATATCAGGTGGTGTTATATCGAGATAGCAGTGTATATGGTTGCGTAGCTTGCTTAAGTGCTCTTGCTGATAGTTTAACTTGAACTGGAGTACTGCTATTGCTGATGCCATTGACAGGAAATGAAGGACTAGTGGGGGTATCTACTTTTACTATTTATTTTTCTAAAATTAGATCAGTTTTGAAATGCAAATAGCTTACTTTTATTCTAATTTGGCAGTTCTGCAGATTCAGACTCGTTGCTGCAGTACTAATTAGTGACATTAGGTACCAGTATGCCTATTAGCAGTCAGCAAACTTGTCATGCACAATGCAAGGTTAGTGATCAGCACTTTTTTAACTTAGTGAAATACCAAAAAACAATTAAAATCAGTGGAGGCTGTTAATTTACTATTTTAACAATTTTACTCAGGAAAGTTCAGAGGTCAAGAATGAGAGGTATAATCTGGCTTTCAGAGGTCCAGAATGAGAGGTATAAGCAGGTGGAATTATTTCACATAAGTCGTACACATAAGACTGAGACTACATTCTCTTAATTTCCTTCTAACCACTAGGTACAAATAGCCAAGTTCAGACCAAGGGTAAGCAGGTGCTATAGTGGGTTTGCTATAGTTGTGCTTGACTTGCATCAGGGCTGAGTTTCTCTAATATGAGTTTATGACACATCTCTGTTTGCCTTTAAAATAAAAAGCCAATAATCTACAAGTAATAGATCATCTATGAATAAATTATTTGCAATATAGCACTCATGTTTTCATTTCTTTAATTCTCAGGTGTGCAATACTTATGTTTCAGAGAGAATTTGCTCTTCGTTTGGTTGCAAAACCAGGGAATAAACTATACTGCAGACTCTCAATTAACACTCAGTTATTAGCCCGTGTGGATCATCTAATGAAAGTAAGTGAAACTACATCAATAACTAATGTAGGAATGTATGTCAGAGTGAGGAGGCTTTCTCAAGAATGTGGATATTTGCTTCCTGCTATTTGAAATAGTTACCTAATTTTTAATGATTAACAGGTTGGAAGGAATAATTTCAGGCCTCCACCCAAAGTTGAATCCAGTGTTGTCAGAATAGAGCCAAAGAACCCTCCACCACCTATTAATTTTCAGGTGAGATTCAAATGCTGCAGACCATAGCCAATAAAATAACTGAGTAATAGTACTGTTCGATGTTTCATTCTGTATGCTCTTTCAAATGGTGTAAAAGCAACACAATACAGCTCATGTAACCTACATTAGCAGTGTTTAAGAAAACCCTTTAACAGTTTAAATAGGCCTAACTCCATCATATCAATAGACTAGACCAGTGGTTTTCAACCTTTTTTTTCATTTGCAGACTCCTAAAAATTTCAAATGGAGGTATGGACCCCTTTGGAAATCTTAGACATAATCTGCAGACCCTCAGCAGCCTGCAGACCACAGGTTGAAAATCACTGCACTAGACATTCATTGACTCTCCATTGTACCTTGCCCCTTCTTGATCAGACTCATCTGAGTATCTTTCCAACATTATCTGGATGCCCCAACAGCAGTTCAAACTTAGCTTTCCTCAGAACCCCTGTTCCTTCCCTGGAAGTGACACAGGCCAGGATTGCTGTGGTTAGGTTTGTCTCAGACTGAAAGGTAAAAGCACGTGGCCAGCAGCTGGTGGTGATAATACCTAGCTCTTTTGTAGCTCTTTTCATCTATAGACCTCAAAGTGCTTAAAAGACATTTATGGCTGTTGGCAGTATTTAGTTGATCAAGAGCAAAGAAGAGTCCTTTAGGACTCGGAGACTATGCACTCTTGCTGAAGATCGACACTCCAGGGCAATATTACTCTAGACATTTATTAAGTGTTTCCCTTTTTTACATATCATCACCCCAGTTTTGCCCAGGTTCAGCCAGATGTTCTTCATCCATATGACTTCTAGCTATCTAGATATCTGTGTGATTGTCCAGTTAGCAGTTCAGTAATGCCTGCCTACCTTTGCCAGTGAAGTATTTAGCTTGTCAATTTGTACTACATTGTACTGGACTGAGCTGTGTTGTGCTATTACTGAGATTTACCTCTTTGTCATTGTGCTGTTATGAAATTAATAGTAGATAGTCTGGCCTGGTTGTTAGCAGCTGTGTATTGCTTCAGGCAAATGTTGTGCATTTTGTGTTTCAGGAATGGGATGGTCTAGTAAGGATAGCCTTTGTCAGGAAAAACAAGACACTCTCTGCAGCATTTAAGTAAGTTATTTCTATTGGAGGGTTTTCTTTTTTTTTCCAAAGTTTAAGAGTTTATCTAATTGCTTGTTTCTCCTACAAAAATGCCTAGCAATCCTCCAGTCTAGTTCTGTAGCAAGCCTGGCTTCAACAACCATGTTAATAAGACTATTCAGGCATCCCCATAGTGCAAGGTTGGACAGTTTACACTGTGGTCATGGATATATTATACAGTGAAACCTTTACATGCCAAATAGGCAGCTGCCTTAAGAGATCACCCAATGTGTTCAATACAGGTGCTTCATCTTTATTATAAAAACCTCTGAACAGCCACTCAAGTCACAACTTGTTTTTTTTAAAAAACAGGTTTCACTGCAGATATAGTTAGACTTCTATATCCATGGTTGACTCACTGTATTGACTCACTTTTCAGATCAAGTGCGGTACAGCAGCTGCTGGATCAGAATTATCGAATTCACTGTTCTATACATAATATTGTAAGTAGAATGGTTTTCCTTTTTAATGTGTTAAATGTAACATACAAGGTAAGCTAAGTATGAGATGTAAAATTCAAAAGCAGCAAGATGGTACAAAAAACTTTCATCCAGAAGTTAAAACCTAAGAGTACCTTTAGAATAACAGAATATCTAAAATAAACAGAATTCTAAGATCCTCTAAACTATAATGAAGGTTTACATGAGAATTTAGAAACAAAGGATATATTGGGATTCCACTGATGTCTCCAAAGGTGTAATTTACTCTCCTCCCCACTAAGGGCTGCTCAGACCTTGGCATAGTATAAAACCATTGACACTGCATCTATTTGAAAATATTTCTAGTGACTCATCTGCAGTGAGTTTGAGGTTGTTTACAGAAATCTAGAAACCAGGCATACACTGATCTATTTTTTTTTAAATATTTAGCTCTTTTAATAAGATCTATTCCAGATCCTTAGAAGAGAATGGTGAGTCGGGTTAACTTCAGCTAAAGCAACCTGTTATGTATAGAATTGTGCTTAACATCTAAAGTATTTTTTTGTTTAAAATATACACTAGTTCCTCATTTTAATACTGGCTAATGTGGCATTCACTATGCTGTCCAGTTCTTTAGTCTTCCTAACTTGCATGGTGCTGCATCAAAACTTCCAATTTGCTCTGGGGATATACATTATTCAAAAATAAATTTCTCTTAAAACTTTATGATCTTCTCTTTGTGCATATAGAGCCAACCAGTGATATAAAATAAACAGTTTTTTAATTAGGTAGCTGTAGAACCTAAGTAGTCTAGAAAAATAACTACATTCTCTGAAATATTTATCCACTGGTTGTTTTTATCCTGATTTTCTTCTTCCTGAGGGCAAGAAGAAGAGGTGTATAATTTCAGGGGACTTGTGTCTGACAATGATTAGTTCACCTAACCCAGGATTCAGTGTTTGTCTGGTTGGCAAGATGGCTGTATCAGGATCA
The DNA here is from genome assembly GCF_011386835.1 of Chrysemys picta bellii. Classification (NCBI taxonomy): domain Eukaryota; kingdom Metazoa; phylum Chordata; order Testudines; family Emydidae; genus Chrysemys; species Chrysemys picta. The sequence goes on along the minus strand of NC_088796.1, from coordinate 39,037,658 downwards.
ATATAATATCCATAATTTTAAATGTCGTCAATGTAATTGCTTAATATTTCAGTAGTTTAATATTGTTTTAAGGGAGGGTATGAAGTTAAGCTGGGCCACACAGTATTTTGTGTGTTTTGAATTCTGCAAACATTTAAACTCATTCTTTTGCATTTGAACCTCTTTGCTCCACATTTTTAGTCTGTCTATTGCACTAAACAGTGCAAGATTCTGTATTTTAAAGAACCAGATAAATAAGGTGTTTGTTTAAAATTACACTGGACCTCAGTTGTTTGGGGGAGGGATAGTTGTTTCTAAGCTAATATTTAGCATTTTTTGGGGTACAGCTAACGGAGGGTAAATTAAGCCGAATTTCCAGGTTTTACTGTCACGGGTGGCTAATATACTTTGTGTTGATACCTCAAACCCAAAGGCTTTTATGCTATTATACATTTAAACTATTATAGACAAACATACAGGAACCAGCATCTTTTGCTAAATTCAGTGTGGATATGCTCAACTTTAAAATGGGTTGAGATGAGTTTCCAGCAGGTTTAAGTGGTAATAAAACTAGAACTAGCGTAGTGTTCAATGGGTGGTGGTTTCCCTTTTGGATGCTTAAAATCAGGTCCAGGCTACCTAATCAATACCTGCATGCTTGGCACAGAAAAGTTATATCTGCACTTAAAGTAGCACGTAGAGTTCAGACACTGCCCACCTGGCTAGCACAGGTATAAATAGCAGTGTAGCTGGTGAGGCACAACTTAGGCGACTAGAGTGCCCTACCCGTGTGCTCTACATGCCCAAGCAGTGCCTCCCACATCTACACTGCTATTTTTAGTGTTGTTGTGTCCCACTGCCAGCGCCTTTCTCCGCCACAGTGAAAGGCTCCAGTGGGTACAGACAGCAGGAAAAGGCCCCAGGAGTTCCCTGCTGCCTCTCCACTGCAGGAGTCTTTTTCTGCTACACGTAGCTACACCCAGTAGTGATAAGTGTGGATGCAGCCTGCCTTTCACTGCCACTTGTAGCTGCATGTGTAGTGCTTGTCCTCTGCACACTAAGGGTAGACATAGCCAAAGATGCAAGCAAAAAAAAGGGGGGGGAAATAGATTTATATTCTAGTAGCACCAGAACCTCTGATCTACGTGCTGAATGAAGGTAGAGGTAGGCATGGTTCCTGCTTCTTTCTCAAGTATATTCATCCCTCCCAACATTCAAAGTAGCTAAAGTAGGTTGGATACTACCTCCAGGAACTGAGGACAGGTTGGGGGGACGGGGCGGATCCTGTCCCCTGCACGGGGCGGGAGGGGAATTGCAGGGTGAGCGCAAAGCAGGTTGCTCTGCAGTGGCAGCTCCTGTTCTGCAGGGCTGGCTGACCTCAAGTTCCTGCTCTGAGTACTGTGACTTGGACCCTGGCACATGGGTTGCAACACTGCTCAGGTTTAGCCCACATGGGCCAAATCTGAGTGAGTGGTGTTGCAATCCTGTGCACCAAGTTGCAATGCCACTCACTCAAATTTGCCATCCCCACCCCTGCTGGGGGCCAGGCCAAACCTAAGCAGTGTTGCAAACATGGACAGCAGGGGCCAGGTCACAATGCCTGGAGCAGGGAGCCTAGTCCAGCCAGTCACATGGGGCAGGCGCTGCTTTAGCTGGGGGTTTGTGTATCAAAGCGGGACAGTCCTGCAAAACCCAGGCTTGTTGGACAGTCTGTGTATACCTTGATGAGAAAACGGCAACCTGAATTTTTATTCTTTAAAGCATTTTTCATCTGGAATGGTCAGTCACTTTGATGTATAGCAAAGCTTGGGCATGGTGCTTGGATACCTGAAGACTTGTGGAATGAACAAGCTTTTAAAAATCATTAATGTTGAAGAAATAACTTATCTGTATTGCAACTTGCATTGACAGGAAATACCAGAAAACTTCAAAATTGCAGAGAAAATACAGATGGTTCTAAAAAATACAGGTTTCTCTGAAAAACGGGCTCGCTCAATGGATATAGATGACTTCATTAGGTAAACTCATGGTCTCTGAATTCCCTTCATACTTCAAATACTTATTGTGCTCTGTTCTAAAAATGAAGGCACATCTCTGGGTTGGATTCGGGGAAAAGTAGTGATATCCCAAACATTACTCTCTTTTGATATGAGATGTCAAACTTTTGACATGCTATAGATCCAGTGAGTACACTACTGTAAATATAGAGGAAACTACCTCTTAGTACACTCTTTAACTCTAGTAGTCTAGGATGATTTTAGGTCCAACAATGAATATATATGAAAACAATGGGGATTCTGAACGGAAGACTGAGTCTGTTGTAAACTTACTTAGGTTAAACTTCTAGATTAGTAGGAATTTAAATTTGTGCTGTATTTAGTTGAAAACTTACCCTAGACTGGGGTTCTCAACCTTTTTCTTGCTGAGCGCCCCCCTCAACATGCTGAAAAAAAAAAGGGGTCCCTGCGGGGGAATGGGAGGGAAGGGAACTCAGGGCTCTAGGCCAGGGGGGACTCTTGGGCATAGGTATAGTTTTACTTCTAATTGAGGGGGGCAAGAGCTGGCAGGGCTCGAGCCAGCTCCTTCAGAGATGGAGCGCCACCTCCACCCCGACCTCACTCAGGAAGGCACCCAGCCTGAATGGACTGTGGGGGGATGCAGCCAAAAACTATAATTCAAAGGGGGGACTCAGTTCAAAAAGTCTGAAAACCGCTCAGGGAGGGGGGTAGCTGGGGCTGTGTGTGGGCAAGGGGGTAGCTCAGGGTGCAGGGAGGCAGTAGCTAGGGCTGTGTGCAGGCAGGGGAGTAGCTCAGGGTGCAAGCAGGGGCGTAGCTAGGTGCTGCATATGGATGGGGTGGGGGCTCCCAGTGTGACTTTAGCACCCCTTACCCCCCCCCCCCCCACCGCCGCTACTCCTGGCTTGCAGGGGGGGAGTTTGTGGGCTTCAGCCTTCTGCCACTCCCAGCTGGAGGGGGGTGCTGTCGGCTTCAGCCCTGTGCTGCTCCCAGCTTGTGGGGGGTGGCGCTAGCTATAGTGCTGGGGGCACTGGATTTCAGCCATGGGGCTCTGCAGCCCCCATGCAAGGGCTTACAGACCCTCTGGGGCCACAGACCCAAGGTTGAGAACCGCTGCCCTCCACTCCAATTATCTGTTTTCTGTGAGCGGTGTTATTTATAAATCCTTAAACTCATTATTACACATGATGATGCTACACGCAGGCTGAGGGCAATAAAGCAACACACATTTAATCAAATTTCTGTTGAAAAGGAGCTTGACAGTTGGATTACATAAAGCTGAGAGAAGTAGTTTATCACCACAGCTGAAGATCCTGATCCCTTGGTATGAAGAAACAGATTATATAGATTAAACTGCTGTTTACAGCATTCTGGAGTACCTAAATCTTATTCCATAAATTACATTATAAGAGTAGGACAAGTTACCTCTAATTTTCATCTTTCCTGAAGTCTTATACATCTCTCCCTTAGCCTCCCTTTGAGTTTCTAGGCGTATTAGCCTACAGAATTCTGAAACTGCGGCTGTTATATTGATGACCATGTGTTCTCTTGTTGGTTGTCATCAAATTAGGCAGTAGAAATCCTATTTTACTGTGTAGCTTCAGAATGTTTGATACATTTGAGTAAACAATGTAACACAGGATGTTAAAGAAATGGCCTAGAACACTTGCGTACAAGGAAGTACTCACTTGTTTTCCTTTCTATACTGTTATCTATTCATTGTTTAGGAAATGTGGCCAGCTAATCAGACCTTGACTCAGGTGGAGAGGAGCTACACCCAAAAGGGTAGTTTCTACTAATTCCAACTTCTTGGCATAAGTGACTTAACAGGTCTTGCTCCTGTGCCCATCTAACTCAAGTGCTGCTCTTTGGCTAGTGGAGGTTAAACTGACTGGTAGACAAGGTTGCTCTCAAATTACATCTGTCCTGAACTTCCAAAGTTGAGTGCTTACTATTAGTCCTTACCATAAACCTACTAACAGCTCCTTGATGTAATGACTGGAACAGAAAGCAGTATTTTAAGACTTCTCTCTTCTTACCCACTCCCTTCATCTAGGTAGTATTTGAAGTAAGTGTTACTGTGTGAAGTACAAATTCATGTAAGTTGACCATTTTAATTTTTCAGAGTGCTGCATGGCTTCAATTCAGAAGGCATCCATTTTTCATAAATGGCTGAACAGGGAGCATTTTACATTCTCTGGGGCGAACTGAAATGTGACATCAACGAAGGTGTTTGTAGGAGGAAGACCTCTCATGTTGAGAGCAATCACCAGCATACAAAGTTCATATGACTATTCTGCAATAATTGCTCAGAAGTACTTGTTTGAAGACAATAGCTGTAAAGGTGCTGTGTTGCATTTTAAAATTGTAACTGTCAAGACTAAAGCTGTGCCTTTTTTCCCCCTCAGAGCACTTTTTAAATGTACCCTATGCTATGAAGTGGCTCCAAAAGCCCCAAATTAAACCCTTCCCTCCCTGACTTTGCACCTTCTCCTGCCATTACAACATTCAGAATGGAACTCAAACCTTTGTTTGTTTGGCCACCACAGAACTATTTGTAGATTGGTGACATGATACCAATTCATCAGAGTTTAGAATAAATTAATTAAAAAAAAAACAAAGTATGCATCTCTTTAACCTTTCCTTTCTGGTAGCTACCATAGGCCCTGGACTATTGGAGAAATTGCTGCTAGAATGAGCAGATCACCACTGTATATGTTCTAGATGTAGGGGCAGTTAACACTCTTGGGCACGTTGGCTGTGCAACCTGCTAGCAAGAGCATGGTAGGCTTTAAAAAGACAGAACAGTTCTTTTGCCTGGTACAGTCCTCTTAAATATCCAAACTTGTTTTCAGCTGTAGTTACATCTTACTGCTAGACCCTGAATTGCATTCAGAGGCAGGGAAGAATATGATACTACCATTTTCACATAAAAATTTTCTGTAACAATGCAGTTTGACAAACATTGTATGGTGCCTTTAAACTGCCTTAACCATACTGTACACTTAAGTACTCCATCTGTTATAGACATCAAAGTGCTTTACAGGGCTGGGTAAGCAGTATTCTCTTATTTCACAGATTGTAACTGAGGAGCACAGGTTAAATGTCAGTGGCAGAGCTGGGAACAGAAATCACCACACTGTCCATGCCTCTTTCTTACACAAGTAACTCTAGGATGTGCAGTAACTGCACTGGCTTTTCCCTTAAACTGCATACATTAAATACTATAAGCTGTGTACATCTAATCTCAATAGAGATCCCTATACTTCAATATTTATCTCAAAATTGTAGGCAGTTGTACAGTACTGAAGAGTGCTATCAGATGATATTACCAGATTACTATTCCAGGCAAGCAGGAGAGGCGGTTTCTTGCATAATTTTCCCCCTTACATCTCCCTTTAAATTCTTAACATTGAATATAGGCAGTAAGCTTTGTTACAATGCTAGCTGCATTATTCCATTTTTGTTAATGAAACTTACAAAATGTTCCAAAAGTATTTTAATATTTAACATTTCCTAGTTCTAAAACTGAGTCTTTGTTCGTAGTGTGAATTATAGGTTGAGGGCTACAGGGTCACACCATTAAGTAGCAGTTAAAGATAGAGTAAATGCTCTTGTGCTAATTGCCTATGCTTAGAGCAGTGATAGGCAAAGCTAGATCAGCCTTGGAACACAGATTCTATAACACCCTTTTCCCCCTGCCAATGAGGAGGTGGTTGATGGCCTTAAGTGCAAAATCTGTAAATGCAACAGCTGGAGATGTTTCAGGCCTGGAATAGCATCTTACAAGGAACAAGCATGTCATTCTCTATCATAAGGTTCTATAAGTAAGTATTGCTTCAGAGTCTGGACAAGAGAGCTTTTATTCACCTTAGGCTAGCACAACAGCCCTCTTCTCCCAGCATGCAGAAAATAAGCAATCTATACAAAACTAGCAAAGCCTAGCTTGACAAACCACTCTGCAGCCAGTAGCTGACTGGAGTAGCAGCAGCACTGGTCCCCTTTGTTTTGGCAGGGAGGGGGAAGTGCCCGTAAAAACTAAGGTTTTATCTCACACAGTTTGGTAGGATTTAGACTGTATTCTCTAACTTCCCTCTATGTAAGCTGAGACAATTGGCCTTAATTGGTGTGGTATCCTACTCTTTTAAAACCTCAGATCAGCAAGTGTCCTGATTTCTTACTATAAACATCCACTTGAACTCTTGCCCTAAGTGTATCACCTTTTGGAGAATATGTTTACCACAAAGATCTCACTGGCTGTCCATTATAGCAGAATGTTCCTAAGAAGCTACTCCCTAAAGTGGAAATACATAAGTGATCATACTTCTTTCCTTTCCATTATTCCTTTCCCACATGATTTCTTTTGTGATATGAGGCCTAGTGTGGGAGACAAGAACTAGTCAGTGAAACATTTAGCTAAGAATAATATTTCTCATCAGCAGTGATGAAAGTAAAATGTGTTTTACATAGAATTATTTTAAAAATTGGACATGGATAGGAGCAGGCATATTATCTAAAATACAGCAGATTCATACTTAAACTAGCTGCACAGTTTCTCATGAAATTTACAACAATCTGAATAGCATCTACCATTCTTAATTTGCAGTTTGATGCAGTAATCCATAATGAATCACATTTAGATTACACATTTCAGAGGATCTTAAAGCACTATATGTATTGCAAGACTCTTTACAGGTAGACAAAAAGGTTGTGACTTGCTAAAGGACCACCTCCCACATTATCTTGACTTCTTGTATATAAATCTTCTACATGATATGGCTCAAACCTTAAGGAAAAGTGAGATTTAGACTTAGCAATTCAGATCATTTTAATTAAAGCTTTTGATTTAAGAAGCAGGAAATTCTTTTAACCTACATCAGTTACTATGAACAGAAACACTTTTGCTAGTTTTACTTAGTTATCTAATAAAATTTCCTTTTAATTTTTTGATGGATTGCATTCTTAGATGAATGCAGTGAAAGATCAGTACATTTTGATATAGCTGTTTAAGGACTGAAGTCAGTGAAACAATACAAGTCTGTACAGGATGGTTATTACAATAAAACAAACACCCATTCTAGCACCATGTGCCTTTTAAGTATGATTTTTTTTAAAAAATCAGATACATCTAATTTCAATAGATGTGATCACAAAGTAAATTCCTTCCCAAAGCAAATGCAAGTTTCATAGAAGTAAATTCTCATCTCTAATTGATGTTTCATTGTTTAATTTATTAAACACATTGTGTAAAATCTACATTGCTTTTTCAGCTTTCATGTTTACAGATAGGAGCTTTTTACCATGATGCAACAAAGGTCTCCCATAGCCTACCTTCCTATGGGAGTTACAAACATTAAATGCTGAGAATCTCTGGCTCATTTAGCTCTCTTTTCATTGCCTTCCCTTTATTTCCCTTCAGTCCCGGCATAAATGGGCTTGTGTTCCAAAAAACAAGTTTAAAACCATTCCTAGGGTCTGCTGATATTAACTCTTGGAATCGGTCCTGGAAACAGGGAGAACTCAGAGGGCTAAAATTGTTTGACAAAAAGTTCTTACATAAAAGGTTTTTGTTTTTTTTCCCCCCCTTCTTTTGGACACTGACTGGCAAAAATAACTCAAGTGCCATCAACTAAAAAGTGCTGGATACGTATGGTGCTATTTGTGAGACTTCAGGTACCTGTGGGATTTATATCGTACTATGTAGAGTTTGTGCAGCCTATTGTGCAAATCCAAAATGATAGATTCACCCCACTTTTCAGCTGCTGGCACTGTACAAAGGGAAAAATATGCATTAGCTACTTTCTTTAAAGCAACAGTACTACTCCATACAAACTATCTGCAAACTACAGTTAATGCACATGTAAGTTGTCATGCTAGTATGTGAAAAGGTATTGTGTTTATGCTATTCACTGGATCCCTGAACTTTTATAGTCCTCCTACCCATACGTAGAGATCAGATTGCACCTTTATTCTAGACAGCATTTATCACACTTATACACATACTGTATATCTGTATTATTCTAACATACAACTCTCCTCCATACTTAAATGTTACCTTTTATTATACATCAACTAATTTATATTGTTCTTTACAAAGAAAACATTAGCATTTTATAACCATTCTTTATGGTATTCAAATAAATCATGATTCCAGATTTCTACGAGGATGGAATGTCCAGCTGTTGTACATCCTGTGAAATGAACTAGTCACCGGAAAAAAAAAAAGGCTCACACACATTAAAGATGTACACACAATAAAAGTAATTTACATTGACAAATAAGGAATGTCATTTATTAAGGCTGTGCTTCAGAAAGGACATTTAGGATCAAGTAGCCTTCATCAAGGCACAGAATGGGAATAGGTTAGCACAGCTATCTCTAGAAGAGAAGTTATGTACAATCACTGATGAGGTGTGCATGCACGCAAACACAATTTAAAACTGAACAGCTGGTCTTTGTAACAAAATTGGACATCATTAAAAGGAAATAGTGAAGTTTTTCAAGTCCACAGTTTTACTTCATTATTAAAAAAAAATGGCAAAGATTTCCAAAACATAAAATTCACAATTTGAATAAATGAAAATTTTTCAACAAAGTGCTTCACAGCTCTGAACCCTGCATGGTTGTGCTGTGCTGTCTGGTCTAGAAGCATTCTGGAGACATCATTGAAGTGTTTCACACAAAACTGAAAATGTCATTCAGGTGAAGGAGAAACTGGACATTTCCACAGAGACTTCAAAAGTTTTTATGCTTTCAAGTAGTTGAGTTCTTACAGCCACCATCTCATAACAACTGTATGTTACAGCAGTAAGGGTTCGGGGGATCCATTAGCAGCAGAGGCCCATTTCAAAGGGCACGTGGTCTCTTCGGATTGATCTGTTTACTGGCCTGTTCCTCCTCTTGTAGAGCTGCCCGGAAAGATTTCACTTTATCTTAAAAAAAAAAATAAAGAAAGAAAGAAATGCCACTGTGCTTGTATTCAGTGGGTGTTTTGTAGGTAAGTCTTGAGGTTGCAAGTATTTCACCAGCAAAGAGCACAAAGTTGTTGCATTCCTCCATACATGTGAGCAGAGGCTACAGACAACAAGGAGCCAGGGAAGATAATGGACATGTTTGAGTACATAAGCTCAAGTGTAATACTCCCTATATAAACAAGTTTCTTAGCAACCTGTTCCCCTCTTAGGCCTTACTCCTGTTTCTAGGAAACTTCACAGTAGCACATTCAATGCAGAGTATGCTTCCCAGGCACTCCCTGTCCGTCCTTATCAGCTATACGCACAAAATCTCCAACTGAGCAGTACAGGATTAGCCTCTAACATGTTTCTATATATTAATGCAACTTCCCGTGCTATCTTTAAAATCTCTAGAATTGGATTGGAGACCATTCTTTATACTGACATGACTGATTTAAACATCTACATGAAAACAATGCCTTCCAGAATCCACTATTTTCCTGTAACACAGAAACGGACTTTTGTGACTGCAGTTACACAACAAATGGAGACTTCCTCCATATTTATTTATTTCACTGCAAAACTCCAGAGAATTAAAGAATACTGGAAGAGAAGGGTGTAAAGGTAATTCTGTCACTGTCTTCCTTTTCACACCCTACAACACTATAATCCATAGATAGTTACACAGCTCCATCTACCAAGAAACAAGGAGAGAAGACTGTCAAGTTGAGGCCAGTATAGAGAAACTAGTTCCAAAATCTCTGAGCAATAAACAAGAGTTGGAGTACTCATCACCATGACCAATACCCTCCAAGGGGAGGAATGGGAGAAGTACCAACAATTACTGGCAATAATTTCCTTTTCCATCTCTTTTTCCCCACCCTACAAAGAATTCATAGTCAGCAAGTGTACCAGGCAGTATGAATAGAAGCAAGTGTTTATTCTAAATAGCTATGCTTGCAGCACCTTATTTCAAAGGCAGCCTGTAATGATTTTGAAAGAGAGTGGAGTTGCCCAATTTGCTGCTTTACCAAAGCCATTGTCAATGTCTACCAACTTCTCTTCCTCAGAGGAAGCAATGGGCTCACAGGTGGCACAAGGAAAGTATAACACTCTTTTGTTAGATCCGTTTGAGTTACACTTAACCCAACACACAGTGTTAGAGCAGGAGCATTAAATATATAACTCATGGGACACATCCAATAAATGCATTCATGTGGCCTGCAGGACATATTCAGATTGTGCAAAATCTAAAACTGTTTTCATTTTTTTTTTCAAGGAACTTCCCAACATTATGGTTTCAAAGAAACCCAATATATCCAAAACTAATGACTCAGAGGTGTACATTCACCCCCATTACTCTCACTGGAGTGACCAATTATGCCATGAGGAGTGGCTCTAGATAAGATACAGTCTGAAGAGACAATCTGGGGCACTGAGAATCTGCATTCTGATATGATTGAACGAGAGGTTGAAAACAAGCTGCAGAGATGAAGGCTTCTGAGCTGAGAACACATTCGTAAGCAAGAGCTGTTCATAGCTGGATACAGATCTAAACTCTGGTGGGCAGACCTAGAAGAGTGACCTAGAAGCAGTCTCCCCAGCCTCTGATATGCAGCTGGGAAATAAAGCAGCAGTTGGGAGTTAACTGGCAGACTATTTATTTCTCTCTGCCTTATTTTCCCTTTTCCTGCAATTCCATTTAGACTGTTTCCTTCCTTTGTTGTTTTGAATGGGCTAGGACAGAGAGATAGACAAAGAGAGAAGAAAGCTGGAGGACTGAGCATAGGTTCTAGACTTCCAGGATCCAGGGGGGCAAAATGAAGAATTTTTCCTCTATACTGGTACTGACAGATTATTTGCTTCCTTGAGCCGGTGTAATGGAGCTATAGTGCTCTCTGAATTGAATATGGGTTGTAGGACAGAGGAAGAAAAAAAATTCATAACAATATTCAGTTATAGCTCATTATTGTTAGTTAGTCCTTTTGATGCATAAAAACCCACAGCTAGTAACACACACATAAATAGGGGTCTACTTAAATCACGGAGAAATCACACATTTTTCACAGGTTGGTCATGGCATACATAGCAAGTTTCACAGATGTGTAACACATCTGTGAAATTTGCTATTTATGCCATGACCAACTAACAAAAAATGTATGATTCCTCCACAGCGTTTCTCAAACTGGGGGCCCGACCCAAAAAGGAGTGTGACGTTACACTCCATATTCTTTATGAAAATATACTTATGATATGGATAGGCCATAACAAATATACTTTATGCAAGATGGCTCATGTAAGATATCATTGGAAAGGTTATGATTTACTGAATGTGATTATCCAATTTGTATGCATGTATCATTTCTGTATCTAAAGTTAGGAATATGGACTATGTAACCATTACAGCTGGGTATGTATTTGGAAGACACCCACCAGACAACAGGCCATCAAATTTGATGGGCCATCAGGAAGAAACAACAAGACTGTGAAGATACTAATCTTTCTCCTTCCTGCGAGGTGTCCTGGACTAGCTGACACTACTAGGTCAGGTGGTCCTGCCACCTGGTACTAAACACTACCTTGGACTTCTAGTAATTTTCCACTCACAGGAAGAGGAGGTCAAGTTTGGGAAACAAAAGGCTTCCCGCCTTATGTAAATTCTATTTAAGGCTGGGAGGAAAGGCATTCCAGACTCTCCTCCATGGCCTACCCAAGAAGAAGGACTGCTGAAAGAACCTGAAAGGACAAAAGAGACTAACCTGAAGGGAAAGGCAGGAGTGAGTCCAGACTGAGACAGGGGTCCAGTCTCTAAGAATAAATAACTAGAACTCTGAGCTACAGAAACTCTGCATTCTGCCTAATTCAACATTTAGGGTGAGAAATTACTTTTTGTAATCGGTTTCTTTCGTGAATCAAGCTTAGTTTGTGTGTTTTGTTTTATTTGCTCAGTAATCTGCTTTGTTCGGTTTGCTACCCCTTCAACCACTTTAAATCTGCCTTTTATAGTTAATAAATTTTGTTTTCTTTATATTAAACCCAGTTTCTGTAATTTCTAACCGGGGAGAGTGGGGGGAATGCAGTTGTGCATATCTTCCGCCACACTGAGGGAGGGGGCGAATTTATCAGCTTACGCTGTATAGATTTCTCTACAGCGCAAGACAATATATCTTTGGGTCTGCACTTCAAGGGAGGTGGACAACTGAGTGCTGGGGCAAGTCCCTGAAGCTGAGTCTTCCAGAGCGCTATGTCTGTGTCTTTCTACAGCTGTGTGTGGCCCTGCCTGTGTGCGTATGCTAGAGAAGGCTTAAGAGCCTGGCTCAGAAAGACAGGTTAAAGGGGGCCCGTGCTGGCAGTACAAGCAGCCTCAGTGGAATCTCAGCACATCAGGTGGCATCTTGAAGGGGGGCAACCCATCACAGGGAGTCGCAAGCTTATTAGGGGGTCACGGTATTACCACCCTTACTCCTCCGCTACTGCTGATGGTGGCACTACCTTCAAAGCTGGACACCCGGCCAGCAGCTCTCACTCTCTGCTCTGCCTTCAGAGCTGGGTGACTGGAGGCCACATTTCATGGGGGAGACCAGATTCCACTGTCCGTGATGTGATTTTCACAGCTGTGAATTTGGTAGACCCCTACTCATAAATGGACAAAAAACACAGCCTTACCTCGGAGTTCAGTCAAAATGTCAATTTTTTGTTCTAGGATTGCTTCAAGTTGTGTAGCATAAGAATCCACATCATAATCTACTTCTTCAGCCATCTCTAGAAGAGCTTTTTCATCTTCCAACCATCGAATAGATTCCTGAAAAGACAAGAGATGCACGACCGCTGAATGCATTAGCCAGGAGACAATCTGAAGGCAGACAGCTGAATTCACAAAGTCTTTCTGCTTTCACAAAGCTAGTTATACCCTTTTACTAGACAAACAATTTCATGAATTGTAACATGAATTCACTTCAGTATCTGAATTTTTGTTTTCTATGTAGCAAAACTGTAGGTTTTTAATATGTTTTATAATACATGGTTCCTTCATTCCAATGGCTGTGTCAGGAACGGCCAAAGATAGTGGCCCCAATTCTCTGCTACAGTCTGGAGCACTCAGCATAGCTGCAGGCAGAGGGGAAAAAAATCACTGCTTGATGCCATCTTTGTAGCCCTGATATAAGGACACCATGCACTGAGCTAGACTGGTGATGCAAGTATGTGTGGGCTGCCCACAACTCCAAGGGACCATTCGGACACCCCGGGGCACACCCCCAAGCAAGCTTTGTGGGAGGGGCCTGTGCCATAGGAGCCACTACAACAGCTCCATTCCACAAGAGGATTCCCCTACACCAGGGGTTCTCAAACTTCATTGTACCACGACCCCTTCTGACAACAAAAATTACTACACGACTCCAAGAGTCAAAAAACTCTGGGATAGCTCAGTGGTTTTAGCATTGGCCTGCTAAACCCAGGGTTGTAAGTTCAATACTTGAGGGGGCCAATTAGGGATCTGGAGCAAAATCAGTACTTGGTCCTGCTAGTGAAGGCAGGGGGCTGGACTCGATGACCTTTCGGGGTCCCTTCTAGCTCTATGAGATAGGTATAAGAGGGGGGACTGAAGCCTGAGTCTGCCTGAGTCCCAACACCTCAAGAAAGGAGGCCGAAGCCCAAGATCTTCAGCCCCAGGCAGGGGGCCTGTAACCTGAGTTACCAGGGGAGCTAGCGAACAGGAGCGACTAAAAGGGGAGTTTTGCGAGGGAGTTTAGAGGGGAAGTGGGTGGGAGGGGTGCTAGAGAAACTTAACGTTCTTTAAAACTTAAAGCCAAAACCACCCCCCAATAAATACAAAACATCAACCAAGGAATGAGCTTCAGGAGTAAAAAGATAATGCAGGCAAAAGTCCAGCAACAGAGTGGGGGCTATCCAGTTTATTGCACCCAATGCAGCATGTATGATTACCTGCCCTATGGGCAGGTAGTGTATGTGTGCATTCGGTGCAAGGAGCTCCTGGCCTTCAGAGACTGTGTACAGGCTGAACTAGAGGAGCTAAGAGAGACAGAGGTACATAGATGAGACTTTCCAGGACACAGTAGAACAGACCAACCCCTGGTCTGACAGCCTCTGTGCTGATTAGACAGTCAAATTTCAAGCTCAAATTGTGGGATTAGTGCCAAATAAGCTTCATCCCCAAAACACACAGCCACTAACACTGGAAGGCATGACTAAAACCAGAAAGGAACCAAAGCAGAAGAATTAACTCAATACTTAAAAAAAAAAAAAAAAAAACAGTAACTGCTCTATGGTAACAAGACTTCTATAAGACTATCAGCTTCTGAAAAGAAAACAACAGAAGTTATACAGACAATATATCAGTGTGCTTCTCCACTGCCACTGTGACAAAGGAGTTGGTGCTTGGGGGACATGGTGTATTATATATGATTCGGACTCTGTCTTGCCCGTGAGAATTGTGTTTAGAAATCTGTGAAGGTATGAGTGCACTAGTATACCATGACATCTTCCGTCCCAAGAGTTTGAACTTCCCTCTGGCCAATGTGAGCTATTTGATTAGTACAATCAGTATTTTACCTGGAAGACAGCCCTGTGGTCTTCTACTACTTGCTCTTCCATTTCTACCATTTGTGACACAGCTTCATGGAAAGTAAACAACTGTGGAGAAACTTCTTCCTCCTTGAAAAAATAATAAAGTTTATTATTCTGTGATGAATTTTGCTTTAAAAATAATAAATTAAATTAAATAGGTGTTTCATCCTATCCCAAGATAAGAAAGGGAAATATATAGAAAGCTGTACTGCTGAAAAAGGGACTCAGGAGTGTACAATTTTCAACTTCTTGCACCTGGCTATACATGATCAGAAATTGGGGGAAGGAAGGGGGAAAAAGTAGCAAAACAAATGAAATTTCATTTATTTTTCATCTTTTTTGTTATAATTTTCCAAACAGTTCTTCTACTGAGTAACAAACAAACAAAACAAAACAACAAGAAGGAAACATGGAGTGGGAACCACAGAAATCATTACGCCTATTCTTTTTACATATCTACTAGTGATCTGGAAGAGAAAGAAATGTTAATTAGATCCACAGATACTAAACAGGGAGATGTTGCCAACACCAGCAAGGACAGGGAAAGTAACACAGGATCTCAAGAAAGTTCAAATTAGATACCTAAGAATTTTTCTTCGGTGTATCCATATTCACCATTTCCACAAACGGAGTTTTACTTCAGTGGTGCAATTAAAGGGGCAGGACCAGACTTGTCACTGAAGAGGTAGGGGACCTGTCTACTTATTAGTCTACTTCCTCTGTGCTCTCCTCTAGCAGAGGTGCCAATGCCTAAAAAGTCATTCCTGCCAGCACAATTGGTGTAGTCAATGACAGACTCAAAGCCAAGCAGGCAGGCAGGCGCGACTTCCAGAGAGCAAATTTGCTTGGCAAGGTGCAGGGCAGCTGCCCAGGACGCTCGCAGCTCTTTGTTTCTACCTAACGTGGCACACTGCGCCTTTGTTATGAAAGCAGATTCCTAATGAGGAGCCCAGAGTACTATCCAGCAGGCAAAAGCAAAGCAAATCAATCTGGAGCTAAATTAGGGCTTGTCTACACCTGGAAGTTTACCAAAAGACGTATTCTGGAATAAGAATCAGAGGGGTAGCCATGTTAGTCTGTATCCACAAAAGCAACGAGGAGTCCAGTGGCACCTTAAAGACTAACAGATTTATTTGGGCATAAGCTTTCGTGGGTAAAAAAAACACTTCTTCAAATCTGAAGAAGTGGGTTTTTTACCCACGAAAGCTTATGCCCAGATAAATCTCTTCTGGAATAAGACCATCCACATGGCATCTTATACTGTAATAATGATCATTATTCTGTAATAGCTATGTTATGTCCGCAAGTTTCAAAGTATAGACAAGCTCTCAATCATTCTAAAGTATTCTCTATGCTCTGTAGCTCAAAAAAGATGATGGGTCAGGAAACTGCCTGTAATTAAGGACATGCATTTTGTTCCTGAAGAGAGAGTCAAGCCCCATCCTAAGGCAGCCTCCAAACTATAGTGCTGAGGGAACCCAATTGTAGCAGTGAATTTAGAAACATGGGCATAAGGCAAAATAAGATAAGCATGGAAAAATGCACGCTAGCAAGCCTTGTGGGGAAGAAAATCACTTGAAACAGCTATTTGCATGAAAGGAAAATATCTGGAGTAGTAATACTGAGAGCCCTAGAAGCAATAATGGAAAGAAAGGGCTTTACAGAATGCTGCCAGTTGCCTAATATGGGATGAAGGCATGCTAGGAAAAACTGTCTGGAGAAAAGCAGCAACTTCTAAAACAAACAAGCAGTGCTACTGAAGTGTCCTTAGCAGCAAGGAAAACAGAACGAATCTGAAACAAAGCAAACCCCACAAAACACATTTTTAGCATCAGCATTAACTTTATGACAATTTGAAAGAGTCCAGAGGCTAACTATACTCAACCAAGTAGCTAGTACCCTTATAAACATATATTACTCAGGATTTGATCTACTGTTGAATTCAAAGACAATATTATACACCTCTACCCCGATATAACGCGACCCAATATAACATGAATTCGGATATAACGCGGTAAAGCAGTGCTCCGGGAAGGCAGGGCTGCGCACTCCAGTGGAGCAAAGCAAGTTCGGTATAACGCGGTTTCATCTATAACGCGGTAAGATTTTTTGGCTCCCGAGGACAGCATTATATCGGGGTAGAGGTGTATATACACTCGCCTAAAATGATGAACGCTACTTACATTTTGTTCACAAAGAAGTTTAAGATCATCTCTCTGAGGTGAGCTCCCTACAGCCCACTGTGTCTCTAAATCATCAATTTGATTTGGAGCATGGTGTATAATTGGACGGATATCTCCTGCAGCACTAGGATCAACCGTCAGTTCCTTCACTCTACAATCATTAAAAAAAAAAAAAGATTTTATTTTAAAATAAATGATGCTCTACATAAAATAGCAAAAATAAATTAAAGCCTTATGGATTCAGATGCAATTTAATTCATTTAATAAAGGTGATGTCAACTTCACAAATTTAATGTGACTTTAAGGCCAAAAAAGGACCATCTAGTCTGCCCTTCTATATAAACACAGGACACATAATTTCATCTATTTCATCAAGGCCAATAACTTGTTAGAAAAACATCCCGTTTAGATTTAAAGATGGTGACTGCGAGACTGGCTTTGTTATAAATCAGGTACAAGGAGGGAAAAAACAAACCTAACCATAAACATTTAAGAACTGTATAACAAGTCAATAATAGTCGTAATCGTTAGTGTAAAGATAGCTTCACAGATTCTCTCTCTTTGTGTGCATCTTTTTGGTTAATAAATGATTCCACACTTTTTGACTTTAAAAAACAAATCTGTTTTCTCGCACTAACAATCTAGTGTCCATAAAGAATGGACAGATCATTAATTAAAGCCAGTTTCAATTTTGAGATTCTTAGAAAAGCTGAACATTAGCAAAATGAAAACAGTTTACAAAAGTGCAGCTGACATCATCCATTCAAGCAAGGATGTCCACTTTAAAAAAAGTTTATGAACTAAATGAATTCAAATTTACAAATAAACCAAAAAAGGTTAGACAAATATCCTTCAGTAATAATTAACCTTAACAACTTGCTAATATAGACTAAAAAAAAAAAAAAAAAACCCAAAATCCCCCACACGTATATGTAGGATTCACTACACTAATGAAAAATAAGAAGGTATACATTTCCTTTTATTTTTATCAGGTAATAAAATTCAAAGACTTAGAATTATTCTAAACAGACTTATGAGAACCAATCCACTAAATCTACAAAGGTAACATCACCATTTTTATGTATGAAGGGAAAAGCAAGCCTGAATATGAAATATTCAAATGTTTAAGAAAGAAAAATGAACAAAAAATTGGGAAGATGATTGCGGACCATGCAGTACCGTCACCTGTCAAACAGGACGAAAACAAAGTATGTGATGACTCAAAGCAAGGGAATAAATGAAGGTTTGGGTCTGTAAAATTATACAGCTAAACAGAAAAACTTAAAATAAAGATTCCATGTATAGAATGAAGTAGACCTGGTGATCGAAGGAGAAAAGTCGTCATACTCATAGGAAGGAGAGAGATCAGAGCGACTGCCACTACTCTGTGAGAAGGGAATGTCCGAAGGACTAATTCCAAATTCCTTTACTCTGCAGCAGCAAGATACAGCAGCATATTAAAAGAAAGTGTTCTTGTAAAGACATTAATTAAAATGACAACTTTTCATTTAGCATTCTCCTTTATAGTTTTGAAAAGAATGAAACAAATGAAGCAGTTCGTTTTTAAGATAAAACATGTTTAGAGACAGTGTTGAGACATTTAGGCTTCCTCAAATTTGAGTTTCAAGCATGTTTCTAAGAAAATTCAACTGGACAAATTCTGCTCATTTACAGCAGTGTAAATTTGTAATAATTCCACTGTCTTCAGTGGAGTTATTCCGGGTATACATTGGTATAATGAACAGAATTTGGCCCGAGTTCAATATTCCATGGAATTGCTCTTTTCAAAATATCAAGTGACTACAATTATAATTACTTCAAACTGCATACTACCCAGTTTCATGCGTATTGTAAACTGCACACACATTACTATTTAATGTGTCTAGAGTTCATATAATATCCGCAAGAAGTTACTTATTTATAAATTGATTAGCGCAGTCAAGTGATTAAAAAAATTAATCGTGATTAAGCACGTTGTTAAACAATAATGGAATACCATTTATTTAAATATTTTTGGATGTTTTCTACATTTTCAAATATATTGATTTCAATTACACAGAATACAAAGTATACAGTGCTCACTTTATATTTACTTTTATTACTGTAAAAAACAAAATAAATAGTATTTTTCAATTCAGCTCATACAAGTACTGTAGTGCAATCTCTATCATGAAAGTTGAACTTACAAATGTAGAATTATGTACAAAAAATAACTGTACTGAAAAATAAAACAATGTAAAACTTTAGAGCCTCCAAGTCCACTCAGTCCTACTTCAGCCAATCGCTCAGACAAAGAAACTTGGTTACAATTTGCAAGAGATAATGCTGTCCGTTTCTTGTTTACAATGTCACCTGAAAGTGAGAACAAGCGTTTGCATGGCACCGTTGTAGCCGGCGTCACAAAATATTTACGTGCCAGATGCACTAAAGATTCACGTCCCTTCATCTTCAACCACCGTTTCATAGGACATGCATCCATGCTGATGATGGGTTCTGCTTGATAACGATCCAAAGCAGAGCGGACCAATGCATGTTCATTTTCATCATCATGGAGTCAGATGCCACCAGCAGAAGGTTGATTTTCTTTTTTGGTGGTTCGGGTTCTGTAGTTTCCACATCTGAGTGCTGCTCTTTAAGACTTCTGAAAACATGCTCCACACCTCGTCCCTCTCAGATTTTGGAAGGTACTTCTGATTCTTAAACCTTGGGTCGAGTGCTGTGGCTATTTTTAGAAATCTTACTTTGGTATCTTCTTTGCATTTTGTCAAATCTGCAGTGAAAGTGTTCTTAAAACAAACGTGCTGGGTCATCATCCGAGACTGCTATAACATGAAATATATGGCAGAATGTGGGTAAAACAAAGCCGAAGACATACAATTCTCCCCCAGGGAGTTCAGTCACAAATTTAATTAACACTTTTTTTTTTAAACGAGCATCATCAGCATGGAAGCATATCCTCTGGAATGGTGACCGAAGCATGAAGGGCCATACAAATGTTTAGTATATCTGGCACATAAATACCTTGCAACGCCAGCTACAAAACTGCCATGCAAACGCCTGTTCTCACTTTCAGGTGACACTGTAAATAAGAAGCAGGCAGCAGCATCTCCTGTAAATGTAAACAAACTAGCGATTGGCTGAACAAGAAGTAGGACTGAGTGGACTTGTAGGCTCTAAAGTTTTACATTGTTTTGTTTTTGAGAGCAGTTATGTAACATTTGTAAGTTGCACTTTCATGATAAAGAGATTGCACTACAGTACTTGCATGAGGTAAACTGATAAACAAAAGAAATAGTATTTTTCATTTTTACACTGCAAATATTTGTAATAAAAATATTATAAAGTGAGCACTGTACACTTTTCAGAGTAGCAGCCGTGTTAGACTGTATCCGCAAAAAGAACAGGAGTACTTGTGGCACCTTAGAGACTAACAAATTTATTAGAGCATAAGCTTTCGTGGACTACAGCCCACTTCTTCGGATGCATATAGAGTGAAACATACATTGAGGAGAAATATATACACACACATACAGAGAGCATGTACACTTTGTAGTCTGTGTCGTAATAGAAATCAATATATTTGAAAATGTAAAAAAACATGCGAAAATATTTAATAAATTTCAATTGGTATTCTATTGTTTAACAGTGCGATTAATCATGATTTTTTTTTGATCACGATTAATTTTTTGAGTTAATCACGGGAGCTAACTGCAGTTAATAGACAGCCCTAAAATTGATATGAAAATGACACATTGTTAAAAGAGCATTGAGAGTTAAAATGCAACGGCAAGTGCAAGATTTAAATGTATGGACAAAGTCTACAAATGTAAGGTACGTATTAGATTCTGGCATACAAAGACAAATATAATTAATACTTCTGCACAGTAGATGGGTCTCTATAAAACGTAAACCAAGTTCTCTAAGAAACTTGTTACAGAAATATTAAAAACACATACAGGCTTGCAGTGCATTATTTTTGCAGAATATAATAGCATCACAAGCACAGGGACAGTTATGTGCTTGAAATAGAAAACAAATTAACTGCCTCCCCTCAATTATGAAAAAGTAAAGATCTTCAAGGATCTCAGATGTTTACTGCTGAACATTTATTTCAGAATTCTTGTTCCAGCAGTATACTCAAATATACAGTAAATTTAAAACATTTCTTAGATCTACAAAGATTTTTTTTTTTTTGAACCCTGGAAAACACTATGCAGTTGAGAAGTCCCGGACTACCCATTTCTACTCATAAGCCCAATTCTTCTAAAAGGAGTAATACAAAAGTAAGAGAAATTCTACCTCCCCACTTCTTGACAGTTAAAATATATGCCCAATGCATTATTCTATGCATTTACAGATCAAGTTATCAAGTTTAGAAGAAAACTTAAATTTACAGGTGACAAAAAATCCTGTTTGTATTGCATACTTCTGTCAAAAAGGTAAAAGTGACGAAATTAAAGCAATACAGGATATCCATACTCAATCAGAAACATGTAAAAAGCATTTTTGGTTTTTGAAGGGAAGAAACAATTTAAAAATAAAAACAGAAATAGTGGGGAAAAGGAGGAATCTAGAAGGGCTGGTCTACACTTAAAAATTTGAGTGTTATAACTATATCAGTGAGGGGTGTGATTTTTTTTGCCGATACAGGCCTTGTCTAAACCTGCAGTATGTTGATACACATGGCAATGAAAGACTCTGGCAGTGGAGAGGGAGCAGGGAAAGGTTCAACAGCGGGGAGCTGTCAGAGTCTTTCCCTGCAGCAGGGAAAGGCTCCAGCAGTGGGACACTACACTGCTAAAAATAGCAGTGGGCATGTAGAAAGCCATGCAGGGAACACTATGACGTTGTGCTCAAGACACTCAGAGCTGTGAGCATCTGAGTTACCACTCTGCCTTAGCAAAAGTGAGAGCTTTACTGCTGCCAAGCTGTGTGTCAGTTCACTGACACACGAACCTGTCTGCCTTGCCAGCCAGCTCTTCAAGCTCTGCCAGTCAAAACCTTGCCTTGCAAGTAACAATCAGTGAACCCCATCTCCCAAAGTCCCCAGAGATGTCTCCCTGAAGTGTCCAGTCCCTCTCACTGGACACACTCCGAAATCATTAGAGCCACTGCATCCAAAGTGACAGAGCGATAACAGTGGCTCACAGCTCTGGGTGTCCTACGCGGGACATCACAAGCATATCCTAAGGTTATGGCCTGTTCATACTCTACTCCCCTAAGCAGTGCCTCACTGTATACCTGTGCTAGCTGAGCATGCAGGGTCTGTACTGAACACACCAATGTATATGTAGACATACCTATAATTACATCAGTAAAAGCCCTAGTACACACAGTTCTACACCAGTATAATTGCATCCACACTAGGGACTTTTTGTGGATGTAATTATACCAATACAGTTAAAGCAGCAACGTTTTCTATTATAGACCAGCCTGGAAGCTCAGGTTCTGAAAAGCAATACTGTGCCTTTCACGGCAAGGGGGTCTCAATTCCTAGTCAAACAGTGTATATGCTACAACTGACCATCTAGGCAGAAGTCCTCAAGGAGGCTGAACCTGTCCTCTTACCCCAAAAGGTGACACCTCCAGAACAGGACTGAAGCATATTGGTCAGTGTGAAGATGCTTACACACGGTTGTAGTCCAGTCTACCAATAAATACTGGAATTCAGTTTCCAGTGCTGTTAACTTGTTACCTTTCATAAGCATGAAATTAACTTCAAATAAAATAAACGTTTGGATCAGTCTTTTGGTCTGTGTTTTAGAAAGAAATGCAAGCATACTAAAAATAATTAGAAAGTGCCTAAAATAATTATGTGTCACACAGTAACAGAATACCACAATTCAGAGATCTAATACAACAGCTAAATTAGCTATAAATAAAATATTTCCCATACCTATTTGCATATCTCAGTGTATTTAGAGTGTTTTCACAGGATGCCATCCCTGGAGAGATAGTAGCAATCTGGAGAAAACAAACCATAAATCAACAAACATTTTGTAAAAATAATAACATTGCAGAATTTAAGAAGTTTACCTTGCACTTCAGATTTCACATAGATTAGCACATTTTTAAGGCCAGAAGGGACTATAATGATAATTTAATCTGACCTCCTGCATAACACAGGCCAAAGATACTCACTCAGTAATTTCTGCATCAAGCCCATAATTTCTGGCTGAGCTACAGCACATCTTTTAAAACAATGCCCAATCTTGATTTGAAGACTTCAAAGTGATGGAGAATCTACCACAATCCCAAAGTAAATTATTCCAACATTTAGTTACCTTTGCTGCTAAAAATTTCTCTCTCTTTCTTCCTCCTACCCCTATTCTTCATGGTACAGGGCATGGGGAGAGGATATCACATTCTACATCCAGCCCTGATCACCAACCACTGCTGCCTTTGGGTGGTGAGGGTGGTAACAGGACCTGGTGATTGGCTGTGTTTGTTGCCCTGGCAAATAGCCATTTGGGGCCCCCCATTTCAGCTCCACCCTTAAACTAATATAATGGGTCTCCTTTGATCCCAGGGGCTAGATCACCAATTTTGGGATCTGGAAGAGATTTTTCCAATTTGACAAAACTGCTATATGGGTTTTCACTCCTATCCAGCATCCCTGTGGTCTGCTCTGATAACTACTGTTAAGGATACCAGATTTGCTAATAACAAATGAAACAACTTGAAGGTGCTGTATGTCACTAAGTATTTACTTAAGCACCCTTTTTGAACCACTAACATTTACTAGACCCGTGGTGCTCTTCTGATGTGGTACAGAACCCCATACAATGCTTGGGGTCTGATCCAAAAGCCTACTGAAAGTCAGTCTGTCTTTCTGCAGCCTTTAATGAACTGTGGATCAGATGGGGGGGGGGAGAGGGGGAAGGGAGGGAGGAATTACCACAAACTCCATGTTTTAGGAAATTGACCAAACAGCATTAAACACACACCATTATCATTTCCACTAAGTCCATCTCATTGACCTTACTTCGTTATTTCAGCACCAGAGCCATGCACTGCAACTTCAAACAACCTTTAAAAAAAACACGAAGTAAAATCACCACAATTTTGAGCTGCATCCATTTAACTCCATGGTTCTCTTTCATTCAGAAGCCTTTCCTATGTTCAGACTCCCAGCATTTACTAACATAAAATCTGATTTTAGGTGAGAGTCTGAGAAATGGGTGGTTGTTACTCCCACTCCCTCTCATAATACCGAGCGTCCTAGCATTCTAATTTTGGTGCTTAAATTTCATCCCACTGAGCCTCTCTAGCCTACAGATAAAATTAAACCTATATATTACATGTATAGGTTCTCTCATACATTGGCTACTGCTGGGGGAATTCTGCACTACTGCACACGCAAAGAATTCATATACCCTGCAGATTTTTTTTCTCTACAGAAAAAAAATATTCTCTATATTCTACTGGAGAGGCACTGCAGATACGCATTTTGCCCACCAGGGTCTGCTGTAGCACGAGAACAGAGGGCAGCCGGCTCACTGGCCATAACCATCAGCAGCCGATGGGGAGGAGGAGAGGCTGCATTCCGCACAGGGCCCTGCCCGCAGGGCCAGGTGAGAAGGCACGGGATGGGGCGGGAGGGGGGGAAAACAGACAGCAGGACACAAGGGGCTGCTGGGCAATCACAGACTAGAGTTCAGAAGGGATGGGGGGGGAGGACAGACTGTGATGGGAGCTGAATGGGAGTGGGGGTGAAGGGCCACGTGGGGACAGTAGGTGGCTGAGTGGGGTTGCAGGGATACATGGAGATGGGGATGGCTGAGTGGGGGTCCAGGGACACGTGGGGATGGCAGCACGTGCCTGACTGAATGGGAGGTCAGGGTCAGACAGAGTCTGCATGGGGGAGACTCTACTGGATCCTGGCATGAGTTACCAGATTTTTTTTCTTCCCTTACTTACTGTAACTGTGGTTCTTTGAGATGCGATGCACACTTGAGTCTGTGCATGCCCAGCGCACCGAAGCTGGAGAATTTTACTTAGCAGTATCTGTAGAGGGGGGCACTCATGCCTCATGGCCATAGTCTCTCCCCCCCCGGCTATATCACGTGTCATCACCCGGACCCCCCTCAGCTCCTTCACACTGAATGCCCAGAGACATACAGATGGGATGGAGGGAGGGTCGTGGAATGAACATCTGCATTATATCAAAGAACCACAGTTACAGTAAAGTAATCTTCGAGTAGATGCAGCCATGTATTTCACTTAGGTGACTCAAGCTGTACCCTCTGGGGTTGGGGCTCAGAGTCTATTTAAACAAGAACTGCAAGACTGTCTTCCCAATGTTTGCATCTGCTCTGGATGCCGCTGTAATGGCATAATGGTTTGTAAACATATGTCTCAATGACCATGTGGCAGCCCCACAAATGTTCAATATTGAGACATCACTTAAGAAAGCTATGGGCTCGGACCTATATGTAGTGTACATTTCGTATGCAGTCTTGACACAGGAAGTTATCCACTTAGAGATAGTCTGTGAGGAGACTGCTTGTCCCTAAGGTCTGCATATGAGATAAAACAGAAGAGGCAAAGCCCAAAAGGGTTTAGTCCTGTGCGGGTAAAAGGCCAGACATCTGACATCTCACACTTGAAGGCACTGCTCCTCCAAGAATGAATGTGGTTTAGGAAAAAACAAAGGCAAACATACTGCTTGGCTTAAATGAAACAGAGACCACTTTAGACACAAATTTTGGGTGCAGCTGCAACATCACTTGGTCTTTGGAGAATTCCACATAAGAAGACTCTACCATCAAAAGACTGCAACTCACACACTCGCAGATGTTATTGCCATGAGGAAAGCAGTTTTTTGACATAAGAGAGGAAAGGGGCAGGATGCCAGAAACTCGAACAGAGGTCCCCTGAGAGCTGCTAAGGCCATGTTAAGGTCCCACAAGGGAAACAGTTCCCCTACCAGTGGATGGAGACGAAGAATTCCTTTCAAGGATCTCGCCACTATGGCTTTGGAAAACACCGATCTTACATGAATGGGTAGATGAAAGGCTGAGATCACCAATAGATGTCCCCCAATGAGCTAAGTGTAAGTCCCAACAACTGAAGATGCAGCAAACAGTCCAAGATGTCTTGGACACTAGCCAATGTCCGCTGAATTCTGCAGGCCAATGACCACACAGTCAATCAGCAGGAACTTTCTCGAACGCGTACAGTCTATTAGGGCCATAATTAATTCCATTTTCTGAGTAGGGCCCAATGTTGACTTTCCTGTGTTGAGGATGTGACCCAGTCAAGTAAGTGCACAGTGATGCATATGAGAGGAAGGATTGGGTACTGGTAAGGATAGGGATTGGTGGCCAGTATAAATGGGCCCCAATGTGGGTCAGGTGATGAAGAACAGGAGAAAGATCCTGACCACAATGCTGAGGCGTCTCAGGTTTCTGAGGATAAAGGTGAAGCTAGTCCTCAGGGAGCAAGTAACCGGTCTAACTCATCTGTCACCCAGAACGAGGCAGGCATCGGCGTCAATAATGGAAGCGGTACCACCAGTGCCAGAAACAGTGTTGACCCGAAGTCAGCAGTGGTACTGAAACAGCTGCCTAAGTGGAGGGTGGTGAAAGCCACCACTGTAACATCTGTGTTGCTGACTGCAATGGTGACAAGGAGTTTCCTGGTGCCGAGTTCCTTGCACCGAGTATGGTACTGGCCCTGGTTCCACAGACTGTGGAAGGGGAACACTGGGCTGTGGTGCCAACAGACCCAAGGGTTCAGCAGCCTGTCCAGCCAATGGGCTATCAACGATGCAGCCCTGGCAAAGTCCTGGACCAAAGGAGAGGTTGGAACAAAAAGGCAAAGGATGTCTGTAGCCCCTGGTATGCCACTGATGTGGAAACAGTTACTGCCAGCAATCAGTACCAGACTCAACAGATGCCCTGAGGCCAGAACTGGAGTCAACAGTACAGGGTCTCTAACCTCCCAATTTAGTACCCGGGAGCGGTTAAGAGGCACTTGGCACCATCCTGCGCACCAGCACTAACCCCAGGCTAGTCCACGCTCTTCCTAGAGGAGGCAGAGGAGACCCCATGAGACCTGGAGCGGTCTCAATAGATTTTATGCAACCTTTTCCTCAATGCATTGGACAGGGAACAGCTCCTCCATCTCTCTGGAGAGGTGCCTGCTCCAGAGTGTGAAGCAGAAGCACTCTCAGAACCTGAGGGTGACCTCTGATCTGCGTCTCGTAAAAAGTATATTAAAAAATTTAAATGGGGGGGGAGGGGGAGATAGCTCAGTGGTTTAAGCATTGGCCTGCTAAACCCAAGGTTGAGAGTTCAGTCCTTGAGGGGGCCATTTAGGACAAAAGCTGTCTGGGGATTGGTCCTGCTTTGAGCAGGGGGTTGGACTAGATGACCTCCTGAGGTCCCTTCCTGATGTTCTATGATTCTATAAGGGCCTCTGTGTCAAAGCATGCTGCAGGGCCTGTTTGAGCAGGTGCTATTTTAGGCAAAGATCCCTAGCTGAATCCGTTTTGTGAACCATTTACAGATCAAACACCACTCCTTAACATGGGGCTCACTCAAGAACAGCAAGCACCATGTGTGGTGATCATTGTTAGGGATCGCTCCGCCACATGATGACAATGCTTAAACCCCACAGAGGGCATCACAGGGGAATACTTAACTAAATACAACTAACGCTAATTTAACCAACATTAACGGTACTACTAACTACATACAACTAGAAAAAACACTAAAATAGGGAGAAGTTATGAGGTTAAGACCACACAGACCTCTGACTCCAGCCCCGAGCAGTAAAAAGGAACTAAAGAAGGTTGGGGCAGTGCCACCTCATATAGCCAGGGAGGGGCTATGGCCACAAGGCACGAGCACCGCCCCTCCACAGGTAGAGCAACGCAAAATTGTCCGGCTCTGGTACACACACACACACACACCTAAATGGAACACATGGCTACTCAAAGAACTGTTCTCCATTTCAGCACTCGTGTGACCTGACAGGGATTTAAGGGATTCATTGTGGCCCCCAATTCAGGACCGCACATGTGCCTGTTTAAAGTTAAATATATGCTTACATGCTTTCCTGAACAGAGATGCTTTCCTGAATTGGAAACATTATCTATAGATAAATTTAAATTGCTAACAAAGTATCAAATAAAGAGGTCTGGATCCTACTCTTGTTTCAATTTCAAATTTAGTATCAAAGTAAAATACTGCAGCTCGCAGCATCTTTTCAACATTCAGTAAATTTAATTATGCTAAAATCAGGTACTAGTGGCATAACTGTGTCCTAGCTCTTCCACATTATCTAGTTTGCTCCTCCAAGTGCCACATGAAAAGGTAAACATGGGACTACTCAGGGCAACTATGTCTATAATCTTTCACAGTAACATTTTTCTGCCAGTCCAGACAACAGCAGTTTGAAACAGATGAAGATTAGTGTAGTATAGTGAAGATTGCGTATTGTACAAGAGCACAAGCAATCATCCTGAGAAGAAATTCTCCTACTTCAGAGAATGGAAAAATATGGGGGTAGGAAAGGCTGGAAAAGTCTAGGGAGTCCTGCTATCCCACACCAAATTTAAACCTCTAATATTAGTACATACTGGTTGCTAAGAAAAGCAGAGAAAAATTATTCATTTAAACAGATCACATGACTGCCACAAGCTTTTCTTTATGAATTACTATGGGACCTAATAAACAAGATCTGCAAGTTTCTAAATCCTTGCAAAGCCATTACTGTGTAAAGGGGGTATCAGGCATTAGCTTGCATCAAGTTGTGTTCAAACTAAGCCCCCACCTGACAATTGTTCCAATACCTCAAGGGAGCTGAGTAACTGAGTTTTGTGAATGTGCTACTGTATCATTCACACTGTTCTAAATACAGCTTTGCATTTCTTTACACATTCCATTCTTAAAGAGTACCGAGTGAAAAAGACATCAATAACATCATACACAGCAAGACCTAGTTTTTCTTTCACTCGCTAAAATCAATCTATTCAGAAGGTATTTGACAGAGGACTACATATGCTGCAATATTTAGGTATAACTGAAAATTTCCACTAGAGAGACAAGGCCAATGACGTAATATCTGTTGTTAGATCAACTTCTGCTGGGGGAAAGACAAGCTTACACACAGCAGCTGTCTTTCTAACATCCTGGGACCAAAAAAAGTTCCCACTAGTACTTTCCAGGTAAAAGTTAGCAGATTTCTTAAAAACATCGGGCACCTTTCCTCACTCCATTAGGTTACCGGTTTTGAGTCTTTGTTCCTGAACTACACCTCTTCACTCTACTCTTTGGTAGGATAAAAACCTTTCCCTATCATTTTGGAATGGCTACATTTGGAGAACAATTCTGCTCTATATTTCCTTTGGAAACATGAACCTGAAATCATTACCAAAAGCCCCGTATTTCTAAATCCACATATCACAAATGAATGAGATACACAGACATGAGAGGGGAGAGACAAAGACATTCAGTTACAAAATAACCTGCATGGTACATAGACAAAACCAACAGGTTCTTAGTGTAATATAGCGCCAAAGAAGATGCTCTGTAAATATTTATAATGTATTCAGGTCTCAAGAGGAATGATTCACCTGTTGCTGCCTATTGTTTCATTACTTTAGCAAGCTATAATTTGACACTCTAGTTACCTGCCATGTACCGACAACCATCTTTGCACATTGATTTGGAAGCAGGCTGACATTATGGAGACAGTAAATATCATTGGAGAAGACATGCTTGTTCCAAGTCTCTTACCAGGGTCTTATTTTCCTAAACTGTTACCCTTAGCTTGGTCGTACTCAGCGGAGGACTGCAAAACAAAATCTAATTTAATCTGTTCAGTCTTTTCTGAGCTATTCAAGCGTGAAAAGAATGGTTACTTAACCTTATAGTAATAGTGGTTCTTTGAGATGTTGTTGCCCATGCAGATCCCACTCTAGGTGCTCACATGCTCCATGAGCACAGCAAAATCAGAATATTTTGAAGAGCAGTGTGTGTTGGGCCCCATCCACACTGTATATGTGCCTCCACAATCCCTCAGCTCCCTCACTATTTCAGAATCCCAGATAAGAAGACTGTGGGAAAGCAGAGATGGACAGCACATCATGGGATCCATACAAACATCTCAAAAACCAGTTACTATAAAGGTAAGCATTTTTTGCTTCAAGTATGTGTCTGTGTGGATCCCACTCTAGGTGGGATTGAGGAGTTCGGACTGTCACTTAACTAAAACAACTGACACTGCTCTATCGAATTTGGTATCTGATCTTGCAGCCAGGTTAAGGGCATAGCATTTAATGAAATTAAGAGGATTAACTCTACATAGCTGCCTTGCAAATTTCAGACACAGAAATCCTAAAGCATGGAGAGGATGCTGCTTGTGCTCTAGTGGAGTGAGCGTGAATCTGTGAAGAAAATGGTATATATTTCAGCCATACGATCATATAATAGCAGACAGATATACACTGTGTAATCCATTTTGAAATTCTCTTGAGAGGAGATGGCAAAAAAAGAAGGGGTGGAGGGGGTGGGGGGAAGACAGCCTTAAAGGGTTTGTCCTGTCAAGTTAGTATATTATAAGGCCCTCCCAAGTTATGGAATTCTCTCTCCCCCTGAGAGGTATGGAGTCTTGGAGGGAGAAGGGGAATGGATAAATTAGGTCAAATGAAAGACTGACACAACTTTGGGAATCAACTTGGGATGAAGTTTTTATACCATCATATCTCTGTGAATGGATGTGTAAGGAGGGTTAACTACGAGAGCTTGGAGTTCAGTTCCAACTGATGTAATGGTAACTAAAACAGCCATCTTGAGTACAAGAGTAAACATCACTCCGAAAGAGGCTCAAAGGGGGGGCTCCATCAGGTTTGTAAGGATAACATTGAGCTCCCCACACTGGAGTGGGCTGGTCTACACTGAAAAGTTACATGGGTATAGTTATGTCTCTCAGGGGTGTGAAAAATCCACAACCTGAAAAATGCAGTTAAATCAACCTAATCCCCAGTGTAAACAGCACTAGGTCAACAGAAGAATTCTTCTGTCAACCTAGCTATCACCTCTCAGATACGTGGATTACCAAAAGCAATAGGAGAACCCCTCCCATCCCTGTAGTAAGTGCCTACACTGAAGCGTTACAGCAGCTCAGCAAATGCAACGTACGAATAGAATGTGCGGACTGCACATTCAAATTAATGCTCCTCTATATTAATTTGAATTTACAGTCAAATTTGTTTGACTATACATTAACAATTAATGCTCTGCTTCCTTGCTTTTATAAATACAGGAGATAAAGGGCAAACAACTATGTTAATGCAACACTAAGACTTAAAACACAGAAGTCAGTCAATTCAAATATTCCCACAGCAACTAACTTTGCATCATTGCATAAACCTAACTTTTTTTGTACTTCTTATAATTAATTTGCTTTGATGTAATATTTTTGCAATGTGGCATAATTAGAACTATAAAACTTTTCAATTTACTGGCTTCTGATACATTTAAATATCACCCATAACATTGCTTTCAGATTTTTTTAAGAAGCGGTAGATGAGAGTTTTTTTTAAATCTCCATTCTGGCTTTATTTAAAAATACAGTGCAATGTGAAATTTTTGTAGCAGAGTTTTTCTCTAATGTTTTTATTAAATTAGCAGTAAGAGCCAGGAGTATCGCTGGTTTTTGACTCATTACCTAATACATCTTTTTTCAGAATCTTCAAATATTTAGACCTTAACATTTGAAATCAATATGTTACCCAGTGTTAGTGGAAATACTGTTCTGCAACCATGACCTTGTGCTAATACTGTACACTCATTTTAAAAGTCTATCACAGTGAAGGCATGCTACTTTAACACATATTAACAAGTTAAATTACAGTGGTGGCTTTAATGTGAACAGCAATTAATACACATTAAAGGCAGTGAGCCTTATATACACTAGTCTTTTCAAACATGTTAGCACACGTTAGTTAAAACATGCTAACATTACACCTTTAAATCCTAATCCAGACAGTCCCATAAGCATATCTCGTTGTGATTTAGTCTACCTTTGTTACTTCAAAGGGCCAGTCAGTTTGATATAACCAGTACAACTTCTAGAGCAGTCAAAAGCCAGGGAAAACGGCTTTACATTCCAGTGCTCTCTCACATACTATGATTAATAACAATATATACTTATGTTTATACACACACATCCCTCAATATACCACTTAGATTAGCAATAATACAGTATTTACAAACTCAAAGAGGATGCCCTTACTAAAAATCTGGAGCTATGCTGATGCTCCTTTGAAGCTGAAGATTTTGTTGGATGTTTCCAACTTCCAAATACTCAAGGTACCTCAAGAAAACTAGAAAGGGTACTGTGCCAGCAAACCAGAGTTCTGCTTCTCAGAGGGTCGCAAGGTAAGATTGCAACTTCTCCTTCCGAGCTCTGATAGCTCAAAACAATATCTTTAAGCAGATCTTACATCTGTGGCTTTCTTTATAGCGAAACAGGTCCCACTCATAATTGTCCACATTGAACATCTTTTTTTCAACTCTTGAAGCTTCTGGATCATATTCTGATTTCCTACATACAGTAGAGAACATTTTAAACACTAGGCCTATTAAGGCTTAATACTAAAAATTATAACAGAAAACCTAATAAACTATAAAAGGACAATTGGATAAAACAATCCATGAATTCATCGTAAAGAGCTTTTCAGGCTCAAAGAACAGCCCTCCAAAGCTGATTTGTGCAAGAAAAAATGAACTAGTGGGTATGCACTAGCACATTTCAAGAACCTGAATTCACGTACATACAAGATGTTCCTTAAGATGGAAGTTTATGGATAATATATACACAACCCACATTTGCAAAATGTTTTGAACTCTAATGGCAAATTAGAACATTTGAGACAGATTTATTTCTCTTGTAAACAAATCTCCTTACAAGAAAAGATCCTCTCACTGCCAAAAGACAGGATAATTGGGGGTGGGGGGGGGAGTGAAATTTTGATTAAGTATTTTACATGATCAATAAAATGAGACTATTTTCTTTTAAAGTATTTACTTTTTGTTTAAAAAAAATCCATATTCTAAGGCTAAAAATACTTGAAATCTTATGCCTCAGCAAATCAAAGGTGTGTTTGTATTAGCTGACAACCCATGTGTTCTAGCTTATATACCGCATAAGGTGTTAACTTTGCACATATACTAAAGTTTTAATCAGAGTTGTAGTTATGATGAGAACCATAACTTACAAGTTCCTGACATCTGTGTGTGTAAAATAATCACGAAGTTGCTCTAGCAGTTCTTAGAAGTTCCTTCTTTTAATAAATAAATAAATAAATAAAATAAAATAAAATAAAATAAAAGACAAGGACACGCACGATCATGGTATTCTACAGTCAAATAAATGCAGTCATTACATTGCATACTCACATTTTTTTCACACACTAGGACTTTACGCCCTTTACATAGAACACACTGTGCTTGAAAGTGTAAATTCTGAAAACAGCAGTGTACACAGTTTTAGCAGAAAGGTCTGCAAGTTTGTTGCATCCTTTGCAATGCCATTTTAAAATATAGGGGTAAGAAGAAAGACAGCATCAGATGTTTCTCAAGACTGGCATGTCCTTTGCTACACTCTCTGCATCAGTTTCAGTTTTCCACTTCCAGTAGAGCACAGTACATTAAGTTGATGTTTTAGACTAGCGCATGTGAAATCTGAACTGAGTGTGTCATCAATGACATGATCTAATTCAGCGATTCTCAAACTGTGGGTCGGGACCCCAAAGAGGATCACAACCCAGTTTTAATGGGGTCACCAGGGCTGGCATTAGACTTGCTAGGGCCCGGGGCCAAGGATGAAAGCCAAAGCCCAACGTCTTCAGCCCTGGTTGGCTGTGCTCAGATTACAGGACCCCAGATGGAGCAGAAGCCCTTGGGCTTCAATTTAGGCCACACCCAATTTTGGAATTGGCCCCCCCCCCCACCCACAGGGCAGTGGAGCTCTGGTGGGCTCGGGCTTCAGTCCCCCCTACTGGGGTCGTATAGTAATTTTTGTTGTCAGAAGGGGGTCACGGTGCAATGAAGTTTGAGAATCCCTGATCTAATTCATAACATCAATGGTTGGGGAGTAAGAGGGTCAGAAGAAACAGAAAGACTGTTTCGAGGGTAGGAAAGGCTGACTAGGGTTTGTGGAGGTGCTGAACAGCTGACTGGTCTGACCTAACTATCTTAAACTATATTTGATAATATGTTACTTCACAAGTGGTGCAATTTGTACATATCTGAAATGTTCCCATTTCTCTGCTTTGTTAAAAATGAGTAATTTTCCAATTGCTTATAAACCTGGTTTCTACAAATGTTTCCACAATCAATCATACAGAATTTTAAAAATAAATCTTTTAAAAAAAATTAATCTAAATGCAAAAACAGCATACAAGACATAACTGCTACAAAACATTTTTTCACGGTCTTAAAAAAAACCCACGGCCAAAAATATTTGTTTAAACTTACATACACAAAAAATACCCCAAAACCCAACATCTTGTCTTTAGGTGGACAATAAGCATGAGAAAATTCAAAATAAAAAGTTAAGTGCCTGAAAAATGTGGCTTATAATGAAAGGGTCTTCACATTCCTAATTATGGGAATACTGTAATTATGTGGCTGGAAAACAAACAAAAAATATCATGCAGTCAAATTTCCACACCCCCACATTCAGAGGCTCATTTTACAGTGAACATATTTCTGAAATTTAAAAAAATGAATGTTTCATCCATAATTAAAGCACAAAGAACTGATCAAAGAATCATAAGGACCACTCCAGCATTCTCAACGCAATTCTCAATGCAATAAATAAATAAATAAAAATAGTAAATTCTTCTCATAGATGTCAAAAATTATAAAAATTAAGCAAATTCAACCTGGGAAATCAGGAAAATAATACACAGATATCTATGTAGTATTCAAAAAGTGGTATGATTTTAATCAGAACTGCACTCTGATTCAATTAGTCTAATTCCTGCATGTATTCATATTCCTATCTGTTTACTATTTTTGATTTAAACAAGTTTTCACCACTGTTACCACAGCAGATCTAATTCAGCTATGGCAAAGTGAGTTTGGTCTATTCTGGCTTTGCACTAGTAATAAAACATGTTAAAGAAACTAACTGTAGGGCCAATTTCTGTTCATGGAAAACAGGCAAAAGTAACGGAAGACTAACTTGCAGAATCTTTATTACTAGTGCTCATGCACAAGCCAGAAAGAACACAGTTCAGCTTTCTGATTCTGGGTGAAATTAGTTGAGTCGGCTGTTTGGAGGAGGTTGGGGGGGGCGGGAGGGGGGGAAGAAGAGCACCACATTTCCATTTATAAATTCAACGTTTGATCCAGAAGTTATTGAGAGAGAACTGTTATGGAACACAAAATGTCATTTTTACTAAAATCGATTAAACAGTAGAACTGCACTTGAAAGTTAAAGAGAACCTTTGGTTCTCCTAATCTGTTCCCTCTGCCAATTTGGCAGAACAAGTCCTGCTTTTCAGAATGATTGCTGGGTAATGATATTGCACATTGATGTACGTATGTCTCTATCCCCTTCTTTAATTCTCCTATACTAACTTCTCTAATCCCTTTCACCTCCAAGCAGACTATCCTACAGTCTGAGTACTTGATACCAGCTCTGAATTTATCTTTTTGTCAGGTCAGAGACTCTCATGCATTTCCCCCCATCTTTTCCAAGATTCTGGTACTACTGCCAAACACATACACAATGAAGATATCTGGCTGGGGAGAAGGAAAAAGGGGAGGAAAGATGATCTCTAAGTGTCATGCCATATGTTGGATACAATCAAGTTTAATATACATTCCATGGGTGACGTACCTGAGCCCACTTATCCACTGATGCTTTAAAAAACCCCACACCCCTATCTGGGTCTATGCTGGTTATGTGATATGTATGTAACTCTTCATCCTTGTAACTGATACCTGTAATCCCTCATAACTCAAGCCAGACCCCAGATTACAGTACCTTCCCTCTTAACTTGTGTACATTTAATTTTAAACATTAACTTTAAATAAAAATTTTAAATCTACTCTCTTGGTAGCAAGTTACCAAGACTAACCATTAGATCATTAATAGGCAGTTCCTGTTCTCTTTATAAATATATCACTTACAATCTAATAAACAAACTTACCATACAGGTACGGGAATTTTCTCCTATGAATGAATCTCTTAGCACCTGAGTAAGTTTGCTTGCTCTGAATGGAGTATGAGGTTTATTTCGGCCTAAGGCTCTAATGCACTCCTGAAAGAACAAACAAGTTTATGTTCTCCTCATAATCAAAGCAAAAATATTACAATATAAATGCAATCCACATACAGAAAATATAAGCACAGGATGATATGTTGCTGTACTTTAAATTAAAATTAAGTTAATATTAGGCATCCACCTTCAATGAATGTAATGAAGGAAGTTCAGAATTAATACTAACGGTTTGTATACACTCAAGTTGGGGGTGTAATTTTCATCGTAGGCAGACATGCATACTAGCTTTGATCAAGCTAACACACTAAAAATAGCATTATAGCAGTGGCAGCACAAGCAGCATGACAGGATAGCCGCCCTGAGTATAATCCCACCTGCTACCCTAGGTACTAAGATGGATAGCTCATTCTGCCATCCAGGCTGCCGCAGCTATCAAGCATGCAACTATTTTTAGCATGCTTGATCAAATCTAGCGTACACATGTCAACCTTAGCTAGAAATTACATCTCCAGGTCAAGGGCAGCCAAATCTTTAGTCTCCAAGTTCACAATCACAGCACTGTAGTTATGCGTTGAAAGACAAGCACATAACCGTACTTTGTGGAGGAAGCGTGGTCTAGCAAGGAAACATGTTAGGATTGTGAATCTGGAGTTCTAGGGAATTCAGGGCATTCAAGGTTAGGTGGCAGCTATGCAAGAGTTTTGAGGATCTCAATGGCCCCTAAATGTTGGACTTAGGCATGAAATCCCTTTGTGGATCTAGCCCCCAAATGTCACTTGGTAATAATGTTGCCATCCCATGCTTATGCTAAGAAAATCTTTATACCATATTACCAAGTAATTTTATGTTCCATATCATGCTCGTTACACAATAATTAACAAGTAGAACTATAGTACAAGTGTCCGCTTAAGCATTTAGAGGAAACATTTTAAATGTCGTAGCAATCAATTTATCAATTTAGTGGACAAGACCTACCTACACAAACACTCATCTTATTAGAGACTTTTTTTGGTTATCTGAAGAATAATAAATGAGCAGACTTCCATCTGCTCAAATAGAATTGAGTGAATTTTATTTACCTTGAGTGCTAAAAGGCTCTTGTTAATTTCAGCACCTTCCAGCCGTGTTTGCCTATCAGCACTGGAAGTATCTGCTCCTCTTTCATTTCCAGCCAAATCAATCAGAGAAAATTTACCATGTAGTTTCCCTTTCCTTCTGAGAATAATCTGAAACACTGCATGGCTCCGAGATGAATGTGCATTTGCAGATGTCTGACCAGATGTTCTTTAAAAAAAAAAAAAAGGGGGGGGGGGGAGGAGAAAACTATTTAGTGCACACGAAGGACCACACACACTGAAACATCCTGTAAGTTAGCTCTTCAGGGCAGGGAAGTGAAGTGTGGATAGTGCCTAGCACGTTGTGGATACCACCAAAATACAACTTGACAAAAAACAGTAAAATTACATATACTGCTCCATCTCGTCTACCAGGAAAAAGGGGGGAGAGCGCAAGCATGAAAGAGAAAGAGCAGTATCCAAGCATTTTTCCCTCCCCCCACCCCCCAAATGTATAATCAGACTGGATCCTAGAAAGAACATTTTAATCTTTTGAGAGCAATAATCATGGCAAAAGACTATTTTTTAAACACAGTAAGGCTGGATTTAAAAAAAGAAAAGAAAAGAAAAGAAAAGAAAAGAAAAGAAAAGAAAAGAAAAGAAAAGAAAAGAAAAGAAAAGAAAAGAAAAGAAAAGAAAAGAAAAGAAAAGAAAAGAAAAGAAAAGAAAAGAAAAGAAAAGAAAAGAAAAGAAAAGAAAAGAAAAGAAAAGAAAAGAAAAGAAAAGAAAAGAAAAGAAAAGAAAAGAAAAGAAAAGAATCTCTGTCATATAACATAAATGTATGCTGGTTTTTAAAACCTAAAAATCTGTCAGTATTCCAGAGTATTAACAATGTGACATTAAGACAGTAAGCTGGTTACATAAATACATACAGTTCACAGCACACAGAAAATTCATCTCAACTCCTCTTGGCAGATGTAGATAACCAAACAACTTTTATCCAAAAGGAAGGCAACAGCACAACTGTAGTCAATCAGCTCAAGAAAAGCTGTATTGTACAGTGTAGAAAGCTAAGACTTTGAAAGGACAAACACACAGTCTTATTATGGCAAAAGTGTTCTGATTCACTGTAATTTACACTGAAAAACTAAAAACATAGTAGATACCTGCAGCTGTTGCCTATTTCAATAAGCTTGAGTACATCTTCAACACATTTAACCTCCCGTTCATGTAATCCCACCACTTGGACCTGCTGTTTACCATCCTCCAGCACCCTTAATTTGGTCTTCCTGTTCAACAAGTCAAAAACCTTAAAAAAAAAAAATTAGGTATAATAAGGGCTTTAGGAAACACTTAATTCTAAATAATAATAATAAAATTCAGAATAATTCAGCCAAATAAGTGATTAGAAAAATGCTGTAAATATCCATATGAAAATAAAATGAGAAATCCTTCTGTGTTCTGTTCAGAACCCTTATGTGTTCTCTGAAGATATTTTTCCCAAATCAAGAACTTGCACTTACCTTCCCACTGTAAATCTCAAAAAATGTTGCATATACTTGAAGTTCTAACTTCTTATAGTTTGGCTTCTTTAGCATTAAAAAGACATCTCGAGCTGTGAATAAATTTTCAAATATACAGAAATCTAGTTATGCATTTTCATCTAGTCAAGAATCTTTAAATACACAATTGTCTGTCTTATTCACATGTCTCTCTCGCATACATGTTACAACTATAATCAGGTATTCCATTCTGTAGTGAGGAGGGATTGCCTCCCTCAGAGATTGACAGGGAGGAATGGCCATATGCCCCCTGGTGGGTGGAACTTGGAAGGCCATGCCCACTCCACCAGAAGCTGAGGGGCGGGACAGGAACAGGAACTACAAAAGGTGGGCCCTGCAGCTCAGTTGAGCTGGAGCTGCTGAGGAAGACATATACTTCCAACCTGCTGCTGGAGCAGGAGCGTGCAGAAAACCACCACTGTCCCGAAGACTTACCAGAGCTACCGGGATTGCCACTGGTGGTGTACCCTGGGGAGATGGAAGATGATCCCAGGATTTAGGTACACCCCAAAGGGAGGGTAGGAAGTAGCCCAGGAACAGCCAACAATAGTCCAGCTGCTTTGCTGCCTGAACCCAGGCCAACGTGTTGCGGCCGGATCCCTGCCGACCTAGTGGCAGAACAGTCCGCCACTGTTCGGACCCAGGGCTGGGACCCGGTGAAGTATGGTGGGCCCAGGTCCTCCTACTACCCCATCTCTGGGGTGGCAGCTTCCCCACCTTAAGCCAGGAGACCTGTGTTAGTCTACCATCTGCCAGAGCTAGGACCCTAAACCCTTTATTGCTCTGCCCTACCTGAGGGCCTGGGCCCCTAGATTATTCACTGTTCTGCCCGGCCTGAGGGCCAGAGTCCCTTGTACTATTTGGGTGCATCGCCCTGCTTGAGGGCCTGAGCCCCGATGACAAAATACTGTTCAACCCAGAAGGCCAAAGCTCTAGAGACAGCTAGTTTCCCCCTTTTACAAATTA
Source organism: Chrysemys picta bellii (assembly GCF_011386835.1). Lineage (NCBI taxonomy): Eukaryota > Metazoa > Chordata > Testudines > Emydidae > Chrysemys > Chrysemys picta. The sequence continues at coordinate 38,998,110 of NC_088796.1, read as the reverse complement.
TTGTTCTAAGTGTGTGACAGCTAGGAGGCATGGACTCCCTTAGAGATTGACAGAGCAGGACGGCCAGGTACTCCTACACATTCTTTTCAGGAGTTGGTATATTTGTCTTAAGAATTCCTTTTGGAGTTAAAATATTTTGGAGAGTTACAGAAGCCCCCACAAATGGGAAGTTCAATTCCTCAGCCATTTATACTTTCTTAAGTACACTGATACATATATTGAAGTAAATAAAGTTTACAAGCTTAAAAGCTATTGGTGCCTCCCTTCTATAACAATGCAAAATATGCAGGCACTTAAATTAAAATGGGTAAACTAGATTTTTCTACTATCTGTTTATCTCCAGCAACTCGTAAGAAAATACATGCACGCACCTGATTACTTACCTGCAAGTGCATAAATTCCTTTAGAACAATCTTGGTTCTTTCCTGAAAAGTCACCACCCATAGTCTAAAATAAAAATGGCAGAACATATTTATTATCAGAGAGACTAGTTGGGTGAAGTAATATATTTTTATTGGACCAACTTCTGTTGGTGAGAGGGACAAGCTTTCAAACTTCACAGAGCTCTTCTACAAGTCTGGTTATTTAATAAGTGAACCAACTAAGTGAAAGTGACAAAAAATTGTACTGTGGATACATTGTGTTATTGAGCTTAAAAGAATTGCTTACATGGGTTTTTCCACTGCCTGTTTGCCCATATGCAAAACATGTGGCCATTCCCCTTTCAAATATGGTCTCCACTAATGGTCGAGCTGTAAACCTTAAATCAAAAAAGCAGAAGTATTAGACATTTTTCATTGAAGTTTAGCAAAATTAAATGTAAATCCAACATTTCCCCCCAAGAACTCAACATTTTTTTTCCTAAACATTTTCCTAAGTATTTGTTCAATAAGTTACTGTTCGAAAGTTAAGCTAGGAATGACTGTCTAAATCAAAGGATTAAAACAATCTTTTAAACAGTTTATTGTAGTTATGTATACTGACAGTGGATTTGCATTAATAGAATAATTTCTGATATAAATCCCTAGTCAAATGTAACAGTCACACCATGTTTTCTGCCTAGTAACCAATACTTAAGCAGGAGCTCCAAGGGAGATTTTGCAAGCTCTCCAACCCCCTAACAACTTCTTTGCAGTTGAATTCTCTAATAGATACTTCCATAGCCAAGAGACATGGCAAAACAAAACTATAGTCACACATTAGCCTCCCTCTTCTACAACAACCAAATCAGACATGACACAGCAATACTCCCATCAGTAGAAAAAATATAGGAGTCACTTTAGATGAAAATTGTGTTTAGAACGGAATTAATTTGCACTCTGGGGGGAGGGGGAGACTGTATATTAAGTGACTATTAGAGATACACAAGGTGTTTGTCCAGGCAAATACCTAAGTACACAGGTTTCCTAAGTTTAAGGGAAGGCCACTGAAATTTTCTTGTTTCAGTTGTTTTTTACCTGCCATGGGTAAAAAGACAACTCACAGAAGGAAAGAGCATAAGCATTTTAAAGTTTAGATTATAAAGTATCAGTGAGGAAGTACTCTTGAAAAATACATAATTTGCTATATTTAGAGGGCATAAATTCTTTGTTTGTCATAGGATAGTGATCCCTTTTGAAAAGACTGTTTTCAGAACTCCAATTATTGTCAACCTAATTTACCATAAAACGGAGACCTACATTAATAAAAGAAGACTAAGCCCTTATAACTGAGTAGATTTGGGCACAGGATAAGCTCAATGGAAAAGAGCTTACCAATTATACAGTGTGTAATAAGCACCAGAACAGTTAAACAGAGTTTAAAAGTAAACTTTTTAGCTCATAGCTGCATTGAGCAGTAACACCAAATCCTGGGAATAGCCATCTATAGATATTCTCTCCTCCCACCCTCAATTTCAGGATCTTACAAAAACACCACTTAAAAAAAAAAAAAACACCATTCTCTGTAGCTAAAAAAAATTGTACTGCTTAAGAACACTTGCTAAATTTAGAAAAGCTCTAATTTCTTACCCCAAATAATACTATTTGTAACTTAGACAGCAGTTTTTTAGCTGATGCTTTCATGGTGTTACGAGCACATGATCTGCACATGGTTCACAGGACTGCATTATTCATGGTAATTCTGCATGTGTGTTTTTGAATGTGCACATTCTGAAAACCTGGGTCCCTCTCTTTAAGCACCGTGCAAGGATATAACTAGAATGCAAATGTTCTGATGTCAGCTCAAGACTCCCTAAGATGGAGCATGTGAGTAATTGCTGTCCCCCATTCTGTGCATCAACTATGAAAGATTATCTTGCTTCTTTGGGTGGGGAAAATGGTTACCCACCTTTCGTAACTGTTGTTCTTCAAGATATGTTGCTCATATCCATTCCAAGTAGGTGTGTGTGCACTGCATGCATGATCATCGGAAGGTTCTTCCTTAGCGGTACCAATCGGGTCAGCTCTGGAGCCGCCTGGAGAGGCGCCTTCATGGTCATTTATATAGGACCCTGCCGACCCAATGCCTCTTCAGTTCCTTCTTGCCAGATACTCCGACAGAGGGGAGGCAGGTGGGTCTTGGAATGGACAGGAGCAACACATCTAGAAGAACAACAGTTACAAAGGTAGATAACCGTTTTTTCTTTGGGTGATTGCCCATGTCAGTTCCAGGTAGGTGACTCCCAAGCACTCCCCTGGAGGAGGGATTGGAGTTCACTCAATTGCTCACTGAAACACTGCTCTACCAAACGCGGCATCATCTCTATCTGTGTGATGGCATAGTGCGACATAAAGGTATGAACAGACGATCACTTCGCCGCCCTGCAGATGTCCTGAATGGAGACCTGTGCCAGGAATGCTGCAGGTGAAGCTTGCACTCTCGCGGAGTGCACTGTCAATGCTGGGGCTGGTATCTTTGCCTGGTTGTAGCATGCCCTCATACAGGCCATGATCCAAGAAGAGATTCCTTGGGATGAGACGGCAGCCCTTTCATTCTCTCAGCAATGGCAATGAAGAGTTTCATCGACTTCCTAAACAGTGTAAAAAGCCAGAGCCTGTCTAACATCTTGGGAATGGAGCCTGCGTTCCCTGTCATTTGCGTCCAACTTCGGGAAGAACACTGGTAGAAAGATATTCTGATTTCCATGAAACTGTGAGACTACTTTAGGGGGAACGGATAGGTGCAGCCGCAACTGCACCTTGTCTTTATAAAACACTGTATAAGGTGGCTCAGACGTTAAAGCTTCCTGGGACGGTTGGGGTTGAAGAACTGACTCCATTAGAAGGAGCTTCAATGAAAGTCCCGCTCCTTCTTAGTTCTGGGTTTAAAACCCCTGCAGATCTTACACCTCTTGGACTGGTGTCCCTCTCCGAAACACTTTAGACAGAAATCATGTGGGTCTCCCCTTGGCATGGGCTTCAGGCAGGACCCCCATGGCTTGAAACCTTAAGACCAAGGCATGCTCCGGTCCCCGGGACGGGAACAAAATAGTGAGGAGGTTAACCCCCAACTAAAATTTAACTACTACACTTATCATCAATTATAACTTTATCATTAAGACTTTCAAACCTTTTACAGAGTGAAAAGGAGAGTCCACTAGAAATCGCTAGCTAATGCAAGAGAGGAGCTGCTTCAACGACCATCACTGGCGGTAAGAAGGAACTGAAGAGGCAGCAGGAACCTATATACACAGCATGAAGGCGCCACTCCAGGGGGCTCCATAGATGACCTGACGGGTACTGCTAGAGAAAAACCTTCCGACGATCATGCACATGGCATGCACACACCTACATAATGACAGGTTTCAGAGTAGCAGCCGGTGTTAGTCTGTATCCGCAAAAAGAAGAACAGGAGTACTTGTGGCACCTTAGAGACTAACAAATTTATTAGAGCATAAGCTTTCGTGGACTACAGCCCACTTCTTCGGATGCATATGCGTAGTCCACGAAAGCTTATGCTCTAATAAATTTGTTAGTCTCTAAGGTGCCACAAGTACTCCTGTTCTTCTTTTTACACACCTACATGGAACTGATGAGCAATCATTTGAAGAAGAAGAATGGGTTTCTAACTAGAAGCTTTATAAACAAACCCTAGATTAATTCAAGGAAAATGTTCTGTGACTCAGCCCTTAGATTCCGCTGTAAGGGAGGCAACAGGGAGAATAAAAATAGATTAGATAAAAGATGGAAGTAGGACAACTTTGTCCATAGACCAGCATATTCATATATTATAAAGCCAGAACGGACCATTGTGACCATCCAGTCTGACCTCCTACATAACAAAGTCCATAAAACTTCCTGAATGAATTCCTGTACCCAACAGACTAGTAGCCCAGATCATAGACACCGACTCTGTGGGTGCTCTGGAGCTAGAGCCCCCACAGGGAAAAATTAGCAGGTGCTCCGCCCACTGGCAGCCAAGCTCCCCTCTCCTTGCCTCCTTCTCCACACACACCCCCAGCGCACCACGTCCCCACTCCTCCCTCTCCCCCACCCGACCAGCACTTCCCGCACACACACACCCGTCCCCTAACAGCTGTTTGGCAACGCTTAGGACTTTCCGGGAGGGAGGGAGGGAGGAGTGGGATGCGGCATGCTCAGGGGAGGAAGCGGAGAAGGGCGGGGTCTTGGAGTAAAGGGTGGAATCCGGGTGGGAAGGGGGCAGGGCTGGGAAAAGGCAGGGTGGGGCAGGGACTTTGGGGAAGGGTGGAATAGGGGTGAGGTGAGGGGCGTGCATAGGCAGGAAGGGGCAGGGCCAGGGTCCAGCACCCACCAGGCAGAGGGGAAGTCAGCACCTATGGCCCAGATAATTAAGTTATATTAGCCAAAACCAAAGAAACAAGATCTCTCCATCTTGTTACTTAAGCACAAATTGGTACTCAACCAGCCTTGGAGGGAAATTCCTCATATTAATGATACAATATTGCACAATTGGCTACGTGTATTATAGGAGGCTTTTATAATCTTCCCAAGGAGGGAGCATTGGCCACTGCCAGAAGCAGGATACTAGAACAGATGAACCGTTGGTCTATTTAATATAGTAATTCCTCTGCTTATGTATGCTCTTCCTGAATTAGACCTCCAAGATTAACATAACATGGAAGATGATTCCAATTTCTTTCACTCTTTCGTCAGAAGAAAGCACTAACTCTCTAGAGGTTTTGAAGAGGTCACAAATGCCAGAGACAGTGCTTTAGAAAAAGAAAACCCTAGATTAGATAGGAAAAGCTTGAAGATTCCTGGAGTATACTTAATTTGCTAGGGGACACTAACTATGCAGAAATGGGGTCACAAACTTTCCTTTTAAGTGATAACAATATTATTTCCCCTCCCCTGGCTACTTGTTACAGAGAATATTACTTCATGAAAACCTCCAAGGCACAGGAGAGCCTGAAGGAAGACACTGCAACAGAGTCCATTTTTTCCTCCAAGACTGTTTACACCTAACAATGTATTTGCAGCATCTTTTTTCTTCTGGCACATTTACTTCAACCTGTTTTCTCACATGGAGTTATATGGGGGACATTTACCATAGGTTGGAAGTTGTATCTTTTATATTTATGATCTATTACAAAAATATATTGTCTGTCTAGCCTGAGAATATGCACAAATAGCTCTCCATATAAATGGATTTGATAATATATACTTAAATTCAGTCTATGCAACATACATTGTGTTTTAATACAAGGCAGAAACACAAATATATTTAAGAAATGTTTAATAAAATAAGTCATTGACAGTTCAAGAGCTAAAATGGTACCAAGCCCAAATATACTCCAACTTTACTCTTAGTATGTTCCTTAAATGCAATCCTAGGCTTTCAGAAATACAAAGATTAGTCCTTCCTGAAAAATCCAGAAGAAACATCAGGTTCAAAACTAAGATGATATACAACTTTTTTTTATATATTTAAAAAGATGACATTAGCCTGACTGCCATGAATGTAGGAAATACTGCAATAGCAGTAGGTCATAAAAAAAAAAAAAAAAGATAAATAGATGATTATGCAGTAGAACACTCCTAATTCCCAAATTTAAGAACTTTCAGTATAAAAATATGAGAGGATTTAAAATCCTGAATTAAACTGGAACTCATCACACTAAATCTTCTTTTCTTTGTGACATAACTAAATGGTGGTAATGCACTAAAATACATATCTTGTTTCAAATACTTCTTTAATGGGAAAGCTAAATTTGATTATCCTCCCAAATATGAAAAAAATATGGAAGAAAACACACTACTATGTTGTATGAAGGGAAGAGAGAAACCTCTATTAACATAAGAGATCTGAGATTTACTGTTTCAATATAAGAGTGGGTGTGCGCATGCATGTACATTATTATATATATGCAAGCAGTTTTTATTAAGTTTTTATGAAAGAAACCATGCACGAGGATCTAAATACACAAACTTTCATACAAACTTAAAACTCCTTTCAGAGTTAAACAGTACAGTTACAAAGATAAGAGAGAAATAATACCAACGGAAAAGTGAGATTAAAGATTTACAGAGATTGGAGAAATGTAGATTATTAAATAGGGTGCAAGATGTTCCAGAGAGCGTGCACTACAGATAGAAGGTTCCCACAGGGCAGACACGGTGCCGGGACAGAACGGAGGCTAGCACTGGATGAAGGGAGGGATTGGTAAAAGAAATAGAAAAGAAACATGCAAAGACATAGCTATGCTCAAGTCGCATCAATAAAGGGCTTTTAAAATATGTAAGGTGATTTTTAACTGGATCCTGAAGTGACCACAGGGCCAACAGACTGGTCTGATGAAAGGGTTCATGAGATCACATACTGCATGCATGAGAAGAGAGGAAGCAACATCCTGGTCTAAAAAGGTGGGATTTGAGGAAGGGCAGAGAATTACAATACTCTCGGCAAGTGGAGTTTAAGGGACAGATGAATTCAGCACAAATTGAGTTAAAGGAAAAATATACATGGGCAAAGCTATGGAAGTGGCAAACAGATTTGAAGACCAATTGGAGGAGGAGGAGTAATGTCTAGGGTCAAGGATAAACCCAAGAATACAGAAAGTGAAAAGAAATAGGAAAATAGTCACAAAAAGTGTATACACATACCTGTAAACCATTTCATTAGGAGCAGTGTCATCAAAGGCATAGTCAAAGCGAAAAGTTTGGTTTTCTAGGTACCTTGTTAAATCCACCTTTTGTTTTGGTTCATGTACCATCACAACATCTTTACTAGGAATTGTGATTACATCAAGGTCTTTCATTACAGTTTCTATAAAATAAATGATTGATATATAAATATGTATCTATATATACACACTATCTATGCATATTAACTTTTACACCATTTGGTCATCTACATTCTTACAATGTCCAAGGTAATGAAACTGCTCCAAGTAAATGTGATGTCATGGATCTCGGCTTCTGATCCCTACATTTTAAAAAAAATCAGGCACATTATGATTTGTAAGTGTGTAATTCCATCATTGGAGTCCTAGTGATTATACAAATTACTAAAGTTTTGAAATGCAGTTTCTGAGCACCTTTCTAGTATCACTTGAAAGAATGACAGCTTCATAATTCACAATTGCCTGTTTGTTCTGTAATTACTTCTAAAAAAAATGCTTTAGTTCTTCTAAGGTTTTATTTATGACATATCCAAAGATTATTGCCTTATGTTTTGCTTTTTTACAAACAAAAACAAACAAATTACATCCCCTCCTCAGCTGGACAACTACAATCCAACACTATTTTGATTATCAATCTTAAATTCATAAATATAATTATTACCTACATAGCTGGACATTTTTACAAATGGTACCATTTATTTTTCCCACACATGCCCTTTGCTTAACTCCTTATAGCTATATGAAGATTTTTCAACCATGGAAACTTTTTATTCCATTTTATACACAATATAGCTTCATTCACAATCACTCCAGGAGCAGATTCTTTAGTCAGCAAAGCATAAAACTGATCTTTAAAATTTTATTCTGCTAAAGTGAAAACCCTTTTAAAATTATTTTGTTAGAAGAAAAGGCTGCAAATTTCAAAGGATGTTACCTATCTTCTCAAACAAACAAAAGAAATGCATTATTAAGTTCATGGGCTATAATTACTACACATCACTACAGTTTGTTAATTGCATGAGATGTATGAATCAGTGAAACACACAGAGAACCCAGTCATCTACAAGATGCACAAAAATAAAGATCCTTTGTATATAGTCAAGACCACTGATGTGCCCTGCTTCTGTCTGTATATAAAAATCTCTTTGAGGCTCACAATTTAAGAATACAATGTAGTTTTCCACAATTAGATGGAAGGTTTTGACTTCAATAATTATGTTTTGATTCTTGGCCATCATCTTTTAATTACACGGGTATTAGGAAGTAACTAAAGTATAAATCCAAGTTACCAAGTAAATTACTCAGTTTTCAAGTGCAGTACTGCACATTGAAAATGTGCATTATTCTGCAGTAAATGTGGAACTGACACACAGAAGAATGTAGGTGAAAGGAGAGTTTAATAGGTCCATACTTTGCATCAAAACTGTACCTCACTTCTAAGTAGTCAGAATGTGTATGAGGGATAGTCTTAAATAGTCTTTTATAATGTCTGTCATAATCATCTGATATGGCAGCCTATGCTACTTGCTGATAACCCTCTGGGATAACCTCTGAAATTTCTTTTGCTTTATGTTAATTACTGGACATCACAGTTTAACACTGAAATGTGACTGGGTCTTGGCCCATGTCCTAGGATGATCTCATCAAGCTATTGTAAATCATGAGTAAATTTTTTCTTAAACCAAGATTTTACAAAACTGAAAAATTTTTAATCTGCCTGTTTCCTAAGAAACTAACAATATATCACTCAAATGAAATCTTCTAATTATCTGAACCTTGCTAATTTAGGGCCCGGCCCAGTTCTTGCAAGCATGGAACGCCCACAGACTTCAGTGAATTTGGCGTGTGTAAGATTGGTAAAAATTGAGTCTTTTATGTCCCATTTTAAACTAGGTGACTCATACAGTAAAAATATTCCAAATGTGTAGCTTGAATAGGGAAACACTATTTTTTTGAATATACGAGTTATTCCTTTGTTAATACAATAAGCTCTCTATTCACCTTCTCTCCTTTCAAACTACCATACACAAGTTTCTCCAAGTCTTTTTTCTTTTCCAGTTAGAAGACTGGGGCAGTTGAAAATATTGTTCCCTTATCAACCTCCACAATAAAAGTGTGCATGTTTTTCAGAATGTTATTAAATTTATTATGTGTACACCTAGGGTGACCAGACGCCCCATTTTATCGGGACTGTCCCAATATTTACTTCATTGTCCCGCGTCCTGACCGATGTTCGGTCGGGACGCAAATTGTCCAGTTATTTTGCCTCCACAGGCGGAGCCCGGAGGAGGCTCGCGCCGGGGGGGGCACTATGGTTCTTCCACAATTAATCTTTTTAGTTCCTTCTGCAGATGCAAAACTTCAATCTTATATCCCATTTCCAATCAGCTGCTCATCTCTCGAGCATCCTGCACAGAATCAGTTCCTTCACTGATGTCAACCACCAATACAGACGACTGGAACAGAACCAGACCCAGTTCTGCACCACAAAAGACCCATAAGTCATGACTCATGACAACAGGCTGCCAATTTGCTGTTTCCTCTCTAATTAGCTTTGTCCAATTAGTTATCACCTACAGCATTCTCCCCAAATGTATTAGATTCCTAAGTCATATTTTAATAAAGATGAACTGCAATGCTAAAATGAAAATTGAATTGCTACCAGATTCATGTGCTGAATGTCTCTAACCAACCAGGCTGTGGGGAGCAGTTTTAAATAACCTGATTTTGTGACTGTTTTATTGATCTGAAAACAATCAAGGAATAATGAAAGAAGAAACATGGAAGAAAGGCAAGAGAGAAGAGCTCTCACTGTGTATAAATAACAATGTACCTTTCTCTCCCACCCCTTCTCCAAAATTCTCCTGTCACTTCCAGGGCCACCCAAAGCATTCAGGGGGCCTGGGGTCTTCGGTGGCGGGGGCCCCCAAAGACCCAGCGCTTCAGCGGCGGGTCCCGGGGCAGAAGCACCCCCCGCCGCGGGTCTTCAGGGCACTTCGGCGGCGGGTCCCGGAACGGAAGGACCCCCCCACCGCCGAAGACCCAGAGCGTAAGAAGCTCTGGGAGCCCAGGCCCCACGAGAGTTTTCTGGGGCCCCCGGAGCGAGTGAAGGACCCCACTCCAGGGGCCCCGAAAAAACTCTCGTGGGGGCTCCTGCGGGGCCCAGGGCAAATTGCCCCCCCCCCCCCCCCCCCCCGGGCGGCCCTGGTCACTTCCGGTCTTGTTGAAGTGAATGTGTCATTCTGGGACACAATTCCAAAAGACTCATTGCAACCATTTAGTATTTTGAGGGTATGAAAATTATGCTCTGAAATCTTCGGCCAACCAAGATATCCCTGAAAATTTTAACAGAGGGGAACAAACTTTTTTCAAAAAGTAAGTTAATTTATTTCAGTGATGACTGAACTCCAGTCAGTAGTGGGTAGTAAAGGAGAAACTGGCAACTATATGAATACAGGACTGTTAGTGTGGTCTCTCGGCCAGGTAGCTCTCAAATATTCTTTGTATCAGATGGAATTCTACAAGAGATTTGTTGGAATATTATTCCCATGCCTTCCATTGCACAAGTGGGGAACCATTTTGACCACACCTCGAACCATTATCTGGTCTGTTAAAATCCTGTACACAACTGTCCTCATTTAATGTCTTGACATAATACCACTTTCTACCCTAAAAGACCTATGAAATATTTCAATCAATCAATCTGTTTTCATCATCTTGGCTAACTATGATATTTCTGTTTCAGAAAGGATGTATTACTAAACCCACCACACATTTGAGTAAGACTGTGCTATGTATATATAATTATAGTTTAAAGGCCAGTCATTTTGATTTTTTACTTTAGGTTACAAATATACATATTTTCTATTATACAAATGAACATACTGAGGAAGAACTGTTATTAGGTTGTTACATGATAAGTTAATAGATTACTGATCACTTAGAAGAAAATCTGAGTGAATTGGAGAAAAAAAAGACTTTGTGGTCAAGGCACTGGAATAGGATTCAAGATATTACAGTACAATTCCCAGCTCAACCAAAGACTTCCTATGTGACCTTGTTCAAGTCACTTAAACTCTGTGCCTCAGTTTCCTATCTGCAAAATGATAATACTATTACTACTTTTCTACCACCTTTTGCTCATTTTGTCTATTTAGATTATAAACTCTTTGAGGCAGGAACTCTCTCTTACTACATGTTTGCACAGTGCCTAGTTTAATGGGGCCCTAATTCTGGTTGGTGCCTCTAGGTGATTCCAAAATGCAAATACGATCAAATACCACCAGAAGCTGCTGCTTAGTGAGATTAATACCAGCTAAACATTAAATGGTCATACCTTTTTTATTGAGCGGCCGTTTTCGTACACAAACACATATCCTGTGTTCATCAATCTACCAAAAATAAAAATTAAAAAATCTTTCAGTGAATTAAGTACTAATTTTAATGGAGAGTGTTTTCAAAGTCTGATCACTATACCAGTTATTCTGAAGGTAGTAAATCTGAACTTTCAAAAATGTGCAGTATCCAACAACCCATGGGGCACAACTCTATATTCACTGCTATGAACACTTAAGACCAGATCCTGCAGGGTGCAGAACACATCCTGTATGGTGTTGCATAACCTCTGCTCATACTGGGGCAGATACTCAGCTAGTGTAAATTATCACAGCACCACTGATTTCAATACATCTATGACATTTTACACCAGCTCAGAGTCTGCCCCATTGAGATAGGAGATGGTCTCAGTACCTTTCAAGATAAGGCCCTAAATCTACACATTTAGAATTGGGTTTTCAAAGGAACCTAAGGGAGTTAGACACCTTAGACTCCTTTGAAGATTCTGTCCTATAAATGTACATTGGTAGAGTTCTAATACTGTAGTGCCAGCGCACATTTTAATGACATAAAATTTAATAATTCCTTTCAATGCAAATGGCATTCAACAAGTTAAAAGTTACAGAATTATAATCCTAGGGTACAAAAACTACTTTTAGGTGTTTAATCACTCAGGCCCAGATTTGTAAAAGGTATTAGATCCTGCAGCGCTCAACACTGCAATGTCCAAGTCATTTTCAAAAGCGACTACAGCACTTAATAGCCTCAATCTCATTGAATGTCAATGGGACTCAGGAGCCTAAGTCACTTTTGAAAATGGGACTTAGACACCGCAATGTTCAACACTGAAATGCCTAAATACCTTTTAAAAATCTGGGCCTCACTGCTTCACAAGTACATTAATATCTTTAAAAAAAAATTCAAGTGCAGAAAAACGATATAAACGGCTAAAAAAAAAAAATCTGTGAAGAAAATCCTTGCCTTTTAAAAACAATTCCTGAGGTAAACTTACAGGATCAGCTGTTGTCAATGGTCTATAATCCAAACTTCCCCTGAAATCTCTTATCATACACATAATTTCATAATTTGGGTTTGTAGCATCAACATCCTATGGAAAAAAAACAGAGTTACAAAGTTTTCATTAACATGACACTTGCAAATACTTTCCAAATATAATTATAGAAAAGCTACAGAAACAAGAATAGAAGTATACCATGTTTGCTGAAGTTTTAACTTTCTTCAAAAAGGCATGTTTTGCAAAAGTTAAACCACATATTTTTCACACATCATTAGTTTTGACCATGTGACTATTTTACTCATCAAGAAACAAGCTGGATTTCTACGGCAAAACCAAAACCAAAAAAAACACAAGCATTCTGTTCAATTTTAAAATTAACTTATGTTTTGGGTTGCCTATAAATCAACCTTGCTAATGACTCAACATAAGAAAACTTGAAAGGGGATGGGAGGGACCTCTTGCCCTTTCCCAAAACCTTCTCCATTAAAATAATACTGCCTAAAGTAATAATAAATAATAAATAATAATAATAAAAATAAAATAGGTCATCTACAAATTCATCATCACCCACTTATAAAAACTGAAAAATTATCCTACATAAATCTACATAAAATGTGTTACCTTCATGCCTGCTTCTTTCTAAGATTCAGAAAGTTACACTGTTCATTACAAAAAAGTCTTGGCCTTACTGCTATTCTGAAAACTTTGCACTTGGGGTTCAAGAACTGAAAAGGCTTTGATTAGAGTAGTACTCCAATACTGCTGCATTTTAAAAAAGAAACCTTTGAAAACAAACACAACACACTTGCATAGTCACACAGATCAGCAGAGTAACTCCCATATACAGAAGTTTAGAAATGCTAGACACAAAAAAGGCTTCTTGGAATCAAATAATTTAAGATTTAATTCAAGATTTAATGCAGGCAGAATCTCAAAAAATAGTATCCTGTATTTTTAAAGTATTTAAGTATTATTTGTTCTCATAGAAAGAAACAGTACCTTTCTGATTCATTTAAATGGATGAAAAAAGAAAAAAAAATCCACGTATATCCTTTTAGATAAGCTTAGGCCCATCATAAAGCCATGAAATCAAGTTGCTTGAATCATTTACTTTCTGGTGGTACTTATGTCCTTAGCAGATTGCTAGTATCTCCCTAGAGACTAAAACATACATACAGGACTGCCAACAAGATTATGCTACTGGTCTTTCTAAATCTTTTACTCTCCTGTGACAAAGTCATTAAATTTTAAAATATTTCTCTTACAGGATTAGCCACTTCACATTTTAACAGAAAGTTCTAACAACTTACGGCCATATTGCTTGTATGTTACAAAATTAAAATGTCTGTAGAAGTATTTAAAAAAACATTCTTCAAACCTCAAGCTCTCAAATATGCCACTCACACCCCATCGAAGATAAGAAAAGGGTAATTTGTCACAAATATTATGCTATATTTTGAGGTAAAGGATCTTAATATTTTTGTCCATGTGTTTTTCTTAGGCAACAGTTATCACTGAGATTGCATTTGTAAGTATTTATGGCCAGACCAGCAAATGCAAAACTTAAATAATAAATGTATGTGAAACAAAAGAATCAGATAAAATGATAAGGTGAGTTACCATAACAACACAACCATGCACCCTAAATGACTATGGAACTTGAAGACTAATCATTCAGTTTTGTACATACGAAGAAAACATTTAGTTTCAGGCTAGTCATAGTTTATATAAACAATAAAGATCCCAATAACTTAGCATAGATCTTCTCACCACAGGCTTTCTGCGATGTGTAGAATTCAGCTCTGAACTACCAATACAAACCTGAGCTCTTTTTTCTCTAAGTTCCTGCTGCTGTAGCCTTCTTTTCTCACGTTTCTCTTGCAATTTTTCAACCTCTTTCACACAATTAGATTTTCTACGTGCTTAAAGAAAAAGATACTTTTTTGAATATTCAATTGTCACATGGATTGAATATTTACACTACAAGTTTTCAATTATGTTATTTTATCAATAATTATAATTTAAATCTTTACACTGATTAGCTCCTCAAACAGCTCAATATTAGCAAAGCATAACTACTGCAACTTTAGTTTTTTTAATTCAGAAGCTAATAAAGTTCAGAAATATTCGTGGGAATTGGACAAGAAATACCCAAATAAAAATATAACAGATAATGGCCCTCAAAAACATACTAACTGATTTATGTGATCGCTTGGTTTGAACTAAAAAAGACTGGACAATTTAAAATAATTTTTTAAATGTTTTTTAAATGAACAGTCAAGGTTTAAAAAAATTGAAGGAAAAATTTAAAACCTAATTACCAACAGAACAATGACAGAATCAACCTTTTGTTTCCCACAGTAATCTGAAAATGCTTCTTATGGAGACCTACAGACACAACTGTGTTTAGACCATTCAACAATTATGGATTACACAGATGTCCAAGCGACTGTACATGTAATGCCTAAAATGAATGAATCCTTGATACGCGGTTTACATACAAGGGGGTCCAAATTCCTTTTTTGCAGCTTGAACTGGAGATATATCTGAAACACTACCATTCTGTTGTGTAGAGGAAGACTGTTCAGGAAGTTGAGTAGGCCGTGCACGTGCAGAACCAACCGCTGCAAAAGAAAAACATAAAATGGTCTAAAACTAATCTTAACATGAACATTTAACAAATTTTTCATTTAATAGAATGACCTTTTCACATTTCCCATATTACTGTCAGATTCTGAAATATTTTATGATTAAAAACACAACAAAAAAGGTCTTTTAGTGACATCTAAGTAAACAAATAGTTCACTAGAAAAAATTAAAGGTATGTTTTTAGTTAAGACACACTATACAGTGAATTACTAATCCTAATGTTATAATTAAGACTAAGATTTAGTCTTGGGTATTTTTAGTAAAAGTCATGGACAGATCACAGGCAATAAACAAAAATTCATGGCCCGTGATCTGTCTATGACTTTTACTATAAATACCTCTGACTAAACCTTAAGGGGGTCGGTGCTGGAGAAGGGGGATGTCTGGAGAGGCTGCTGCTGGGGGAGAGCCAGCTGCTTGGGCAGCCCTGGGGTCAGCTGCAGTAGCCCCCGCAGAAGTCACAGAGGTCACGGAAAGTCAGAAACAGAGAGCCCTAATTATAATCAACATAAACTAGCAACTCAGGCCTCAATCCCACAAACATTTAAGCAAGCATTTAACTTAAGGTAAGTAGAACTATTCACGAGTGAAGTTAACCATATATTTGTGATTGTAGTACTGGGACCTAAAATTTTGAGTTATTTATTTGCACTGTGGTTACAGCTAAAGACCCAAACCAAGACAAGGGTCACATAGAGCACCTAGAACACACACATAATACATAGTCCCTGCCTCAGAGAGCTTGCAATATTTGGGGGTGGGGAGGAGTGTGGGGCAGAAAAAGAAAGAAGGAACAGGATACAATATACAAAGCAGAGCAGAGCAGACTGAATGCTTATAGACACATCCCATTCTTATTTTGGCAGCTAAGGGCAGGTGACATATAAAGGTTAGGTGTCAAAGATACAATAAAAATATGTGCATTTTTTATATATTCGTGTGGCTTGATTTTCAGAGGTGCTGAGCAATCCCATCTTCCCACTTAAGTCAATGGGAGTGGCAAGTGTTTAATGTTTTACATCTTTATGGCATGATTTTTTTTCCAGAGATGTTAAACTGTACCTATAACTGATGCTTAAAACTATCCCTTTTCAGTTGGCCAAGTTCCTGTAAGCATCACAGAAATAGTGGGTTATGAGAAGGGATTTGAAGGAGGAGAAAGTAAAGATCTGAGTAGCAATTTCAACAGGACAGTCCATGCAAGAAAGGCAACATGAAATTAGAGTATGAAGACAACTGTGGGAGCAGCGAACACATGGATGGACAAACAAACACTCCCTTGGTATAGTTGAGGGGAAAATATGATAAGACATCAGAGTTCCAATTCATCAACAGATGGGATCTAGTTTACAGTATCAATCAACTTATTGAACAAAATAGTATACTGACACAAAGGCTTAACTGAATGACCAAAAAAGGAAAAATTCTTAGAGTAAAAGGTGTAGGATAAGAAGTGCAGCTCCCATCACAGTGAATGAGAGTTACACAGCTCTCCTGCACCAAGCTGAAGTTACTACTGTACAAAGACACAGACAACACTGACAATATCAACATTTGCAGAGCTAGATTTATAAATTTTTATTTTTAAACAAGTGAATTAATATAATGAAAGGAAGGACACGACTTATGTAATTAAATGTTTTAAATTTAGGCCAATCAAATGAATGTAAAACAAGAATTCTTCCCCTCTCCCTGCCAATACACACTGAAATTTTCTTTTCCCCCTTTTGTCCAATGGAAGTCTCTGTCTAGGGAGGGAGAAGGGACAGAGTGAGTGGTCCCAATTGCCCATCAGAAGATCCTGGAAGCTTATGATGCAGGTTCCTTGATCCCACAAATAGGAATATGCAGAGACCACTCAAAGATTTTTAAGTTAAATCATTTAACAAAATTGTTCTAATGTGACATAGTGGTAATGCTGACAAATCAGGTAAGCATGGTCAGTAAAGATTAAATAATTTTGACACAGCGGAGAGAACAAAAACTCCCTTAGCTAGATAACGCATGTTTATTTTGGTATTTTTTAGAGATTTTATGCATCACATTATTATTTATCTAATAAATATACATGTTTTTAAAAACACCCTTTTGTCATATTTCATGCTGTGTCAACCTCTTTATGCTGGACAGAGGTGCTGGTAGATGCCCTAAGCTATCGAGCCTGCGCCTATTCCTCTCCAGGTTGAGCATTTGCCCCCTTTGCTTACATGAGTCCAGAAAGTCTTGACACAAAACCCAATAACACACAGAGGGGTATTCCAACTATTTATATAAAAGAATGTCAGGCAAGGGAATGGGTACAGACCAATGGGCTGGAATACGTCTGGGAAACTTAAGGGAATTCAACAACAGCACAATCCTTCCCCCACCTCCAGAGGTGCCCAAAACCTTCACTAACCTCACCCACCCCGGAGGCCTCTAATCCCACCAGTGGTGCACATGGAGCGGAGATGTGATAGCCTGGTAAGGTATTGGTTCTGTGTCTGCTCAGTCTGGGCCTCCAGCCTGGTGAGGTATGATACTCCCCGGGGGTCTTCACCTTCTCCCAGGACGCACACAAGCCTAAGCGCTCACCAACCGCCCCAGTCCATCACAGTACCGCACCCCAGGCTCTCACACACTTGCCCTGCATGCGGCACAGTCCTCCTTGCTTTCACAGAGCCTGCCCGCAGTACTAAAGCCAAAATTGCCCCTCACTTCCCTGGCTCCTTCCAGCCAACCTGAAATCCTCCGGCTTCTTGCCCCTCTAGGCCACTGAGCCTCCAGGACTTGGCTGCTCACATTTGGGGACCATCTGCTGGTTTTTTACAATGCATTCCTTTGTGCTTTTGATTGTTGATCAATCCAGTATTTAAGTAGTCTCTAAAGGAGTGATACTCAAATCTCAGTGATTCAGGAGCCAAATTAGCGATCAGTATTACTCAAAAAATCCACAGTAATGTGAATTCATTGTTTCATTTACTATTATATATATAAAATTAACCAATTGTAGTTGATAAAATAATAATACCTGGTCAGTTTTTTTAACATACATACATTCAACTACAATTGGTTAATAACATAGTAAAAGCGTCCTGACTGATTAATAACTTAGATTGGTTAATAATTAAATCACACATTATTTTAATATCATGTGCTGCAAAGAGCTGCAGGAGACACATTAAAAAGCCACTTTGCGACTCCCGAGCCTCAGTCTGTGTATCACTGCTCTAAGGGCATGTCTACACACGGCTGCAAGTTCAGCTAAATTAACTGAAGACATGAATCTGAAATGCATTAAAGTCCTGTGTTGATGCTCATAATTCAGAGGTAAAGTGACTTTAGTTCACTTTAGCTTAATTCACTCTTAACTTTCCTGAGTGTCCTGTAGACATGCTTTTAAAGACTAATTAAATACTGAATTGAGGAACAAACAAAAGTAGTATCAAAAGCACAAAGGAATGTCTGAAATCGTGAAATATGACAAGCGGCTGTTTTAAAGAATATATTTATTAGATACATAAATAAGTGATGCATAAAATATAGACATGCACTAAATCTCTAATACTGAACTTAGGCCATGTCTACACTCTAGAGACTATAGTACCACAGCTATGGTACCATAGCTATACCAGCATAACCCCACAGCATAAATGCAACCTACAGCTACAGATGTTGTTCCCATTGTGTAGGAACACCACCTCCCCAAGTGGCGGTAACTAGATCGATAGAAGTTTTAAATATAAACGAGGCCTTTTATATAAAACTGATTACATACTAACTTTTTAAAAATACATCATCAGAATAGTTCCAGTAATTACTCCCCCTACCCATTAAATTTAACATGGCCAAGTAATAAACCAGAGAAAACGTAGGATACTAGAGAACTATAAATAAGTGTCAGTTTAACATTTTCACTTTCTTGCTTTGTGGAATGGAAAGATACAACTGGTCGTTTACCTCTGTTGTCTCTGGCAGGAGTTTCATTCTTAATAGGAGCCACAGTCCGTCGATTCTATAAAGAGAGAAAGCTCTATAATCTGTTCACTTTATCACCTCTTTTGTAAGTAGTAGCCCAATCTCTGCTTACTTTCAGTGAACAGAAGTAATCACAGATATCAGCATGAGCAGTATTGGGGAGGTGGTGCTGCACAGTCCCTCCCAGCAGCACATATGATGAAGAGGATACAGGATGCGAGCTAAATGTATCATTTAATAACCTCCAAAACCTTCTCTAAGACAAAAGGTCCAAATATCATTTTCCTCGAGATATACAAACATTTCACAATAAAGGACACAAGCTATATTTAACAAGTTTAAAGTTGGTTCCAAGCTAAGAAATGCACTCTGTCCCCTTTGTAAGATCATTAAGGTTAATTGCTGATTTCTTCTTTTTCCAGTTCTGCCCTTCAGAAATATCGTAAATTTTTTCATGATGATATGGATTTCTAAAATATTCCTGAATTAGCTTATAATGCACAGAAGTGAAAATTAAACTTAACATTCTTAAACATTACAGGTAAAATACTAATATGAATGAGACGATAGTAATTTCATTGAACATATTACCAACCTTCACAATCTTGTTTACTTTGGCTGAAGGAGTGGGAGGTGGTGGAGTCTCTGGGCTGGGTTCAATATCTTCATCAGGCGCAAGATCTGGGTTAAGTGAGAATATACTCTCCAAATCAATCTGTTAATAAGAAGAAAACAAAAAAAAGACACGCACACTTGTGAGGCTTTTTACATTTACACACAGACAAGCAGACACCTTTAGTGATTTTAGTCCATCATTTGTTTAGCTTTGTAAATGGAGATACTTCGTGTATCCTCAGCTGAAGAAAATTTTTGAACAATTTTGGTTGCCTGAAAATTATATAAATAAAAGAAAGCATCAATAGTTTGGTTCTATTATATTGCAAAAAGGAGTTTTTCTATTCCCAGCTCTGACACGGGCCTACTAGATGACCTTAGGCAAGTCACTTCCCTCTCTCTGTCTCAGTTTCCCATCTGTAAAATGGGGATAATGAGACTGACTGCCAGTGTAAAGAACATTGAGATCTATAATGAAAAGCGCTACATAAGAACTCGGTATTATTATAGAAATGTATACTCAGGAAATAAAATACAGCACCACAGAAACTGATGTCATTTGTTCTATGATGCACATTAAACAATATTTGGAACCACGGAATCACAATTTAATTTAATTAAAACAAAACAAAACAAAAAAACTTTCCAGTAGTTTTACTGTATGAATTAATTCAGGTTCAAGATAAAATATACAGAGTTTAAAGAAAAGAGCATTCCAATTGTCTTTATTCTAGAAAAGTTTTAAAAAAAAAAAAAAAGAGAGAGAGGAGTTCTAAATTATTTAGTGTACCTCTTTGCCTTTAGTGTCTCCATTTTCAATCCATTCAACGGTAACGCTTTCATTATCTTCATTGAGAGATGTTACCATAGCTTGATGTATTCGACCTAGAAGGGAAACATTAGCACTCATTTATTAGCAATTATGGAATTTTCCCTAAAATTATTTTAGTCCCAGTCTGCACCCCAGAAGTTTTGGATCTGATCTTGTAACTTCCCTCACAAAAAGATATGTAAGAAAAGGAAGTAGTTCCAATTTCCCCTAAACGCTTCCAAATAAAATGAACGTAGACAGTTTATTTTATTTCTATCATGGTAGTGCCTAGAGGCCTCACTATGCAGATTTTTATATAAACATAGACAATCCCTGCCTCCAAAAGCTCACAGTGTAAACAGACAACTCACTGAGACCAAAGCTGAGACCAAAAAACTAGCTCCTGACAACCCATTAGTATGCACAGAATCACAGGAGTTAAAAAATAAAAATGTGACTGCTAATTATGCAGGAGAGAACAGGAGACGTGCTATCTGGCAAACTTTCTTGGCTTAGAGGGGTTTCATAGCAGTTCCAGTTTTGTGGTCCTTTCACTGAAAGGATATTACCTGGATGTACTGTATATAGTCAAGATAAACATATGTTTCTGAGAGCTTTTTTGTAGTCTTCTATTGAGTTCCTGAAATAGGCTCAGAGCCTCCTGACCAGCTTTTCTGATGCCCTCGGTTGACAGGGAATGGATAAGCTAGTCATCCAGATAAAATGGAGAGGATTTCATCATTAGCACCACCATCAGATCGGCAATATCAAAGTGCAAGCAACATGAATTGATCATTGTTGGAGAAGCGGAGGTTTTGAGGATATGACTTTGCAAACAGCATGCAAGTCTTCATGAAGTATATTGAGACAGGAAACATTTTATATGGAGACAAGGACTGAAGAATTTTCATCATGAATATTTAGTGTACTACAAATTGGTCAGCTGAGCTTGTAAGGCATACACTCAGCTTGATGGCATTTGTCCCTCTGTAATCTCCCTCTGTAATCGGATAACTTTGAATGTTGCATCATATGAATTCCAAAATTTCAGGGACTATTTAGACATCAATGGCCAGAAGCCTATTGATTTGGGGGGAACTGAAAGAGGAAAATGAGGCACACATGGAGGCCCCGCCATCTCTTTAGTACAGCCACAACTTCAAGCACCTCTGCAATTGCCTGCAGATCAAACTGGGTAATGGCATCCATAATGCCTTTCAGCATGACAATATCCCATCTCATCTCCATGCATTCTCCCAATATAGTTGAACATGTTCAAACCCTGAATAACTTTTCTCCCAGAGAAACAACAATGGTGTGGGTGGAAGAGAGGGCTGTGCACACAGAACCCGTAGCAGGGCGGGAAATGGGGAGCACACAGAACCCCTTGCAGGGGGGAGATTGAGGGACCATGGTATGGGTGTGAAGGTAGGGGGGATAGGGAGCATTTGGCAGGGGGAAAAGAGACCCTACCATGGGAAGAGAATGTGGGAGGGAAGAATGGCAGGCGCACACAACCTCTGGTGAGGGATACTGGGGGATTCTGCTCTGGGAGCAGGGGGTATACTGAGCCCCTACCATGTGGGGGAAAGGGTGAAATAGAGGACTGACACAGAGCCCCTGACATGGAGGGAACAATAGGAAGGAAGGAGGGAAGAAGAAATGGGTTTGCACAGAGCCACTGGCATGAGGGGGAGATGGCAGACCCTGGTATGGGAGGAGGGAGAATAGGCAGTACACAGAAGCTCTGGCAGAAGAAATTGTAGGGAGTCCCTGAAATAGAGGGGAAATGGAGGAATGCACAAAGCCCCTGGTGGGTGCAATGGCTAGAGATCCACTTCTTCCAGATACCGCCTCCCGCCCCCACCCCTCTATTTCTGAGAGAAGTCAATGGAAGGTAAATGGTAGAATAGACCCAGCCAAGCCTTATAAAACATATCCTCCAAGGGAGATTAAAGACAAAGATTCAGCACATAGGATCTTCCATGTTAGATCTTCTACACAGGAAAGCTTTTTTTCTGGCATAAACTCCCTTGCATCCACACACAGTTCTTTTTTTGATTTATTCGGCGTCCTCTCCTGCTTTAATTCATCTTTCTGGAAGCAACATAACTTTGTTACCGAATGAGTTATACCAGTAAAAAGTTTGTGTGGATACATTCCCATTTCAGATTGATAACACCACTTTAGGCAGTTGTCTTACTGCCAAGCCATACGGCATTGATTTACACATGGACCAACCTGTCTGTTTACCTGTGTGCCTCCACTGCTCAAGGGGTCATCTTGACTGCTATCACCTCCTTTTTTTAAATGCTGGCACACATGTAGGTGCACTCATTTGCAATTTCAGTTTATGACAAGTACACATACCCACAGTCCATCATTGTAGTCAGGCACTATGCTTCCATGTGGTCCAATCCAGAAATCCAGGACTCCCTTGCCCTCAGGGGGACAAGGGCATGTCCAGTCCCATCTTTATGGGAGCCATCAGAGTGTGACAATCTATGGGCAGCTATGGAGCAAGTGCAGAAGAAGACTCCCGGGACATGGCCTAATGCAACACCCAAGCTAAGGAACTCCAGCAGAATTATGAAAACACAAGGGACAAAAACAAGATCTCTGGTAACACTCCCAGCAACGTGCATAGTACGAGGAGCTGGCCTGACTTTTGTGAGGAAGACCACCACAGAACCCTGCTGTGCAGTGGACAGTTTCAAAGTTTCAAAGGCACCCAGCTGACCACAGACCCTGGCAAGGAGGAGATTTCCCCAAACAGCCACAATCTCTTCAGCACACCTAACTCCAAGCCAGACACTTAGGCAGAGGTAGCACTGGAGATGACTTCTGAGAGCCAGGCAGCAGCTCAGCCTGACTATCCTGCAGAGGGGACCTCAACCATAAGCATTATGTGCTGTATTATAATAAACTGTCTGAATACTGACTGCATAGAGGGATTTAAACAACTTGGTTCCTGATACCACCTGGGAGGTGCTGAGTTGAGAATGAGAGCGGACGCAGGCCTCTTTCCACCTGCTCTCCGTCCCACCCATACCCCCAAATGGCATCAGCTCCAGAAGCTCAGAAGGGTTTCTCTCCCTGTATGTCAAATCCCACAACTATGGAATAAGTGTGCCATCCCTCACCCCCTTTCCCATTCT
Source organism: Chrysemys picta bellii (assembly GCF_011386835.1). Taxonomy (NCBI): domain Eukaryota; kingdom Metazoa; phylum Chordata; order Testudines; family Emydidae; genus Chrysemys; species Chrysemys picta. Next base: position 38,974,483 of record NC_088796.1, on the reverse strand, counting down.
CCATGATGCTCCCTCTCCCTCCTGGCCAATAGCAGGTCTCTCTACCCCCACCCCCTGCTCAAGATGGTGGCACCCTGTGGGCTAAAAAATACCAAATATATTGTCTGGCAGGCATGTTTACTGTCACAGCAGATAAAGAAAGAGAAAAGGCAACAGAAAAAGTAATTTGGCTGACAGTCTGATCAGTGCCCTGAGCTTTTAGCTACCTTTACATTTACAACATGCACTGGATTATGAGGAAAATTGCCCAAATGGGGCTACAGAGATACTCTCAATGCACTGAGCGTATAAGGCATTGGTGACTACACAAGTTACGGAAGCCCATGGTCATTTTCAGTCAGATCCTCAGGATCGTTAAGCCCTTTGCAGCAAAATGGGTTCAGAACACTCATTGAAGAAGTCTACCTCTTTTATAGCGCACTTTGTGCTGATCTATAGGTGTTATAAAACAGAATTCAAGGCAAAGGCAGTGCTCTATTTTGGCACACCCATTGCAAAGCAACGAGTCCTTGCAGCTGCCCATATAGGTGGCATTTCCCTTCCACTCCTGCACCGGCTGAGGGGCACCATCCTCATAAACAACAGCACTCCCCATCTTCCCAGTTTTCCCACTGCCTTTTTTAATAGAATCTTCTCCATCTCTTGGGGACACCTCACAGGATAACATCCTGCAGTGTAAAGACAGCCTACAGATGTAACATGCAGTTAACAACCTGCCTCTTGGGACACACACCCCCACCCTCATACCTCCAGCTCTATACACCCAGCATTAGTACAGGGGGCTTGTGTAAGGGGAAATAAGTTGGAAAAGACGGTTACTCACCGTTGTAACTGTTGTTCTTCGAGATGTGTTGCTCATATCCATTCCATTAGGTGTGTGCGCGCCGCGTGCACGATCGTCGGAAGATTTTTACCCTAGCAACACCGGCGGGTCGGCTGTGGAGCCCCCTAGAGTGGCGCCTTCATGGCGCTGAATATATACCCCAGCCGACCCGGCGCCCCCTCAGTTCCTTCTTGCCGGCTACTCCGACAGTGGGGACGGAGGGCGGGTTTGGAATGGATATGAGCAACACATCTCGAAGAACAACAGTTACAACGGTGAGTAACCGTCTTTTCTTCTTCGAGTGCTTGCTCATATCCATTCCATTAGGTGACTCCCAAGCCCAACTTAGGCGGTGGGGTCGGAGTGAGACATTGCTGTGTGCAAAACTGCTGATCCGAAGGCAGCATCGTCCCTGGACTGCTGCACTAGTGCATAGTGAGCTGTAAACGTGTGGACTGACGACCAAACCGCAGCTCTACAAATGTCCTGGATCGGAACTTGCGCCAGGAAAGCCGTCGAGGAAGCTTGGGCCCTCGTGGAGTGAGCGGTGAGGTGTGGTACTGAGACACCTGCCAGGTCGTAGCAAGTCCGGATGCAAGACGTAATCCAGGAGGATAGGCGTTGTGAGGAGACCGGTGAGCCTTTCATTCGGTCGGACCACTGCAACGAAGAGTTGCGTCGTCTTTCTAAAGTGCTTTGTGCGGTCAATATAGAAGGCCAGGGCCCTTCGCACGTCCAGGGAATGCAAACGTTGATCCTGGCGAGTAGCATGTGGTTTAGGGTGAAAAACCGGGAGAAATATATCCTGGTTGATATGAAATGGAGAAACCACTTTAGGGAGAAAGGGCAGGATGTGGACGAAGCTGCACTTTATCCTTGTGGAAAACTGTGTAAGGGGCTCGGATGTAAGCGCCCTGAGTTCAGAAACGCGCCTTGCTGAGGTGATGGCTACGAGGAAGGCTGTCTTCCAGGACAGGTACAGAAGTGAACAGGTGGCCAGTGGCTCGAATGGAGGACCTGTGAGCTTGGAGAGAACCAGGTTGAGGTCCCACGTCGGAACGGGGGTGACGTTGTTGTGGGTACATCCGGTCTAAGCCCTTGAGGAATCTAACGACCATCGGGTTAGAGAATACCGAGGACGCGAGTTCCCCTGGATGGAAGGCCGATATAGCGGCCAGGTGAACTCTAATTGAAGATATCGCCAACCCTTGCTGTTTTAGGGAGAGGAGATATCCAAAATGAGAGGGATAGGTGCGTGCAACGGGGACGTGGCTCGCTGTTCGCACCAACAGGAGAACCGCTTCCACTTGGCCAAGTATGTGGTCCGTGTTGAGGGCTTCCTACTGCTCAGCAGAATCTGTTGGACAGAGTGAGAACACTGTTGCTCTGCTGGGTGAACCATGAGCAGCCACGCCGTGAGGTGGAGTGATTGCAGGTCGGGGTGACGCAGCCGGCCGTGGTTCTGCGTGATGAGATCCGGATACAACGGAAGCGGGATCGGTGTCCGAACCGAGAGTTTCCAACAGCGTGGTGTACCAATGTTGTCTCGGCCACGCTGGAGCGATCAGAATTACCTGTGCCTGGTCTCTGCGCAATTTGAGCAGTACCTTGTGGACCAGAGGAAACGGAGGGAAGGCATAAAACAGGTGGTCTTTCCAGGGAAGGAGAAACGCATCCGAGAGGGAGCCCGGAGCTCGACCTTGCAGGGAGCAGAACACGTGGCACTTCCTGTTGTCTCGAGATGCAAACAGGTCTATGTGGGGAAACCCCCCACTTCTGGAAGACGGAATGTATAATGTCCGGACGGATAGACCACTCGTGCGTTTGAAAGGACCTGCTGAGCCGGTCCGCCAGAGTGTTCTGGACTCCAGGGAGGAACGATGCCGTGAGATGGATTGAGTGGGCGATGCAGAAGTCCACAGGCGAATGCCTCTTGGCATAGATTGACGAACGTGCTCCTCCTTGCTTGTTGATGTAAAACATGGCCGTGGTGTTGTCGGTGAGAACTAACACACAGCGGCCACGTAGGAGATTGAGAAATGCCTGGCACGCCAGGCGCACCGCCATCAGTTCCCGAACATTGATGTGTAGGGCTAGCTGAGGTGCAGTCCACAGGCCCTGGGTATGGTGCCTCGTTGAGATGGGCGCCCCAACCCAGAGATGAAGCGTCTGTGACCAGGTGCAGAGAGGGTTGTGGGGCGTGAAACGGCATCCCCTCGCAAACCACATTGTGATCTAGCCACCATGTGAGGGAGGTCAGGACCGAGTTCGGGATTGTGACCACCATATTCAGGCTGTCCCGATGTGGGCGGTATATTGATGACACCCAGGTCTGGAGTGGGCGAAGCCGAAGTCTGGCATGCCTGGTTACGTACGTGCATGAAGCCATGTGACCCAGGAGGTAAGGCACGACCTCACCGTGGTAGTTGGGAAGGGCCTTGAGTCCCTGGATGAGGCTCGTGATGGTGCAAAAGCGATTGTCTGGCAGGACGGCTTGTGCGCGTCTGGAGTCTAGAACCGCACCGATGAATTCTATTCTCTGGGTAGGGTTCTAGAGTGGATTTGTCCTTGTTGAGTAGGATACCCAACTTGTGTTGAATGTGCGCACTATTATGTGGACGTGAGCGCGAACTTGTTCCTTGGTACGACCGCGTACCAGCCAGTCGTCTAGGTACGGGAACACCTGTATCCCTTGCCGACGAAGGTACGCTGCCACAACAGCCATACATTTCGTGAACACTCTTGGGGCCGAGGATAGGCCGAAGGGAAGGACTGCAAATTGATAGTGCACTTTGCTTACTAGGAATCGCAGGAAGCGTCTGTGAGGCGGGTAAATTGCGATGTGAAAGTATGCGTCTTTCATGTCGAGGGCGGCAAACCAGTCTCCAGGATCGAGGGAAGGGATAATGGCCCCCAGAGAGACCATGCGGAACTTCAACTTTACTACGAATTTGTTGAGTCCGCGCAAGTCCAAGATGGGTCGCAGACCTCCTTTGGACTTGGGGATGAGGAAATAACGGGAGTAGAATCCCCTGCCCCTTAATTCCACTGGAACCTCCTCTATGGCCCCCATAGCGAGGAGCGTAGAAACTTCCTGTATAAGAAGTTGCTCGTGAGAAGGGTCCCTGAAGAGGGACGGGGAAGGGGGGGAGGAGGGGGGGATAGAAGAAAACTGGATAGCGTATCCCCTCTCCACCGTGCGGAGGACCCAACGGTCCGAAGTTATAAGGGACCAAGCACGGTGGAAGTGGGAGAGGCGATCCCGAAAGGAGGGGGCTGGATCCTGGGGGATGACTGGGGCGCCGTCCTCGACCGCACCTTCAAAAGTTCTGCCTGGGGCCTGAAGGTGGTCGAGGTGGCCCTTGGTTCTGGCCGGGTTGAGGGCCGGTCCACCTTCTTCTACCACCTCGCCCTCGCCTCCGGGCCGAGTCTTGTCTCTGACGAGGCGGGGGGGGGTAGAAGCGCTGAGGTTGCGGCCTAAATGGCCTGCGCTGGGGGCCCACAACATGCATCCCCAGGGAGCGCATGATTGTTCTCGAGTCCTTGAGGCTCTGCAGGCGGGAGTCCGTCTTATCTGAGAACAATCCATGCCCCTCAAAAGGCAGATCTTGTAGGGTTTGCTGCAGCTCCGGAGGCAAACCCGAAACCTGAAGCCAGGAGATCCTGCGCATAGCGATGCCCGAAGCCAGGGTCCTCGCCGCTGAGTCTGCAATGTCCAAGGAGGCCTGCAAGGAGGTCCGAGCCACCTTCTTGCCCTCCTCTACCATGGCTCCAAACTCTTCCCTGGACTCTTGGGGAATCAACTCCTTAAACTTCCCCATAGAGTTCCAGGAGTTGAAATTGTAGCGGCTCAGTAACGCCTGTTGGTTCGCCGCTCTCAGTTGTAGCCCTCCGGCTGAGTAGACCTTACGGCCAAACAGGTCGAGCCGCTTAGCCTCTTTTGATTTAGGCGCTGCAGCCTGCTGGCCGTGGCGCTCTCGTGCATTCACTGATTCCACCACCAGTGAGCACGGTTGGGGGTGGGTGTACAAGTACCCATAGTCCTTAGAGGGGACAAAGTATTTTCTTTCCACCCCTCTCGCTGTGGGTGGAATGGAGGCAGGAGTTTGCCATATCGTATCCGCATTCGATTGGATCGTGCGGATCAGAGGTAACGCCACCCTCGATGGGGCATCTGCTCCAAGGATGTTCACGATCGGGTCGTGCACCTCCACTATCTCCTCCGCCTGCAGGTCCATATTACGGGCCATCCTACGCAGGAGATCCTGGTGAGCCCGAAGATCTATCGGAGGGGGACCCGTACATGAAGTGCCCGCCACTGCCTCGTCCGGAGAGGAGGAAGAGGATGCCTCCGGTGGTACCGGATCCAAGGGGGGGTCCTGATCCCCTTGCTCTTGGGCCGGGGCATCACCTGCACTTGGGTCCCTGGTGTCGGGTGGCGTGGACACCGAAGCCTCCATGCCTCCTGGCGGAGGCCGAGAGATGGTGGATTCTGGGGCCCTTCTAACCGAGTGACCCGAGCGAGAGGTCGATGGTATTGGAGCCCCTTGTTCTTGGTGGTATGCCCACGGGGTCCAAAACGACCAGTGAGATGGTCCATGAGATTGGTCCTCTGCCATCTCCTGCCAGTGGCCGAAATTTTGTTCATCGGCGCGCCCTTGAGGGGGGTATGCCGATCTCGACAAGTCCTCCGAGGAGCGAGACACCGATCTAGACGGCCATGGCGGTGCCGAGAGAGATGAAACCATCCCGGTGGGCTGCGGTGCCGCACGGTGCCGGTCCGGAGATGATCTATCTCCGCGCGGTGCCGGCGATCGGTGCCGGGACCGCGACCGGTGCCGATGACCTCGTCGGTGCCGGGAGTCGGATCTGGACCTCGACGAGGACCTGGAGTATGCCCGGTGCCGGGAGCGACCCCTCGACGTCGAGCGCCGACCGTAGCGGTGCCGAGAACTACGTCTCGACGTTGATCGGTGCCGACGATCATAGCGGTGCCGAGACGTGGAGCGGTGCCGCGAAGTAGATCTTGGCCGCGAGTACGACCGGTGCCGAGACGATATTCGGCGCCGGGACTGCGAGCGGCGTGGGGACCTGCTTCGGGACCTGGACCGGTGCCGAGGTTCCAGCCCCTGTGATGGTGGGCGCATCAAAGCAGGTTTCCCCCTCGACTGGACCGGGCGAGTCAACGGTGCAGTCGGTGCCGGTGGCTGAGGCGGTGCCGGCTCCGTGAGAGCTATTAAGTCTCTCGCCGCCGCGAAGGTCTCTGGAGTCGACGGGAGGCACTGTATCACCGCCGGCCTGGGGGGAGACGCTATTTGCACCGGACTCAACGGCCTCGGCGCCGGAGTCGACGGTGCCGGAGGCAACTGTTTCCGTTGCTCCACCGGTGGACGCGGCTCTACCCCCGACACTGGGGGAGCTGGCGTCTTCGGCACTGATGTCCCCGTCTTATGGGCTTTTTTATGCCCTGGGGATAAGGACCGGCGCCGAGGCACTTGCTGTGTCTGCGGTGCCGACGAGGTCCGGTGCCGGGGAGGCTTGTCTGACGCCACTCGCGTGGTCGTCGCAGCCGGTGCCGCCGGGGCACTGCGCACCGAGGTGCTAGGTGCCGGGGCCTTGCTCGTGGAAGGAGCGTCCGGGCTAAGAGCCGCCTCCATCAGAAGTTGCCTGAGCCGAAAGTCCCGCTCCTTCTTCGTTCTCGGACGAAAGGCCTTACAGATTTTACACTTGTCTGTCTGGTGTGACTCTCCCAGGCACTTCAGACAAGATTCGTGCGGGTCGCTCGTGGGCATAGGTTTAGCGCAGGAGGCGCACAGCTTGAAGCCGGGAGCGTTGGGCATGAGCCCGGCCCCGCGGCCGGGGGAGAAAGGGGGGAGACGACCCCCTTAACCCCCTGGACTATTTAGAACAACTTTACAACTACTTAACTAACTTACAACAAACTCTAAGACTATAACTATAACTACAACTATGATACAACAAGAAAAGCTAGGGAAAGTGGAGAACAGCTAAGCAGCGCTCCACAGTTCCAACGACCGTCAGGGGCGGTAAGAAGGAACTGAGGGGGCGCCGGGTCGGCTGGGGTATATATTCAGCGCCATGAAGGCGCCACTCTAGGGGGCTCCACAGCCGACCCGCCGGTGTTGCTAGGGTAAAAATCTTCCGACGATCGTGCACGCGGCGCGCACACACCTAATGGAATGGATATGAGCAAGCACTCGAAGAAGAAAGTGTCTTACCATCTTCAAGTGCACCCAGAACTGGAAGAGCAGAGGGGAAAGGAATTCTGAAACTGACGGGGGAGTGATATTCTATCACTGTTAGTAGGGAGACTAGTATAGAACAGTTACTACTTGTCCTGTTTCTCTGTTCTGTTAGCATCTGATACGCTGCAGCCCACACAGGGGCATTATCAGTTGCTCAACAACCAGCAAACCTGTGAGGGAAAAGAAACAGGACAAGGGAGGACTTGTTGCTGATTTCGTCACAGAATCTCAACAGAGACTGAATAAGACAGTGAAGCAAAGATTTTATGCTCCAGGATAAAAATGAAAGAACAGGGATAAATCTAGGGAACACATGGACAGAGAAGAGGACATCCAGGAAAAGATATCAGACATACGGCAGAAACAGACCAACTTACTGGAGAACACTGTTATACTTTGCATGACATGGCTAGGTTGGGGTACTGTACGTGAGCAGTCTGCCAAGAACACAATACTGAGAAACCCCTTTCACTTCCCCCAACTACAAGGACAGGCCTTTCCCATGCCATTCTACCCCCACAAGACAAAAACAACAACTACAAGCCTGTACATTTTTACACATTGTGCCTCCCCTGCCCCAAAGATGAGTGCACTCAGCAATTTAGGCACGTCTGCCCCATTTCCACTGGTTTAAAATTTGCACTGTGTTCTCTCTATTGTTAAATCAATTTAAAAAAATCGGGGGGGGGGGGCTGGTTTGATTTTTTTATTTTATTTTATTTAAAAGCATTGCTGACTAATTTCATTGAGGTACAATTCCCCGTAATAACATGCATTCCTAGTAAAACAGCTTTACAAATCATATAAATTTCCTTCCCTGACTCCGCAGCTACAATGCTGGTCCCCTGACTAGTTGGGAAAATTTGTAGAGGCACCCAGTCTGGCTGTTCAGAAAGCCCTGGAAGTCTCTCCACCTGTGCCTCCCAGCTCTCAGTGAAGCTCTCTCCCTTGCTCTCACAGATGTTGTGCAAAATACAGAGAGCAGTTATAACATGAGACAGATATTTCTCAGAAGTATCCAGCCTTTTTATGAGTCACCTCCCCCTTCCCTTCAGTCTACTAAATGCACACTCCATTGTCATTCTGCAGCTACTCAGTGTATAGTTAAACAGCTACTTTCTTCTATCCAAGTGTCCACTAAAAGGCTTCATAAGCCAAGGAAGGAGAGTTTGATAAGCAGAGTCTCCCAGGATGACTGAAGGAATCACAACACTATTAATTGTCCACAGTAGTACTGAGAGCATAAGTAAAAATTTTCATTGCCTAAAACTGGTGTGATCCCGGGATCATGGAACTCTCCAGACCACCCCATGTTAATATCTCAACCTACCATGGTAATCAACTAGATCAGGGGTAGGCAACCTTTCAGAAGTGGTGTGCCGAGTCTTCATTTATTCACTTTAATTTAAGGTTTCGCGTGCCGGTAATACATTTTAACATATAATACAGACTTACAGAGAGAGACCTTCTAAAAAATAACTAAACTATTGTTGTATGTAAAGTAAACAAGGTTTTCAAAATGTTTAAGAAGCTGCATTTAAAATTAAATTAAAATGCTGATCTTACGCCACCAGCCTGCTCAGCCCGCTGCCAGCCTGGGGTTTTGTTCACCTAGGCTGGCAGCAGGCTGAGCGGGGCCTGCGGCCAGGACGCCGGCTGGCAAGGGGCCGGCAGCCGGGACCCCAGACCTGGGGGGGGGAGGTTCAGGGGTCAGGGCAGAGGGCTGGGGGTGTGCAGGGCAGAAGGCTGGGTGTGGGGGGGGGGGAGAAACGGGGTCCGTGCAGAGGGCTGGGTGTGGGGTTCAGGGGTCCGTGCAGAGGGCTGGGTGTGGGGGGGGTTCAGGGGTCAGGACAGAGGGCAGTGGGGGTGTGGGGGGGTTCATGGATCCGGGCAGAAGGCTGGGTGGGGGTCAGGGCAGAGGGCTGGGGGTGTGTGGAGGTGCAGGGCAGAAGGCTGGGTGTGTGGGGAGGGTTCAGGGGTCAGGGCAGAGGGCTAGGGTGCTCGGTTCGTGGGGATGCTCCCAGCCCCCTGCCCTGAGTGGCTCATGGCAGGGGGCTGGAAGGGATATGCCCTGTTCCACCCCTTTCCCCAAGGCCCCGTCCCTACCTCTTCTCTGCCTCCTCTATGGAGCAGCGAGAATGCTGCCACTCATCCCCCTCCCCCTCGCAAGGGCCATCAGCTGACCAGCGCAGGGAAGGAGAGGAGGAGGGGCAGGAAAGCACCATGCTGGGGGAAGAAGCGGGGGAGGGGGAAAGCTTGGCTGTCGCAGGACCAAGCTTCTGCTTCCTGCCTCCACAGGGGAGAGCGGTGGGCGGGGGTCTGAGTGGGGCTGGGGGCCGGGACCTCGGCAGGCAACAGGGTACCACTCAAAATCAGCTTGCGTGCCGTGTTTGGCACGCGTGCCGTAGGTTGCCGACCCCTGAACTAGATCTTGCATCATCATAGAGAAATACCTTTTTCTGTTCATGAACTCTGAAGCCTACTTTTCGAGGATGGAGAAGGGTTGCAAAATAAAAGGGGCCCAATGATCTGGATACAATTCAGGAACCCTAACTGTGCAAATCTATCAATCTCCTGTGCACCTTCTTAATACTAGCACAAACCTGCATGACAGCAGCCCTTACAGTTGACCTGCCATCACTGAACTGCTTAGCTACTGACTGACAACAATTGGGGATGGCAAGCTTCTAGATGGCCATGGCCACATGCTTCTCTGTACTGAGGGGAATTCTCATGTTGGTGTTCTGCCACTCTAGTGTGTGCTCTACGCAGATCTCTAGGAATGCAGCCTTCTGTACCCTGAAGTTCTGCGGCTGCTGCTGGTCATCCAAACTCCCACTATTTTGTCCCACCAATGTTGGTTGACCAAGCCTAGAAGCAGCACTCCACCAAGTAAAGCCATTCCAGGAAAAGATCATGCAAAAGTTAAATGCTCAATTTCATCCTCCTTCTCCTCCAGTAGTATTCACATGGCTTCTGGGAGACTATACTCGTAGCTAGCTGTCTCCCAACTCATGCAGCCAGACTGTCATAGAATCATAGAATATTAGGGCTGGAAGAGACCTCAGGAGGTGATCTAATCCAATCCCCTGCTCAAAGCAGGACCAACCCCAACTAACTCATCCCAGCCAGGACTCTGTCAAGCCGGGCCTTAAAAACCTCTAAGGATGGAGATTCCACTGCCTCCCTAGGTAACCCATTCCAGTGCTTCACCACCCTCCTAGTGAAATAGTGTTTCCTAATATCCAACTTAGACCTCCCCCAATGCAACTTGAGACCATTGCTCCTTGTTCTGTCATCTGTCACCACTGAGAAAAGACGGTTACTCACCGTTGTAACTGTTGTTCTTCGAGATGTGTTGCTCATATCCATTCCATTAGGTGTGCGCGCGCCGCGTGCACGATCGTCGGAGAATTTTCTACCCTAGCAACACCGGCGGGTCGGCTGTGGAGCCCCCTAGAGTGGCGCCTTCATGGCGCTGAATATATACCCCAGCCGACCCGGCGCCCCCTCAGTTCCTTCTTACCGCCCCTGACGGTCGTTGGAACTGTGGAGCGCGGCATAGCTGTTCTCCACTCTCCCTAGCTTATTTAGTCATTCACAGTTATAGTTATAGTTCTAGTTGTTTATAGTTAAGTAGTTGGTTTTTTCACTTGTTACTAGTTGTTATATAGTTCAAGGGGATTAAGGGGGTTGTCTCCCCCTTTTTCCCCCGGCCGCGTGGCCGGGCTCATGCGAAAAGGCTCCCGGCTTCAAGCAGTGCGCCTCCTGCGCTAAGCCTATGCCAACGAGCGACCCGCACGACTCCTGTCTGAAGTTCTGTCATCTGTCACCACTGAGAACAACCTAGCTCCATCCTCCTTGGAACCCCCCCACCCCCTTCAGGTAGTTGAAGGCTGCTATCAAATACCCTCTCATTCTTCTCTCCTGCAGACTAAATAACCCCAGTTCCCTCAGCCTCTCCTCGTAAGTCATGTGCCCCAGCCCCATAATCATTTTCGTTGCACTCCGCTGGACTCTCTCCAATTTCTCCACATCCTTTCTGTAGTGGGGGGACCAAAACTGGACGCAATACTCCAGGTGTGGCCTCACCAGTGCCGCATAGAGGGGAATAACCACTTACCTTGATCTGCTGGCAATGCTCCTACTAATACAGCCCAATATGCCGTTGGCCTTCTTGGCAACAAGGGTACACTGCTGACTTATATCCAGCTTCTCGTTCACTGTAATCCCCAGGTCCTTTTCTGCAGAACTGCTGCTTAGCCAGTCGGTCCCCAGCCTGTAGCAGTGCATGGGATTCTTCCTTTACAAGTGCAGGACTCTGCACTTGCCCTTGTTGAACTTCATCAGATTTCTTTTGGTCCAATCCTCCAATTTGTCTAGGTCACTCTGTACCCTATCCCTACCCTCCAGCATATCTACCTCTTCCCCCAGCTTAGTGTCATCTGTGAACTTGCTGAGGGTGCAATTCATCCCATCATCCAGATCATTAATAAAGATATTGAACAAAATTGGCCCCAGGACTGACCCCTGGGGCACTCCACTTGATACCGGCTGCCAACTAGACATCAAGCCATTGATCACTACCCGTTGAGCCAGACAATCTAGCCAGCTTTCTATCTACCTTATAGTCCATTCATCCAATCTTGCTGGCAAGAATATTGTGGGAAATGGTATCAAAAGCTTTGCTAACGTCAAGATATATCACATCCACTGCTTTCCCGATATCCATAGAGCCTGTTTTCTCATCATAGAAGGCAATCAGGTTGGTCAGGCATGACTTGCCCTTGGTGAATCCATGTTGACTGTTCCTGGTCACCTTCCTCTCCTCCAAGTGCTTCAAAATGGATTCCTTGAGGACCTGCTCCATGATTTTGCCAGGGACTGAAGTGAGGCTGACCGGTCTGTAGTTCCCGGGTTCTCTTTCTTCCCTTTTTTAATGTAGGCACTATATTTGCCTTTTTCCAATCGTCCAGGACCTCTCCCGATCACCCTGATCAGTATCTCTGGAGCCCACTGTTTGTATTAATGGTTGTCAATATTGTGGCACTCAGCAGTACTTCCTGCATGTTGCCTTACAGAAGTTTAAAAATGGTACTTAACCGCTAAAACTGGATAAATGTGGGATATCAGGAAAAGAATCATTATTACCTTGAACTCAACTCCCAGAATTCTAGTAGGTTCAGGTGAGTATTCAAAAGAATAGATAGTTTCATCCTAAAGACTAAGTACATATGTGCAGCTAATTAAATGTTGTCACACATGGAATGGAATACAACAATTATTTAACATTACATAACAGTACACAGTTCTTCGACTAAGTAGTGCACAGGTGTAGCTCCACTGAATCACCACAAGGAAGCTGCAAACATGCCGTGCATTATCTACTTAAACAGGAATTGGGCTAGTACTTATTGGCAGGGCTTGTGCTGCTTTATGATGTGTTTGTACAGTGGCTACCAAAAAATTACTACATAACATTAAATATTCAGTATGAAAATGCTAGGAGTTCTTTAATGACCAGATAGTCAACCAATTTCTTCTACAGCACACTTTTCCCCTTGGATGTCTTCCATCCAAGACATAGACAAAACCTGTTTAGTTTGGATGTGACCTTGTCAGATCTAAAAGTACAACTGCAAGCTTTAATCCTCCATTAAAAAAGCTAAGCAACTGTCTAATTCAATCTCCTTTTTTATCTAGATATAGTGCATTTACATTCTTCGACCCCACTTTTTTTCTGACTGCATCTCTCGCCTTCCTGGCTTCCTTAACTTTAATCTCTTTCACATCCTTGCTTCTGCATCGCTCTCCATTCCACCTTTTTATGGCTGTTGGATTTCCTTCCATTTCCCAACATACTTAGAGCCAATCAATGTTGTTTCTTAAATTGTTCAGATACAATTAGATCGTGACACAAGGTCTCCCTCTACACACTGGGCTCAATTCACCTCTGCATCCATGGGGATTACAATTTGCAACCTCTTGCACTGCTTCTGCAAATGCACCTAAGAGGAGATTCCAGGAGGTCAGGCAGTGGTATCATTGTCACCCTCTGCCAACCTAGGTCAGCTCTGCTCTCCAGCTAGGGTTCTACAGGAACCATATTAGCACAGGCTGCAAGGAAGATATGCTCCCAGGAACTCTGGCCATGCCCTTCTTTGACCACAATTGTCCAATTTGTGGGCAGTGCCTAACAGACTTTCTCCCCCTCCTTTCCCCTCAGCACAGCCTGCACCTTGCACTGCTCATTCGGACTCTGTACACCTAAGGCCACAGCCTGTGTTTCAACAGTAGAATCCAAGTAAACTGGGACCACTGACCGTGCTGCTTCAATGCTAGCACAAATGGCAAGGGCCCCAAGATTAAGCCTAAATCTGGATAGGTCATGACCAGGCTTTTTGATATGGGAAAGTTTTACCAATTATACGGATATACAAGCGTAGAGTATGTGAGGGAGGGAAATTCAGCATAACCCAAGGTATGAATTCAAACAGGTATGGTTATAGCAGTATAACTCCCCTGTGAAGACACATTTATTGCAGTAGGAGTTCGCCTTTTTTGTTTATTTGCATTACACTTCTTCACAAATGACAAACTAAACTAAAAAAAGCTACCCTTATAAAGGGATAGGAATGTCCACACAGGGTTTAAACTGGTATGACTATATCAGTTTAAATTTACATCTTGTGAGATATATTGAAGGTTTTTTTCCTGTGTAGCCAAGGTCTAAAATTCATACACAGCCTTCCTTAAGTCTCTCACCATTCCAGTTGGTAAGCTGATTGTCCCTGTTACAGGGACAGGTGCCTCCTGAGCACCAGTCGTCATTCACCGCTGCCCTGCTACAATTTCTCCCCTCTTCAAGGCCCCTTAACTCACAGACAGGTAATTAAAATATCCTCCCCCTCTTTGGGTCCCATTTGTTGAGTCCTTATAAACTGGCCCTCCAGACTTCAACCCCAGTTCATTCACTCTCCCCCTTTAGGTAGGGAGTCCCCAGCCCTTCCTCCCAGAGCAAAGTCCCAATTCAAAGTCTCTCAGGCTTTATGTCAGTACAGGTCTCTAGCAAAAAGTCTTCTGCTCACTATCACAGCTTCCTCAGTCTCAGCGTCTTCTCTGTAAGAGCCTTTTTCACACTCCACAGTTTCTCTATAATTTCCTGAGTTTTCCCCCTTCACTGCAGCCTCCTGCTGCTCTTTATAGGGCAATCACCCTGATCTCCTCCACGAGTAGTTCATTCTGTAATCAGGGTTGGCTATTCCCATGCATTAAGGGATGAGCCACCCGGTTACACCCCACGACAGAGACCTCATTATAGTAGCAGACCATCACTCCTATGTTCCTATAAATAATTTCCGGGACTATTTGCAGGAGCAGGACTACCTATAGAAAAAAATAGAGACAACACAATCCTAATCTATTTCACTTGTTCTGGCAAGCACCTCTAGGGAAAGTCTGGTGTGAGACAACAGGTACAGTTCTCCACTAGATTTTCATACACAGTTAATGACCTGTAACAATTTGAACTCTTGCAAAAGGATTTTCTTTCAAAACTGGTTTAACTAGTTATCTGTTTTCTTCGTAAAGTGAGTAATATCTGTTTTTGTTTGTAAAGGTGTTATCCCTGCTTGTTGTACAAAGAGTGTTTTGGGGGTTAATTTGCAAGGCTCAATCAGCCATTCTTTACAAATTCTTAAGACTTTTTACCAGTGTTTTAAAATTGGAAAAGAAAATTTATTGAGATTACATTTTCTATTGTCTCAGGGGTACTATTTAATGTTTAGTCCATTTGCCTGTCTAGAATTAGGAGACAACTCAGAAATGAAAAGTTTGTTAGTTAATTAACTTATGAGACAGTATAGGATTACCTTTGTTCATTGGCTGATATTTTAGAACTGCTATCTCTTCCATCTGAAGAGAAGAAAAGTAATAGTCTATAGAACTATGTAACAGGGTGGCCTATCCCTTTAAGGTCCAGTAGGCCTGGATTCAATCAGCCCCACCTGTGCTATAATTAATTGCCCCTCAACCTAAGGGGGCTGAACTAATTGGGGTCAGGTGACAGACAAACACCTGGGCCTCATAAAAGGTGTGAGAAAACATCATTTGGAGAAAGAGCCACAGGGAGGAAGTTGGGCTCCTTTGGAAGGCCCTCAAGTACAGTCTAGAACAACTTCAGCAAAATAGCCTGGGAGTCCATGCTCTATCCTAGAGCGGGGAAGACTGAAAGGCAACCTATAGGGGACAAGACTATGACGGGACTCCAGAGAAGCAGCCTGGGAATCAAGTTCTATCCCAGAGCACAGACACAAACTGAGCCTGGTGGGTGGGTTGAAGAGGAGCCCAGTGGGGCAGAAGAACCATTTATTTGGACTTTAATTACACCAGAAGGTGACTGAACTCAGTCACCCAGACAGAGGACTGAGCCATGGAAATCCTTGGGAGACACAAAATATGCTGCTGAGGGGAAACTGAGGTAGGCAGTGCCTGCAATGCCACATTTGACCATGACAGGGGGATACTAGAGGGACGGCATGCCCTATGACAACTCAACTTTAATAAGAAACCATCTTTTGTAAGTCTTGAAGGAACAGCAGTCCTCAAAACTCAATCAATGGGCCATCCAAGAAGGCATTATTAAACTAGGAGTCTATTCCGCATTAGGTCATCCAAGTGCCAGAAGTTTTATCTTTGCCAAAGTAAATGAAAGAAGATCAAGGAAGCCTAGTCCTGGAATGGAGAAGATTGAATTTTCTCACAAACAGTATCCAGCAGACCATAATAAAAGATGACAATACTCATTCCAACTCCATGCCAATCATGATCTGCTTTGTGGCAAAAAAATTAAACATTAGGATTCAATAAATAACACTACCAAAACCAAAAAAGTTATGTCTAGCTTCTAAATATTCCCAGCTAAACTAGCAAGCATGTAGTGTAACATTAAAATAGGTACTACTCAAAATTTATCTGTTTTACAACAAAAAACTGGCAGAAAGTTTTATATCTTTACAATCGCCTCTTGCTCTCTGCAAACACTATTCCATTATATTTTTCTAGTACACAGCTGAATACAGCAGCTGTGAGACTAAGAAATGCCAGTAACCAATTAGGCTGGCATAAACCTTGTCTCGCATATAAAGTGAGATTCAATTTCAAATGCTGAAGCACAATAGGCAAATGAATCTGCAGAGAGTTGTTGAAAGGCATCAGTCCTTGATTCATAGTCCATTTTCTGGAGTCAGAGTATTTAAAAATCTCAAATATAAGAATTTTTATTAAAATGCATTTGGTAGGGTAAAGATAGAAAAATAATTAGATAAAGAATATTTTTCTACAACATAGACATCTCCAAAAGAAGGGGGGGAGGGAGAGGGAATGCAGCAGCTGTTCCTGATGCACTAGGATTTCAAACTCAATGTTTCTTCAATTTCTGTTTCCTATAATCACAGGATTGTGATTCACATTACAGCACAACAGCTTCCCAAAAAGTCCCACTGCTACAGATATCAGTCTAACTGAGAAGAATGCCTATATTATCCGTATAAGTAAACTTGTGTTGCACAGCATACAGTTACTTCCCACAAGCTGGAGTACTTATACTACATCTCTCATATCTACACATTGTACATGTCATCTGGATTTAAAATTACTAAAATACAGTTAGCTTAGCTTTTAGCCACATTCTTCCAACACACATACCCTGTGCGTTTCGGACACCCTAGGTATAAAAATGAAGAAAGTCAGCCACACACCCTTCATTTTCCAGAGACAGTATGGAAAGCCTGAAGACAAGTGAGCAGGTAAGGCAAGTGCAAACATTCAGAGAAATTTCTTGAAGACTGGATAATAGTGCAGGAGAAAGTTTAGGAATAAGGAGAAATTGCAAAAACCCTTTGGCCAAATTAAACATCCCAACTAACTCCTAAATTCAGTCAGTGATACTGAGTAAGTGTGTGCACTGAATTGTACATTGTTTTTTTTAACCCACATCTGCATTGGATGTTTTTTACCAAGAAACTCCTTGAATCTGCCCTAATTCTGGAGGAAATGACCCCATATGGGACCAACACTTTAGAATCTTTCTAACAGATTTCAGTATATTACGCAAGCTACCCATCAGCATTGAGCCAGCAATGATAGGACGAAAAAATGTCAAAATGGTTTGTTAAGAATAATTACACTATGCTAAGGCATTTTCCCCACAGGAGAATTTTAGGCATTTTCCCCACAGGAGAATTGCACGCACCCTATGATGCTTATAGATTGGCTCCAATGCTTTCCTTCCTGCTAGAGTTTTCGTAGAGAGTAATGGGAGGATTAGAGAGCAAATGTGATGTTTTATTGTGTATCATCAGACCTGGAATCTTTGTGTGGAATTGGAATTAACCTGTTCTATTAGTTTTGTATTTGTTACTTGGGGCTGTATGGTTGTTTGAGAGGTATTCAGAAGCTTCTCTACAGCACAGTGCTTTAAGTCGGGATTTCAAATTGCACGCGGAAAAATGTAAACAGTGTCCCTTGTAGATCATTAGAACTTCTGTTCTTTTGTTTTTGGTGAAGGGCTGCACTCCTTTTTCCTGGCTTAAGCTTGCTGGGACAGTGAGAAGTAACTTAAAATTAGTATGTGACCTCAAAACCAGCTAACTGTTTGTAATAGTTCCAGGCTAAGGTGGCATGAAAATGGGAATTGCTGGAGGCAATTTTCATGAAAGAAAACAAAGAACTTTAGTGTAATATTTCTGACCTTCCCTCTTAAAGAATGTGGGAGGTGTTACTCTAGTTCAGACCAGTGGTCTTCGACAGTGGTCAGCACTAGATGCTTCATAGGAAGTTGCAAGAAAACCTAAAGCAGATGTTTACCTATTCTAGGTAGCTATACAAGTACCTACATAGGCCTCATCACTGGAATATCCATGTGCCTCCCATTCCTTAAAAGATGACAGGGTCTAATTGTGGAATAGTTTGTCAATAGGCAAGAGGTATCCTCACCTCATCAGTCAATGTTGATATAATCAGTCAATTATAACAAGATAATGTTCATGTTAAACATATCTGGCCATGTTATAATCCTCTGAAAATTTTCATTTCCACAGTAAAAGTACAATTGTACATTGAAAAAATTCTCCTGAAAAATACTCTGAAAATACTATATAAAACAATTATGTTAAAAGAGAGAATATTGAGGTTGTAAAATCAAGCCCACCAAAGTTAGGAAATACCAGAATTATAGTAGACCATGCAACCTTACCTCTGCCCCCATATGCACATTACGATATAGGCTCCAATTAAAATGATGACATTGTTTTCTTCCACAGAACTTGAGCCTCATTCAGTGCGTAGGATAGATAATGCTCCGTGAATTAATCAGCTTTACATAGAGGGCAAGGCTGTTGCATATGAAACACTACCTCATTCGCTACTTAAATTGGAAAAAGTGTGTTGCTAATAAGGCATGGGTCTGCAGGAAGAGAAAAAACGATCTTGTGGTTAAAGCACTTAAATACCTAGCAAAAGAACTGGGACCTATCCTTAGCTCTGCCACAGATTTCTTATGTGATTCTGGGCAAAACATTTAAGACCAAAATTTCCACAGATGGCCTCTACTGTGTTTCTATATTTTGGCATCCAGTCACACTCCTGGAGCCCAATCTTCTTCAAGTGCTCAGCAGTCACACTAAGTTAAAGTCACTGAGAGTTATGAATCTTCAGCAACTGTGAAAAGTCAGACCCTAAGTGTCACCCAATCACTGAAACACTCAGTAGAGACACTTGCAAATTTTGGCCTTAAATCTGGACCTCAGATCCCCCATCTGTAAAATGATTTTGCCTCCCTACCTCACATGGGTGTTGTAAATATTAAATGTTTAAATGTCTGTGGGGTGCAGGAACAACACACAATGAGGAGCATAATAAAAAAAAATTCAACAGCTGCCTCAATCACTGAGCACCATCTATGCTGTGCACTCAATGAGAGAGGAGTCCTGTAGGGATAAAAAGGCAGTCTCTAATTACATTATATGCAATCATAATGCATATATTACTTTCCTCCCTGTGAAAGATTGCATAGGCAACCCTCTATTCTGACATTTCCTAACTTGCCCTATGCAGTTTATTCCACAGACAAGAACTGAGGCACCAAAACAGGCATCAAGCTCTGGAACACCAGCATATCAAGATAGATGCTGAACTACTTTAAGTACTAATGCTGCTGGAGCACCAAGACAGGCACTGAAGCATCAACAAAAGAGCCACAGGTGCCAAAATGGAGGCTGAGCGCCAAGCACACACTGGCACAGAGGCACCGGTAACACCCAAAAACAGTCACTGAAGTGCCAAGGTGAGCGCCAAAGTATAAAACTGCCATAGCTGGAGAGCTAAAGCTCAAGAGAAAGAACTAAGCTCCACTCCATTTCTTGCACTCATGCTACACTTCAGATAAGAAGCATAGCCCAATTTTGGGAGTACCAGTCATACTAGGTTCAAGCTTGCTACATTGGTGCTCCTCCCCCATAAGGATTACCTGGAACTGTATTCTATTTCTACTATATGTTTTGTTTGCTTCTCTTACACTTTTAAGTCTTCCCACATTTCAATCAACTGTTCTGCTGACTTTTCATTTTACAAGTATGTCTATGAATTTCCCAGTACATACAGAACACAAGTTTGCATAGTTTCCTCTTTTACAGAGGCTTTTTGGTTACACATCCCTTTGATGCATGTCTGAGTTTTTAGTTTTCATTTTCTTTTATTTGAAAACCCTGAGAAATTTTCCTGCTTCAGATTCCTAGACTCCTGAGAACCTATTCTTCCATTTATTAATTTTAAACCAGATCCAATTGCCATCTATCCAGTGACTTCAAATGACACTTCCACAAGTTTTTCATCATTTTGACACAACAGATTTGAGTAGAAAACTGGATCTTCCATTTCAGCTACTAGAACAGGGGTCGGCAACCTCTGGCACGCAGCTCGCCAGGGTAAGCACCCTGACGGGCTGGGCCGGTTTGTTTAGCTGCCACGTCTGCAGGTTCGGCTGATCACGGCTTCCACTGGCCGCTGTTCACCGCTCCAGGCCAACGGGGTCTGCGGGAAGCAGCGCGGGCCGAGGGATGTGCTGGCTACGGCTTCCCGCCACCCCCATTGGGCTGGAGCGGCGAACCGCGGCCAGTGGGAGCTGCGATCGGCCGAACCTGCGGACGTGGCAGGTAAACAAACCAGCCCAGCCCGCCAGGGTGCTTACCCTGGCGAGCCGTGTGCCAGAGGTTGCCGACCCCTGTACTAGAATATAAAGAAACAAACTTTTGCATCAAAAAGTAATTTTTTTTAATTAATTTTAAATTAGTTGCCCTTCAATTTCAGTGTATTTTCTCTACTACTGGTGTTATGAGACAGAGAGAACAGAAGCTCCAGATCTACCTTCTCTATACCATTTATTGTTTTATATACTTGTATCGTCTCCCTTTGAATGTCTCACTTTTCCAGGATAAAAACTCCCAATCTTATTCTCTCTTCATCCAGTTTTTCCATGCCCCTATCATTCTCACTGCCCATCTCTGAACCCACTCCAATTCTGATATTTCTGTGTGAGATGAAGTGACCAGTATTGTACACATTATTCCAGAGGAGAGCAAACCACTGATTAAAACAATGACGTTATAATATTGTCCGTATTAACCATCCCATTATTTTTGCACCCTAGCATTTTGTTGTGTGACTGACACACAATGAGCAAGAGGTCTTTACTGAACTGTCCACGATGCCAAGATCCTTTTCCTAAGTTGATACTGTTCATTTAGAACTAGGTAAAGTGTAGGCTCAATTTTTTTCTTCCAATATACATTATTTTGCATCTATCAAAACTGAACATAATCTGCCATCATGTTGCCCATTTACTTTGCTTGGGTAAGTCCCTGTCTTCTCTGGACTTGACTAACAAACAGTTTTGTGTCAAATCCCTTCAAAAACTTCTTCAGTTGCTTTTAAAGGTAGAGTGCCCCTCTCTAGTGTTAGTTGTCGCATACAATGTTTTGATTAAGATCCTTTTGTTGCTCAGTACAATTTCAACATAGTTATGATATTTAGAAACAAATGTAGAGACACAATCAAATATCTTTCTTTTTCAACCAAACTCCCGGAAGCTGATGACACACATTTTTGTGGTTGTGTAAGAGTTTTGAAATGTCCATAATATGCTTTAAGATGGTGTTGGTCATTACTTCTTTCTCAATAAGTTCTAAATACCCATAATTCAAACATTTAGGATGATCTGACCACTTCTATATTCCCCCGCATTTTATTTTTGTTGCTTGAGCAAATGGCAGAGATCTCCCTGACAGTTTTCTCAACCTTCTTGGATATTAACTTCAACTTTCTTAGATGTTATCTTCAGCAACTTGGACATAACATTCCCCAACTGAAAAGTAACTTGCTAAAGATGCAAAAACTAACAAAGAAATTTTTTTAAGTACATCAGAAAGCCTGCCAAACAGGCACTGGGGCCACTAGACAAAGGTGCTAAAGGAGCACTTAAGGAAGACAAGGCCGACGCAGAGATGCCAAATGAATTCTTTGCATCAGCCTTCACTGCAGATCAGAGTTATTTGGGGGGGGGGGGGAGCAGGGTGCATCAAATCTGAAGTACTGTCACACATTAATGTGTCAATAGAAGAAGTTTTAGAACAAACTGATAAATTAAACAGAAAGAAGTTACTAGGACCAGATGGTATTGACCCAGGAATTCTAAGGAACTCAAATATGAAATTACAGAACAATTAACTGTAGTATGAAACCTATTGCTGAAACAAGCATCTGTACCAGATGACTGGAATGTAGCTAATGTAACACCGATTTTTAAAAAGGCTCCAGAGGTGATTCTGGCAATTACAGGCCTCTGAGCCTAACTTCAGTACTGGGCAACATAGTAGAAACAGTACTAAAGAACAGAATTATCAAACAAATAGATGAACATGATTTGTTGGGAAAGAGTCAACACAGCTTTTGTAAAAGGAAGTCATGCCTCACCATCTACTAGAATTCTTTGAGGGTGTCATCAAGCATGTGGATAAGGGCGTGTAACACCACTTCCTGCTAGCACCAAGTGTTAGGTCTTGTCTACACTGGCAAGTTTCTGCGCAGTAAAGCAGCTTTCTGCAGTGTAACTCCCGAGGTGTACACACTGCCAAGCCACTTAGTGCACAGAAACTGCGCAGTTGCAGCGCTGTAAAAAACCACCCGACAAGAAGTGGTTTTCTGCGCTGTGAGTACAGCACCGCGGTGCCAGTATAGACACCCTGGTCGATTACAGCACTGCGATTGGCCCCCGGGAGGTGTCCCACAATGCCTGTTCTTGCCTCTCTGGTCATCGGTTTGAACTCTACTGCCCTGCCCTCAGGTGACCAATCATCATCCCCACCCTGTAAATTCCTTTGGAATTTTGAAAGTCCCCTTCCTGTTTGCTCGGTGATGCGTGCAGTGTTCTCAGCGCATCTTTCCAGGTGGCCATGCCTGCTCCATGCACCAGGTGATCCCCTGCTTGGAGCAATGCCGAGCTGCTGGACCTCATCAGCATTTGGGGAAAGGAGGCTGTCCACTCCCAGCTGTGCTCCAGCCATAGGAATTATGATTCCTAAGGACAGATTTCACAATGCATGACAGAAAGGGGCCATGACCGGGACACACTGCAATGCAGGGTCAAAGTGAAGGAGCTGCGGAACACCTATCACAAGGCATGGGAGGCAAACCGCTGCTCCGGCGCTGCGCC
Source organism: Chrysemys picta bellii (assembly GCF_011386835.1). NCBI lineage: Eukaryota > Metazoa > Chordata > Testudines > Emydidae > Chrysemys > Chrysemys picta. The sequence continues at coordinate 38,951,628 of NC_088796.1, read as the reverse complement.
CACGCGCTGCCGGTTCTACAAAGAGATGGACGCGATACTCGGTGGCGACCCCAACTCCACTACGAAGGCCATACTTCGGTGGCTCGTGTGCCCGACTGGACTGAGGCAGGAGAAGGAGATCTTGGACGAGGGTGCGGAGGGGGACCCATATGCAGAGGACAACTCAGAGGTCAGAGATGCATGCAGCCAGGAGCTCTTTTCTACCCCGGAGGAGGCTAGCTGTTGGATCTTGGAGAAGCGCAAACAGTAGAGGAGGCCCCTGGTAAGTTGATTTGATTTGGGGACTCGCTGAAGCAAGTTGTTGGGGGCAGAAGGGTTGCAGAAAGCAGGCTTGTGTCTGCATGATGCATGTACCATCACATGCCTAGTCTGAGCAGCGAAACAGGCTGTTGATTTACTCCTCACTTCACGTAAATCTGCCTCAGAGATTGCCAGGAAACTCTCATGGAGATACTGGGCAATCCACTGCCGCAGGTTCTTTGGCAGAGCTGCTTTGTTTCTTGCCCCATTAACGGTAACTTTCCCGGGCCACTCTGCCTTCACGGGTGGGAGGAGGAACCATTGCTGCACACAGGCGAGCTGCATAAGGGCCAGGGCGGAAGCCACAGTCTTGGAGAAGACGCTCCCTTGATTCCCTGCTCACCTTCAGCAGCGAGATATCTTCCATAATGAACACACCCTGTGGAAAATATGGGGACAGGAATAATTATCAGGCTCCCCTGCAGTGCTGGCTTTCTCCAAGAGCCACGTGCCCAGTGTACAGTGGGGTCCGGGAACACTGATTTACCCTGCCCCTGCGGCTACTCACCATTTTGGGGGTCTTGTGGCTCATGTGTGCTTGTCTGGGATTAGCCAGTTAGTGACAGGTATGTGAATAGTGGCTGTGTTTTAAATCACTGAATCAGTGGTCTGTGTGTTGCAAACAATACTGCTTCTGTAAAATGTTGCGTTTTGGCTTCACAGAGATGATCTTGGGAGCCCAGTCTCCCTCTTTGTTATCGCCAGCTGAATGGCTGCGCAGAATTAGAAAGCAGCCACGAAGAACTAAGGAGGACTTTCTGCGTGACATTATGATGCACTCCACCACCGAGAAACAGGAACTTAAGGAGTGGTGGGACAGCGAGAAGAGGACCAAAAGGAGAACCCGGCATGCCAGAATGAAGCCATGGAGCAGCTCTTAAATATTATGGAGCGCCAAGAGGACAGGCTCCAGGCAATACTAACACTGCAAACCAAGCAGCTCCGCCCCCGCTCACCTGCAGCTACTGTTGCAAAACTCTTTCCCATGTGACCCCCAGACACCCCAACAGACTCTGATCAACCTCTTGGCTCCAGTCCGTACCCGCTGCATTCCACTCCTCCCCCATCACAGTCCAGCCCTGCCGACTCCCAGTACCCACTGCACTCAACACCCATCCCTCTACAGTTTAGCCCTGCTGAAGTACAGTACCCACTGCACTGTATTCCAAAGGAGAAGGCTGGATATGATCCCTGGACATACATAAATCTTTAACCGTCCTGGGACCCCACCTCCTCCTGGGACCTTCCCTTTCCCCCAGCCCCCTCAGTGCTAATGTGTTTTTTTGTTTGACTCTCTTCCAGTTGTTGTTTTTTAATAAAAGAATTGTGTTGGTTTGAAAGCAATCTTTATTCTATTAATTGAAAGCAAACAGACAATTATCTTAAACCTTCATATTGCATTGTCTGCACCAATCGCAATCACCTCCTAGCATTACAAGCACTGCACTCCCAAGCATAGCAACAAATATTAGCGGCTTTCAACTTCAAATCGCTGCCTCAGGGCATCCCGGATCCTTATGGCCCCGCGCTGCACGCCGCTAACAGCCCAGGTCTCTGGCTGTTCAAATTCAGCCTTCAGGTGCTGAGCCTCAGCAGTCTAGCCCTGAGTGCAGCTTTCACCCTTCCCTTCACAAATATTATGGAGCATACAGCACGCGGCTATAAGCATAGGAATATTGTCATCGGCTAGGTCCAGGTTCCCATATAGGCACCGCCAGCCGGCCTTTAAATGGCCCAAACACACTCAACAGTCATTCTGCACTTGCTCAGCCTGTTGTTGAACCGCTCCTTGCTGCTGTCAAGGTGTCCCATGTATGGCTTCATAAGCCATGGCATTAAGGGGTAGGCGAGGTCTCCCAGGATCACAATGGGTATTTCAACTTCCCCTACAGTGATCTTCTGGTCAGGGAAGAAAATCCCTGCTTGCAGCTTCCTGAACAGGTCAGTGTTCCGAAAGATGCGTGCGTCATGCACCTTTCTGGACCAGCCTGTGTTAATGTCTGTGAAACGCCCACGGTGATCCACAAGCGCATGGAGAACCATTGAGAAATAACCTTTCCGATTAATGTACTCAGTGGCTAGGTAGTCTGATGCCAGAATTGGAATATGCATGCCATCTATCCCCCTCTACATTTAGGAAAGCCCATTTGTGCCAAGCCATCTACAACGTCACACACGTTGCCCAGAGTCATGGTCTTTCGAAGCAGGATGCAATTAATGCTCCTGCACACTTTCGTCAACAGGAGTCCAACCATCGACTTTCCCACTTCGAACTTGTTCGCAACCGATCAGTAGCAGGCTGGAGTAGCCATTTTTCACAGTGCAATCGCCACGCGTTTCTCCAATGGCAGGGCAGCTCTCATTTTAATGTCCTTGCGCCGCAGGGCTGGGGCGAGCTTATCACACAGTGCCATGAATGTGGCTTTCCTCATCCGAAACTTCTGCAGCCACTGCTCGTCATCCCAGACGTGCATGACAATGTGATCCCACCACTCAGTGCTCGTTTCCGAAACCCAAAAGTGGTGTTCCACTGTGGTCAGGACCTCCATGAATGCCACAAGCAATGTCATGTTGTAGCTAGTACGTGTGGCGAGATCAATGTCGCACTTCTCTTGCCTTTGTATTTTAAGGAATACCTCCACTGCTACTCGTGACGCGTTAGTGAGAGCGAGCAGCATATTGGTCAACAGTGCGGGATCCATTCCTGCAGACCAAAGAGGCAGAGAGCGCAGTACACAAATCATTGAAAGATGCCGCCAACGGCAGACAGAAGCACAGGGATTGCTGGGATGTGAAGCAATGCATCACAGGGCATTGGAACAGGACCCAGGATGCCCCGTGACTCCCTCTGCCTTCCTATAACTCTTAGCAGCAACAGAAGAAGAGATGCGCTGTGGGATAGCTGCCCGGAGTGCACCGCTCTGAATACCACTGCAAGTGCCGCAAATGTGAACACACTATTGCGCAGGCATCTGACAGTGTGAACACAACAGCGGTTTCCCTTCAGCGCTCTCTGAGCAGCGCTGTAACTGCCGGTGCTGTAACTATGCTAGTGTAGACATACCCTTAGACTGGGTTTTGTACATGAAAGAGCTCAGACTTTCAAACTTCCAACAAAGTTAACACTTACTGAAATCTAATCTTACGTTTAGAATCTTTTTGGAGTGTAGCCTTTTAGAATGGTCCTCTTTTGCCATTATTGTTCATAACTGGAAGATTCTCCTTCAGCTAAAGCTGAACATATTCGTCTATATAATGAATTCCATGAACCATCTATCCTCTTCCAAAATTGTTGCTATCGTATACAAGCAAAAATGGTTGACCATGATGGGGTTTCTTTTAAATGTAATCTTAACTCAATTTCCTGGGTTTGTAATACTTGCTTCTAGGATAGTTTCAAAATCTCTATAATTGTTTTTAACCTTGTATTACTGATGTATACTCTAAACCTTCCTGACACTTTTGCATAGTTTTCCTCTGAGTAAACATTTAAATCATAAACTTGCTAGGAAAAGTAATAAGCCACTTTTTCATTGGATTTGTGCCTACAGGGCCACTGTCAACCTATTCGGATACCTTAAAATTAAGGGCTCACAAATCCAAAGACAGGGCCTACATTTTAGCAGCTTTTCGCTTGCAGCCTAGTCTATTTTTTTCCTTTGTGCAATTTTATACTTCTACTCATTAGTCTTGTCACACCAACCTTAACAGGTCTTTTTCCTCCTTGATGTTGACACCCTTCAGATATTTGTAAATGTATGTCACCTCTTATTCTTTCACACTCCACCCCAAGCTATACATATTAAATCTTAACCATTCTTCATATTTTAATTGCTCCAAACCCTTTTTTAGTTCTAGTTCTGTATATCCTTACCCTTCACATCCCAGTGGATGAAATGGCAACAATACAATATTCATTTAAAAACCTACAAAAACAAGGACCCAACAGTTCAGGGCTGCTATTCATCTTTAGTCAAATGTTATGGTACAGAAAAATAAAAACATTCTTTCAAAATGAAAGACATGGTAAGAGCTAAGCGGATTTAATTTCACCCACAAGCCACCTCTTTGTATGTGTATCTTCTCTTTCCACACACACCTGTATCCTTTTCCCTCCTGTATTTCTCTTACACCCCTCATCCGCTGACATGCTTTAAGTAGCATTTATCTCAGCAACTGGGGAGAGAGGTGCTTCAGAAGAGGAATTAGTGCTTCTGCAGCCACACCAACTCCATAATATGAAAGGGGAAGATCTTAATTTTCTGAAGGGAAGCTTCAGATCAGCTCTTTAGCCAGCAGCTGGGGATCCGGGGAGTAGCATTCTAGCTGCTCCCCAACTAATAGTTCAATCTTGTAAGTGACTGGCCAATGCAAAGAGTAGGGGCTGAGCCAAATCTTCTACTCGGCAGGCTGAGCTACAATGTGGGTTTCTCCATCAGGGAAAAAGGCCATGATTATGTAATCCCAGTGATCACACAGGGGCTTTAAATCCACCATTAGAAGTAGCTTTACACAAGCCTGTGGTATAGAAGTACTGAAGAAAACAAAATTTCTCTAAGGAAGAAGAATTCTATTTTTGACTTTCAAGAGCTATTTATAATCAAACAGTGTAGAAAAGCAGCATAAATATCAGGAAAGGCTGCAAGTTACATTTTTAATTTTAAAGCCAATGTACAGCACAGTAAAAAACTAATGCTTTTTAAAGTTTGAATTACACATGATATGCCATGAACAAGTAACAACACTCTTTGTCATGTCGTCTGCAGGGACTGAACCCAGAATGGCTGAATCTAAGAACATGAGCCTTTACTACTCAAGCTAAAGGGTCATGTCCATTAGCTCAGATGCAGTAGCAAACTCAAAGCTCTTTGTTCTCCAGCTAATGGCTAGACCACATAAAGATACATTGGGTCAGCATGAATTACCCAGGGATAAGGTAACTGAGTCAAGTTATTTGTTAGCACATTTGAGCAGTCTTAAAACCAACCAGGCCTGGTCTACATTTAAAAATGTGACCAACCTAAACTAAAACATTCAGGGATGTGAATTTTTCCCCACCCCGGACTACCCAGTTAAACCATCCTAATCCCTAGTGTAGACATAGTTAGGTCAATGGTAGCATTCTTCCATTGATCTAGCTACCGCCACTCAGAGAGGCAGATTAACTACAGAAACAGAACAACCCCTTCCATTGTTGTAGGAAGCGTCTATACTACGGCGCTATAGAGGTACAGCTAGCTACAGCTGCACCACTCTAGTGCCCAAAGCATAAATAAGGCCTCAATCACAAAACATATCTGTCATCAAAGAGGAGAGCGAAAGTGTTGCTCTTACTTCAAGTTAGCCACAAGGGTCTACAAAACAGCAGGATGACCCAAACTTAACACAATTATATAGGGTCATATTGGACTTTCATCCTTAATATGAAGTTCCCAATGATATCAGTAGAAGTTGCACATATAAAGAATATGATACAGGAGATCTTGACAAATTGAGGCCAGCAGCGCTCTTTCAAGGAGGAGCAATATCAAAATTCTGCAAAATCTAAGGTTTTATTTTAAAAAAATTAAGTTTACAGCACTTATTGTTACAAAGATTACTCTCAGGTAATGTTTTGAAGGTTAACAAGTGTAGTGATGTCGCTATAAGTCTAGGAACTGCTACACAAGATCAGACCCGTAGTCCATCTAGTCCAGTACCCGGTCTCTAAAAATGATCAGGATCAGCTGCTTCAGAGAAAAGTACAATAAACCCTGCAATAGGCAGTTGCAGAATAATATGCCCATAGGGAAAGCTTCTTCCTAAATTCCATCAGTTAAAGACCGGCTTACGTACTGCAGCCAGTGGTTTATATTCCTTCCACCACTCTTGGGGGTTTTTTTTGTGTTTTATTCATTCTTAATATAACACAATATTTCTTCCATCCATGTCAACATTCAATTGTTTTTTTTAATCCTGCAAAGCTCTTTGCCTCAATGATATCTTGTGGCAATGAGTTTCACAAGCTAAATTGTGTATTGCTTATTCTCTTTTATCTGTTTTAAATTAGCCGTCTTTCGATATCACGGAATGTCCTCTTGTTCTTGTATTATGAAAAAAGGTGAATGAAGTGCTTGATCCACCTTCCCCATATCATTCATAGATTCCAAGGCCAGAAGGGACCGTTATCATCTTGTCTGACCTCCTGTATAACACAGGCCAGAAAACTTCCCCAAAATAATTCCTAGAGAATATCTGTTAGAAAAAAATCCAATCTTGATTTTAAAATAGTCACTGATAGACACTTCACTACAACTCTTGGCAATTTGTTCCAATCATGAATTACCCTCACTGTAAAAAATTGCCTTATTTCCAGTCTGAATTTGTCTAGTTTCAACTTCAAACCATTGTATCATATTGTATTTTCTCTGCTAGATTAAACAGCCCATAAAAGCTATCCCTTGGGTACAGCGAATCAGGGTGACTGCCCTGGGCCCTGCACTTTGGGAGTCCCCATGCTTCAATAAAACCACAAGGAGGTAGGCGGGGAGGTGAGGCAGGTGCAGAGCGGGGTGAGGAGGTGAACGGGGAGGCGAGTGGCAGGTGGGCCGGGGCAGGAGGGGGCCGAGAAGCCCCCTACCAGAACCTCCCCCTCCTCATATTACCTACTGCCTGCCAGCAGGCCCCGCCAATCAGCACCTCCCCCTCCCTCTCAGCACTTCCCGCCTGCCATGGTTCAGATGTTTTGCAACGTCAGGAGGCGCTGGGGAGGGAGGGGAGAGAAGCAAGGGTGCAGTGCATTCGGGGGATGGGGACAGAACTGGGCGGGGCAGGAAGAGGTGGGGTGAATGGGGGAAGGGGGCAGAGCCTGGGGGGGACCCTCCAGCCAATTAGAAACTCACTGCTTATGTCCCAGGCCCCGCTCCCCCTTTAGGGACGGCCCCGGAGCCCATTATCAAATATTTGTTCCCCATGTAGATATTTACAGAGTAACCAATTCACCCCTTAGCCTTCTCTTTGTTAAGCTAAATAGACTCAAAGACCTCAATCTATCACTACAAGGCAAGTTTTCTAATCTTTCAGGTGTTTTCATGACTCTTCTCTGAACCCTCTGCAATTTATCATCCTTCTTGAACTGTGGGCATCATAACAGGACACAGTATTCCAGCAGAAGTAACACCAGTGCCAAATACAGAGGAAAAGTAACCCCTCTGCTTCTCCCTGAGATTCCCCTGTTTACACATCCCAGGATCACATTAGCTCATAAGAACATAGGAACGGCCATACTGAGTCAGACCAAAAGTCCATCTAGCCCAGTATCCTGTCTTCCGACAGTAGCCAATGCCAGGTGCCCCAGAGGGAATGAACAGAAGAAGTAATCATCAAATGATCCTTCCCCGGATGTTTTGGTGACAATTTCAGACTGGGAGCTCAAATTCAGCTGCTTATCCACCATGACACCCAGATTTTTTCTAGAGTCCCTGCATCTGAGGATAGAATCCCCCATCCTGTAATTATGGCCTACATTCTTGGTTCCTAGATGTATACATTTAGCCATATTCAAACACATTGTTAAACTGTGCCCAGTTTACCAAGTGAACCAGATCACTCTGAATCAATCCTCTTCATTATTTACCACTCCCCAATTTTTGGGTCATCTGCAAACATTATCAGTGAAGATTTTGTTTTTTCTTCCAGGTCATGAATAAAAATGTTAAACAACGTAGGGCTAAGAAGTGACCCATGCAGGACCCTGCTGGACACACACCCATTTAATGACAATTCCCTGTTTACAGTTACATTTTGAGACCTATCAGTTAGCCAGTTTTTAATCTATTTAATGTGTGCTGTTAATTTTATATTGTTCTAGTTTTTTAATCAAAATGTTGTGCAGTACCAAGTCAAATACCTTACACAAGTCTCAGTATATCACGTCAACACTATTACCTTTATCAAACTTGTAATCTCATAGTTTGACAGGATCTATTTTCCATAAACCCATGTTAATTTGTATTGACTACATTACCCTCCTTTAATATTCATTAACCTAGTCTCGCATCAGCCGCTCCATTAGCTTGCCTGGGATCAATGTCAGGTTGATGGGCCTACAATTATCGGGTCAACCCGTTTACTCTTTTTATAAACTGGCACGACATTAGTTGTCTTCCAGTCTTCTCAAACTTCCCTAGTGCCCCAAGACTTATTGAAAATCACCATTAACGGTTCAGCAAGCTCCTTAGCCAGCTCATTATTGTGTCACCTCTTATTCATCCCCTAAGATAAACACTCCCAGTCTTTACATTCTCTTCATATTAAAGTTTTCCTATGCTTTTATTCATCCTTCCCACCCACCTGTGAGGCCTCTCTATTTCTACTAAATCATTTTTGAGGTAGTGAGCACTGAAAACAGAGTATTTCACGTGGATGAAAAACACCAATTTGTACAATGGTTTTATAATAGTTTAATAATTTCAGTGTTCTTTCCCATACTATTCCAAGCCTGCAGAGACACAGCTCCAGTACTATTTGGGGAAGGAGGGAAAAAAGAAGGGTGAAGAAGCTGCTGCTCTGTGGGTTGGACTGGTCAGGGAGCACCATGGGGAGGGGAGAGGGATTCCAGCCACCCCAGCAAACGGATGCAGGGCATGGGGTAAGCTTTGCCTATCTCACCAAAAGATTGTACTTGTAGAAGGAAAGCCAACATAAGATGATTTATTATGGAGAAGAGTTAGCATAAATTGATTTACTGAGAGTGGCCATCATTAGCTGTATTATTGTGTGAGTGAAATGGAAGCAACATTAATTGATTTGGTATAGTTTGTATATATAATTTTAGTGGTGGGCAGCTATTACTCAGGTGTATTACTCAAGCAGGAAACAGGCAATCTTTGGACCCCAGCAACATGGTACATGCTGGAGACCAGGAAACACGGGCACAGCCCGTGGCACTGGTATATTTTGGACTGGTGAGCAGGTTTAGTCCATAGGACTGAGGTAATGGGAATGTTGTTCAAACTGTGCAGATAAGGCACATAAAATTCAAACTAAGTTAAGTTATTCATGCGATTGAGGTTTTGCTTCCGAACGGAACTGTTACTTGTCAAGGGGGTTAACAGATGCTCTTTTCCAGCTACATGTTCATTATTTTGAAACATGAACACTAAATTTAAATATAATAGATGCTTTTTAAGTAACTGAATTAGTTGGCTGGTTACTGCTGTTCCATTCTAAATGAAGGGAACTAGTTATTCTCTACAATTAAAATTCAAGATATCAAGATGGCATTTGTACCAATGCTCATGTGAAGAAACCAACATTTCCCTGCGAAAGCTACTATAACATCTCTTCTTGGAAATAGAGTTTCATCCAAAAGCTGTCATGATATTTTGGCTACTGATTCTAATAATATATTTTATTTCTATTATACTTATTTTCCATTTGCATCATACAGGAGACCACGGTTGGAACTTTAAATCCTAATCACAATGAAAAACACAATAATTCATCATACTGGAGTATTCTGATGCCCTTGCTCTCAAGTGTATTATTCCATCATTACACTTATTTTTTGTTGCAATATGTAAGACCATCAAGTGCTGTACAAGAATCAAAATCAAGGTATTTTGTAGAAAGTTTATAATTATTGTAAGGAATAGCAAATTGTGGACTTTTTTTTTTTTTTAAAGGGGGGGGCTTAAAGTGTTATAATTTCAATGCAGCTCTGTGCACAGAGAAACATTTAAAATAACTGGTGGACAAACTGGAGACTCCGCCTACCCTTTGGTGTCACTCTAGAAACTGATCAAAACTTTGTTGTCTGATCCTAAAGACTATTCAGGTAAACAAACAGATAAACAGCTACTTGATTTTGAGAGATCATACTTACCACTCAAATTAATGTTTTGTTTTAGAAAGGGTATGTGTTCACTCGGAGTTAGCCTGGACTCTTACCTGAGCGTTGCCCTAACCCAGGGGTGGGCAAACTTTTTGGCCCGAGGGCCACATCAGCGTTGCGAAACTGTATGGAGGGCTGGGTAGGGAAGGCTGTGCCTCCCTAAACAGCCTGGCCCCCACCCCCAATCCACCCCTTCCCACTCCCTGACTGCCCCCCTCAAATCCCCGACCCATCCAACCCCCCTTGCTCCCTGTCCCCTGACTACCCCGATCCCTATCCACACCCCGCCCCCTGACAGTCCCCCCCGGGACTCCCATGCCTATCCAACGTCCCTCCGCTCCCTGTCCCCTGACTGCCCCCCCAAAACCTCCACCCCATCCAACCGCCCCCTGCTCCCTGTCCCCTGACTTCCCCGGGACCCCCTGGCCCTTATCCAACCCCCCCCCCCCCTTACCATGCTGCTTAGAGCAGTTAGAGCACGCAGCCCCACCGCCCAGCTGGAGCCAGCTATGCCACCCACGCTGCCCGGCAGGAGCAGCGGGCCACAGCTCTGGTGGCACGGAGAGCTGAGGCTGGGGGGGGGGGAGCAGAAAGTAGGGGGGTTGGATAAGGGGGCAGTAGCTATAATTGGGGATTGTGGGGGGGGGGCTAGCCTCCCCATCTGGGAGCTCAGGGGCCGGGCAGGACGATCCCGCAGGACGGATGTGGCCCACGGGCTGTAGTTTGTCCACCTCTCCCCTAACCTTTCACTCAGGCTGCTAATCTGCTCCTTTTGCAGCAAGGCATAGGTCAAACAATGCTGACAGTCCTCTAGTGCCTTCCCACAGTTCCCCCATGTGCCCAAAAGGACAGTTTTTCCCCCCAATTCATAAGAAAACATGAGATATGCCCCAGAAGTTCTAGTGGCACACAAGGGTGTGCATCACCAGTGAGGACACATAATTTGGGTATAGATTCACAGCATGGCTGCTCACACCCTGTTGGGCTAACCCAGGTGCAGATCACCCATGTTTTTTCTGTGTAGATGAAGAAATACCCAAAATGTTTTACAGAAATCAAATACTTTTATTGGAATATATGTAATCATTACACATTTTGCTGCATCACTTAAACTAATTAATAATATGGGTATTATGTACAAGACTTAACTGTTCTCATTTCTGGTATCAAAAGTGACCAGAAGTAGTCAGGAAAACAATTATTGTATGAGGCAAATTTTTTTCAAATTTAAGCAAGACACACAATCCCCAATTACAGCTACTGAAAGCTCACAGAACTCTCAGTGAAATCATCTGACAAGCACAATGAAGTATAAAAAAAATAAAACGGTATCTATAAAGAAATCTGCAATACATTAACACACAATCAATGAAAAGCCTATCCGGTTCTTTGTGTCACACACAAGTCATAATTCGCAAACTGAGATGTTATGTATAATGAGTGATGGCAGTCTTAATGACATAACAAAAATGCAGTGTTTAAGAACATTCAATCTAGAGAGTGGGAAGGTAAGGTAGTTAACAGCACATCCTCATGCAGTTTATATGCTGCCTCATGCTCTAGCCATACTCTAGTTTCAGCACCCTGGATCTCCAGGTTTTTCTCAGCTGCTGCACAAGCATCTGAACTTCCCCAGAATGGTTCTGAATATTCACACTACTGGAGAATAAACTGACTTTCCAGAGACAATCCCAACATGACCCCACCCCACAGGACTTCCGTTCTTAACTGGGTTTGGGGATGTGCTGACGTATCCCCATTCAAATTACAAAGCTGAAGGTATGAGAGGCCTGCCCATTGATTCAGCAACCAAAATCCCCATCCAGCCTCTGCCCATAAGCCTCCATCCAGACAAAATACCCATCACACAAGGGATATCACCCCAAAACCCAGTCACTCGTCTCCTAACTTCATGCGTATCTCCAGAAACCACTGCACATGCTACTGAGCAGGCAGGAAGGGAAACATTGGATCAGCAACAGAGAGGTCCAAATACAGAGCGGTGTATTTACATTGCAAAGAGGTACAGAATAGCCAAAAGAGCATCAGGTTTTTTGTTAAATAATGATGGAGGGAGGGAGTGTCCCAAGCCATCTCTCTGGCGCTGTACATTGCCGTCTACTGCAAGTACAGCTAATCACAGCTTGCGTTTCAGTGTGACTGAGAAGTTATTGCCGTACATGACAAAACCCATCATCACCCTTCTGCTCCTTCCCCCCAGCCCATCTCTCAACCTCCCCCGCCCCAACTTCCCTCTTTGGATTTTCACCCCAAACCAGATCGTCTCCCCTCCCCCCAGTTACCCACCGCCTCCCCCAAACAGACCTTGCCCATTTTCATTTCTGCCTTCCCTTCCCCTCTCCCAATCAACCCATATCCCCCCCCTAACTCATTCCCTCCCCCCTTTGCTCAGCCACCCCCCGAGTCAGACCATCTCCCCTTACCAGCCCCTCCCCTCCTCCCAGCATTGCAGCAGCCTCCCTGTCTCCAGCGACGGCGGCTGCCGTCCGTGTCCTCGCGCCGCCCCCCCCCCCCAACGCACCCGGGAAACGACAGCAACGTTCCCTAACAACCGCAGCAAACAGCAGGCCCAGCCCCTCCCCGGGCCCCGGCGCACAATGGGCCCCGCGCGCAGCCCCCTGCCTCGCGGGGGAGGTGGCGGGGGCCGGGGGCTGCGGCTGCTCAGCCTCCTCCCCTTCGCTCACCATCGCTGCGCTTGATCTCCACATAGATCCCGATCTGGATCTTGCCGAAGTTGGCCGCTGCCATCGCTTCATGGGGCAGCCGGGGTCCGAGGCGCTGCCGGGCGGACGCGCAGGGGGCGGGGAGGGCACAGGGCAGCGGCAGCGGCTCCGGGGGAGGGGAGAAAAGGCGCCGGCCGGATACAACAGGCGCTGGGAGCCGCTGCGCCTGCGCACTTCACGGAGGCGTCACTCGGCGGGACCGGCTTAAGGGGTGGGAGGGGACAGTGGCACCTCCGACTTGGCCTCCGCCTGCCGCCTCCTCCCCCGGCAGGAGAGGGCGCTCGGCCCGGGGCCCTGGCCGGGCCTCGCCGCCTCCCCTGCCCCTCGGGAGCTCTGCCCGGGGTCGCTCGCGGGGATGCGGCGGTGAGCGCGGCCATGGCCCTGCTTACGGCAAAGCGCCGCTGGCACCCGCCCTGCCATGTGATTCCGCCTCCCGTGACTGCTGCCCCGGCTGAGCTCACGCGTGTCGCGTCCCGGCACCGCCGCCCTGTGCTAACCCGCCTCCCGCGCTGATCCCACAGCCACCCTGTTAAAAACTGCACCTCGCACTGATCAACCTTCCCAGCCCACGGTGATACCCCGACCATGGCGGCAAAGGCAGCCCGCTAAAAGCAGCGCTTTGCTCTTATCCTTTCCTTCCCCCAGCTCAGCATTCCCCTGTTCAAAACCTGCCTCTCGCAGTAATTCACTATCCGCAACTCAAGTCCGTCCTGTTAAAACCACAGCTCAGGTTTATCTTCACCCCAGGCAAGGCCGCTGTGAGCAAACCCATGCCCTGGATTTATGCCTCCACCTTCTCCTGTCCCCAGCTTCACAAAGTCACCACCTCCTCTGTACCCACACAGGACTCAGCCATACTGGGCAAAGCTGCCCTATTAAAACCCTGCTTTATCTTCTCTTGTGACAACTTCTCTGGTCTTATTGGAAAACCACCTCCTTACCAAATGCACCACCTCGCATTGATTTATCCCCAGCTGCCAGCAATTCCTCTAGCCAGGCCAAAGCCATTTTGTTAACAATGTACATCCTGCTAGCTTCAGCTCACAAATGACTCCCCTAACCTGTTAAAACAATCCTATTAAAAACACTACATAGTCATCCTTTTCTCATGATGACTTCCCTGCTTCAGGTGAGTCACCCTGTTAAAAATTGTACCTTAAGTTTATCCCTCTGGACATCTCCAGACCATGCCAAAGCCCACTATTTAAAATTGGTATTCACATTTATTCCTCCTCCACCCCACCCCCTGTGATGTCCCCCACTGGAGCAAAGTATCTCATTAAAAATTGGCACTCTTCCTTCCTCCCCACCCCCCCAACACAGAGACACAATGACTTCCTCTCCAGTAAAGCCAGTCCATTAAAAATCTACACCTCACTTTTAGTGCCTCTCTATCACCCCAGCAAAGTCACTGTTAAACATCAGCACCTCAACTTTATTTCCCCCACATAAACTTTGACAGCCCCACCCATTCTGACATAGCCATCCCATTAGCAATCCACTCCGCAGATTTAACTCCCTCCCCATCCCCCGAAGAATCCTCCCCGATTCTGTCAAAGGAGATGTAAAAACTGGCACCTCCAATTTATTCCCACTACACAACTCCCTAAGCCTAGCAAAGTGTCTCACTAAAATTTGGTACCTCGTGGTTCTTTCCATCAGTGAGTCATCTCTAGCACTATTTTAAACATGTATATTAGTGCTTTTCACATGGATTTTTAAAGCACTTTACAAAGGTGTAAGTACCTTCCCCATTTTACAGATGAGGAAAATTAGGCAGAGATTAAGTGATTTGCCCAAGATCACAGATTGGGCCAGAAGCAGTGCTAGGCCAAAACTCAGGCTGCTGTTGCCCTGCCCTCTATTCTAAATACTTGACTATGCCGCTGAAGGTCTTTATACATCATTGAGAAACTAAAGATAACAAACCAATTTTTTCCTTTGATGTGGAGGAGTATTCATACAGGAATGTTCCACATTTTTATGTATGTAAATAGGTAACTAATAGGTAAGGTGCCAATAGATTAGGCCCAAGAATATGTAGCACAGTTCCTGAGCTTCATAGGATCAATACAACTCATTGTGTGCTGCAGAGAGCATCCTCTAGCTGCTTGCTACATCAGTGCTTAAGCAGTATAACCACCCTTTAAAGGTGACCTGCAAATTTAAAAATGGGGGGCTTTTATGCCTCTTTATTCTGTTGAAAGGTCAGAGATTCTTCCACCCTCCAACCCCAAAAAGGTTTGTTTCTCTGCTTGTTTTTTACATGAGAAGTGTAGGTTTTACTCATCCTGTTTCTATTCATGGAAGACACTCTCAACTGGAGATACTGTAGTATTATATTAGATAGAGTTGCCATCAAAATTATCAAGAGGAATGAACTTATAAAACTGCTAACAATACTTTAGTATTTTTGTTTTTGTTAATACCTATATAACTCAAACACCTGACAAACTGTTGGGGGGAAATAAATCTTGTTAAGGATTCAACATTTTTCTCCTTTAGTTAACAATTAAGAAAGTACCCACTCCAGTTCTTTGATTTTCTAAGGAGATCACCACTAATAAAGAAGTCAAGACTTGATATTCCTAATATATATTAGAGTAGAAAGTGTGAATTAACAACTCTTACAAGCCTTCATCAAACTTCATAAAGAAGGACTTTTTTCTTTTGTACACTATCTTTAAATCTGAGATTGCAGCACTTCTGTTATGCTGTTTATATTTTGTAAAGTACTTCAAGATGAAGTCCTGCTGAAAAGGATCTGGGAGTTAGAATACATCACAGATTGAATATGAGCCAACAATATGATATAATTGCAAAAAAGGCTAATATTCTGGGTGTAGTAATAAGAGTATTGTATGTAAGACATAGGAGATAGCTTCTGGTGACGCCTCAGCTGGAATAAAGTGTCCAGTTCTGGACACCACGCTTCAGAAAAAATGTGAACAAATTGGACAGCATTCAGAAGAGAGCAACACAAATGAAAAAAAGGTTTAGAAAACCTGACCTATGAGGAAAGGTTAAAAAAACTGACCATATTTAGTCTTGAGAAAAGAAGACTGAGGCAAGACTGGATAACAATCTTCAAATATGTTAAGGGCTTTTATAATGAGGATGGAGATCAATTGTTCTCCAGGTCCACTGAAGGTAGGACAAGAAGTAATAAGCTCAATCTGCAGTAAGGGAGATTTAGTTTAGATATTAGGGAAAACTTTCTAACTAGTAAGCACTGTTAAGCCCTGGAATAGGCTTCCAAGGAGGTTTTGGAATGCCCTTCAGTGAAGGTTTTAAAGAACAGGTTAGACAAACAACTGTCAGGGATGGTGGAGATATACTTGGTCCTGCCTCAATGCATGGGACTGGACTAGATGACCTATAGAAATCCCTTCCAGACCTACATTTCTATGATTCCATGCTATATAAAAATAATACAGTGTTATTTAAACTCTTTTTTTCAATAAGGTTGATAGAAATAATGCTTTCAGGTTTAAATACCCATTTCTTGATCTCAGTTTGATAGTGAGATAGTCAATTTGTGGTCAAATGGACAAAACATGTTTAGATGTTTTGAATTGAATATAAATAGAAAAATGAAAATATGTGAATTTATGATGCTTTTTCTCAAATAATTAAAAAGCAGCTTTGATTTAAAAACCCAAACAAGGCATAATATTAATTCTCATTCAGAACCAATTGTTTTGCCTATTAATTTTAAGAAATGTTTTACTGAAAAATTTGAAAGGCAAATTATAGGTAAACAAAGAGATATTCTGTGTCTGAGCATTGATTCTGCAAACACATACAAGTTTAATTTTACACACTAGTAACCCCACAGAAGTAAACAGGATGACTTGTGCATAAAGTTAAGAACATGCATTAGTGTTAGCTGAACTTGGGCCTTGGTTAAAACAAAATACAGTAAAACAAAATTCAAATACATGTCATTGTAGACTCAATCTGGAAATATGTGAAGCAATTTAGCCCCAGTCCAGCAAAACACGTAAGCATGTGCTTAACTTTAAGTACATGACTAGCCCATTGAAGTTAGCATCTTGGCAATATCTCATTTGTAACTCGGTGAACTTCCATCACCACACAGTATGTATGAAGATGTAAGCAAATCAAAGTCCTTGCATGTCTCGGGAGAATGTATGGTAGTAATAATAAAATATCAGTTCAAATGTCTTTAAAGTATGACAGAACATCAAAGAGAGTCGTCATGCAAATAAAGTTGCCGAGTAGTTTTCTAAGTGAGGGTTGATTTTTCATTGGCACGCTACCTAAAATTATACTCCAAAGGACACAATAGCCTTTTTCCCTATGGTGAGTATATGCCCCTCTTTCAACAATTTAAGTTAACAATAGATGTTCAATCCAATGTTAATAGTAGAGGAATGCTGTGAGGTCCACAACTACATTATGCATTTTTAATTAAAGTACAGGAAAAACTTATTACATGGTGGGTTGCATTTGGATGGTTTCTAACGTGGAAAACTCTCCTCATGCAGCATTTATGAGAAAGTACATTCAGAATTTGTGTGATTTTTGCAATGTTTGCAAAACTTCCAAAATAGTATATTTCAATTCTTAGACCATAACACATGCTAGAAGTCTAAATAAGATGAGTGAACTAGAGTGCCTCATATTAAATGAGTGTATTGATATAATAGGCATCACAGAAACTTGGTGGAATGAGGATAATCAATGGGACACAGTAATACCAGGGTACAAAATATATGAGAAGGACAGAACAGGTCATGCTGGTGGGGGAGTGGCACTATGTGTGAAAGAAAGTGTAGAATCAAATGAAGTAAAAATCTTAAATGTACCAAATTGTACCATAGAATCTCTATGGATAGTAATTCAGTGCTCTAATAATAAAAATTACCGACCACCTGACCAGGGTGGAGATAGTGACTGTGAAATGCTCTGGTAGATTAGAGAGGCTATTAAAATAAAAAAACTCAATAATAATGGGGGATTTCAACTATCCTCATATTGACTGGGTAAATGTCACCTTGGGACGGGGTGCAGAGATAAAGTTTCCTGACACCTTAAATGACTGCTTTGTGGAGCAGCTAGTCCTAGAACCCACAAGAGGAGAGGATTAAATCAAAGAATTGCCTAAGTGGAGCACAGGATCTGGTCCAAGAGGTGAATATAGCTGGAGTGCTTGGAAATAGTGACCATAATATAATTAAATTTAACATCCCTATAGCGGGAAAAATACCACAGCAGCCCAACACTGTAGCATTTAATTTCAGAAAGGGGCACTACACAAAAATGAGGAAGTTAGTGAAACAGAAATTAAAAGGTACAGCAGAAAAAGTGAAATTCCTGCAAGCAGCATGGAAACTTTTTAAAGACACCATAGTAGAGGCTCAATTTAAATGTATACCCCAAATTAAAAAACATAGTAAGAGAACCAAAAAAGTGCCACCGTGGCTAAACAACAAAGTAAAAGAAGCAGTGAGAGGCACAGCATCCTTTAAAAAGTAGACGTTAAATCCTAGTGAGGAAAATAGAAAGGAATATAAACCGTGGCAAATGAAGTGTAAAAATATAATTAGGAAGGCCAAAAAAGAATTTGAAGAACAGCTAGCCAAAGACTCAAAAAGTAATAGCAAAAAAAAAAAAAATTAAGTACATCAGTAGCAGGAAGCTTGCTAAACAATCAGTGAGGCCATTGGACGATCAAGATGCTGAAGGAGCACTCAAGAACAATAAGGCCATTGCGGAGAAACTAAATTATTTGCATCGGTCTTCACAGCTGAGGATGAGAGGGAGATTCACAAACCTGAGCCATTCTTTTAGGTGACAATTCTGAAGAACTGTCCCAGATTGAGGTGTAATTAGAGGAGGTTTTGGAACAAATTGATAAACTAAACAGTAATAAGTTACCAGTTCTGAAGGAACTCAAATGTGAAATTTCAGAACTACTAACTGTAATCTGTAACCTATCATTTAAATCAGCTTTTGTACCAAATGACTGAAGGATAGCTAATGTGACGCCAGTTTTTAAAAAGGGCTCCAGAGGTGCAACTACAGGACGGTAAACCTAACTTCAGTACCGGGCAAACTAGTTGAAACTATATTAAAGAACAAAATTGTCAGATACATAGATGAACATAATTTGTTGGGGAAGAATCAACATAGTTTTTGTAAAGGGAAATCATGCCTCACCAATCTACTAGAATTCTTTCAGGGGGTAAAAGCAGGGGGACAATGGGGATCCAGTGGCTATAGTGTACTTAGATTTTCAGAAAGCCTTTGACAAGGTCCCTCACCAAAGGCTCTTAAGCAAAGTAGGCTGTCATGCAATAAGAGGGAAGGTCCTCTTATGGATTGGTAACTGGTTTAAAGATAGGAAACAAGGGGTAGGAATAAATGGTCAGCTTTCAGAATGGAGGGAGGTAAATGGTCAGTTTTCAGAATGGAGGGTTGTGTTTCCCAGAGGTCTGTACTGGGACCAGTCCTATTCAACATATTCATAAATGATCTGGAAAAGGGGGTAAACAGTGAGGTGGCAAAATTTGCAGATGATACAAAACTATTCAAGATAGTTAAATCCCAGGCAGATTGTGAAGAGGTACAAAAGGAGCTCTCAAAATTAGGTGACTGGGCAACAAAATGGCAGATGAAATTCAATGTTGATAAATGCAAAGTAATGCACATTGAAAAACATAATCCCAGCTATACATATAAAATGATGGGGTTAAATTAGCTGTTACCACTCAAGAAAGAGATCTTGGAGTCATTGTATATAGTTTTCTGATAACATCCACTCAATGTGCAGCGGCAATCAAAAAAGCGAACAATGTTGGGCATCATTAAGAAAGGGATAGGTAAGACAGAAAATATCATATTGCTTCTATATAAATCCATGGTATGCCCACATCTTGAATACAGCATGCAGATGTGGTCTCCACATCTCAAAAAAGATATACGCCTCTACCCCAATATAACGCGACCCAATATAACATGAATTCGGATATAATGCGGTAAAGCAGCGCTCCGGGGGGGCGGGGCTGCGCACTCCGGTGGATCAAAGCAAGTTTGATATAATGCGGTTTCACCGATAACATGGTAAGATTTTTTTGGCTTCCGAGGACAGCGTTATATCGAGGTAGAGGTGTATTGGAATTGGAAAATGTTCAGAAAAGGGCAACAAAAATTATTGGGGGTAGGGAACGGCTTCCATAAGAGGAGAGATTAATAAGACTTGTACTTTTCAGCTTGGAAAAGAGCCAATTAAGTGGGGATATGATTGAGGTCTATAAAATCATGACTTGTGTGGAGAAAGTAAAAAAGGAAGTGTTATTTACTCTTCATAACATAAGAACTAGGGGTCACCAAATGAAATTAATAGGCAGCAGGTTTAAAACAAACAAAAGGAAGTATTTTTTCACACAACGCACAGTCAACCTGTGGAACTTTTTGCCAGAGGATGTTGTGAAGGCCAAGACTGTAACAGGATTAAAAAAAAGAACTAAATAAATTCATGGAGGATGGCTATTAGCCAGGATGGGCAGGGATGGTGTCCATAACCTCTGTTTGCCAGAAGCTGGGAACTGGAGACAGGGAATGGTTCATTTGATGATTACCTGTTCTGTTCATTCCCTCTGGGGCACCTGAAATTGGCCGTTGTTGGAAGAGAGGATACTGGGCTAGATGGACCTCTGGTCTGACCCAATATGGCTGTTCTTATGTTTTTGGGCAGTCCAAATATGAATAAAATAATGCTTTGGTATTTGTATTTACGGCAAGTTTTATTTGCTTTTGAACTAACAAAAGATAAAATATATGGGGACATATAAAGCCAATGGATCCATTTAAATTATGATAGGTTTCAGAGTAGCAGTCGTGTTAGTCTGTATCCACAAAAAGAACAGGTGTACTCCTGTTCTTTTTTTAAATTGTGATGAAATTCTCATCTTTCAGTAGGCAGTAATGTTTTTGCCTATATGTAACAGAGGCATCCTTCAACAACAATAATGTATTAATTAACGTGCAATTCATCATTTTTATAAGGTAAAAATCAGATTTTCGCAAGCAATACGTATCTTTAAACAATTACGAATCAGTTCCCATTAAATGTTCAAAATATTTCATGGCATATGTTTAGTCATTTTTGTACATTTATGTGAATCACTGTAGACATGAAACATTTTAACAACTGCCATTAAACATGTTTCCATGGCATTCAGTGATCGGGGGAAAGGAAAAAACCTTGAAATCTCCCTAAGTATAAAATAAAATATTGTTCTACATATCTTAAATTATTCCTATGTAATAAATGTTGAGCCACAATAATACATTAACTTTTTATCTTTTCATATGCGTACCTGTTATATCAATTGTGTGTAAAGCTACAAGAAAATCAAGTCAATAAAAGATGTTTACTTGCATTTGGGGATCAATAAAAGATGCAAGGAGATGGTGTAATTTTATGACAGTTGGATATCCCAGCTGTCCACTCAGGATGATGATCAGTTTTGTTGCATAGTACAGTAGCTCCACTGAAGCAGCAGCAGTTCAGCTTTCTCACAACCCCTTTCCTCCTGCTCACTCTCCTTTTAAGCACCTCTTCTACAGTATTGTGTAGCTTTTTTAATCTGGGCATAGCAGTTCATGAATACAGCAATACTAGAAAATAGTGCAAGGAAGAGAGCTGCTACACCTACACAGATGCAACATTTTTAAATATTTACTTCTACTGCTTTGGTTGTCAAAAGCTGGCTTTCATACAGGAAGAAATAACAGCCCATTAGAGAAAAGATTATCATAATATTTACAATTTTCCATGGCCTCTTCAGCTGAGAATTAAAATGTTTTCAATGGCTTCATTATGATTCCTTTCCTCATCTTTGTCACAATGTTAGCTTACTCAGTCTCTCATCCTGTCTGTGTCCACCTATATATGAGTAATAAAACAATCTTCCTTCCACAAATCCATGTTGAAGTCCATTGGATTTAATTTAGTTTAGACTCTGATTGTTACCTTAACAAGGGCCGGTGGCTCCTTTCAGCAAAGCAATTTTTTGGATTACAGTGGATTAATTGCATATCACAAACAATGTAGGTGATTAGCTTATGTCGTTTAAACAAGTTTTGCTGAACACAATGGCCTTGTCTACATTAAAATAATTAGACATTGAAACCACTGTTACAATATTTGTAACATATGTCCACACAGAAAATTGCTGTCAATGATGTACAGGTGTTCATGCCATGATTAGGACCGAAATTGTTATGAAAACAGCTAACCACTGAGGCATTCTGCACTATTGTAGGGCTAACATAGATGGCAATTGCTGGCAGAGCTGCTGCACTGGTTCAATTGGTCCTTCTACCACTATCGCACAGTGCACTAACCACTCCTTAAGAGGCTCCTCTCGTCATTTATCTATACTCTGCTGTCATGAGGTCAAATTTTCCAGAATCCTCTTATCTGTACAAATTGAGCTGCATACATCCTCGTTCTCATTGTGCCCATGTTTTCACTATCATCCATGTCTGTGCTATTGCCATATTTCTGTGCTGGCTTAATCCCAAGTCACTTTTGGATCATATTTCAGAAGAAGCCTTCATCTGAGCATGTCCCAAGCTGGCCTGATACTCACTTCAGGGCATTTGCTCAGATCTGGGGCAACAAGGAGATATGGGCCTAGCTGAACTCTTCTATCAGGAACACCCTGGTTTAAGACCAGGTGTCTGAGTGCCTGTCCCAGTTAGGTATCACCACACACACACCCAAGAAATATTGTTGGGTGAAGAACGACGCTCAAGACACAAACAGCCACTTCAGGGATGAAAACTGATATTTTTATGAGGATATTGAGTGAATTCTTGCAGTATGGGCATCCAGGGAGCTGGGTCTGATTGTGGACAGCAGAGAGGTATCCTGCACTATGTTGCCGAGAGGAGGGGAGAGGAGGACAACATTGCCAGGAAACAAGAAGAGAAACGAGATGTGATCAAAAGCACGGATGAGATTATGCTAGGATTATAGCAAAGTGGCAGCACCCTTTCCCATTTCCCACCTTCTTGGCAAGATGTGCAGTGACTTTCACGGGGAGTTGGGTGCCCAGCTGCCCTTTATGCCTTTGAAAATCTGCCCCAAAGCCTGTTATAAAGTGTGGGCCAAAATCCAAATGAACTAACATATACATGATTAAATCTGAGGTGGCTGTACTGGATGAGCCATGTCATGTGACTGGCTCAAAATGGCAGTCAAGCAGGAAAAAATGTACTAGTTCAAAAAGTCACAAAGACACAAGTATTGAAAATAGCAAAACTGAATATATTTATTGCAATAAACTGATGAGTTATCACTATGGCTATGATGTGTACATTACATTCTCAGTCATTCCATATGGTATTGCTGGATTGTTGGTCCAAGGCAGCTATGTATGTAGGATCTGATTTCATTTTGTATTTCTTATGACTCCATGAAACACAGAATTATTGTTAGAAAACAAACTACACAAGCAAAATGGGGTGGAATTATAGCTCTGTCCAAGACCCTTGCTGCCAGCCAGCAAGTCCAGGCCAGCAATATGGTAGAGATCGTTTATTTTAGCCCTAACTGCCATCCACCCCCAATCCCCACCCCATTCAGGGATAATCTCAGAAAATCTCGTGCTAAAACACTGCTCCTGTTTGGCAATAAAATTAAGTGGTAAAATTACTTCCCCCGCGCCCCTGTGAAATCCCACTATGTCTTGTCCAGTCAGAGAAAGTGTTCTGTGTTATTATCCACGACAATAATACTAACATGAATTTATCAGCCTGGTCCTTCAGCCCAATAAACAGGGGCTCATCAATGGGGCTCCTCATGTGAGTAATGAAGTAGGATTTGGCCAAAAAATAATGACCTGTTACCTAATTTGTTCTTGTTCTTCTGTGTTTAGAGATAAGTCTCATCTTATAAGTTACTTATATATTTAAAATGTATATTTCAGAATCAAACTAACTTATGATACCACAGATGTATCAATGCTTATATAAAAGAATTTAAAGTATTTCTATAATGATTTAACAAACCCTTGGAAAATCTTTAACAAATTATTTCTATATATCATTTCCAATAATTGTTGATACCCAAGACATTTGTTTAAAAGTGGAAATTTTCTCCTTTATTACCTATGCCTCTATTCTAATGTCTTTTGTGATTACTTTGATACTAATATATTTTTGCAACTCCTAAGTGTGTGCTAGGCACTTTACAGTACAAACAGAAAGAGAGGAGCTCAGTCCTCTGATGTGGCCAGTCTTCACTAAGTTCAGCAGAGGTGGAGAAAACCACAAAGGACAAATTGCAGCTTCTCAGTCCTCAGCCAGTCAGGACTGCCTGATTAAAACAGCCCCGGGGAGGCCATCTGCCAGCTGGAGATTGCCAGGACAGGAGACAGTGTCCTTTGACACCCTGCCTCCCTCCCGCCCCCTCGCAGAATATGGGAAGTGGGTGATATATAGGTCTGATTATGATGAGAAGATGCCCATTTGGCTGTTTGAGCCAGATATACAGACTCTTTGCACTGCCAGATATCTTTCTTGTGTTAAGTTAAAAGTGTAATTGGCACTGAGAAGGAACTTTCAAGTTTAAATGCAAACTATAATGGTGAAAATATAAGCAAAGTAAAAACAAAATAAATATAATGGGCTAAATTATTTGCTGGTGTAAGTAGTTACAGATCCACTGACCTTCCAGGGGTTTCATCCATTTACAACATCAGAAAATTTGGTCTAGGATCATGACTTTTTTAGGGGTTTTCATATCTTAAAAAATTGGGTTCAGTTTGTTATAAAACAGAAAAAAGTAAATTTTTAAAAATCCATAACTACTATATAACAATATTTAAAAAATGTAATTATGTACTAATAATTTGATAAAAATAAAATTTTATACTTGTACAATAACTTTCTTCTGAGGATCAAAAAGTGCTTTTACAATGTGGAAAATTTCCCCACTAAACCAATAGAAAAACAAAAGTCATTTGTAAGATTTACTTACTCTTGTGTATACCTTAGATAAAAATATGCTGCATATCCTAAATATTCACCAGACAAAACTAGCCATGAATGACATATGCAGACTCTAGGATGAAAGATAAAGTTCCACACTATTCCCATAGCTCACCCTGCTGACTGATTTGTGTATTTGACACAAACATATATTGTTTATACGTGTCCTAATGTGGGTAATTTATGCTTGTAAACCCTTTTGAGTTATGAGTACTGCAAACACGCAGATGAACTCATGAACTTTTTTGAAAAAGCATTTTAATTACTTTTTTGACAGCAATTAAGAAGCTTACAACAATGGATAAAGTACTAGGAACCACTATTCAGGTCATTCATCAATAAAAAAGTAAACATGTTTGTTTACTAAAATAATGGAAAATAGTCAACTGACAGGCCCTGTTTCAGGGCTTCAGAAATTGAAAAACTTATAAAACAGAGTATAATTGTACTATCAACCTATCATGGGACAAATACCTTACCATTTTTCTCTCTTCCACCAAAATGAGGAGGGTGAAGAAAGGAGCAAGATTAGAATAAACTGCCAGTGTAGCTTCCCTATTACCACGTGTCAATATTACTGTAATCAAAATTAAGCACTGACTCTAACTTCTGATGAAATCAATGGTTCCTTTACAAATGTCTTAAATGGTAGGGCAACTACACCCTAAAAACAGCTGCGTCTCTGGTGGGTGGCATAGATACCTAAGAGTTTGAAAGGGTGAATTTAAATTTCTGTTATGCCCAGTTCTCCTAAGAAAAAAGAGATGCATTGGCCTTGAGATTGGAGGTAAAAATTGGTCTTGCTTAAATCAATGGCAAAACTCCTATTGACTTAAATAAAGCTAGGATTTCATCCTGATAAAGCAGGGTTCCAGTTGAAGCTAGGACTTTGGAGAGTTTCTCTCTGCTCGGAGAAGTGAGGGAGGAGTTCATGATATCACTGGAGCTTAATTCACTAAAGGGAGCTACACTGCATTATTGAAATAAAAACCTTTGAAGAGAGGTTGATATCTAGGGGAAGGACAGAGGCTTCCAGAGGAGCTGCTGTATTTGTCTCCCAGGAGTAGGGCCGGCTCTGACTTTTTTGCCCCCACAAGCAAAAAAAAAAAAAAAAAAACCTGTGGGGAGGCCGGAGCCAGGGTGCAGGGGGACTCCTTGCACTGCAGACGTGACCCGGCTAGTGGGGGCAGAGAGAGAAGGGGGGCGGCCAGGACTTCAGCGGGGCGCTCACCAAGCGGCTCCTCCCGCCGTGCCACCTGCTGAAAGGGCTCTGCGCCGCTCCGGTCGCCGGGGAGGGAAGGACACGGGCTGTCCTGCCGGGCTTGTTACAGATCTGGCACCGGCTGGGGCAGACAAAGCGCGCAGCCCGCTCCCAGCAGGGCGCTACCCTCCTCCGCGCTGCCGCCCCCTACAGGGCAGCCAGATCGGCAAACAAAACAAACAAACAAAAAACCACAAAAAAGTGGCCGTGCTGCCCTAGGATTGGGTGGAATGCCACCTCGTAGAATCTGCCACCCCAAGAACAAGCTTGCTCCGCTGGTGCCTGGAGAGGCCCTGCCCAGGAGCTTAGGGAGTCCAATTGTGTCCCAGAAACTTTGGTTTCAGTCAACCCTGAGGTACTTGGGGCTTTGAGTCAGAATTTTTCTTTTTGGTAATATTTAAAGCTAATAATGTTAATGATGCTTTGAAGTATGAGAAAGTAAAGTACAATCTGACAGAACAGACACAGAGTGGAGTTTTTATAGCAGGAATGCTTCAGGGAACAGGTAAGTCCTAAGATAGAAGAGGGAGGTGTTTGGTAAATATTAGCCAAACTTTGAGCTTTTAATGAGCCCACCTCTGAGGCAGTATTTAAATTTAAATACAATTAGAGCTAGGTGCAGGAACTCAATATCAAAATCCCTACTGTATCTAAGGAAATAAATGGGAATAGAATATTTATTTTCATTAGATTATTGCCACATATTTAAACATTGTACATTGCAGAAGGTGCTAAAGCCACAACCAAAATCTGTCAGAGACAGTAATAAATTTTCTGATTGGCTAATTATTTACAGAGCTAATCTTTTTGTTTTCTTTTTTTATATAAATGGGTTTGGATAGTAATATTTGTAGGTTTTTTGAGTCTTTGCTTTTCTTAGTAATGCCATAATATTTTCCTATAATTCTCTTTTCCCGTCACATAACTGAACATGTTTACTAAAAGTCTGCATGCAATTTTTTTTTCAGAAGGCTGCAGAAAGCCCATTTGGGCACAGAATCTTCCCCAAGGGTAGATCATTTCTGATCTCCATTATTTCCCCTTACAAAAAGGGTTTAACTAAATTTCCTTTTTCCGTAATGGAACACTAGGGAAAGTTCTGGTAAGTGGGAGAAGTGTTTATTAAAGATAGCAGAAGTCTGGTTTTCAGGCTATAGAAGAAACTGTAAATTTAAATGTTTATATTTTGCACTTTAGCCAATCTGTGACCTTTTTTGGACTTGGTGATAACACTACTCAACATGATATTATTTGATTTCAAGAGCCTACCCAGCAGTTTTATTCTTTGTTCCAAGTCTAATTCCTCTTAAAGTCATACCTCTATCTGTGTTCAAATATACCGTGTTGAGAATGAAAGAGCACTTCAAAACCAAGAAGGATTAACATCGTGGCTACCATTATTGCAAAATAATTAATCGATGTTACTGGCAAATATACTAAGACACCAAGAGGAGCCCACCCCAAACCCTAGATTTGAACAGCCTTCAAGTTTGTGGAAATTTGGATTTGAATCTGGATCTGAATTTTGCAGCTGGGCCTTATTTCTATAATGCAATAAATCACTACCCTGGATCCAAATACTCCTTCAAGTCCATATGTTCAAAACCACACTGTATGGCTACAGCTGACCACTAAAGAAATTCAGACTTCAAAGATTAACAACAATATTACATAATTTGGGTAAAATTTTTTATAAGGTATACACTTCTCCAACATTGCCCCTTTGGTATCTCAGTCCCTCTCCTAATAATGACCTCTAGCCAGACCATCTCTAAGCTCCCCTCCATTCTTGTCCCCTCTCCATCCCTCCCACTAACATAATAAAGTACATCATCAGGAGCTCAAGTCTAGACTAGCACTTGTCTATTGTAAACATAGAAGATTAACGGGATAGAGAATGTGCCTCTTCCCTAGGGAAGAAGATTTGCATCTCAGCCTGTGTTGCCTACAAGCCTCTCCCTATCTTTGCCCCGTGTCCCAGTCATTTAACAGCAACAGGGGCAGGGCCGGTGCAAGGAAGTTTCGCACCCTAGGCGAAACTTCCAACTTGCACCCCTCCCTTACCCAACTAACCCTGCCCCCCTGCGGCAGCTAACCCAGCCCCCCACCCGGGGAGCCCTCCCCCTACAGCAGCTACCCCCCTCCACGGAAGCTAACCCCGCCTGGGGAGCCCCCCTCCACGGCAGCTAACCCCGCCCGGGGAGACTCACCCCCCGTGGAAGCTAACCCCGCCCAGGGAGCCCCCCCCCTGCGGCAGCTAACCCCGCCTGGGGAGCCTGCACCAGCTCATCTCGGCTCCGCCTCCTCTGCTGAGCATGCCGGCGCCGCTCTAATTCTCCTCCCCTCCCAGGCTTGTGGCACCGATTGGAGGAGACTTAGAACGGGGGCTGTGTGCTCAGCGGAGGAGGCAGAGTGGAGGTGATCTGGGGCGGGGAGTGGTTCCCCTGTGCGCCCCCCCCCCGTTACTGTGGGTGGCCCTCTCTGCGCCCCCTCCTGCCCCAGCTCACCTCCACTCCTCCTCCTCGCCTGAGCGGGCTTTTAGGTGCCCCCAACCACTAGGCGCCCTAGGCGGCCGCCTAGTTTGCCTAAATGGTTGCACCGGCCCTGAACAGGGGCACAGAGAGGAGAGAGAAAGCTGGAACCTCACAGGCAAAGTTACTTGAGAAACAGACTTGTATTTCATGTGATAAGACTAGGGTTTCACAGGAGGCTGGTTTTGCGTGAAAGTGATGTGATGGTAGGAAGGTACAGAGAAGGTGTTGGTGAAGGGCTGACTAGGTGTAGATGTTAGGAGCAGAGCAGGTGAGCCAGGGAGGCAGGCAATATAAGGGCTGGGAACAGGGGTCCTAGCTATGTGGTTTGCCTCACAGCTTCCTCAGTAGCACTGCTTAACTCTCCCCAGTCTGCTGCTCAGATGGGTGCCCAGTCCAAGCTACCCAGACCATTTCCTCAGTTCCATGCCTCTTCTTTCTATCTCCACAAGTCCCTAGTTCCATTCCACAAAATAAAAGTGAGAAACACTTTAAATTTTGAAGTGGGGAGACAACTGGCTGCATGGAGGGGATATAGGAGAGTGAAGAGCCAGAGGTGGTTCAGGGAGATAAGAGAAACAATAAATGGTGACCCATAGGGGCGGGCCCGAAGGGTCACATGACCATCCCCAAAATGCTGGGGGGCAAGGCCGGCAGCTGGGGAGATGAAGGGGCAAGGCCAGAGCCTCTTCTCTTCTGGCCTCCTCTTCTGGACACGTTGCCTGGTGCACCACACAGCGGCTGCACTCTCCCAGGCAGCCTCTGGCCATGTTGTTGCCTGGGACTGCTCAGGCAGGCAGTGTGGCTGGAGGCTGCTTGGGAGAGTGCATTAGTGGCTCCATGGCAGGGGGACTGGAGCAGAGCCCTCCCCACCCCCCTGCCAGGTAACATGGGAAGGGAAGGGGACAGGGAGAGCATGGGACCTCCAGGCTGGGGGCAGGGTGGGAATGAGTCATGTGGGGGGGGTCACATGGGGAGCAGGGAGGAGTCACATTAGGGGGGTCCTGTAGGGGGTGGGGACAAGTCATATGGGGGGCTCACATGGGGAGGTCACGTGCCGCCCTTTAGCTTCCCTCCCACTAGTTGCCCCTCTGAAGGGATGAAGGGAAAGTGTACAGGGACATGTAACAGGGGGCATGGAAGAGAGCTACAGAGGACATGGGGCAAGCAGAAGGCTACAGAAGAGTGGGACTACTGTCATATAATAATAGCAAAGAAACAGAGTTGCTTTTTTCTACAGGAACTTATTAGAATAAGGAAAACAGCATTATCCCTAGCTACCCTGTTACTTTCTGTTTCACTCACTGTTGCCTAGATCTTTCCTCATCCCCTTCTGTCAAGCTTCCTGATAGTTTTTTTTAAACTGTATATTTCTCCTCACATTTTCCAAATTTTTCTCTGTGCAAACTGTCTTCAAGGAGAGTTAATAGTAGAAGAGTTGCCAACTCTAGTGATTTTATTGCAAGTCAATGATATGGGCTGTTTTTCTTAAACTCTTAGTTCCTGGGGTCATGTTTTTATGTAAAAAGAAGAACAGGAGTACTTGTGGCACCTTAGAGACTAACAAATTTATTAGAGCATAAGCTTTCGTGGACTACAGCCCACTTCTTCGGATGCATATAGAATGGAACATATATGTTATATGTTATATATGGAACATTCTATATGCATCCGAAGAAGTGGGCTGTAGTCCACGAAAGCTTATGCTCTAATAAATTTGTTAGTCTCTAAGGTGCCACAAGTACTCCTGTTCTTCTTTTTGCGGATACAGACTAACACGGCTGTTACTCTGAAACCTGTTTTTATGTAAGAAACTGATCTTTCATTTGAAACAATGTTTCTAGCCCTCATGGTTGTAGAATAATATTAACACTTAGTATTTGTATGGCTCCTTAAACTGTCAAAGAACTGTTCAAACGTTTATTAACCATAACCAACGCCCATGTGATAGTCAGATAAACTTTACTATTCCTACTTTACAGGTAAGGAAACTGTATTATGTATAGATCAAGTGATCATGTAAGCAATTTGCCTCCAGCAGCCCAGTAGAAAAGCAGGGCATTAGCAGTCAAGGTTCCCTGACTCCCAATCTCATGCTGGTTCCTGTAGATTACGCTGCAGATATGCAATGTGAATCATGACAGAGTAGACCAGATTATGATGAAACTTGAAGTATAAGGAGAGAAGATGAAATGTGAATTGGTGCAATTTCCCACTTAGGAAAAGGGCTACTGGTAAATATTTAATACAACCTGGTCCTATTCAATTTGAAACAGTCAACATATTTGTAATTAACATTTGTAAGAAGCTTAATTCACTAAGGAATTGTTTCTTTTACATTGTGTGAAGAATTGTTAAAATTTGATATCTGAATATTAAAACCTATCTACATCTTGAATGACTCTGTATCATACATCAGAAACAATGGTGCAGTTTTACATTTGTATTGTACACTGTGTTATCAGCAAGTGTTTTCAGTAAGTAATAACAGTGAAAAGGGAAGAAGAACATGGAAGAGGAATAATAATAAAAGGGGAAAGAGGGAACACATTAGTCCACATGCACTTCTATATTCTACGATTGTGATAATTTTGTTCAGTGCACAGGTGATACTGTGACAAGTGTGGTATAGATGCATAGATAGGTAAGACAGATATATTTTAAATGTTCATCAAATACACTTGTAAGAAGCTGACAAGAAAACAGATCAGAATTCAGAATGTTCAAAAACACCTCTTCTTCAGTTTTTAAAACTTTGAAAATGTATAGGTTGCAATATATTGGTTCAACCAAAAGTAATAATTGAGCTAATATTAAACCTTATTGTATAATGAAGTTGCCATTACTGAATATGGTGTAGGATAGGTGGTCACTTTTTTTGGTTTTGCAAGTTTATTTGAAATAAGTGGGAGATGAGGGAGACTCAGCATTTCTCAGGAGGTATTCTTCACTTTGCAGGATATGCACTTAGAAAAGTCTCCTGTGACAGTGCTCCCCATAAGACTTTATGGAATATGCTTATGAATGTATATATGATACAACTAGAATATATTTTATGCTACCTATGCCATGTAACATATCTCTGTAAAGGTTATGATCTACTGAATTTATTAATCCTATTTGTATGCATGTATAATTTTTGTACTTGAAGTTAGGAATATTGGCTGTATACTTGCTTGATTTCTATTGAGAAAGGAATGTGCAAATTAAATGCCCAATCAAGAACCACTTAAGCCAGCAATGAACTCGAAGATGCCAATCCACATCAGAGCTTTCCCAAGAATGTGGTTCTGCTGGTAAGAAACTCAGTCATGCATGGACATGTGTCTAGCCCATGTGACTCCAAAACTCCATCTTGGAGCTGGTTTTGCATAGGAGAGAGGAGGGGATCTCCCCCCACAAGGGAAAGTCTATTTAAGCCTGTGGGAGATCCCTCCATTTTGTCTTCAGCTGGCTAACGAGAGAGCCTCTCCACCCCCAAGAATACCTGAAAGAAACTGGAATAAAGGTCAGTAACTACAGGGGGTCTGAGTGATTGCTGGACCCAGACTAGAAAGAGATTAGTCTGTAAAAGGAAGCTTACTGGAATTGGTGAGGTTTTATCTGTATTCAGTTTTATTACTGTACTAGACTTAGACTTGTGTGTTTTACTTTATTTTGCTTGGTAAATCACTTTGTTCTGTCTGTTACTACTTGGAACCACTTAAATCCTACTTTCTGTATTTAATAAGATCACTTTTTACTTATTAATTAACCCAGCGTATGTATTAATACCTGGGGTGGGGGGCAAACAGCTGTGCATATCTCCCTATCAGTTTTATAGAGGGCAAACAATTTATGAGTTTATCCTGTATAAGCTTTATACAGGGTAAAACGGATTTATTTGGGGTTTGGACCCCATTGGGAGTTGGGCATCTGAGTGTTAAAGACAGGAACACTTCTGTAAGCTGTTTTCAGCTAAGTTAGCAGCTGTTGTTGAAGCAGACTGGCGTGTCTGGCTCAGCAAGACAGGGTGCTGGATTCCCAGGCTGGCAGGGAAAGCAGGGGCAGAAGTAGTCTTGGCACATCAGTTGGCAGTTCCCAAGGGGGGTTCTGTGATCTAACCCATCACATCTCCCTTACTAGCCAATATTTTGGAGAATCATTTTAAATGTTTTCCTATTTCTCACAATGAAGAAAATAAAATTTTAATGCTCAGCATTACAATATCATCTTAGACACATGAAAAGAAATCTTCTATGGCTGATGAAAAAACTGTCACTAGTTGGAAGCTGAAACTTATTCTGCATATTCTTGTGCCCTAGATTCTCTCTAAACATCCAGTACATGTTTGGAGATTCAATTTGTTCTTTTTTAGCATAATGGGAATTAATCTATATGATTAAAATAATCTCAGATCAGGTATTTGTAATAGTTGTAGCAATTTCACCAAATGCATGAAACACAGAACATCTAAAATTCTTTAAAAAGACAGGAAAAGATATTAAAATATTCCTCCCCCTTCACAATATTGATTTCTCCCCCATAAGGAATTAATTGTGGGACCCTTGGTCTCCCCTTTTGTTTGTCACTCTCCAAATATAGCACAGGTATTTAGGTACTAGCGGAGGTAGAAATAATTATTGGAAATGTCACTATATCTACTGTACATTTATTTAAAATGCATCAAATTGTAATTGCTCATTACAAGTGGTAGCCTGGTTATGATGCTACAATAACACTGACTAAATGGTTATGATGCAGACATTTTCATAGCTCTCTTTTTAAATGATCACAGCCATGAAAATGTATACTGAGGTTTAACTTGCTAAAGTCAGCCCTGATTAGTCTACCTCTGTTTAATTCAGAACTCTGCTTAGTTGAAAAGACTGAGGTGATAGCCAACTTATAAAATGCATGTCACTAATTTATCAATCTTAGTTTAAAAATGTTTAGTAAGAACACAAATTTTATTTTTAAACTAATTTTGTAAGACGAAAGTGATCTGCAATTGTATTTTCCACAGCTTTAATTCATAATGTAACAGGGTACTTGGAGGGCCAGGCTGCCTAGCAGTTAGCACACTGGACTTCCTGGCAGAAGTGCCTGTTTCCTTAGGCCAGGAACCTTCTGGCCTCCGCTTGCATCTCTCTCATGTAGAGAAATGGAGCTACCTCCTGCCTCTTTGCCAGGTTCTCACCTTTTCTTCCCCTTTCAGGCCTGGCATTGGCTGCAGATATAGTGGGCAGGGCCGGCTCCAGGCACCAGCCCACCAAGCTTGTGCTTGGGGCGGCACCTGGAGGGGGGCGGCGCGGTGCTCCGGATCCGGCTGCCGGGGAGAGCGGGGCCACGGCCGGGGCTTGCCGCCCTCCCCCCGGCGCTCTGGCTGCCGGGACAGCGGAGCCGCGGCGGGCTCGCCGCCTTCCCCCCGGCGCTCTGGCTGCTGGGACAGCGGAGCCGCGGCGGGCTCGCCACCTTCCCCCCGGCGCTCTGGCCGCCGGGGACAGCAGAGCCGCGGCTGGCTCACCGCCCTCCCCCGGGACTCGCCGCCGGGGAGAGCGGAGCCCTGGCCAGGGCTCGCCGCCCTCCCCCCCGGGGCTCCGGCCGCCCTCCCCTGCCACGCTGGTGGTGGTGGTGGGGCGGCCGGAGGCTTTTTTGCCTGGGGCGGCAAAAAAGCCAGAGCCGGCCCTGATAGTGGACAGGGCTAGCTAGGCCCATAGGTTCTCTTTAACTCTTTTCCTGCTGCTGTGCCATTTCTCTGGGCTTTAGCCCACGAAAGCTTATGCTCAAATAAATTTGTTAGTTTTTAAGGTGCCACAAGTACTCCTGTTCTTTTTGTGGATACAGACTAACATGGCTACCACTCTGGAACCACACATTACAGTATCACATTATAAAATTAGCGTAATATATGTAACATACATTTTACTTGCTTAATGTGGAATGCAGTGCTTTAATTCATCTGATAATTATACTGCAAATAATTGATCATATATGCACCACTACAAATATGAAAAAGTTAGAAGCATACAGTGGGCAGCCCCAGTCAGATTCTCTTTCTACTGGGCTCTACCATTTTAGAAGCCTTTTAGAATATACGGGTTGTTCACATTTTAAAAAAACCTCTTGCTATTCTGTATTACAGATGTTCTCCTCTATTGCTTTTAGATCACTCTTATAATATTTGATGGTATTACAGTTATTACAGGTTCTATGGACAGATAATGGACCTTGATGCCTTTGTTTCCTGAACAGAGTCACATCCTGATCTATTACTTGCAGGTAGTGCTTGAACAAGAGCATGATCCAAATCCCATTGGAGCTAGTAGAAGTCTTTTAAATGACTTCACTTGGAACTGGTTTAGGTCCCAACTGCATGGTTTTGACACTATTGCTTAAGTAAAATGTAGATAGTAACATTATATGTCAGCTGCATGCCAAGGGAGCTATGTAGCGTTCACAATTTCTAGAGAAATTTCTATTTCTTCACCATACTCCACTCTCAGTTGCACAACAAATCCAAAATCCCTATAGTATCTTCAGTGGGTTACTCTGGATTTACAACTGCGTAACTAAGAGCAGACTGGTTACAGAGTGGTAGCTGTGTTAGTCCTTGCTTACAGACAGCCCCCCAACCTGAAGCAAGTACTCACCAGCAACTACACACCACACAACAAAAACACCAACCCAGGAACCAAACCCTGCAACAAACCCCGGTGCCAACTCTGTCCACATATCTATTCAAGGGACACCATCATAGGATCTAACCTCATCAGCCACACCGTCAGGGGCTCCTTCACCTGCACATCTACCAATGTGATATATGCCATCATGTGCCAGCAATGCTGCCACGTACATTGGCCAAACCAGACCGTCTCTATGCAAAAGAATAAATGGACACAAATTTGACATCAGAAATCATAACATTCAAAAACCAGTAGGAGAACACTTCAGTCTCTCTGGTCACTCAATAACAGACCTCAAAGTGGTCTTCAACAAAAATTCTTCAACAAAAAAACTTCAAAAACAGACTCCAAGGTGAAACTGCAGAACAGGAATTAATTTGCAAACTGAACACCATCAGATTAGGCCTGAATAAAAACTAGGAGTGGTTGGGTCATTACAAAACCGAAACCTAATTTCTCCAATACTAATTTCCCCCTACTGTTACTCACACCTTCTTGTCAACTGTCTGAAATGGGCCACTCTCCTTAGCACTTCAAAAGTTATTTTTCCTCTCTTGGTATCCTGCTGTTACTTTAATTGTCTCATTAGACTGACCTCACACTTGGTAAAGCAACTCCCACCCTTTCATGTGTTTATACCTGCTCCTGTATTTTCTACTCCATGCATCTGATGAAGTGGGTTCTAGCCCACGAAACTTATGCCCAAATAAATTTGTTAGTCTCTAAGGTGCCACAAGAACTCCTCATTGTTTTTGCTGACAGCAGACTATGGCACAAGGTCAATAGAGGTATGGGACTGGAGGATCTGTTAAGGATCTAGTCTGTTGTGTCTAAAAGAACTAAGAAGAACATACTCTGATGCTGACAAGCTCAAATGTTTGAAGTCTGACATTACATTGATTCAAGCTACTACAATTTTTGTTGTCTCTGAGGGAAATTTCCCTACAAGAAACACTAAAGAATACAATTGCAGTAATAGTCACTAGGAAAGTGAATACTGACTGGGTGGAGCAGGAGGAAATAGGTTGATTAACCTGCAAAAACATTTAGGGCTGCTCTTATCAGTTCCACAGGCAGCAGAGTTTGTTGCAAAAAACCACCCCAACAACCAAAAAACAGTAAGATTCCAGCCTGGATTCTCACACTGATTTTTGAAGGGAAGACACAAAAGGTGTCTTTGATGTTTACAGTGCAAAGCAAGATCAGAGTTGTTAATCAGACAGCTGCTGACAGGCTCCCTTAAGAGTATAGCATAATAAGGTCGCTATACTCAAGTCTCTCTCTCTCTATTTCTGCTGCAATGAAGCTAATTTGTTTTGTAAAATAGTAGAAGAGAATAATCAAAGTGAAGCTTGGAAGATTTAAATTTAGATTTCATTACCTGTTTACTCATTCCTGTTTCTGGTGGGCTACCTAATTTCTTAACTATTAGCAACATTGGGGGTTAAATTACCCTTCCAAAAAGCTAGCAGTTTAAAACTGAGAAATGATATATTTAAAAAAAATGTTAAAGCACTTTCTCTAGATATTTGGCTTTAAAATGATCTGCACTATTACTAAAAGGAGGAAAGATGAAAAAAGAATCTTGAAAAGAAATGTATAGGAGGAGAAAAGAAAAATAGCTTAGGGTGGTGGTGCGAAAAACTCCACCAACCTCATTCTCCAAACTCCCTGTATACCAGTGAAGTGGACAGAGGGAAGAAAATATCAAAATGTTTGAGATGTCACTCTTGCAATAAAGAGGTCATTATAGTTGATCTTCCTCTGTTTTCCTATCTTGTAACAGGTTTCCTACTGGTCAATTGTTTAGTAAAGACTTATAAAAGAATAAGATGCTTACATGCAGAATTTATGCTTAACATAGTTTGGCTAACAGTTACAAAAAGTATCAATTCTTGTTCTTCAAGACATAAGGTGATGATTGTCCGGTGTAAAAAAGAAAAGTGTCCTGCTGGCATATTGCAGTTATTCAAGGGCATTATGGGGTGGGAACTTTCTTTTTCTGAAACATCTGGTACGGGCAATGATTGAAGACAGGATACTAGAAGATATATGTTGAAATAGATCAATGGCCTTTGTTTCCATGTAAATAATCTGATCTTCAAAAGAAGTTAAAATTAAATTTCAGTGGCATTCATGGATAATGACTGGTAGGTTATTAGGTATTTATAGATTAATATTGTGTCACATTACATTTGGAAATACTTTATTGTTTAAAAATAGCTGACTAAAACTAGGGACATCCAGCACATGGATACAAAGGAAGCAGTACTGTATTACTTTCCACTAACTGAAAAGCTTGTGGGAGAGGAATAGTTTAGAACAAACTTTCGTGTTTCTGGATACACATGTTTTCTGAATCCCTGCCTGGCACATGGATGGGCTAACAAAGGCTAACAAAGAGAAGAAACAACTTTAGATACAATGCTATTGCAAGTGCTTTGTGCTTAATAGATGTTACATTGTATTCAGATGGAATAAAATTACTCTTTAAACATTTATTTTTGTGTGGCAACATACAGCCACATTACTGAAGCACAAAGATACATCAATGCTACATTTTTGCACCCACCAAGCTAATATAATAACAAAGATGGTTTAGCAACACTACCGCATATTAGGAATCTGGCAGACAGGAGGTACATTATTAGCAGTTGGGGCATGATATGCAAGCACCTCTTGACTTGACTAATCTTTTGATAGACATGGGTAGATGCCATTGGAAGAGACCACCTTATATCCTGGCATCTAATGTCAGATAGCTTCTGCCAGACCCAATGATTAAATTTGCACATGTATAGCTCTGCAATGCATACTTTGGTGACAGATTTTAACACCTCCATACACAGATGACAGAATTTTCAGATACAAACCCCATTGGTCCAAATAGATTTTGCTGGTGACATTTCTATGAACTATGTGTGCAGGCGTTAGAATTGTTAAACTATGCATGTAGATGTTATTGCTCCAAAAATCTGTGCATTGCTGTGTGTGCGCATGCACATGTAAAATACACATACTTCAGTGGAAGTCAAGCCCCTGGAAAAATTGATTTGTACTGGTGCATTTTTCAAAATAGAAGATCGAAGTTTTCCTTACCACCTATTGTTCTGAATCAAGCATTTCATCCATCTTTAGATAAAATTTTTAGGACACAAAAGCATATCTAGGTTTTATAGGACAAAGCATGAATGATATAAATATAAAATACAACCATGTTAACATTGCAATCACAGTGTTGAAATGATTAAGTTCACTTTCATTATTTGGTCAAAATATCTTCAGAGAATTGATATATAGAAGGTGTTATGGCAAATTAAACACTAGAGTCTATATCATTGTAATTAATGTTATCCAAAGCTGATTTACTAGTCAGATTCACTGAGCTTTTCTGCCAAAGTAACAGTTTTTGCTTTCTTCAGACTTTTTCAACAATGTGATCCTGTGCACATTTTTATTTCCAGCTTGCTTCAGTTCACACTTTATTTTTTAAATGAGGCTGATTATTTGTTTCAGTCATTTATTCTGTTTTTGTTCTTTAGGATTCTTTTTCCATGCTCAAAACATGCTGAATACAAATTTAGGATTAACATACAAAAACAGGGGACTCTAGAAGAAATAAATATAACAGTCAAGTTGTAACCTACTGTACATAGTCCAAATTATTATTAATATTGTTACTCTTGGCCTGAGTGGTTAGCCAGTATTCTAGGCTTTGCTGGGCTGTTTCCATTAGGAGATAAATTGATTAAATGAGTCAGGTGCTGCTTTGGTGCAGCATTGTTTGTTGACAAAGAACATAAATGACGTCCTTGTTTACATTGCATTCAGAGAAACAAAGAGCAGCAAGCAATTTCCTTTCTCACAATTTCCATGCCTGCCTTTTCTGCACGTTCTGTGCCCAAGAAGCTCTGTCCCCCAGCTCTCTCCCAGGGTCATTATGGCTCTGCCTATACTACGGGGACTATATCACCATAGCTACGATGCTGTAGATATGCCAGCATAACCCTGTTATGAGGATGCAGCCTACAACAACAGAAAGGCTTTTCCAGTGCTGTAAGAATACCATCTCCCTGCATGACAGTGAATAGATCACAATAGATGTAGTGTGCAAGTGTGTGGATTTTTCACATCCTACTGACATAGCTGTTGACCTATTTTAAGTGTAAACCAGGCCTCTCTCTTGTTTTTTGCAGCTGTCTCTAACATACACACATGCTCCTTCCATTTAGCCTGAAAGAAAATAGATAGCACACCCATCAACTTTAACCAGAGGTGTAATTAATTTATAGATCAGAGACATTCTTGATGGCAGTCGCTAACATCTCACAGCATCACATTAGTATTAATTTTAACATTACCCACATTTTTGTTGGCTCTCTATTTAGAGACACCTAAGCGCTCTGACGCAGGGATCTTGTTTTATCTAAAATGAGCAAGAGAGATCCCCTTCTTCCCCTGGCTGATCGTGTGGCACCATAAAATATGGTCCCCAGTGCAAACCTAGTGTAAATCCTATAGTAAGTTCTTGTTAGGAAGTCTCCTACAGGTATTGTGGACCACCTACTTTTGAAGATCAAGCATGCCACTTTAGGGATGAGATTGCCTACTCTTTGCCATAATAGGAAATAGAATTCCTTAGGTTGTTCCCACATGTATATCCCTTGTATTATAGCATGATACCTTAAATGCCATTAATATGGCACAGATTTTATTTGGAATGAAACATTTAGATGGAGATGTTTGTTCACTACAATGTTACACTGACCCAAAACTGAAGTAACTATTGATTTCAGTGGTGTTACAGTGCTGTGAAAACAGGAATACTGCTTTGGTGACTCAGGACTAAAGAATATACAGGAACAAGAAACCAAAAGTAATAGACAACTTCTGTTTATCTCAGAGAGCAGTCTGAAGGAAAATTGGGATTTCACTACAACTCGGTACAATGTCCCTGCACTTGCATGCAAAGAATGAGTGGTCTATTCAGTTGTCCAAACAGCCAAAGTAGTTATCCTTGCCCAAGATGAACTATCCAGGGAGCTAGAGAATTCTCAGTCTTTCCCACTCTTAATGGGTTGAGGTCCAAAAAGCAATGCCAGACCTGCCACGTCTGCTTTTTTCACCTGGGCACTATGGGTTTCTGGCCCTTTTAACAGGTCTGGAAGGAAACCCAAACTACTCTGATGCTCAGCAGGCTCATAGCTCATTGCAGAGAGACTTCATATGAAATCAGAGTGTGATTTGTGTGTGTTAAGAAAGAATCCTGACACTAAAATATTTCAGAGTCTTCTCTTTCCATGATTTCTTTAATAATTTAGATTATACAAATCCAGACAGCCCAGGCTGGCTCCAGACAGAAATTGAAGCAAATTTTTCTCTCTTTTTTTAATGCCCACACTCTTTAGATGTCTCGTTTCATCCTATTCAGATTTGGCAGTTGCAATAAATTAGATTGTGGTGTGAAAAGTTGTCCTGTGTGGGGAACTGCACATAGTTGCCCTGCCCAGCAACACTTCAGGACAGAAACAGCCCATACCTGCTGATGGGGGGTATTTGGGGGGAGGGGTAGAATGAGGGAAGTGGCTTCAGCAGTTGTTAGTGAGCATGCTCAGTACAAGACAAGCAGATAATTTGGGGCACATGTGCCTCCCCCCCACACACACATAGCCTCAGCTCCAGAAAGGAATTGGCCTTCCCTTTTTGCTCCAGAAGGCTGGAGGCCAGGATTGTACCTAGTATCAGCCCATGTCCAATAAAAGATATTACCTCACCCAACTTATCTCTCCAATATCCTGGGATCAACCTGGCTACAACAACACTGCATACAATATTAATAGGCAGCCGTTACATATTTTGAAAAAGATAATTATCATTGTAGACCATTCAAGGAATGCACACTGTTAGACCGGTAGCCATATCCTCATTCTTGCTTCTCCTTTGGTTACACTCCTTTGTTGCTTCTTGTCTTAAACTAGAATGTAAACTGTTCAGGGCAGGGACCATGCCATTCTATAAATTTGTACAGTGCCCAGTACGAGGGGACCTTGACTGTGTTATTTGGGGGTCTACTTGAATAATAATAATCGGATAAGATGATCACTGCTCTGATCTAGTATGGCAGTTCCAACGCCCTGGTTTCCTTACCTATGCTATGTAGAAATATTACTAATAAAAATAATAAATTGATAGAAATGATCATGCCACAAGGTTAGGTAAAGTGAGCAATAATCAGCCTGAGAGGGCTAAACATCTAAAAGTGAAAAAGCACTAGTAAAAAAATAAATAAACCCCAGGTAAGAGCCAGACATTTTTAAAGTTGGGGGAAAAAACACCATCTTTATAATATGCTGAATAAACACTCTGTTGATTATTAATCAAACATATCACCAACATTTTGAATAAAAAATATTAATAAATTCCTTTTCTTTCTTTCCCTCAGGAGCAAAAGGCTTTGTTTAACCTCTCTCTCTTTGGGTAAAAATGTCATACAATATTTGTTGTATCAATAGAAAAATTGAAATTGTGTTGGCAAGAGAACTCTGCAGTAACAATTATTATCTTGGAAACTATATTACACAATCACACAATTAACAAGACACACACAAAAGGGTTGATACATATTGCATTCACCTCAAAGAGTCCTGTTTTCTGTTCATTGGAATAAATTGGCTATTATT
The DNA here is from genome assembly GCF_011386835.1 of Chrysemys picta bellii. Taxonomy (NCBI): domain Eukaryota; kingdom Metazoa; phylum Chordata; order Testudines; family Emydidae; genus Chrysemys; species Chrysemys picta. The sequence goes on along the minus strand of NC_088796.1, from coordinate 38,909,543 downwards.
AGTCTCCTTTGACACATCCCTGTTCAGATGTAGATCTTCTGAGGTAAGTATCTTGTGTATTTTTAAGGCATTTTCTTCACTGATTGTTAGACTGGAGTTGTAACATACTGACACATCACACAGAGTAGACCAAATGTTCTTTAGCTGACCTTTAGCTAAGAGTACTGTAGAGTCAGCCTTGAAAACCCATTTAAACTAGATCTAAAAAGAAACAATGGGGTGAAAGTGTGACCCATAGGGTTTCACCTATGATGTTTATAGTAGTATAATGAGTATAAGATACTCAACTCAAGTGAAAGTGCTGCACCATCCCTACAAAAAGAATAGTTAAGATATATGATTTTATTCAGTTACTGCTACTGTATTTGACTCTGGCTGCCAGTTTAATTATTATGTAAGTAGTCTCTAACTCATACTTTAGTGTCAAAGGAGATGAAGTTCAGAAGAAGAGCAGGGGATTCAAACCAATTATCAGTTGAATCCGTTAGCAATTGTCTGTCCTCTCTATCTTGAATATTTTGAGGAATTTGAAGAACAGCCTAACAAAGGGTCTGTGGCTCACACAACAGTATGTGAACAGCTTATCCTAGACTAAGGACTAGAATGGTGCAATTAGGGATCTAATGCAGAAAGAATCCCCCAGAACACTTGAACTATGCAGTGACATGATGTGCCTCTAGACAGTGATTCCAAAAGTCAGTTCCAAAAAGTTATCAGAGACTTCAGTTAAACTCCTTACTTTCTCATCCATCAGTGTAATTCCTCTTCATTAAACTACTTACATCCCTACAAATAGAAAAGTCCAGCAAGGCACAATCCCTTCCTGAGCAACAATGTGTGCCAAGGGAGCCTGGGAAGACTGCATCTCTCTTTGGGTGAAAAGCAATCTTACAGGCAGAATTTATCCTTTCACATGTAAAAGAACCTGTGGGTCTGTCAACCAGGGAACAAGGTCCCATCATCTGAGAGCAAACTGTTAGATCCCTTTGAAATCATGCATCATGTTGGAAAAGTGGACTATGGGATCTGCATAGTAGGAAAGCAGCAAGGTTTCACAGTATATCATGTAAATCTACTGAAACGGTGGAAAAAGAAGGAGGCGCTCTTTGTCCACGTGGTAACATAAAAACTAGATTTAGGGCCTGACACACAGTTGACACTGGGAGAAAATCTCTCCAGTGCACGAAAGGAGAAAGCCTGGGAGCTGATCAAGTACTTTGAAGATGGCTTTACTACCATCCCAGGGAGGACTTTTCTGGTGGATCACCATATTCCCCATAAGCCCTGGAACCCTGTTCAGAAGAGCTGGTTCTGAATCTCTGTGCAGATGAGGGTTGCGGTGAAGGAGGAACTGGAGATTATGCTCCAATTTGGGTAATAGACAAGTCCCAGAGCAAATTTTGCAAGCCGATTATGCTAGTTCTGAAGCCGGGTAAGAGTATCGACTTCTGCATTTACTTAAGGAATGTGAATGCAGTTTTGAAGCTTGATGCCTAGACCATGTCCTGGGTGGATGAGATGTTGGAGAGACTAGGAAAGGCCACATATATAACCACTCTGCATCTCACCAAGGGGTATTGGTAAATACCTTTGGCCTCAGAGTCCAGGGAGATAATAGCCTTTGCTACCCCATTTGGCTTATAACAGTTTCAAACACTTTTCTCTGGGATCCATGGGCCCTGGCCACATTTCAGTGGCTAATGGAGAAGGTCTGGTTATCAACCCCTCCCCACCCCGTGAGAAATGGCTGCAGTCTATGAAGGAGACCAATTCCAGGCTGATGCACTGCTATCTGGCTCTGCAGTCCTATGCTGTCATAGTATGCCACAGATCTGGTGCAACCCATGTGAATGTACATTTTTTCTCGCAGGAAGGGGGAGGCTTGTTAGATGAAGAGTGTGTCCTGGATCCCACTCTTCTGTATGCTTATGACAGGGTGAAACACTAAGAAAAAGTAAAGGGCCTGTCACACGATTAAGCAGAGGTTTCAAGGAAAGGGTGTATCCTTTTTCCAGAGGGGAAGAGAGAAACAAGGGGAAAGGAGGATGGGAGCAGTCAGGGGAATAGCTTTGTTTTGTGTTACTTTGTGAGTTTTGTAAACTGTTATCCTGAAGCCAGGGCCTGAAACAAACTTGGATGTAGCACTGGTTCTTCCCTAGGCTGGTGCAGGAGCCCACTGTTTTACAGAACCCAGGTTACGAAAAGAGCAGTACTTTTATACAGATGAGAAAGCTGTAACAATCAGACACAATGGATTACATACAGCCCAGTAAATAGACCAGCGGGTGTTTAACAGTTTGTCATTACTAGTTTTACAGACATAAGGTCAAATTTACTGAAGATAGAGAGATGTGCCATTTACACCCTCCCATATTAGCATACTGGCCCATTGTGTTCTCCCAGAGGGAAGGTAATGTTGCTGTTTAAACAATGTATATGACTTTACTCCACTCTGATCACAACGCTATGTTCAATGATATCTTATGGATATGGGGAATAGTCAGTGAGATGATTTAGGGGCAGCTCTAAACTTAAGATACATTTTCTATTAACAGGGGGGCAGGGATTTTCAAGCCATCACTAGCTTGTCACCTTTGTCCGGCTTGTCCTCATCTATCCCTCCATGAATGCAGGTTGGCATTTTTTTCCAGGACCAACTAACATGTTGGTCAGCCCTCCTCCCCCCCAGCCACTGGAATGTTTTGCATGCCTTCAGATGAATTTTAGCATTTATGTAGCAGAGCTTTACAAACATGAACTAATTAATCATCACAACATTCTGGAGCAGATAGGTAAGTAAACATTACTATTCTCCATTTACAGCTAAGGAAATGAGGAAAAGTGATTGCCACCTGATGAAAGATGAGTGAGCCATTATCATGAAAAGAGTCCCTTGCTCTCAATCTTATGCTTACTCCACTAGACACTACACTCCTCTGACACTATTGGTGTCCCTTCGTTATTGGCAGACTATAATGGCTATTAAGCAGAGTAGGCTGGCTTGTGACAGCTGTGAATTGGTCTAGGGCCCCTTTCAATATCTGGGAGATCTGTGGCTGTGCCACCTGGTTTCCAAAGCACAACCCTAGGCAGTGATCCCCCTAAGGCACCCCATAGTTTGGCCAGCACTCAAGAAGCCATCTATGGACCCTGCGGACCCAGACAGTTACTGCTCCATAACCAACCTCTTCACCTGAGCAAACTAACTGAAGAGCTAGCAAAGAACTTTCTCCAGCTATGAGTCCACTATCAGTAGGGTCTCCCCTGGTAGGGTTTCAGGCTTTGACATGGAAAGGAAACTGGACTAGCTTCCCTAATGGATCACCTCTTCTTGTCCTTATAGGTAGGGGGAGGTTGACTAGTTTCATATAGCTATTTCTCTGACATTGAATACCATTAATCTTTCCTTTCAAGCCACACTTAGTGTGATGACAGTCACCTTCTCCTCTGCTCCCATACTGCTCACTTGTGTGGCTGCTCCTGGATATATACCATTACTGTTAGGTAAAAAGCAAGTCCTTACTCACCTCTCCAGCACCCGAGTTCGTGCGGAGTTGGTATGGGGCTCACAATCTGTCAGAGACCAGACACCAATTCGTTGATCAACGGGCTCACACTATCCTTAGCTTGAAAGGCTTCAGAGTAAGTGTGGCAAGTTTATTAGGGGTGAGCATCAATATTTATACACAGAAGTAAACAAAGTGATTAACAGATCATAATGGTCATGTATAATCAATCAAGATTCTACAGGATAAAACAGGTTAAAATGTAAATTCAGAAAGAGAAAAGGGGAGATGGCTACTTAAGGGGAGGGGGGTGTCATGAGTAGTTCGCAGGTCAGAGCTTTGATTAAAAGTTCAGACAGAGACATCAAGTCTGGGTTAAGTTTAAGCTCATCAAAAGTTCAGACTCAACATTCCTCCATTTGTAGCTTTGGGATAACTATTTACCAAAAGCTACACCCCATTTTAAGGAGCCAAGGGCCGCTTGGCAATTTCAGCCTGGGCCAACTCGAAGAGAGTAAGGCCCTTGGCTGAAGTAGGAAAAGAATAAACTGACCCACATGAGTCTATGAGGGAGGGGACACACTGAATACAGCAACACAGTATTATAAGGATTACTATGGCCCCAACAATACCCACCAAGAGTTTTTTAACCCACCCAAATCCAGGCAGCCAATTCCATAAGGCTCCCCACCAATCATAAGGTGGCTGGCCAGAGGAGTAGTTCTTAGCCATTTCCCTTAGATGTTTGGTACGTTGAAAAGTGTCAGAGTAGGTGTCATTTACAAAAACACAGCATTTTTCATTTATGAGGGCGCAAGTTCCTCCCTGGGCTGCTAACATTATGTCTAAAGCCATTCGGTTTTGCAAAGCTAACTGGCGCAGCTGGGACATTTCCCCAGCCTGATTCTCAAATAGGGTCGCAGTTTCATTGGTTAAAGATTCTAGTAGTCCCTGTAGACAGATGACACCACCCCTCAAGCTAATGAGACCAGCCCACCGCTGCCACGACAAACCATCAAGGATATTAATATCTCTGAAGGTTTCATGGATGTTACGAACGTGGGGAAAATGAGGGGGAGTGAGGGAGATGCGAGAAGGCGGTGTTAGCCACACTAAATAACATGACCCTGCCCAATCAGGGGAGAGAAAGTAATAAGCTTTGGGCCCGCACACCCAGTATGTTCCATACAATGCGTTTCGGGTATTCCATTTCTCAAAGTAGGAGGTAACCCACCACCCGTTGGACCACTGTTCCCCTGGTAACGCAGAGGGGTCGTTGTGCGAACTGCAGAGGCACAATTTGGTAGTGGTGTTTTCAAAGGGCAGTGTAGTACTGCTTGAGCAATTGTAGAAGGCAATCGTATGTCCCTTAGCAATTAGTTGGACACCCTCGTGATCTGAGCAGGGCTTCTTAAAAGCTGACTCTGAAGGCTTGTCCATCCATGAAAAAGTTGGATCAGGGTGAGGGATCCACATATGGGATAAGTGGGATGCGCAAGGCTTGAAGCCAAGATTTTTACTAAAGGCGGTGCCATTAAAATACATGTTGCATTTATTTGTTCCCACAAAAGTTGACCCCTTTTCTTTAACAAAACGCAGTGATCCTGTCTGATTGGTTACCCTGAGATATCTGTTAATTGGCACTCCTGTTTTGTCCCATGTAAGCTTGTGTTGGACTGGATCTTTTACTCTAGCCGGTGGCATCCAAGTCATATTAGCAGTGGTCAGGGGAATGGGTGTGAAGGGGAGTCCCTGTTCTGCATTTACTGGAAATTGAGTACATACCCAGCAATTACTTCTATTTCCTAAAATACGAGTTTTAACCTCGTGGGAATATCTAATAAAAGCATTATCTTCATAAGCAGAAAATAAACTAAAAAGGCATAATAAAAAACATACAGTTGTCAGAATAAAAGGTCCTCTCATTTTTGCCGAGTCAATTTAAGTCTGATGTCTGAAAGAGGTAAGCTGGTCCACTGGTCGGAGGCAGTGTCCTCAGTGGTGGCAAGAGCTGCTGGTCCATCACTGTGGTCCACTACGGCTGGCTTGACGTGGGAGTGGTGGATCCAGGATTTGCGTCCTTCCAGGAACACTGCAGTCTGGGTTGTTAAAAGAACCTGGTGGGGTCCAGTAAACCTCGGCTGGAGGGTGTCGCCACGAACGAACTTTTTGGCCCAGACGAAGTCCCCTGGTTGGAACGGGTGGATCTGTTCTTCCAGTGGCACGGTCTGGGAAAACTGCGAGGCTTTCCAAAGGGTACGGAGGCGAGCCTGTAGGGAGAGAAACTGGCACGCGGTCATATGATCCCCTCCCAATAGTGAAACATCAGCACGTGGTAGCGCCCCGCCTTTGAAAGGGGGGTGTCCATAGAGCAGTTCAAAGGGGGATAATCCCAATACATGGGTTGGGCGAGTATGAAGGTGAAACAGGACCAAGGGAAGTACCTGAGGCCACTTTAACCCTGTTTCCTGACAGTATTTAGCCAATGTAAACTTAAGCTCCCTATTCATACGCTCAACTTTCCCGCTAGACTGGGGGTGGTAGGGTGTATGAAAGGAGTGTGAAATGCCCAGTCCTTGTTCTAAACGGCCAAGGACATGACCAGTAAACTGAGGTCCGCGATCTGAGTCAAGCACGAGAGGGATGCCAAAACGGGGTACAATGTCTCTAAGGAGAATCTTCGCCACTGTGGCAGCAGTACAATTAGCAGTAGGAAAAGCTTCGACCCAGGAAGTCAGAGGGCAAACCAAAACAAGGAGGTGCTTTTTCCCAAAAGCCTTTGGCATATCTGCAAAGTCAATTTGAAGATGTTGAAATGGAGCAGCAGGCGGAGGTCTTCCACCCTTAATTTTGTTAAGAGGCGGAGCAGGTCCATTACGCTGACGTGCTGCATGCTTTCACTATTGACAGGCAGTAGGGTTGAATGCCTGGAGCATACCAAAAGCGAGCGATGGTGTCCACAAGGGCGTGCGTGCCGTAGTGACCCCCCTTATCATGGTGCCAGCGAACTGCCACGGGGTATGTGGAGCGAGGGAGGCAGGCTCGGCCATCCGGCATAAGCCAGGTCCCTTTGACCAGAGTGGCTCCGAGGCTCTCCCACGACTGTAGTTCAGCAGCGGGTACTGGTACGGGGTACGGTGGAGTAAAGGAGGAGGCTGCAATAGCCAACATGGGCATGGCTAAGGGTAAGACGGCAGCCGTCTTGGCGGAGGCGTCAGTCAGGGCATTCCCACGGGTGACGGGGCTATCATCTTTAGTATGGGCCCGGCAGTGAACTACAGCCAGGACCAAGGGTTCTTGGAGGGCATCCAAAAGCTTGTGGATGAGGGGGAGGTGCTGAATGGGTTTACCGGCAGCTGTCTGGAAACCTCGAAACTTCCAGAGGTGGATGTGACAATGCACAACTCCAAAAGCATACTTGCTATCAGTAAAAATGGTAACGGTCTTACCAGCAGCCAACTGGCAAGCTCGGGCCAGGGCATAGAGTTCGGCGGCTTGGGCTCCCCCGTTGCCTGGCAGTGAGGCGGCCTCTTGAATGTCCCATTCAGAGGTGACTGCATAACCGGTGAAACGCTTGCCATCAACATAGAAGGAGCTTCCGTCCGAGAAGAGGATGCAATCAGGGTTGTCCAGTGGCATGTCAAACAGGTTGTCCCTTATCTGTAAGATGCTATAAACTACTTCCACACAGTCGTGCTGATCCTGGAGGACTGGCAGGTCAGGAAGCAAGGTAGCTGGATTAAGGGGCCCACACCTTTCAAAAATTAGGTTAGTGTCTTCTAAGAGTTCGGCCTCTAGCTGTTGCTGACGATGGGCCAAAAAGACTTGGGCTGTGCCCCTACGCAGAAGGGCTGACAAGGCATGAGAGGTCCAAACCGTGGTAAAATGACCCAGGGTCAGGCTCTTTGCCTTTGTGATCAGCAGGGCAGCTGCTGCCAGAGTCCAGGTGCAGGATGGGGTTCCCTGAGCGACAGGGTCGATCTGCTGAGAGTAAAAAGCAAGCGGGAAATGGTGGGGCCCGCTCAGCTGGGTAAGGACGCCACTAGCAATTCCGCCCCTCTCGTGGACAAAAAGGTGAAAGGGTTTGCTGTAATTGGGGGGGCGGAGAGACATGGAGGAGGCCACACTGTCCTTGAGTAACTGAAAGGCTTGGATTGTGTCCGGGGACCACTGCAAAGGGTCAGGAGCAAGGTTAGCAGTGAGTCGGTGGAGCGGTTTGCTTAACTCCCCGCAGGACGGCAACCAGGGGCGACAGAAGCCAATTAATCCTAAGAAACCTCGAAGTTGTTTCTTGGTGTTTGGCAGAGGGCAGGTTTGGATAGTCTTTATGCGGACTGGGTCCATTTGTCTCCCCTCTGGGGTTAACAGGAAGCCCAGATATCGGACCTTCTGTGAGACCCACTGAATCTTGTTAGGGTCTACCTTGTGGCCTCTGGTGTGTAGGTATAATAAAAGTGCCTTACCATCGATGCAGAGGGCAGCTTCTTCGCGGTTACCTAATAGGATGTCATCTACGTATAGGACTAACGTGGATCCCTGCGGACTGGTGAAGCCTTCCAAGTCGTGGCGGAGGCATTGGCTGAAAATCGTGGGGCTGTCTCTGTAGCCTTGAGGAAGTCATTGCCAGACATAACTTTGTCCCTCCCAGGTGAAACCAAAGAGATACTGAGAGTCTGGGTGCACAGGAATGCTGAAAAAGGCTGATTTTAAGTCAATAACAGTGAACCACTCAGCATCCCAGGGGATTTGGCTGATGATAGTAGCTGGATCATGAACTACTGCATGAAGAGGGACCACATACTGATTAACAACCCGTAGATCCTGTACAAAGCGCCAACGAATAGGGTCTCCGTCCTTTTTAGGAGGCTTTTTGACAGGCAGTATAGGGGTGTTACAGGGAGTGCGCTGAGGGCGGACTAGCTTTTGTGCAATGAATCCCTCGATAACGGGGCGGATGCCCTCCCGGGCTTCCAGCGACAGGGGGTATTGAGGGACTGACGGGGGGGGGGGGGTTAAGGAGGGCTTCACTTGAATCCTTACTGGCTCTGCCGAAAGGAGCAGGCCAACATCAGTGTCAGAAATTCCCCAGAGGGTTAAAGGCAAGTCAGTGAGGTCAGGGGAGAGAGGGGCGGGGGGTTTCCCAATTACCCTGAGTTGGGGCCGAATCTCCTAACACGGTCATCAATAATCCTACCCCTTCAGGAGTGCAGGTTAAAGTAGCCTCAAGCTTACAGAGTAAATCCCGGCCCATCAAAGGGATCGGACAAGCTGGGGAAAAAAGAAAAACGGTGAGAAAAACATTTATCAGCATAAATAACATTTAGAGGCAAAGTGAGTCCCAGAGACTGTGGGTTCCCCTCCACCCCAGTTGCAGTTTTAACCTCAGAGGATAGCCAGGGAGAGGGGGCATGATTTAAAAGAGAGAAAGTAGCTCCAGTATCAATGAGGAAGGAGACAGGCAGTCCTTGGACTGAAAGGGTTAGAGGAGGCTCTTTGCTGGGAGGGGAGAAAGTGAGGAAGGAGCCGGCTAAAGACATTAAGGAAATAAGACCATCACATTGTTTGCCTTCGCCCCCGGGGTACCGTCATTGAGGAGGCTGAGTTTGCTGCAGCTGCTGCTGTTGCCCGTAGTTGATCCAGGCCTGGGGAACGGGCTGAGCTGGTGGTGCAGGGGTGTATTCGTCCCTGGTGCAAGTATCTGCGGATGCGACCGGACCCTCTGGGCGTCCCCAGGGGAGGGGTATGCAACCTGCTGCATCTGCTTGATCTTTTGCCTAGTAATTACTCCTCCCGAGGTGTGCCCTTCCATTTCCCCCTTATCCCTCTGCAGAGATTTCGATCTGGAGTCCTGCAGATTCCCCTCTGCGCCCTGGAGAGAGTCCCCCTGCAGAGGAATAGGGGCTGGTGCAGTGGGGACCAACTGACGAGTCAAAACACGCCGTGGTTTACACCCTTCATCGAAATAACATGGAGGGGGTTCACTCTCGGGAGAATACCTGACTGCCATAATTTTTAAAGATTTCCACAGCTCTGCTGCTGTGTCCCAACAAAACCAGTAACATAACTGTCCCGGATGGTCTTTTTCGATCTGGCTCCTTACTCCTCTTAAGGCAGCCTGTTCAAAAGAGCCATACGAAGGCCACCTCATCTCCGGGTCGGCCAATACCGCGGTATACCCAGTCCAATTCCTTACACACAGTGTGTACAACTTCCTCCTAGACATTCCTGTCTGTACTGGGAGTTTCCCTTCGTTCCATAACTTATTTACAATCCCCAATGGACTCTCAAGAGGCACGCTAGTCCCTTGACCCATGGTGTCTGACAGGAGCCCTCCAACTGGCGTTTACCCTGCTGTCCAGTACACGACACCTCAATATTGAATTGGCTGGGAGAAATCTCCCGTGGCGCCTGCCAATTCGTATATGAGTGGTCTGACCACTGGACAGAGGCACCGCACCAGAAGGAAATCCCAGACGAGCCCCCAAATTGTTAGGTAAAAAGCAAGTCCTTACTCACCTCTCCAGCACCCGAGTTCGTGCGAGTTGGTATGGGGCTCACAATCTGTCAGAGACCAGACACCAATTCGTTGATCAACGGGCTCACACTATCCTTAGCTTGAAAGGCTTCAGAGTAAGTGTGGCAAGTTTATTAGGGGTGAGCATCAATATTTATACACAGAAGTAAACAAAGTGATTAACAGATCATAATGGTCATGTATAATCAATCAAGATTCTACAGGATAAAACAGGTTAAAATGTAAATTCAGAAAGAGAAAAGGGGAGATGGCTACTTAAGGGGAGGGGGCTGTCATGAGTAGTTCGCAGGTCAGAGCTTTGATTAAAAGTTCAGACAGAGACATCAAGTCTGGGTTAAGTTTAAGCTCATCAAAAGTTCAGACTCAACATTACCATCCTGTTCAATATCTATATGAAGCCATTGGGGAAAACTGTGAGACATCATCATCTCAAGCATCATAAGGATGACACCTGGCTATGTCTCAACTCACATTTAGTGCTGGGATTGCTATTTCTCAAATGTGCCTATGTACAGGGCTGGTGCAACCACTAGGCGAACTAGGCAGTGGCCTAGGCCGGAAAGTGGTCGGGGGCGCCCCCGGGGCCATCCTCAGGCATAGGCAGCTGGGTAGGGCACCTGAAAATTTGGAGCACCACTGGGTCTCTCCACCCTACTGGTTTTCCTATCCCTGTTCTGACCCTTCCTGCAGGCTCTGAGTCTTCCTGGGAAGGCGATCTAGTAGTTAAAAGGGAACTGCCAGACCTATTAGCACAACACTGAAACTGTTAAAGAGCCATTCAAGGGGTAATGAAGACATTTAATAGGCATTTGCCAACCCCCAGGTATCTACTGTTAGTTTCTGAATGTACTGACAAAAACAGCTGTGCATGACTGTAATATTTACTCAGAACATGTCAGTCTACGGGACCTTAGTTTAAAATTTGCTTTAAAATATTTTGTTGGTGAAGATTATAAAAATCACATCTCTAAAGAAATCCTTGCATAGATTTTTAGATGCACAATCATCTTTAGCCTTAAATGCTTGGATCTTCAGACACAGACATATGGTTTTTTAAGTACATTCTTCAAAAGACCACCCTTATCTAAAATACACATTTTAATTACTATAGTTAAAAACAAACAAACAAAAAAACGTACTTCCAAAGTCTTCCTGTTCTTTCTGTCCATCCATTTCTCCCTTCACCCCCTCTCCCCCACCTCCCGCTCACTGAAGGAAGCAACAGCCCTTTGCTTCCAGATAGCTGGACAAAGAGTTTCCCTTTACTTCTGACTATCTGATGAACTAGTTTTAAGCAAAATCAGTACCTTAGTAAGATATAAAATCCTTTGTTATGCCTAAAGTCTTTGGAAACATATTTTTTAAAGTTGGTGAAATTTCATAAACATGTGTATTGTTATGGAAATATCACACAGTAAATTAGTGTTCCCTTTTTTTAAAAGCAATGAACATTGTTATGAACACACTAAACCTCTGTGACTGATTAATTTAAAATAATGTCTGTTTCAGTGAGTTAAATATGTAGTAATCTGGAATGATTAATTTATGAAGGCTTAAGAGTACATTTAAAATATAAAATCAGCTTAGAAATACTGATTAAGAAAATGTAAAACAGAGAAGAGCTGCATCATATATTCCATAATATTTAATGTTGTATTCAGCAAGACAGTTGACTCACCCTTACTACAAGTTTTTGCAAATAAAAGTTTGAAACTTCAGGGCATATCAAAAAACCTGTGACTGACATTTTTTATTCCCAAGTTTAGTGCTTTTAATTAGGTACCTTCTGCATGTCCATTCTGTGTGAGGGAGAGGGTACAGGAGTCTCTGCGGGGAACTGTGACTCTCCGCCACCATGAAGCGGGCCAGGCATCTTGTTATTCTTTCTGCCTTGTCCCTCCGCCCCCGCCCCTGCCCCCGCTGGACTGCAAGCACAGGCTGCCGTCGGGCATAGGGGCATCAGTTTAATAGTATTGCATAGGGGCCCATAAATACTAATGAGGACCCTGGGGGCGCCAAAAAACGGTGCCCTGGCTCGGCAGGGAGGAGCCACCTTCCGGAGGCACTGGAGAGCCAGAGTGTCCCGCTTGTGGCGGCGGCGAGCCCCAGCCATGGAGGAGCCGGTGCAGTGCAGAGGGGCAGGAGCCCTGCAAAGGCGGCAGTGCTGCTAGAGGGAAGCAGCCATGCCCAACGCCCCTCCTGCCCAGGCTGCAGCCTGGCGCCTCCCCTGGGGGCTCCTGCAGGCTGCAGCAGATGCATGTGGGCAGAGGCCCCAGTGCGCCCCCAGCTACTCCCTTGCTACGCTCTGTGGCTCCTGGGCATGTGAGCTGCCGCCAGGGTGTGGGGCCCTGAGCCTGCTCTGGGAGGGGCAGCAGCGGCTCACACTCCCGGGAGCTGCAGAGCCTGAGCGTGGTGAGGTGGAGCTGTGGGGGGGGGGGGCACGGGGGCCTCTGCCCGCATGCATCTGCTGCGGGAGCCCCCAGAAGGCAGCTCCTCCCTGCCGAGCTGCTGCAGCGGCCCAAGTCCGGCAAAGCCAGTGAGTGGACTCGGGGTGGGAGCCGCTGGGGTGGGGAGGACTCACGGGGGGGGGCTGTGCACCCTCCAGGGGAGTTCAGGGGGCGGGGAGGGGGGAACCTGGTATGGGGAGCAGCCCCTGGGCACAGCTGGCCCCTGGGGTCTATAAAGGGTCATTGGGATTTGTCCCCCAATGAACCGATGTTGGGGCGGGGAGGGGGCACAAGGTGGAAGTTTTGCCTAGGGCACAAAATATTCTTGCACCAGCCCTGCCTATGTATGACAGACCAGCAAGTGGATGAAAGGCAGCAGGCTAAAGCTAAACTTGAGTAACACTGAAGTGATATTGGCGGGAAGAGGAAAACACTGAAAGTTTAGTCAGCACCCTAACCTCTCTCATTATGTGGACATTACATTTGTAAATAGTGAGGTTAGGCCATAATTTGGGTCACTGGTGCCAGAATTTGGGAGAAACAGGAGACCATGCCCCCCTTCCCACTTTTAAACAAAAAAAACATGAGTGCAGATCCCCTCCCCCCAGCAGAATAATACAGGTCTGTCTCATCTTACACTGGGGTTACGTTCCACGGTCAGCGCGTAAAGCAAAAACCGCATATAGTCAAAATGACCCTTGAAAATCCCTTAAATCACCCATAAAGTACAATTTTGTGTATACAACCCTGTACAGTACTATGTATTGTATAATGTACAGTACATAATAAAGACTACATATGCAAAATATAATTTTACAGTATTTTAATAACATAACCGAGACAGAAGAATGAAAGAATAAAAAATGAAAACAGTGCAGTACTGTAAACCTGAACAGTCACCAGTCATCCTGGATATTCTTGCTAGTCTTGTACTGTACACACTCCAATGATTAGTCTTCCTCTTCCCCTGACAACACTATTATTGAGTCGTCAGGGCTTGATGTCGATCCAGGAGACGATGGGCCAGGCTCGGGTGATGGAGAGTGAGTTGTAGATGAAGTGGTTGGCTCTGGTTCAGCTTGAGAAGTTGATTGTGTAGGCTCTGCTGCTGCTGGTTGTTTTTTCTTTAAAAACATGGCGATTGGCAACTGTCGCTGTTGTCTCTTGAGCTCCTCAAACATTTCTTGGTATGGTCTCACATCATCCGTAATGCTACGTGAGATTTTGAGGCTTTGTTCCATAGAAGGATCATATTCAGAAATTAAATCATTCAAGTATCAAAGGGGTAGCCGTGTTAGTCTGGATCTGTAAAAGCAGCAAAGAGTCCTGTGGCACCTTATAGACTAACAGACGTATTGGAGCATGAGCTTTCGTGGGTGAATACTCATGCTCCAATACGTCTGTTAGTCTATAAGGTGCCACAGGACTCTTTGCTGCTAAATCATTCAAGTGTTTCGCTGCTTGGAACACTTCAGAAAATTTATTAAGATTCCAAGTTGCTGGCTCTTCCTGTTCGTCATCATCTTCGTCTTCTGTAGACTATTTTATCAGTTCCTCTAACTCTTCGTTAGTCAATGTTTCTCTATGGCCCTCAATTAATTCCTCAATTTCTTCCTCGAGGATGTCGACGAAGCCATCACCACCCACTTGCCTGGCCACCTGAACAATGAGTTGCACTTCTTTGTCAATGGTCGGGAAACCCTTAAAATCATTCACACAGTCTTCCCATAGGTTTCACCAACATGCATTGACTGTTTCAGGCTTGATTGCATCCATTGACTGTTTAATATAAATGATGCAATCAGCAATGTTGAAGGACTTCCAACACTCCATCACATTAACATTGGGATCAGCATCCATAGTGGTAAGGATCAGTGAGAATGTAAGCCTCGTGTACGTAGCCTTGAAACAGCTAATGATGCCTTGTTCGAGAGGTTGGAGGATGGAGGTGGTTTTTGGGGGGAGAAAGACGACTTCAACGTTGTTATGCGCAAACCAGAGTGCCACAGGGTGGCCAGGAGCATTGTCTAGGATCAGCAACACTTTAAAGTCAAGTCCTTTCTCTTCAAGGTACTGCTTGACCTCCAGAATGAAACACTTATGGAACCAATCCAGAAATAATGCTGCCATCACCCAAGCCTTTTTATTTGATTGCCAGAACACAAGCAGGAGATTTTTGTTCTTGCCTTTGTCCTGAGTTGCAGCCCTGTAGAACAAGCCGGGCTTTATTAAATGACCAGCCGCATTGCCACAAAGCAACACAGTCACACAGTCTTTACCTGCTTTGAAGCCAGGTGCTTGTCTTTCTGATATCGAAATGTAAGTGCGGGTGGGCATTTTTTTCCAGAAGAGCCCAGTCTCGTCAGCATTAAAAACTTGTTCTGGAAGATAGCCCCTTTCTTCTATGATTTTCTTTAATTGTTCGGGGTAGGCTTTTGCTGCCTCCTCATTGGCAGATGCAGATTCACCAGTAGTCTGCACGTTTTTGAGGTTGAAGCGGTTCCTAAAACTGTTAAGCCAACCTTGGCTGGCTTTGAATTCCTTCTTATCAGAAGGCTGTCCCTCTTCGGCGGGAGGTTTGAACAGCGCATAGATGCTAAGAGCCTTTTCTCGCAACATGTTGCCATTGATAGGCACACGTTTACGGTTCATGTCTTCCAGCCATAAGTTTAATGCCTTTTCAGTCTTCACTAAAGTCTTATCACACACTTGGCTCGTCACCTTAGCAGTTACTGGAGCACTTCATGCCACGGCTTGACGAATTTCTGTCTCTCAAATCTTGATGGCATGGATGCTAGATTTGTTGCAGCCGTATTTACGCGCCACGTTGGCCATGGACATACCATCTCTCAATAAGTCCAACACAGCCAATTTTTCCTCCAGCATTGGAACACATCGCTGTTTCTTTGGTTGAGCACCAAATGAAGTAGGTGCCTTGCATTTAGGGGCCATGTTATACAGTACGAAAAATACGTACTGTCTCTTTAAACAGTACAGGCACAGTAGAATCTGACTCAGCGCAGCGAGATGCGCACAGTATGAGAGGCACAGAGGGACTGAGTACTATAGTGGGAATAGCAGATTCGCTTTTCCCATCTCACACTTACTCCGGGGCAGACACACTATTTAAACTGTTTTTGTTTTGTTTTTTTGCCAACCCTCCACAGTTATTATAGGGGAGAACCTTATCACAGGCCTAAAGACATGCTGTTGCTGTCAAGTCCCCCCCCAAATTTTTTTAGTGGGAACAGCAGATTTGCGTCTCACGCTGGTGGAATCACCCGCACTCCCCCCTCCCCCCCGACACTAATTTAACCACAAATTCCTTTATTTAGTCCAAAGGCCAAACATTATTTATACAATTACCCTAAACATGCCTGACAGCCTAAAAATAAAGAGTGTCTAAACCCAATACAGTAATATGGTATTTATAATCATGTGTTTAGTATGCTTACAAATAGGCCAGACCTAGGGAAAGCCATCTCATTCTGGCATGCTCCACATGATCAGGTAGGTTTCTGACAAAGAAACTTCAAATTTGTAACTTTTTTTATACCCTTCAGCGAATAAATGATGTCACTGTCAATTACTGACTTCAGCTAAAAACCAATATGAGACAATTCACCCCCAGTTCCAGACTTAATCCAGATAAGATTTATAACCTCCTTTCTTCTCAAGGCCTTTCTTCCCCTCCTTCTTGCTGACCAACAGTTTTTTCATTCCACTTGGATTCACAGAGGCTTTACTTTTAAAATAATACTGGGATGTGGGGTGGGAAGGTTTACGCTGACTCCTTTTAAGACAGATTCTTTTTTTTTATTTAAAACCATCTGCAGTCACCCCATCAGTCAGAGGCATTCTTTTTAAAAACTTCCCCATATCTCATTAGTTATTATTTGATCTAGACCTCGTACCTACTTCGTTCTTTCTCCCTTATAACTCATCATTTTCAAGGCCTTCCTTCTTCTTGCTAGTTAGCTGCTTTCTTTACAACCCATATGTATTTCTTAACCAAACTTAAGATGACTCAAAGTCTGTAGGATAAATACGAAAATAAAGTGTCCCGATCTTAAAAATGCTCCAACTGCTCCACAGGGCAGCAGCTCACCTCTCTAGCAACAACAGCCAGTGAGTGCACATCAACCGAGTGATCTACTCCTCAGCGAAAACAAGGTACATTTCAAGGCTTTGGTCACACCTTTAAAGGTCCTCTATGGCACCATATAAAGTTACCTAAAAAAGCACCTTTTGCTTAGGGACGATGCCTTCCCTTGAAAGTGATGTTCTTTGGGAACTGTCAAGCTCATGAGAGCAGGAGACAGAGCATTCTTGACAACTGGCCAAGACTATGAAAGTCTCTTCTAGAGGAGATAAGAGTAACTATAGACCTCACTGCCTTATACGCTAAGGGCTTATCTACACGAGAAAGTTACACTGGCATCATTATTATCAGCTTTTAACTCAACATAGTTAACCCAGTGCAAGAGGCAGCATGGACACTTATTTCAGTGCAAGAATGATGTGTTTTGGTCTAATTAAACCTTTTACTTATCACCCAGCCTTTTGCACTGGTTTAACTATGTTGAGTTAAAAACTTGAATCTGTTATGACACTGTAATTTTCTCATATGGACAAGTCCTAAGTGAAAACACACTTTGTTAGCCTAGCCTTCCCACAACAACAACTGAGAAAGAGAGAGAAGTGAGAAAAGAAAGTGCAAATGGGCATGTGTACATGCATTCATACATGGAGGGGAACCTGCTGGGGAAGAGGGAGAAATCTATTCCACTTCTTAGGCCCTTTCTTTTTTTGTTCCATTTGGTGAGCATTCAGGCAATAGGGTGTATTACATTCTAAATAATCTGGAAAATGTTAAACCAGTAGAAATCTGTCTACACAAAGACAAGGGCTAGACACTTCTTAAAAAAGAAAAGAAAGCAAGTTGAGATTATTCGACAGCTTCAGGTTTCTTAAAAAATAGAAAGCTCATATGTGGGCTTTGCAGTCTCCAAAGGGTGGTTCTTAACATGCGTGTACGGTTTACCACATCCATCTTTAATAATAAATGATGATAATAAAAATGTTGGATGAAAACCATTCTTGCACAGGTGACTTGATAAAAGGCCAAATGTAGTCAGCTTCCTGAACAGGTTTCACAGATGTTATTTGGGTTATATTTAAATTAAACATTATAAGTTTACAGAGAATATAAGTGTCTTGCTTTTTCCCAAATTAGATCTGTGAAATCTAAAACAGAATACAAGTCAACTTGGTTGTGAGTCTCTAATCACCCACATTTCCTGAAACTAGAATGCTATTGTGAAATTGTATTGTACCAAATACTTTCATAGCTAAAAAGGGATGCTATCATATGCATGGAATTAAGCATACTAGATCAGACCATCAGGCCCAATGTTTGTGTTCAGAAGTAGATAACATGGTGTTGCAAAGGAAGGCAACTTCCTTCCTTTCAATAATGTACCTAACCAACACTGAAATGCTGTAAATATAGGGCAGGAAGGGTAGGTACAGAGTGAAGATTTTTCAGCAATCATCATAATTTTTTCAGTTGAACTGTAACTCTGAATTTCCAGGCTGTTTTATGTTTCTTGAGAGTTCTTTAATGGGTTCCCCACTTTTAATTACATTCTTAATTCCCTATTAAGCAGGATTTTTGTCTGGAAGTCTACTACATTTCTCTTGGGTCCCTACAAAACAAAACAATAAAATCTGCTGACCATGTTTCTCCATCTATCCAGATGATGGCACTGTAACCCTTATTTTTGTCTAAGGGAAGAAAACTGAATATCCTGAGAGAAGCAAAATGTTTTGTTGCATATCATTTGTTCCATCAGTAAATAAGCATTTAAACTTTGTTTTTTAGAGTAACATTTAAAAGGAAAAATTAGCAAAGCAAAACAAGGACCTCTTACATTTCTTACCTGTGATACTTCATCTTTCTTCTTCAAGCAGTTTTTTGAAATACTGTATCCTTCTGTGCATAAAGACTGTTTATTATTTCATGCACTATTTACTCATGTTAAAACTGAAGTGACAAAGAATGGAGGCAAAGGTCTCCTGCTTGCAAGGAACAGTGGATAATATATTTGTTTGTACTATAGGATGGCAGTTCCACTAGAAGGAACACTTGACATTTTGATGAGTGCCTCCAGGGAAAAAAGGTACTAACTTCAGAACTTAGTTTTAATTATACTAAGCAGATTACATTATTCAAAAGTATCCCACTGGTAAGGTGCAACATTTCCTGAAACAGTTTGGTGGAAAATGCCACATTAATCAGTTCAATATTTCACTCAAATGGCTTAATGATGGGGAAAAGTTTAAAGCACTGCAGTGGGAAACAAACCAAAAAAAAAAAAAGGACACAGATTGTTCATTTAATAAAGTAGTATCAGATTTAAATCTCTTTTCAAAGTAAGTGGGTAATGCCGGGGGGGAAAATCAGTGGGACTTATTAATTTTAGTAGTAGTATTCTGATAACATCCACATTATCCCAGTCCTCTCTGCACATTCAGGAAAACACTAGCTTGGTCTACACATAAAAGTTAGGTCTATATAGCTACGTCAGTCAGGTGTATGAAAAATCCGCACCCTTGACTGACATACCTGTTCCAGCCTACCCCCCTACATAGACACAGTTACATTGATGGAAGAATGCATCAATGTAGCTATCTTTGTGCAGGCAGGTGGTGTTCCAACATCATTGGAAAACCCGCTTCTCTTGGTGTAGACTGAGTCTATACTATGGGGGTAATTGGTATAGCTACAGTGACCTAGCTGTGCCGGTATAGTCTCTGCAGTGTATTCATCCCTGCCTCAAAGGAACTCACACTCATACAGACTCTGCCTACAGTTTTGCAATAGCTTAATGGTTCTACTGAAGAGTGATCAGCAATAAAACAAGTGATATTGGCATTTACACTGTCAGAGTTAGCATCCCATTTAGATGTTCACATCTCTCAAGAGCTACTGCTTCAATCTGTCTGCATGCAGACACAGGAATACAGCATTGCATTGGCTCACATTTAGGAAATTCTCTTTGTAAGCATAAAGGGTAGACATTTGGGGCCAGATTTAAAACAAACAAAACAAACAAAAAAACAGATGCACAAACAGAGTTGTTGTTTTTTTTAAAAAAAACCTTGTGAAATATATGAATGAATGAATGATTTATGTGTGAAATTACTGCAACTGTGCACATTGCACATGCATGACCAGAATTGGCCATTTGTATAAGTGTTTTTCCCCCATGTGCACCCCTGGCATCCTTGGCAAATTAAAGCATGCAATTGCACATGTAGTTTGCATCTCTGTGCCCAAAAGCTTTAAAAATCTGAGCTTTATGGGTTCTCCCCACAAATAAAAGTGGATGCTTAAATTCTGCAGTTTTAAAGGGGACATCAGAAGAGAGCTTGTATGGCTTCCAACTTTGTACTGGTTCAATCCAAACCCTAGGTAATGTGAAACACAAAGTTGTTGGTCAGCCTAATAGAATGGAGGATCAGAATATGGATCTCAAGTTTTCTGAGATGGTATGTACCAAGCATCATGCATTGTGCTGTCCACATGGCATGCTCAGCCCCTTAAGAGTGGAAATGCTTCTAGCTACTCTTAAACAGCTCATCCTAGGAGCATAACTACACTGGAGCTGGAAAGTGTGATCTCCATCTTGAGCAGACATATCATGCTAGCTCTGATTGAGCTTGTGTGCTAAAAACAGAAGAGTAGATGCTGTGACAGAGCTGATGGGTGGGGCTAGATGCCTGAGTACGTACCTGGGGTCCTGAGTGGGACTGTATTCTGGCAGCTAGCCCATCCTGCCGCTCACACTGTGGTAGCTACGGTACAGTTTTTAGCATGCTAGCTCAAATCAGAGCTAGTGTAGGTATGCCTGCTTGAGCTAAAAATTATATCTCCCATCTCCAGTTCAGACATATGCTAAGATGCCTGGATCTGTGTTGATATTCTCAGGAGTGACCTGTGTCTGGTCCTTTTCAAGGAGAGAGACGGTGGATGCAGCAAAGTGCCTTTTTGGGTTGTGGTGTTAGGAGAGAAAAATAAAGAGGAGGAAAAGAAAAGGAGAACATCCTGGAGATCCTTCTTAAATCAACTAATCAGATATTACTAATGTGAATTTTGCTAATCCACCCACTTTGATTTGCACACAGATATCAGGGCCCTATCCCCACTCTGCAGCAAAGATTTAAGAGCAGAGTTGTAGAGAGGTCTCATTAAGACATCAACACTTTATAAAATATGTTGCAGAACCTTTACTTGTATTAGTATAAACCATGAAGTCTGAACTAAAGAGCAGAACAATAAAAATGATCGGGGACTGGAGAAAGTGATTTAAGAGGAAAGATTAAAAGAGCCAAATACATATAGCTTGGTTAGGCAATGACTAAGGAAGGAGAGGAATATGATAATCTACATAAACTGACAAGGTATAAACGCCCAGGACAGAAAGGAGTAATTTCATGCTGCATAGGAGCATAACTAAAAGTATGAGAAGAAGGTCAGAACAGGAAACTTAGGCTGTGTATAATAAAAAATGGCTGACAATATGTATTAGGTTATGAAACAGTCCTCCAAAGGAAGTGACAGAAGCCCCATTGCTTAGGATTTTTTAACTAAACTTCTCAAAATGCCAGAGAATTTACTGTAAGGAATAATCCTACTTTTAAAGTGAATGGATGATGTAACATGTATTTTTCTTCTCTGTCTTCTAAGATTCTGTGAACAAAACATTGTTCTTTTTTCTTCTGTTTGTCTGCTTACTTGCTAATCTATAAAATTCAGTAATTCCCATTTGGTATCTCAGTCCATAGTGCAAATTAATAGACTCACCTGGAAAAAATGATCCAGCCAAAATGAGACCATCATATTTGATGTTAACCAAATAGCAGAAAAATGGTTGCAATGCTTTCATTTTGAGAATTTTTTCTTCATGTGGTCATTTAAAAAAATTGATGCAATAGAAATTAAACTGCAATTATAACTACAGAGAAAAAATAATTCTAAGGATGGCATGTCCATTAAAGGAAATGATACACTGAGGAAAGAGATGGGTTATAACGAGTTCAGTGATTGCATGGCTGGCTATATTGGGCCCAAGCATGAAAGGTACTGAGTACCCTACCACACCATATAATTGCTATTTCCCCTAGGCCTGGGGCTTCAGCTTGACCAGCTTAGGAAGTCCATGCTGCCTTGTCTACACTAGAGTTTTGGAACACGTCATCTAATGACTTCTAAACAACACACCTTTAAATCCCAGTCAAGACAAACCCTACAATGTGACTAACTCTCTTCAGATTCCCCCATGGCATGCAACACAAGAGGGCAAAAGGGCCTAAATGTGAAAACACGATTGTTCAAATATTAAATAAAATTCATGCATATACAAAAAATGCCTAGAAGCCTAGATCAGAAGTGAGGGTCAGAATGCATTTGGTGTTTGAGCATTGGCCTGCTAAACCCAGGGTTGTGAGTTCAATCCTTGAGGGGGCAACTTAGGGATCTGGGTCAAAATCAGTACTTGGTCCTGCTAGTGAAGGCAGGGGGCTGGACTCAATGACCTTTCAAGGTCCCTTCCAGTTCTAGGAGATAGGATATCTCCATTAATTTATAGTGTAAACAAACAGTTCCCACCCAAAAGAGTTTATAAGCTAATTTAATGCAAAACAAGTGCATGCAGCAAATAGGAAAGGAGTAGGAGAAGGAGGAAAAGGGAAATAAGTTCCGGTGTTTACACCGGCCAGTTAAGTACATAGATAAAAAATAACTAACTCAAAACTGCTTATTATATATTAAAAGAAAGAAATATCAGAAGCTCCTGCTGTCTGTCTGTCTATCACAGTCAGTCCGTTGGCAATTTACTACAGACATCATTGCAGAAGTAGGTCTTGAGGAATGGTGTGAGGAGGTCCCTCACTGGGCCAGCTACAGTCAAAGTTTTGTGCATCCCACTAGTTGCACCCCAAAGAGCATTGCATGCATATTTTTGTTAATATTAGAAAGCCAACCCTATTCCTCCATTATTCCTTTATATTTTGAAGAAAGCTGGTCATTGAAAGACACTACATATGAGCAGCTCACGGACCCATTTATATAACTGGTAATGCAAAACAAAATATAGATAATAGCTGTAGATTTCTCTTGTTCTCTTGAAATATCAGCTTCCTCCCTCTGCATCTACAAGACTCAAGAAAGGAGGGCAGGACAACAGATTCCCTGAAGCTCGTCAAAGTGCACTGTGGAATGTGAGAACTGTAGTGTTACTTTCTGTTTGCTCCCCTCTTTTAAACACTGTTCTTCAAATACTTTCCTTTAGGGCTTGTCTACACATGGAGTTGTCCCTGATTAGCTCTATGTGGGGACACTCTTATTCTAGAATGGAGCTAAAACAGCTCTGTGTTTATACAAGCCCTTGAACTATCCTTTGACAGCTAGTAAAACAGAGCCTTATTTCTGGTCTAGAGAACCATGATAGGGTGAAAACCTTCCTGGTAGTCTAAGCACACCCACCTTGCCCTAAGCTGTGAATACTGCATCATCAGCTGAGAACAAGGCGTTATGTAAGCCACACTCCTCCATCTTGGAAACAGCAATCTTTTCACAGGTCTGAACCTCTGCTGGCCCAAGGCTTGTAGGGTTTTGAGCTGCATGCTGAGAGTCGTTAATGCAACTTTTTAGCCTTGAGGCTTGCTCCTTTCAAACCACACATCTCCAGGTTTCTGTATTTTAGTCTTCACCTCATTTTCTTCCTTGCATGGTATCAAGTATCAGGGGATAGCCGTGTTAGTCTGTATCTACAAAAACAACAAGGAGTCTGGTGGCACCTTAAAGACTAACAGATTTATTTGGGCATAAGCTTTCGTGAGTAAAAACCTCACTTCTATGCATCCGAAGAAGTGAGGTTTTTACTCACGAAAGCTTATGCCCAAATAAATCTGTTAGTCTTTAAGGTGCCACCAGACTCCTTGTTGTTTTTGACCTCATTTTCTTGTGTTTTAAAGCTTAAGCTCTTCTTTCTTCTATATGTCAGACCCTTTGAATGGGCATTGTAGTTTTAACATCTTTAGGGCATTAAAATCTATATTTCACAGTAACAAGCAGAAACAAGTTTCAGGATTTCTAACTGGAATTCTTTATATTTTTTTTCTCCTATTGATGGTTGCAGTTCCATTGTGCTCTAATTATACCCACTGGTACAAATAGGCAAGTTCTTACTCACCACCAAAGGACTGTTAGCCACCACCACTTTTTCCTTGATTGTGAAATTGAATGGCTCACATGGGAAAAAGTTGTACTTTTTAAAAGAGTGTTGACAGCTTGGGGATTAACACTACAATTACTTTGTAACTACTGAGTCTTCCCACTGTCATTTCAAATAATAGTCAAAATCCTACTCTCAGGCATCTCAGGACAACTTCACTGACGTTTGCAGGCTTACATCACTAGAAAGAAGAGCAGAATTTGGCCCATACTCTTGTAAGAAGCTCTGCCGAAAGAAAGAAAGAAAGAATATTAATTTAATTGATAGCAAATAGAAACATGACCAAATCCAAGAGGAGATAGTGGGCTTAATTCTTCTCTCAACTCACCTTGATTTTCTATAATTGAAACCCATTGACTCCAATGGAGTTATTCCAGATTTACACCATTTTAAGGGAGAGGAGAATTAGACTCATTACACATTAGACTACCTTGAACAGAGGTCATTGTAGCACCTTAAATCTAGAAGGCTGCTCTTTAGTTAGCTTCTTTGCACTGAGGTTGCTCTAAATTAATCTCTTTTACCCCCACTGCTTCTTTGATGCTCTGAACAGAGCTCAGCCCTGTGTCCCCCCTCTCTCTTATAAATGCTGTTAAGAGCAATTAGAGAGATTTGATCATTGTCAAAATAATGGGGAATGAAAACTGGTTCAAATAAAATTTTCCTATTTGTGAAAGATCCCTAAAGAGGTGGTGCATATTACAAAGTTGTGAGAAAAATGAGAGACCAGGCAAATATTTGGACTGGAAAAAAAGTCTCATGGTTAAAGCTCTGGGCTGGGCCTCAGGAAATCTTAGTTCTCTTGCCAGCTCTGCTACAGACTTCCTGTGACACATGGGTCAATCACTTAGTTCATGAAGTCAATGGGACTTGAGGTCTCTTAGGATCAGGCCCTTAATCTCTGTGCCTCAATTCTCCTTCTGAAAAATGAGGGTAATAGTTACTTTCTCCCACCCTGGGCAATTTAGGTCATAAGCTTGTCAAGGCAGGAGCGCTCTTACTGTCTATATGTACAGCACCTAGCACAAAGAGGTCCCAATCTTGGCTGCGGTTTCCAGATGTTACAATAATGCAAATAATAAAAACATATTTCACAAAAGGACAAAGCATGCTAGGAAGGAAGGTTCACTGAAGAAGGGAAAAAGTGAAATCAAGCTTCATAAATGACCATGGATGAGTTTTTAATTTATCCTCATGCACAATTATTTCAAATTTGGTGACAATATATACCTCCAGACCAGTGGCACTGCTGTGGGCACCCGCATGGCCCCACAATATGCCAACATTTTTATGGCTGACCTGGAACAACGCTTCCTCAGCTCTCATCCACTCACGCCCCTTCTCTACCTACGCTACATTGATGACATCTTCATCATCTGGACCCATGGGAAGGAGACCCTGGAAGAATTCCACCATGATTTCAACAGCTTCCACCCACCATCAACCTCAGCCTGGACCAATCTACACGGGAGGTCCACTTCCTAGACACCACAGTACAAATAAGCGATGGCCACGTTAACACCACCCTATACCGAAAACCCATCGACCGCTACGCCTACCTTCATGCCTCCAGCTTCCACCCCGGACACACCACACGATCTATCGTCTACAGCCAAAGCGCTGAGGTACAACCGCATCTGCTCCAACTCCTCAGACAGAGACCAACACCTACAAGATCTTCACCAAGCATTCTCAAAGCTATGATACCCACATAAGGAAATAAAGAAACAAATCAACAGAGCCAGACGTGTACCCAGAAGCCTCCTGCTACAACACAGGCCCAAAAAAGAAACCAACAGAACTCCACTGGCCATCACCTACAGTCCTCAGCTTAAATCTCTCCAACGCATCATCAGTGATCTACAACCTATCCTGGACAATGATCCCTCACTTTCACAGACCTTGGGAGGCAGGCCAGTCCTCGCCGACAGACAACCCGCCAACCTTAAGCATATTCTCTCCAGCAACCACGCACCGCACCATAACAACTCTAACTCAGGAACCAACCCATGCAACAAACCTCGATGCCAACTCTG
Organism: Chrysemys picta bellii; assembly: GCF_011386835.1. Taxonomy (NCBI): domain Eukaryota; kingdom Metazoa; phylum Chordata; order Testudines; family Emydidae; genus Chrysemys; species Chrysemys picta. Next base: position 38,883,719 of record NC_088796.1, on the reverse strand, counting down.
CCCGCATATCTACACCAGCAACACCATCACAGGACCTAACCAGATCAGCTACAACATCACCGGCTCATTCACCTGCACGTCCACCAATGTTATATATTCCATCATGTGCCAGCAATGCTCCTCTGCTATGTACATTGGCCAAACTGGACAGTCACTACGCAAGAGGATAAATGGACACAAGTCAGATATCAGGAATGGCAATATACAAAAACCTGTAGGAGAACACTTCAACCTCCCTGGCCACACAATAGCAGACGTAAAGGTAGCCATCTTACAGCAAAAAAACTTCAGGACCAGACTCCAAAGAGAAACTGCTAAGCTCCAGTTCATTTGTAAATTTGACACCGTCAGATCAGGATTAAACAAAGACTGTGAATGGCTATCCAACTACAGAAGCAGTTTCTCCCCCTTTGATGTTCACACCTCAACTGCTAGCAGAGCACCTCACCCTCCCTGATTGAACTAACCTCGTTATCTCCATACAGATTTATACCTGCCTCTGGAAATTTCCATTACTTGCATCTGAAGAAGTGAGGTTCTTACCCACGAAAGCTTATGCTCCCAATACTTCTGTTAGTCTTAAAGGTGCCACAGGACCCTCTGTTGCTTTTTACAGATTCAGACTAACACGGCTACCCCTCTGAGCAGTGAAAAAGCTAATTGGAGCAGGAATAAAAAGCTAGAGAAGCCTGTTTCTGAAATTTCTTTTGTTTTTAATGGTTTTCATTGTTTATGAAGCAAATGCTTAAACAAGCATTACTGGTGTTGTCAGTGATACTGTGTAACATTTGCCTTCAGTCCCTTTGTTGCTCAGGGAACATGTTGGATTTTCAGCACATTTAGCCTTGCCATTTACTTCACAAATCACAGCTGTAAAGTGGTACAACTGAGCCAGTTTTACTAGAATGAAATGCTGATGAAATGAAACTTCTCAAACAGTATTCCCAGATAGGCTAAGGCTAGTTTAGTCTTTTCATTAATATACTGTAGCTGCATCAGAAAAATGTTAAGAAACATTGTTTTCCTGAAAAATTAAAGATAAGGATTTTGTTACAGCTAGTTACCACAATGGCACTTTGAATGTTTCCATCATTATAGGTTACTACTGAAAATTAAAGAAGAAATTCTGTAAGTTTGTGATTATAGAGTATCCCTGTTAGATGGATGGGTAATGGGAGGCAGTACAGAGTTCAGGTTGTTTTGGGAGAGTGCAGTGTGGTACTTTACAATGTAGATTCATTTAAGAGCATGAAGTGTGAAGAAACTTGAATATTTAGAATCATAGAATATTAGGGTTGGAAGAGACCTCAGGAGATCATCTAGTCTAATCCCCTGCTCAAAGCAGGACCAACTAAATCATCCCAACCAAGGCCTTAAAACCTCTAAGGATGGAGATTCCACCATCTCCCTAGGTAACCCATTCCAGTGCTTCACCACCCTCCTAGTGAAATAGTGTTTCCTAATATCCAACCTAGACCTCCCCCAATGCAACTTGAGACCATTGCTTCTTGTTCTGTCATCTGCCACCACTGAGAACAGCTGAGCTCCATCCTCTTTGGAATCCCCCTTCAGGTAGTTGAAGGCTGCTATCAATTCCCTCCTCACAATTCTCTTTTGCAGACTAAACAAGCCCAGTTCCCTCAGCCTCTCCTCTTAAGTGATGTGCCCCAACCCCCTAATCATTTTCGTTGCCCTCCACTGGACTCTCTCCAATTTGTGCACATCCTTTCTGTAGTGGAAGGACCAAAACTGGATGCAGTATTCCAGGTGTGGCCTCACCAGTGCTGAATAGAGGGGAATAATCACTTCCCTCGATCTGCTGGCAATGCTCCTACTAATACAGCCCAATATGCCATTGGCCTTCTTGGCAACAAGGGCACACTGCTGACTCATATCCAGCTTCTTGTCCCCAGGTCCTTTTCTGCAGAACTGCTGCTTAGTCAGTTGGTCCCCATCCTGTAGCGGTGCATGGGATTCTTCCTTCCTAAGTGCAGGATTCTGCACTTGTCCTTGTTAAACCTCATCAGATTTCTTTTGGCCCAATCCTACAAATTGTCTAGGTCACTCTGGACCCTATCCCTACCCTCCAGCATATCTACCTCTCCCTCCAGCTTAGTGTCATCCGCGAACTTGATGAGGCTGCAATCCATCCCATCATCCATATCATTAATAAAGATGTTAAACAAAACCAGCCCCAGGACCAACCCCTGGAGCACTTCGCTTGATACTGGCTGCCAACTAGACATCGAGCCATTGATCACTACCCGTTGAGTCCGACAATCTAGCCAGATTTCTATCCACCTATAGTCCATTAATCCAATCCATACTTTTTTAACTTGCTGGCAAGAATACTGTGGGAGAGCGTATCAAAAGCTTTGCTAAAGTCTAGATATATCACATCCATCGCTTTCCCCACATCCACAGAGCCAGTTATTTCATCATAGAAGGCAATCAGGTTGGTCAGGCATGACTTGCCCTTGGTGAATCCATGTTGACTGTTCCTGATCACCTTCCTCTCCTCCACGTGCTTCAAAATGGATTCCTTGAGGACCTGCTCCATGATTTTGCTGGGGACTGAAGTGAGGCTGACCAGTCTGTAGTTCCCCAAGTTCTCTTTCTTCTCTTTTTTAAAGATGGGCACTATATTTGCCTTTTTCCAATCATCCAGGACCTCCCCCAGTCACCATGAATTTTCAAAAATAATGGCCAATGATTCTGGAATCACAGCATTCAGCAACCTTCTCTTGTCCAGTCATTTACACACTTTTAAATGCATGTGTTTCTACATGCAATATTTCTTGCTATAAATATTTCAATTTGAATATTAACGAGCCTTATTTTTAAGACATTTGCAGTGACCTTCGTGGCAAAGAAGAGATCTAGTTGTAGTGAATGAAAAGCTGTTTCTTTATTTCAGCTTATCTCTCTGACTTTTTAGCTCCTGGATTAATAGTACAATGGAAATGTACCGATTTACAGCAGGAGGGAATTTGGTCCCATGTTTTCTTCTGCACAAATTTAGATATCTCAGGGCCTGGGGAAGTGAGGAAGGCGGCCTTGTTTTCTCCTTGATGTAGGGTGCACAGATAACTCCTATTAATATTAACAAGAATTAAATGCACACTGTATCCCTTACTAAAGAGAGGGCCATTATTGTATCCCACTAACAATGTAGTAGCACTATTATAAATCCAGGCTGGAATTTCCAAAAGTACTTGATGTTGACTTAACTCTTCTCTCATGGAAGTCAAGGAGAGTTTTACCAGACTCCATGCAGTCCACTAGGGACTTTGCTATTCATATTAGTTTTACTTGGAAGGCACTCAGTACTGACGTGATGGGTGGCAGTATAAAAGCATAAGGTAGACAGACGGAGCAGAGTTAACCCAATGCTGAATGCTTTTGAATATCTTACTTGTAATGTTTTGGGCCATTACTCTGTAGCATATCGTGAATAAGGTACCTTTTCACCACTGGAATATAGTATCCTACTATCAGTGAAGTTCATATGTTTTGTATTGGGCAGCTTGGTGTAATTTTGACATTATAGACACAGTAGTATTTCCTTCTTTTTTAATAACTGTCTTTAGAAAGTAAGAACAATTTTACCAAGTTAGTTGGATGATGGTATTACCTTTTTAGTCACAGTATAGTTGCTATAGTAAAATCCAAGTCAGGACGTAGGCAAATATCCTCTACAAAAGGTTGATGGTATCTAAAAGCAGTGTTTAACCCACTGAATGGCTCTCTCTCTCTCTCCATTATTCTGTAAACTGGCAGATAATAATTGCTACTATGTGATAGGTAAAGTAATTTTCACTGGTTTTGGTCAGTAAAAAACCCAGTACGAAGTCCCCTCCTCCCCCATCAGACAACATATGTAGGACCTGATTCATAGACTATCATACATTTCTATGTCATATTTTGGGTACTGTGACTCCATAAGAGGATTAATTCTTTATTCTGAATATTTTTTATCCATACAGCATATGTATTCTCACAGCTGTACAAAAAATTTAAAGTAATTAAACAGGTTTCAGTATTATAAAGAGGTGTCAGTGCCTCTTGGTGAATTTTAAATATCAGTCTGTTTAGGAATAGCTCTGCCTTTCTGGATCTCTCTCTCTCTCTCTTTTTTCGTTCCTTCCTTTTTTTAATGGATATTTGCATGGAAAATGTCATGGTTCCTCCTTTTCCTTAATCCTTAGCTGAAATCAATTCATAATGCTTTATGATGACTTATATGTTGAGGAGACAGAAGAAGAAAATGCATCAGGAAAAGCAAATGAGAGTAAAGATAAAGAAGCCTCCTCTGCTTTATTTTACATTCTCCTGTAAATTGCTTTCCTTTCATCTGTAGGATACATGGATTTTCATACTCACAGAATGCCAAATCAGTGGAAGTTGTAATACCCAGTTCCTGACATACACCCAGATAACTTCCACCACTGTAAATTTGTTAGATGGTCCCATCTCTACTCCTATAGAGGTAAATGGGCATTTTCCTATTTATTCTAATAAGAGCCAGAGCAACCTAAAGGCCTCATTTTTCTAACTTGCCTCCATATTAATAATTGCAACAAAACAGAATATGGCTTAGGAAGCAGGGCTAGATGAACAACATGGAGTAATCTTCCATTTTTAAAAGGCATATTCTAATGTGTTTGAATTCAGACGGTCAGTAGATTGGTCCCTCCAACAGTTCCAGGGATGGTTGCTGGTCTGAATTTAGTGTTTCTCCTGTTTTCAGACTCATCAGTGTCAGCTTTAGTTGTTCAACCAGCAAGGCTGCAGCATTGGACAAATGTGTCATTTTGCCTATTTAATATCCTCTGATCTGCATCAGTAATCTGTTCACAAAGTTGTTCAGTTTAGAAGTGACATCTGATTCATTTGACAGACCATTTTTCAGCAGGGCACAAGCTAATCAAAAAGGCAAGAAGAGAAAAGGGAAAGTCTTTAAAAGCAAATTAATCTGGTTTGTTATTAGCAGCTCGTGCAAAAGGAAATAGCCCGTGAAGGAAATCCAAGCCCTTCCAATTGGACAATGCGATGGCCCCCTCATCAAATGTGAGGTTTCATCAGAAACACTTAGTAACATGAATAAGATAGCCAAACTTTGTCATATTTCTTCAACAATGTTTTAAAGATTTTTAAATAGGAAAGAGCTTTTTCTCCAAACAGCAACATTCAAATAGGCTTGATACTCCAAAGAAGGCTACAACAACATTTTAGTCAAAATGTGCAGCCAATTGAATGAACCCATTTAGTGACCGTTTCATGGTGTTACAAAATAGGAACACAAGGAAGACAATGGAACTTCATAGAGTCAAGAGGTCATTTATTGACACAGCAGTAGACATTGTTGAACATTAAAATGGTTTATTTGCTTGTGTCCACAAATGTCAGATGGCGAACACAAATGTTTTCTAGAGAGAGACATAGACATACTTAAGAAGACATACTTAAGAAAATCAGTATTATCCCAAGAAAAAGGCAACTGAACAGCTGAGGAAGACAAAAGCCCAGGATTCATTCTCAAGTTTTGAAAGTAGAAGCCAAAGAGACAAAGGAACCTAGTAACAGATATTTAAAAATTCACTGAAAATGAATTATAGTAATAGACATCTGAAAAGACAAATATAACTTCTGTCTGCTGTATTCCCTGAGATCAGGGAAGCTTCAGAACTGTGGACATTACTTTGTAGTGGGAACAATTCTAGAAACAGTTTTCACTGTGCTTTAATTAGAGCTTAACCATATCTTCCTTCAAGTCTAACCTCAATAAACACACCATCTATGACTATTGTCTCAAGAGCTTCTCTTCCAAATCCATCCTGGAACCTCATCAATCTGGCTTCTTCCCATTCCTCTCTACTTAAAATCTTATCAAGGTGTCTAATGACCTGCTTATGACCAAGTGTTATGGTCTATATTCCTCCTCCTTCTCCACCTCACTGCTCTTTTTGACATCATTGATCACACTCTTCTTCTCAGGTTCTTTTCTTCTTTTCATGCTGCCCTTTTGCTTCTACTCTGCTTCTCTCTCTAGCCGTTCCTTTAATGTCATTTCCTCCTGCCTTCTGCTCTTTATGAGAATACCACAGAGGTCTGTCCTTCACCATCTACTCCACTTGCTTGACATCCTTTCTTTGTATGATCTCATCTACTCAGACATGCTTCAACTACTCTAATTAATCTGAATCAAAAGCCTCTTCCTATGCTCCTGATCAGTCTCCTTCTAGCCAGTCTATTAGATCAGTTTGTGTCTGACTTCTTCTGGGTGTCTTGCCATCGGCTTAAACTTAAGGAGTTCAGTTTTAGCCATGTTATCTTTCCTTTAAATCCCTCACCGCCCTACTCCCACATTCTTCTCTGTTACTGTTCACAACACCGTCTCCCTTCCTGTCACTCAGGCCTTATCTTTGACTCCTCCCTCTCCCTTGCTCTGCATATCCAGGCTGTATTTGTATTCTACCAATTCTTTCTCCAATGCATTTCTAGAATACAATCTTTTCCATCTGTCCACACGGCTAACAGTCTCAGTCAGGCCAACATCAACACCTATCTTGATTATGATCACCTCCTCTTCTCTGGCCTTCCCAACACCTACAATACCACTTTCCAGTGCCTATAAAGCACAGCTGCTAAACTCATCTTCTTGCCCATCACTCTGACCATGTCAGTCCTCTCTGCAAATCCCTCCATGGGATCCATTTTCCATTACATCACGTTCAAGTTCCTGTACTCACCTTCAAGACCATTCTCAACTTTGCCTCTCCCTCTTATCAAGTCCCCTCCACTCCAGCAATGATGCCAGCCTTGAGAGCTCATTTCCCCCACCTTTTTCACAAACATCTATGCACTTTCTTTCATGCTGCCTCTTACACATGGACCACCTTCCTGGAATTAATCCACGATTCCACTATCCTCTTCTGTAAATCCTTCCTCAAGACCTACTCAGCTGTGACACAAGAAATCAGTCAGCTATGATGGAGGACAACTTCCTGGTGCAACTACTGGAGGAACCAACCAGGAGCCATTCTCCTCTTGACCTGCTGCTTACAAACAGGGAAGAATTGGTAGGGGAAATAGAAGTGGGTGGCAACCTGGGCAGCAGTGACCATGAGATGGTTGAGTTCAGGATCCTCACAAAAGGAAGAAAGGAGAGTAGCAAAATACAGACCCTGGACTTCAGAAAAGCAGACTTTGACTCTCTTAGGGAACTGATGGGCAGGATCCCTTGGGAGGCTAATATGAGGGGGAGAGGAGTCCAGGAAAGCTGGCTGTATTTTAAAGAAGCCTTATTGAGGGTGCATGAACAAACCATCCCGATGTGCAGAAAGAATAGTAAATATGGCAGGCGACTAGCTTGGCTTAACAGTGAAATATTCGGTGAGCTTAAACACAAAAAGGAAGCTTAGAAGAAGTGGAAACTTGGACAGGTGACTAGGGAGGAGTATATTGCTCGAGCATACAGGGATGTAATCAGAAACACAACTGGAGTTGCAGCTAGCAAAGGATGTGAAGGGTAACAAGAAGGGTTTCTACAGGTATGTTAGCAACAAGAAAAAGGTCAGAGAAAGTGTGGGACCCTTAATGAATGGGGGAGGTAACCTAGTGATAGATGACGTGGAGAAAGCCATAGTTCTCAATGCTTTTTTTGCTTCAGTCTTCACAGACAAGGTCAGCTCCCACACTGCTGTCCTGGGCAACACAGTATGGGGAAGAGGGAGCAGCCCTCAGTGGTGGAAGAACAGGATAAGGACTATTTAGAAAAGCTGGATATGCACAAGTCCATGGGTCCAGATCTAATACATACGAGGATGCTGAGTGAGTTGACTGATGTGACTGCAGAGCCATTGGCCATTACCATTGAAAACTTGTGGTGATCGGGGGAGGTCCCGGATGATTGGAAAAAGGCAAATATAGTGCCCATCTTTAAAAAAGGGAAGAAAGAGAACTTGGGGAACTACAGACTGGTCAGCCTCACTTCAGTCCCCGGCAAAATCATGGAGCAGGTCCTCAAGGAATCCATTTTGAAGCACGTGGAGGAGAGGAAGGTGATCAGGAACAGTCAACATGGATTCACCAAGGGCAAGTCATGCCTGACCAACCTGATTGCCTTCTATGATGAAATAACTGGCTCTGTGGATGTGGGGAAAGCGATGGATGTGATATATCTAGACTTTAGCAAAGCTTTTGACACGCTCTCCCACAGTATTCTTGCCAGCAAGTTAAAGTATAGACTGGATGAATGGACTATAAGGTGACTAGAAAGCTGGCTAGATTGTCGGGCTCAACAGGTAGTGATCAACGGCTCGATGTGTAGTTGGCAGCCGGTATCAAGCGGAGTACCCTAGGGGTTGGTCCTGGGGCCGGTTTTGTTCAACATCTTTATTAATTATCTGAATGATGGGATGGATTTCACCCTCCACAAATTTGCAGATGACACTAAACTGGGGGGAGAGAGATAGATACTCTGGAGGGTAGGGATAGGGTCCAGAATGACTTAGATAAATTGGAGGACTGGGCCAAAAGAAATCTGATGAGGTTCAATAAGAACAAGTGCAGAGTCCTGCACTTAGGATGGAAGAATCCCATGCACCGCTACAGGCTGGGGACTGACTGGCTAGGCAGCAGTTCTGCAGAAAAGGACCTGGGGATTACAGTGGATGAGAAGCTGGATATGAGTCAGCAGTGTGCCCTTGTTGCCAAGAAGGCTAATGGCATATTGGGCTGCATTAGTAGAAGCATTGCCAGCAGATCGAGGGAAGCGATTATTCCCCTCTATTCGACACTGGTGAGACCACATCTGGAGTATTGCGTCCAGTTTTGGGCCCCTCCACTACAGAAAGGATGTGGAGAAATTGGAAAGTCCAGTGGAGGGTAACGAAAATGATCCTGGGGCTGAGGCACATGACTTACAAGGAGAGGCTGAGGGAATTGGGTGTGTTTAGTCTGCAGAAGAGAATTGTGAGGGGGGATTTGATAGCCTTCAACTATTGGGGGGAGAGATAGCTCAGTGGTTTGCGCATTGGCCTGCTAAACCCAGGGTTGTGAGTTCAATCCTTGAGGGGGCCACTTAGGGGTCTGCAGCAAAATCAGTACTTTGTCCTGCTAGTGAAGGCAGGGGGCTCGACTTAATGACCTTTCAGGGTTCCTTCCAGTTCTAGGAGATGGGATATCTCCATTAATTTAAAATTTATTTAACTGGTTATCAAAGGTTATATAAGTGGGTGGGAAGAAGAAGTGCTGCTGCTTTGGTTGATTTTTAATTAGTATCACTTGTGTTCTGGTATTCTTAAAAGTATGTCAAGGCCATTCAGAGCTTTTTGATGTGGAATTTATATGAGACCAAAACCTGAATAAATAAATAAATAAATATTTGTATTACAGTAGTGTCTAAAGGCTCCAGCCACATTGGAACTCGGTTTTACTGGGCTGTGCAGACATAAAACAAAACAGTCCCTTCTCCAGAGAGTTTATAATTTTAGTGTAAGTCAAAATGCAGTGAGTGAAACAAAAACAAAGCAAACATAACCACCAATAATTAAGAGGAGGATCGGGTTTATGGGTGGAGAGAGAACTGGTAACAGTAATACAAATATGTTTGTACACAGACCTGTGATATGCACTATATAGAGGGGGTTTTAAACTGTGTTTTTGTTTTGTTAGCAGCAGCAGATCAACAGATCAGAAACAATTACTCTAGCTCATCACTTGCCTAGCCATTATCAACTGGTAGTGTTTTGAAGACACCACGGTTTAAGCAAATCTTAAGGAAGGAGAGGGCTTTCTGGATTTTGTATAACCAAGTGGTTATTTTACTGTTAACTTTGTCAACCTTCTCTCTCCTCTCCCATTGTTGGTCACATCTTGTCTTAAATTAGACTAAGATTTTCAAGGCACTGACTGTCTTCATGTGTTTGTATACATTGCTTAGTGCAACATAACCAAAATTCTGATTGGAGTCTCTTGGTGTTACTGCAACGTTAATAATATTTCCAGACCAAAAAAAAGACATTAAAGTGGTGTTATTTCGATTGCAAAGTCTAACCATTCAAAGTTAGGAAAAAGCAAATTTAAGGTTGCCTATGCCTGTGTGTGTCCATTCTACACACTGAGACATGGATCCTGTAAAAAGGTATATGATCATGTAATTAAAGATGGTGGGTAACATTTTGTAAATCAGTGGGATTTAGACTCCTAAATCACTTAGGACCCAGAACAAAAAAGAAATTAAAAATTACCTAATAGATATGTCCCAGACAGCAGAATTAGGGCTGCATGACAACCTTAAATCTAGTATTTCTGAACTTTCAAGTGCTTGACTTTGTAACCTGAACATTCTCTTAATGTAGCTTTTTTGTTTGTAATTGCCCAGTGTTTTTAAAAATTAGAAAGTTCTGATAAGTACAGGTGTAACAACACTTCCACCAGGCCTGATCATTGGAGTTAGAACCCTGTATCTTCAGCATTACATCGATACCTCTATCACTTGAACTCTGTAGAGCTAACTATGTTTGCTGGTCTCAGGGCAAAGCTGTTATTCTAGAGGGGTGGATGTTCTGCTGAGGTCATGTGCGCAGTCTAGGAGGTGGTCAGGGGGAGCACAACATGGCGTTCTCTCTCCAATCCCCAACTTTAGCTGCTCTGGGAATTCCCAGGCAGTCCCAGGTGCTGCTTTGACAGTGGTGTAGGCCCAGCTCCTTAGAATGTTTATGCTCAATTATTATTATTTTGGCATGCTGCCAGAATTTTCCTGAGCAACGCAAGGAAAAGAAAGGAAACTGTGATTTTCATTAGTTTTTCCTTCTCATGAAAATATGAACAGAATTTCATAAACCAACATAAAGGCGTTTCTATAATCTGAGGACTTTAAAAATGGAGGTGTTAGAGATTCTGCGAAAATAAAAACAGGTCGCAAGCATATTTTACGAAGAAAAGTGTTAAGCAGGCAGCCTATAAACAGGGGTCACTACAAGCTGCCCCTATGATGATTAAGTTACTAGTATTAACAAGGATGAAAGTAATTAGTGTATATTCACCAAACAAATATGTTTGTACGCAGGCTAGTGCTATGGTTTTTTATTGTGTTTTTACTGTACACACGGTACCTACCAAGTAGGATTTGAGTGGGATGTAGAAAAGGACCCTTAAGTGATAGTTGTTAGGCACATTGCTTTACGGATTACTGTATGGTGCTCAGATACTATGATGATGGTGCAATATAAGAACATGGGGTGCAATATAAGAACCTGAATAAAACAGAATCACAAATAAAATAAATACTTTGAGGAAGTGATCGATATAATGCCTTAGATAGCTACAACACACTACTCAACAAGGTTAGTTTACAACAGAGATACAGCTACTTGTATGGATAAAGGACTTCTTCACACCTAGAAAATATAAAAGACAGATGTTAACTGTAATTGTGAAGGTAAGTTATTAGGGATGGTAAGGATGGCTAGTGAACAGCTACAGAAATTATTGAAGTAGATTGTATTCATTTTGTGTCAGTGATCTGGAAGAAAGAACATGTAATATGATGCTGAAACTTTCAAAGAAGGGGCAATTTATATCTATGGATAAACGCGTTGTGAATGATTTGGATAGATTATTCCAAAATACAAATCTGAGTCACTGCAAAATGGTGATGTGTACATAGTGAAGGGAAATCCTATAAATAAGTGTATCCGCAATGAGGACAGACAACAAAACACTGGGATGTAGACAAACCTAGGGTTGCTACAAGGCTAACTGAACAAGGGTGTCTTTTCTTGGCACCACAATTTTCAACTGCTTGACTATTTTTCTTTTTAGCATTTCCTTTTATGTATTATGTAGCTTTCATGCTTATAGAAATTCATGTTTCCTTGTAGCTTGCCATTCAACAAGTTTTTTATTGAGGTCTGTTTAATGGCAGGCAGACATAATTTCAGTCCTTTAAGGTCATGCTGAGCTCTTCAAAGGTTAGGACATATGCTAGAGTAAGCTGGCTTTTCAGAGCAGTTACTCTGTGGTTTTTAAAGTAACGAGTAAGTTTTAGCAATGAGTAAGGTGTTCTTAAGGATATTACGTTACTTTCAAATAGTCTTAAAATAATTTGCTTTCAAAGGAATGCCTTATTTATTTACATATAATTTAGATTACTGAAGCAGCATATGCTCATTCCCACATTTATAACAACTAAAAAAAAACAAAAAACCCATTATCCAGCCAACAATTAGCTGTGTCAGAGGATGCTCCCCATTTTTACAACCCTAGCAAAACAAATTCAGAGGCAGCCTCTGAAATGAACAAAAAAAAAAAAAAAAAGGCACGAAAGGGTATTTTGACCTTTCAGCTAGCAATGTACCTGAGGCAAAAACTGAAACTGATTGATGGAGTTTGGCTGAAGGTTAACTCTGAATCTGTCAGACCAGCTGAGGAAGTGAATTCTTGACTCAAGGGCCCTCCACCAAGAATAAGAATGCCCTAACTCAGTAAGATCTAGTGTTTGTTGCAGAGAGTAGATCACCTGTTGCATCAGTTCCTGGGCAGAGAGATGATCTCTCAGGTAACTAAGATCTAAACCATACGGGACTTTAAATATATATAAAAAAAAAATCAACACTGAGTTGCCCTGTGAAGTGAAATGGAAGTCAACGCAGTCTATGGAGCCTTGGCACAATCCACTTCCTATTGCTATTTCCACTAAGAGCATGATCTAAAGTCCATTGAAGTCAATGGAAAGCCTCCTATTGACTTCCATGGGCTTTGGATCTGACCTTAAGTGGGCAGCTACACCATGTCTTAGCTCCTATTTCTAAGATTTCTAAGCCTAAAGAAAGCATATTACAGTAATCCAGGCAGGAGGTCACATAAACATGGATCACTGCACCAAGATCTGTGTTGGAGGGGGGGAAAAAAGAGGGGGGGGGTTTACAAATGTTCTAACAGCAGCTTTAAATAATATAGAATAATAATAATAATAAAGCACAATTCTGACTACTGAAGACACTTGTCACACCAGGAACAAATTTCTAGAAGCTTCCTTAATTTCTGAACTCATTGGAAAAAACTAGGCACCTTCCCTCAACAACAGGGGAAGCACTATTCCCAGCATACTTTCAACAGCCATTCACAGCCACACAGCATCATCTTCATTGTGTTTGGAAGACTGAACCTAGGCCTGATTATTCTCATTTAAGTCCTTATCTTGGTCAGGAGACCTGGGAAAGCAAAGACCTGGCACTAATTTGGTCTGTGTCCTGGGAGCACCACAACCCAAACTGCCTCACTGCTTGTTCCAGAGATAGCACATGCACACCAATTTGGGTGACAAAAAAAGAACCCTGCAGAACCCAGTAAGGCAGACCTCTGGGGTGGGTGAGCAGTTACCCCAAAGGACCAGGTGGGTCTCTGTGACAGGAAGGAACAGAATCACTCAATTCCACCTATGCATTTTAAGATTCTCACTCAACTCAACAAAACCTCATGGTCAATGGTATCAAAGTCCAACTGCTAGACCTAAAATAATCAGCATGGACACCTGACCTTTGTCCAATGTTAGGAGTGACAAATGGCTGACACCTCCTGTTGCTACTTTTAACATGTGGCCCAATTTCATCTCCAGAATGGGGGGGGGGGGGGGGGAGGGAGCTCAAAAAAGACACTTTTCTTCCTCCTGCAGATGCCTCCGTTGTGCTGTTCCTCTACTACACTCTGCATCCCTTTTGAAAAGGAAAGGCCAGAAAAGTCATTCTCTTTCCTGATGTAGCTATTGTTACCAACATGGTCCTGATGTCATTTCCAGTACAGAAAGCATGATTGGTCAGAGGGAGGGGAACTTTTGCACGGTGACAAAGATCCCTGAATCTTTGTAAGCATCGAGGAGCTGGGATAATATTCTCCCAGTCAGTAGTGACTGAATTTTTGTTTTAATTGGCTGCTGGTGTATGGTTGTCATTGTCTTTATACTGGAATTTTAAAAATTTGGCTTTAGAGCTATGTAATGGAGATGACTCCTAAAGAAACGAAAACCTCTGAAAAGCTAAAGCACCTGCAGAAACACTTGTAATCTTATTTGCAGTCTAGAACAGATGCATTAAGGAAAGGGACTACTGGAAAAATCTTCATTGGCAATGGATCAGTCTGACGTAGGATTACCTTTGGAGATGTCTTAGAGTTTTTGCCCTAGCCACCAGGCTATAGAGTGTGGGAGTCTTCCTGTCTCCACTCCCTCAATCCCAATGAAAACTTAGGAAACTCATACAGCTCCATGTAAACAAAATTTTGGCGATGTTTCATTTAATCAAAAGTGTTTTGACCAGCTTTACTGCAAGCACTGCATGGACCTCCACACAATGCAGAATCAACCTGTGGAACTCATTGCCAGGGGATGTTGTGAAGGCCAAAAATATAACTTGGTTCAAAAGAGAATTAGATAAGTTCATGGAGGATAGGTCCATCAATGACTATTAGCCAAGATGGTCAGGGACACAACTCATTGGCTTCAGGTGTCCCTGAACCTCTGACTGCCAGAAGCTGGGATGAATGACAGGGGTTGGATCACTCGATAAATTGCCCTTTTCTGTTAATTCTCTCTGAAGCATCTGTCACCAGCTGCTGTTGGAAGACAGGATACTGGGCTAGATGGACCATTGGTCTGACCCAGTATGGCTGTTCTTATGTTCTCAACTTGCCTTTGGGCCACTATCTGATTTAGGGCTCAAATTTTTCTCATTTAGATAATTTTGAGCAAATGTTTCCATATGTTTCAAGTCAAACTCTCATGAGAAAAAAGTAATATACTCAAGCTTGTATTTTCTCAACTGGGGCTTGAGATGCTGTCTTCTATCTCATACACTATCTATTGTCTTGGAATGAGTGGCATCTGTTTCTTTGTTCTGATGAAACTAGTATTTTCTGGATCCTCACTGAACTCCTGTAATGTTGATAAAGATTATGAAGTTACATATTCAGAAGATAACTGTATTTTAAATTGCACAGGTTTTTTAATTGGATATTTCTATCATATAGCTAGTTTATGCTTGATTTACAGTGATCTTATTTAAACGTTTCTAGCTAGCATGTTTCACTTTTGTAGTAAGACAAATGTAATGTTGTAGACAGCGTTATCAATTTTTCTTAATTTATATTTGATTATTTTTATTTATCCTTCATTAAATGCTCACATTCTCCATATATACCTCATAGAGCTGGAAGGGACCCCGAAGGGTCATCTAGTCCAGTCCCCTGCCTTCACTAGAAGGACCAAGTACTGATTTTGCCCCAGATCCCTAAGTAGCCCCTCAAGGATTGAACTCACAACCCTGGGTTTAGCAGGCTGCTCAGCACTGTAGAAGACACAATAGACAATACCCGTCCCTCATCCCCCAAGTGCATATAATCTAAGGCTCCAGTCTGGCAATTGACAATACATGGGTGGACTTCACATTAAAGTTAATGGGGCTCTACATGGGCACAGCAGCCTGCCCGCTCATTGTAAATTGCAGGATCAGGACCATAAATAATTGCATGTGGATCTGAGATTAGCTTCAAGTTAAAGACTATAACCAGAGGCCTGCAATTTCTGTATTCTGAAGGCCAATGGGCCTATCCTGTGTGCAATACAATCCTATTTGTCCTCCACTTATTAGTATTTTAGCGGAGAGGTTTTAAAGTTTATGCATAAATGAAATGAGAAAAAACTGATATGAAAAATCTCCCTATTGTGCCTTTGAATCTGATTATTTGATTCAAACGGGTTGAAAGAGAAACTCCTACAGCTTCAAAAGGGTTAAACCTTTAAGTAGTTCTAATGGAACAAACTCCACATACAGTCCAAGAAGGTGAACAATTCCTGTACAGTTCAGATACAATGCCATTGTATTGAAACTTAGTAAAACGCACAATCCCAACCACCAAGTACAAAATTCTACACTTAGAGGAGTCTAGCAAATTTTAAAGGTGAGTTTAGGACTGTTTTAGATATGGAAGGAGCAATTTTTCAGCACTTTCACCATTCCAATTTACACAGATTTTTCCACAGAAAGCAGTCAGCTAAGTCTGACCGATATTAACAAAAATAGCAGCAACCTAATAGGAAGTAATTTCACTGTTGACTGAATTCCACTGCATACAACTGATGCCATTCCAAATTCAGTGGATTGAAAGTGTCATGGATACATTGTCCTTGGCCTCTGTGTGATACAGCCAGACTCGCTGTTCTTTCAGCATGCTGAAGTTGGGCTATATCTCATTCTGAAAAACTGGACCCTATCACAACATCTTCTTTTGCTTTACTGGCTATCTATTTTCAAACCAACTCCTGGAATTCCCCCACTATCCTCCTGTCCACCTATGTCTCTCTATCCACTCTGCTCCTCCACCTGGGGCCTTCTAGCTGTCCCTTACCTGTAACTTTCTATTTACGCATTTCTTTTCACTTGTACTGCCACTTTAAGTTTAGGATCACAGAAGTTAGAGATGGAAAAGTCCCATCAAATCCACCCTCCTTAAATGTGAGGTATAGTTCCATATTCTACTCTCAGTTATACCCAGTGACGGATTAATAATTTTGCTGCCCCTAGGCTGGGAAATAATTGCCGCCCTGGCCCTGCCCCGACTCCGCCCTTTCCCTGCCCCCATTCCAACCCCCTCCCCAAAGTCCCCACCCCAACTCCACCCCCTCCCTTCCCCTATTGGATCCCTTCCCCAAATCCCCGCCCCCAGCCCCGCCTCTTCCCCCAGTGCATGGCATTCCCCCTCCTCCCCCCTCCCTCCCTGCCCCGCGAAACAGCTGTTTCGCGGTGCAAGCGCTGGGAGGGGAGAGAAACAGGACACAGCGGCGAGCTTGCAGAGGAGGCGGAGGTGAGCTGGAGCAGGGGATGGGGGCACAGAGGGGAGCTTCCGCCCCTGCAAATTTGCCACCCTAGGCAATAATACGGAGCTGGTTATACCAGTGTAGATCTGGAATAACTCCAATTTTCTTCAATGGAGTTAATCCAGTTATTTGGGAGTAGAGACAAGGCCAGAGGATGTATCATATCAAAGAGATACTTCACTTGTTCTTTGCCTTAGAATCTCTTTACACTTCAGCTTACAAATGACTCCTTTTGTAAAGAATTTTGTGGGGTTTTTTTTGTATGATGAAAGGTATATAAAAGTTACTGTATTGTATGTTTGATTAAAGAAAAAAAGTGGATGACTTGCTTAAGAAGCAGTCATTCACACCATCACAGTAATAGTGACTGGATTCTAGAAACACACCAAAACAAACAGATTTCAGAAGAAAGAAGTACCTGACAGCCTACAATAAGAAGGCCTAAAAATATCCTGATGCCCCATAGAATGGAGGTGTCACACATATTATAGATCCTTTTCCCCGTGACAGAAGAGCTCTCATTCTTTTTCTCCTTGAAGTGATCCGGACAGAAAACTTTAGATACTGAGGGGAAAAAAAACCTTCTGGTTTTCTATTCTACACCTCTCCCTCCATTCTACTATTGCTGTCTAACCTTCAGATCACAACTTCCCTTCTATTTTACATTCTCCTTGCCTTCCCCCATTTATCCTATATTCTTTTTCACTTCCTCTTTCTTTTCTCCTTTTAGAAAAGGCCTGGCTCCTATACACATAATCAAAAATTTTCAAGTAACCAACCCAGAATATGTGAAATGTATTTTGCACTCTGTTATAATTACTTTATTTTTTCTGCTAGCACTGCTTGGGAAGATTGCTCTAATTTGTGTAATTTTTGTGGAACTGCAATAGCACAACATTTAAGTAATTGGAATATGTTTTTAAAATAGAAAGCTACCATAATTGGATATTTCTTTAATGATTTCTGCTTATACTTTAGTAATCATCATTACCCATATACTGTGCTCAGTTTTATGGTAGTTTATTTTTTAAATAAGTAATATTTCCACTGTAACTTTGAATGTGAAAGTAAATGAATGGCTGACTATATGCACTGTCTCTGCTGAAAAGGACCTCTGGCAAGATTTCTAGCATTGTTTGTTTCCCACCACATGGTTCTGTTGCCATGGGAGCAGAATTTCTGGCACATGTGGTGCTGTCTCCCTTGTGGTTGCATTTCCCAGCATGCCTTGCTGTTACTATGGAAATGACTGCCCATTAATCTTGCTGTCCTTTTACTATCAAAGCACCTTTAACTGTCTCAAACAATCAAGTGATGTTACCTGCTGCCCTGAAAAGAGAGAAAACTGCATCTAGTTCTACAATTTCTGCATTGATTTTAGTTCAGATTTAACCAAGGAGCAGAAGGAACCAGAAGGAGACTTGCTATATGCCCTATTTCAGCTCTCTCTTTGAAACACTGGAACAGAACGGTCTTTCCGATACAGACCCAGGCCATTGACTGAGCCCTGCATTTTATATAACAAATGAAAAGGCAGTTTACAGAATTTTTTTTTAATGTTTTCAGTTTCTCTACTTTTTGTGTTTTCTGGTCCATTAAACAACCACACACTAAAAGTTTTGTCCAGGAAGACCAAACAGCTGGCCAATAACATGCTACCGGAATATGACATGTAAATTACTGGCACTAATCTGAAGAGTCACATCTCTATGATAGAACAGATATACAGGAAAGACAGTATCTAGCACAACAAGATCTACGTCCATGTCAGGCGCTCCTTGGGACTATGATATACAAATAATTCATAAAAAACACTGAGTTCTCAGTTTCTGTAAATCTTTCAACTGAAACTGATTTCAGGGAGGAAGAATACAAGTTATAGGTAAAACCCTCCAAAAGTCTTAAAAAATTATGGGACCAAACCCTAAAGTTATTAATGGGCAGATCCTTAGCAGATTAGATTGTCTACAAGCTATGTCAATTTATACTAAGGAAAGATCAGCACCACAATGTCAACACTAAATAGAAACTTTAGACTGAGGATTAGGCAACTAATGACAATATTTCATAGGAAATAAAGGGTGGAATGGCAGAGAGAAAGAGAGGAGCATTTGTGTATGGGTGGGCTGTTCTTGCCAGTACCAACAAGTACTGTATAAGAAATTTCACAACGAAGGCTGTTTTGCTGAGGAACAGAATTAGAATTTCTGGAGAGAGTTCTCACAAGTATCTGAACTACTGGACACTCACCCGAAGCTCCTAAACTTTAGAGGTTCTCCTGTAGTTAAATTGGAACCCACTCACTCCTAGAGTTTAGCTGGAAGAATGATAGGCCAGGTTCTGATCTGAGGTACTGTTGTAACTTCGAGGCTAGAAAGTGGCCCAAACATGGTGGTGGACGAGGCACAAGTACAGCTGCCTGGAGAATTCTCGCACCACTAAGGTGTGTTGAACTAACCTAGGCAGCTCTATGCTCTCCTCCTGCCCAGCCCCCAGCATAGGGATGGAGGAAGATAGCCAGTGTTCTGTTCTGTTGCTATTCTGGGCTGCAGAGCAGCCCACAGGCAGCCAGAGCAGACTCCAGGGTTGTTTTATCATATACCAGGGGCCATGATGGCCAATCAAGAGGCCCCTTTGCTCCCATGTTTCCTGGTATATGCCTTCAGTGCAGAGTCTTGTCACAGAATCTGGCCAATTTACTTCAGTGGAGTCTCACTTGATTTACACCAGCATAAGGTCAGAATCAGATCATTTATCATCACCGGCTAACCTCTCCCCTGAAGAAGAGAAAAGAAAAAATGCCACATTCAGGAGCACAGAGTCATTGGTGTATGCAGCAGGGTGCTACTTACTGTACACCATCTTGTGGCCACAGGTCACTTTATAGGCAGCCTGCCCCTGTTAGCTCCCTCTTGCAGGCCCTTAAAGCTCTGGACAGTCTCTGTTGTGGCTCACAGCTCCCCTACCCAGAGCTAGTTTAATGTCAAATAAAGTTCAGAATCCTGAATCACAAAATAATCCAAACAATCTCCAAAGAGCCCCCACCATAAAGTCTATAAACCCAATTCATACTTTGGTCCAGTTCTTCTCCCACACCCAGAGCTCTTCCTCCGTCTGTCAGCTCCACCCAAGGCCAGCAGTCCCAGTCTGCTCTTGCTGAAGCTCTGACCTTGGCTTCCTTCTCCTGTCAATGTCTCCCTTGTTCTGAGGGAGAAGGCAGCATATATACTGCCCTCCTACAGAGAGCTCCTCCTGATTGGCTGGAAGAGGGAAAGCCCTGCCCCCACCCTACACTACAGGTCTCTTGAGCATGGGCCCTTAAAGGAAATATGTCTTTCCTCTCCTGTCCCCATTACATTGTCTTGTTGCCCCTTCATTTCATCATAGAATCAAAGGGTTAGAAAGGACAGCTGAAACCGGATTCTAAGCATGACCTGATCTCACAGGGCTGGAGGCTCTCTGCTATGATTTTTGGGCATTTTCAGACATCCCCCTTATCCCTTCTTCTAATGTACGGCATCAGGTGCTTCCAGGAATGACATCATAACTCAAGTGTGGTGGGTTGCACTCACCTCTTTAAGCACCGCTGGTTTCCTGGCATGGAGCTGCTGCTCTCCTCAGCTCCTAGTACCCCCTGTAGGCTGTCAGCCTGCCTATTGAGGTCTTCTGTGGCTGAGCCCACCAGCTGCGTCACACTGTTCAAATCCCTTCCAGCATACAACAAACTCAAACAGAAGAAGTTCCTTGCCCTTCAGGACCAAATATAAATAAAATGGTTTCTTACTTTTCTGGGGCTTAATTCTCTCTCTGGAATTAAATCAGCAAGGTTCAACCCCTGAACTCCTGCAACCAATTGTGGCCACCATAGGCCCCAGCCCAACCTGCTTCTTTTGCCTATGGGCTAGGAAGCATCACTCCTCACTCAACAGGCTCCAGCCAAGAACTACCTTGCTAGCAGCAGACAGCTTCTTCTATTTTGGCCTGCTGAGCCTTGACTGGCTTTTGGTGATTCCCAGCCCTTCTAGTTGCTGGAGAACCAGATGTCAATGGTTCCCAAAATGGCTTCTCCTGGGATGCTTCTGTAGGCAACCCTAGAGGTCTAGTACTTGCTTCTCTTTTCCTCTCAGAAAGCTATTTTCTGGGTCAGGGTGTAGCAGAGCAGCAGGGTCTCCAGCAAGGGGCCCAGAAAGGCCTGGTATACCCCGTCATAACAAGTCAATCAGTGCTAATCAACAAAATCTCACTGCCACATAAGAGAGAGTTGCCACATACATGAGAATACTTCCTCAAGGCGTTTCACAGTTGCAGAATAGATACAGAGAAAGCGGCAGTGTAAGAGGTGCCCCACCTGAAAGCCTGAAGAGGTTCTTCAGTTCCCATGCTCCTTCAGTCTTTGGCTGCTGACATACAATGATGCCAGTTAGCATCAGTGGTACTGGTACTGCTTGTCCAGTAGGAACTTGGTTTAGACCATTTCACATAGGCCAGTGTGCAGCCATCAAATGGAAGCGATCACTAGAAAGATTTTTGTTTTCTCTTGTGGAAAATGAATATAGAAATATAGAAACACAGGCAGAGGTCCACTGCAGTGTATTAAACTGCAAGCAGCCTGCCTCATGGTAGTGCACTGCTAACTTTCTACCACTGTTTTCAGATTGCAAATGATGGCTACATCTACACTACAAGGTAGGGGTTTGATTCTCAGCTCATGCTGACATACTCATGCTCACTCATTTCAGAGAGTGCACTAAAAATAGCA
Source organism: Chrysemys picta bellii (assembly GCF_011386835.1). Classification (NCBI taxonomy): domain Eukaryota; kingdom Metazoa; phylum Chordata; order Testudines; family Emydidae; genus Chrysemys; species Chrysemys picta. Next base: position 38,862,084 of record NC_088796.1, on the reverse strand, counting down.
TAGCACAGACATTGGGACAGGCTAGCTGTCCCAAGTATGTCGCCAGGGGGTTCAGACAGGTTTGAACTCAGGGTGGCTAGCCTGTTGTGCCAGAGCTGCTGCCCATGCTTCTCTACTATTTTTAGCATGCTAGCTGAGATGAAACTAGTGCAAATATTTGGGGTCCGGAAAGAATTTTCCTCCAGGGCAGATTGGCAGAGGCCCTGGGTTTTTTTCACCTTCCTCTGCAGAGTGGGGCCCGGGTCACTTGCTGGAAGATTCTCTGCACCTTAAAGTCTTTAAACCATGATTTGAGGACCTCAATGGCTCAGACAGGTTTGATATAGGAGTGGATGGGTGAGATTCTGTAGCCTGCGTTGTGCAGGAGGTCAGACTAGATGATCATAATGGTCCCTTCTGACCTTAAAGTCTATGATTCTATGAAGTATGTCTTTGTGAGCTGGGAATCACAACCCCTAGCTTGTACAGTAGTTGTAGCCTAACTGGTGCCCTGAAATGGCCACAATTATTATCCAGAGAAATAAATTTGACTGGAAATAGAGGGACACTATATTGTATTTTCCCCTGCTGTTAGGTTATTATTAATTATTATAGAAAGGGTTTTGCAATAATTTGCATTTGTATTAGTTTTTGTAGCATTTTCCTGGTGAGTAAGAATCCTAAAATGAAACTGACTAGGCACAAAAGTGAAATCCATTAGTATGTTCAGTGTCCAGTTTGAATGTACTGAAAAGATAAAAATGAATAAACAACACAAATGATTAAGAGAAATTAGGTTTTTAAAAAGAACAGGAGTACTTGTGGCACCTTAGAGACTAACAAATTTATTAGAGCATAAGCTTTCGTGGACTACAGGCCACTTCTTCGGATGCATATAGAGTGTAATAAATATTGAGGATATATATATATACACACACATACAGAGAGCATAAACAGGTGGGAGTTGTCTTACCAACTCTGAGAGGCCAAATAAGTAAGAGGAAAAAAAAAACCACTTTTGAAGTGATAATCAAAATAGCCCAGTACAGACAGTTTGATAAGAAGTGTGAGAATACTTACAAGGGGTGATAGATTCAATGTTTGTAATGGCTCAGCCATTCCCAGTTCTTATTCAATTCTGAGTTGATTGTGTCTAGTTTGCATATCAGTTTTTAAGGTTTTTAAAATCCTTTCGGTTGTAATAATCAAAGGTATTATTGGTAGCATAAGCAGGGAAATTTGTATTTTAACAAACTTGACTTGCTGGACGGTATATAAATACAGCAGATAAACATCCACCTGTTTTGGAGAGTGAATTGAAGAGGCTGGATAATTCAGTGCATCAGAGAAGCAATTCCATGAAAAGCATATTTTTCCTGCAAATACTTTTTGAGATATTTTGTTGCCTGTTGCATAGGCTATAATCAAGGAGTACTGGTGCATTTGCAGGTGTTGTACATATTTGTGTACAGTATGCTACGTGTTGGTGTACCCTCCTTCTAGGCACTCATGCTGGCCTCAGAATGGCTCTACAAGTGGCCTTTCACCTCAATTTCCCCCTTTCAGGGTCTTCCTTAATAACTTACCAATACTTTTGTCCATTCCCATCCCTTTTTGGGTTCTGCTTTAAGTTAGACATTCAAAATAATGTTTTCAAATCCATTCATTCTCCCAGGCCTTTTCTGCCTTATCCCACAGGTTTCAGGCTTCTCCGCTAGAGCCTGCTTGCTCCCAGCAGCAACTCATTTCCCCTCTGTTCTCTCTGAGAGAACTCTGCAGGGCCAGCAGCCTGGCTTCTTCCTGCTGCTCTCTGTAGGGGAATCAGGTGATTCCTGCTCAGATGTGCCTCCTTAATAATCAGAGGTGACTGGCCCCAGGCTTCTAGCCCTTAAGGGGCAAACCACCCTGTTACACTAAGTGTTAATAATAAACTGCAGATTCTAGATTTTTTTCCCATTTGCTTTGAACTAATACAAAAATATGTATTTTTTCAGGAAGAATAATTATTCTATCAACTGTACTATCTTAAAATAACAGATGGACTGTGTTATCTAATAGCCAGTCCTCCCTGGAAACTAGTCTCTGTTCTGCCACTGTGTAATCTTGCTGTGGTCACTGAACCAGTCTGTGCCTCAGTTTACTCATCTGTAAGGATTTTTGTACAAATCTTACATCACAGGTGTGCTCTATTCCTACATGAGCCCAATAAGGGTTTGTGATATGTTCTGTACATGAAAAGTGTGATTTAACTACGCTATCCGGCAATTACAGCAATTATTCCATGAAACAACTCAAATAGAATATTTTTACAAATTTACCCTTCTTGGGAAAAGTCTGAATTTGCCATTTAAAGAAGGCAATACCTATTGATTCAGGACTGTTTTAACTGACAAGATGAGCATGTTTTAAAATAAGGATCACAATAGAGATCCTGTGATTTACACTAGCTGAGGATCTGATCCAAAGTGTCTAAGGAACAAAAAGAATAGAATAATTGGAAAGCATAAGGATGACTTTCAAACTTATTCTCTGGAACACAAAATAAGGGGATCGGTACAAGGCAAGGTAAAAGAATAACCAAAATGCATGTCAGATACTCAATAGTCAGATGATTTACCAGGTATTCTGCCTTAATATTTAACAAGGCTTTTTGGATTTCTTTTCATGCTCTTTACTCACATAACTTTAAACTTAACCTTAACTTATTCATTGTTCCTTGGAAAAGCAGTGGGATACTTTATTACTGGTGCTGTGATTCTCTTAGATATAGTTGGGCTAGCAAACTCGGCATTTAGATCTTGAAGGCTGTGCTTAAATCCCAGTGCCACTTGTCAGGTCAAGAATTGTAGCTGTGTCTGTGTAAACTTCAAGGACTCAATATCTTTGGACTGATTGTCCATAGCACAGCTAAAACCCCAAGGAAGATTTCAGATTTCTGTGGACAGCTGAGATAGCTTAGTTTCTGTAACAATGATCAACACTGGCAGGGCTCCACTTCAGGGAAGCCAACAGTGATGTTGCTTTTCATCACCACCAGCAGACATATCACTCTTCATATCAGCAGAGAAGAGCTAAAAAGAAAAGAAAATAGGATTGCAGGAGGAGCTGTGAGAGATGGTAAAAGTGATATAATTGTCCACAGATGTGAAGAGCAAAGTGTGAATCTCAGCACAGTTCACATGGGAAATATGGAACAAGGGAAACTTTTCTGCTGATCTCTTCCTAGATCATTAAAAATTACTTTATTTCAGTAAAGGGAATGGCAACATCCTGATACGTTCTCTGCTATTTCAGACTTAGTCTTAAGCAACCAGGGCTAAAAATCCAAAATAAAGTAGTGGCTATGATGTCCAGATTTCAGTCAGCCTAACCAGTAAATTCAGTACCCCTCCCTAAATGTTGTTTCATCAACAATAGAGCTACTAGAATTTTCTTGTCTCTACCTCTACTTCTAGAAACAAAGGGGCAGATTTTGTTCTGTTACGTCCATATAAATCCAGAATAATGCTGTTGGCTTGAATGGAGCTACTCCAGATTTACACGGGTCCAATGGAAAGCAGAATTTGGCCCCAGAATTTCTAACCTACAGTGAATAAACTGCAAGCTTGGAGCTGGATAATAAAACTCCATTTCACATGGGATGTGACCTTCTCATTAATTATAAAATGCTCCAGCTGATTAACTCTGATTTCATGCCATAGCTTAAATGTCTGACAGAGGGAAACAGATTTGGGTTGGAAAAAATGGAAGTAGTAAAGGGAGAGGTTTTTTTGTATAGTAGTCCCATCTGTTCTAGATGTTCTGTGCTTTATTTCTAATTGCTCATGGAGAATTCTACCAGAGAGGTGACATTTATAGGCTGACCCCTCAACAGATGTCAAATTCTTTAAATACAGGAGAATAAAATAAGAATCAAAAAGTCAGAAAGTTAACAAGGAAAGTATGAGTCGAAAAGCCATTTTTCTATTTTAAATCCTATCAAGATAGTCCATCCCTTCCCAATATAAATCCAAATTTTTTACAAACCTCACCTGAGGAGCAAGAAAATACGAAAGTGACTTTGCTATCTCTTCATCTTCAGGCAGAAGCAGTCAGTGCCATCATCAGAAAGATGAGAGCAAACAACAGTAACAGACATAAAAACATGCACCCAGTTCTCCATTGCATTACCCCAGTTTTCTGCCAGTGAAACACTACTGATGTCAATGGAAATATTTTGCTGTACAATTGTTATAACTTACTAGTAAATCAGGCATCGTATGTTTAATACAACCTAGTGAGCTCTACATGGTCCAAGATCTGATGGTCCAACTATTATTGCTATTGTCTCTTCAAGAGACTTGAAAACAAGGTGTCTGAAATAAGGATGTCTGAACAACCAGGACCAGAGGGCATAAGAATTAGATAAGATGTCAAACAAACAAAAGGAAGTATTTCTTCACACAACGCACAGTGAACTTCCAGAACTCTTTGCCAGAGGATGCTGTGAAGGCCAAGACTATAACATGGTTCAAAAAAGGACTAGATAAATTCATGGAGGATAGGTCCATCAGTGGCTATTAGCCAAGATGGACAGGGATGGTGTCCCTAGCCTCTGTTTGCCAGAAGCTGGGAACAGGCGACAGGGGATGGATCACTTGATGATTAATTGTTCTATTCATTCCCTCTGGGGCACCTGGCATTAGCCACTGTCAAAAGACAGGACACTGCGCTAGATGGACCTTTGGTCAGACTCAGTATGGTTGTTCTTATGTTCTTAAAAGGATGTGATCTAATGCTGTGTCCCGCAGCAAAACATATAGTCCAATGCAAACAATGCCATTTTTATATTTGTTGATTGGGAATTACTCATATCCTTTAGGATGAGAACAGGGTCCCAGGCCATTCCCATTCCTATTGGATACTGACATGCTCTATCCCCACTTGGCCCATAAGCCTAGGCTCCATTTCAGTGTAGCTCACCTTCCAGGTTATTAGAAGAAACCAGAAACAAAGCTCACATACTTGTGCTGCTGACTCATTCACACAGACTGAGATCCTATCCTCCAGCCCTGACTCACATAAGTAGTCCATTGACTTCAGTGACACAACTCATAAGGTCTGCAGTACTGGAATGAGAGAGAGAGAGAGAGCGAGCACCACTGACTTGGGTCAGCGAGTCTTCCCAAGTCAAGAGAGCCCAAATCCTTTGGGAGCTGCCTGGGCAAATGTATGTTTGTGCAGACAGCTCACAAAGTTGCACAGTAAGTACATTATAGCCTTAAACAATAGAATACCAATTGAAATTTATTAAATATTTTGGATGTTTTTCTACATCTTTATACATATTGTATTCGGTGTTGTAATTTAAATCAAAGTGTATATTATTTTTGATTACAAATATTTACACTGTAAAATGATAAAAGAAATAGTTGTTTTCAATTCACCTCATACTAGTACTGTAGTGAAATCTCTGTCGTGAAAGTGCAATTTACAAATGTAGATTTTTTTTTGTTACATAACTGCACTCAAAAACAAAACAATGTAAAACTTAAGAGCCTACAAGTCCACTCAGACCTACTTCTTGTTCAGTCAATCATTAAGACAAAGAAGTTTCTTTACATTTACAGGAGATAATGCTGCCCTCTTCTTATTTACAATGTCACCAGAAAGTTAGAACAGGCATTTGCATGGCACTTTTGTAGCTGACATTGCAAGGTATTTACGTGCCAAAAATGCTAAACATTCGTATGGCCCTTCATGCTTCGCCCTCCATTCCAAAGGACATGCTTCCATGCTGATGATGCTCATTAAAAAAATAATGCATTAATTAAATTTGTGACTGAACTCCTTGTAGGAGAATTGTATGTCCCCTGCTCTCTTTTACCCACATTCTGCCATATATGTAATATTATAGCAGTCTTGGATGATGACCCTCTTGGATGATGACCCAGCACATGTTGTTCATTTTAAGAACACTTTCACTGAAGATTTCACAAAATGCAAGGAAAATGCCAATGTGAGATTTCTAAGGATAGCTACAGCACTCGACCGAAGGCTTAAGAATCTGAAGTGCCATCCAAAATCTGAGAGGAACGGGGTGTGGAGCATGCTTTCAGAAGTCTTAAAAGAGCAATACTCCGATGCAGAAACTACAGAACCCGAACCATCAACAAAGAAAATCAACTTTCTGTTAGTGGCATCTGACTCAGATAATGAAAATGAACATAGGTCGGTCCGCAGTGCTTTGGATTGTTATCAAGCAGACTCCATCATCAGCATGGACACATGTCCCCTGGAATGGTGGTTAAAGCATGAAGGGACATATAAATCTTTAGCGCATCTGTTATGTAAATGTCTTGTGATGCCATCTACATCAGTGCCATGAGAATGCCTGTTCTCACTTTCAGGTGACATTGTAAACAAGAAGTGGGAAGCATTATCTCCTTCAAATGTAAACAAACTTGTTTGTCTGAGCAATTGGTTGAACAAGAAATAGGACTGAATGGACTTGCAGGCTCTAAAATTTTAGCTTGTTTTATTTTTGAATGCAGCTTATTTTGTACATAATTCTATATTTGAAAGTTCAACTTTCATGACAAAGAGATTGAACTACAGTACTTGTATTAGGTGTATCGAAAAATACTATTGCTTTTGGTTTTTTACAGTGCAAATACTTGTAATCAAAAATAAATATAAAGTGAGGACTGTACACTCTGTATTGTAATTGAAATAAATATATTTGAAAATGTAGAAAACATCCAAAAGTATTTAAATAAATGGTATTCCATTATTGTTGAACAGTGTGATTAATCGTGCAATTAATTGCAATTAATTTTTTAATCACGATTATTATTTTTAATTGCTTGACAGCCCTAGTTACTAACTAAGCCAGGATAAGCTAGCCTTTCTCCTTTCCATGAAAATTTGGAACTCGTCATCTAAGAAGAAAGGAGAGCTGGCAATTTCTCAAAAAGACAATATTAAAGGCACAACAGCAAACTATCCCAATACAAAAGATAGGAAGAATAACAAGAGGCCAAATACAGATGCATCTGGAGCTCTTTAATGACTTGAGAATTAAAAAAAAAAATCTACAAAAAGTGGAAACAATGAAAAACAGCTGATGATGAGTGCAGAAAAATAGCATAAGCATTTAGGGATATATATTAGAAAGATAAAGGGACCAAATGAGTTAAACCTAGCAAGAGACAAACAGCAATAAGAAGAGGTTCTACAAATGCATTAGGAACAAGAGAAAGCAAAGCGTAGGCCCACTACTTAATGAGGAAGGAGAGCTAATAATGGCTGACACCAAGAAGGCTGAGGTGTTTAATGCCTATTTTCCTTGACACTTCACTAAAAAAAGTTAATTGTGACCAGATACTTAACAATTAATTTTAACAATAAGGGGGAAGGAACACAAACCAGAGTGAAGAAAGAACAGGTTAAAGAACAATTTAGATGTATTCAAGTTTGCAGGGCCAGATATAATTCACTGTAGGGTACTTAAGGAACCATCTGAAGCAATCTTAGAACCATTAGCAATTATTTTTGAGAACTCATGGAGGCAGTGTGAAGTTCCACAGGATTAGAAAAGGGCAAATACAGTTCCTATCCTTAAAAAGGAGAACAAAGAAGACCCAGGGAACCATAGACCAATCAGCTTAACTTTAGTACCCAGAAAGATATTGGAACAAATTATTAAATAACCAATTCATAAGTACCTAGAAGGGAAGAGGATTAAGGAATAGCCAACATGGATTTGTCAAGAACAACTCATTCCAAACCAATTTAATTTCCTTTTTTGATAGGGTTACTGGCCTAGGGATTGGAGAAAGCAGTAGAGGCAATTTATCATGATTTCAGTAAAACTTTTGACAGTCCCACATGACATTCTCATAAGCAAACTATGGAACTGTGATCTAAGTGAAGTTGCTATAAGTAGCTGTACGGCTGGTTGGAAAACCATATTAAAGAGTAGTTACCAATGGCTCATTGTCTGTCATGGAGTGGTTCTCAGAGAATCCCTTCAGGACTTAGTCACAGACCACATCGCTTCAGGTCTCCTTCACCGCCACCATGTTTTATTGGAGTGTTCAAGCAGGCCACCACCTGTAGTGGCTCCACCCCTTGGTTCAGGAGAAGGGAAGAGAAATAGCAGCAGCCAAGCCTGTCTACCTCTGCCTTCCTTTAGGCTCTCAGTGCTTCCTTCTTCTCAATTTTTATGCTCCCAGCTGCTGGGGTTGCTTTCCCTTCAAATTAGCCCTTCAGCCTTAGTTCTACTCAGTTAATTGATCTTTCAGTTAGGTCACAATTGACCTATATTGGTGGGGATTTGAGTGACAGGGTGCACTGAGTCAGTTTCTGACTCAGCACAACCTGTTACACTGTCAAACTGGAAGGATGTATCTAGTGGGGTCCTGCAGGGGTCTGCCACTATTCAGTCTTTTCTTGAATGACTTGAATAATGAAATGGAGAGTATGCTTATAAGATTTGCAGATGATATCAAGATTGGGGGGGGGGGGTATTGCAATTTGGAGGACAAGATTAGGATTCAAAATTACCTTGATAAATTGGAGAATCGGACTGAAATTCAATAAAGACAAGTGCAAAGTACTACACTTAGAAAGGAAAAATCAAACGCACAGTTACAAAATGGGGAATAACCGGCTAGGGAGTACTGCAGAAAAGGATATGGGGTGTTAGAGTGGATCCCACATTGAATATGAGCCAAAAATGTGATTCATTTGCAAAAAACAGCTAATATCATTCTGGGGTGTATTAAGAGGAGTGTTGTATGTAAGACATGGGAGGTAATTGTACCATTCCTCTCAGAACTGGTGAGGCCTCACCTGGAGTAATGTGTCCAATTCTGGGCACCAAAGTTTAGGAAAGATGTGACCAAATTGGAGAGAGAGCAGAGGAGAGCAACAAAAATGGTAATCGGTTTAATTGAGGAAAAGCTAAAAAAAAAAAAAACTGGCCATGTTTAATTTTGAGAAAAAAAGACTGAGAGGTTCCTGACAACAGTCTTCAAATATGTTAAGGACTATTAGAAAGAGGATGGTGATCAATTGTTCTCCATGTCCACTGAAGGTAGGACAAGAAGTAATGGGCTTAATCTGCAGCAAGGGAGATTTAGGTTAGATATTAGGAAAAATGGGGAATAACTTTCTAATTATAAGGATAGTTAAGTACTGGAATAGGTTCTTGGGCCTGGTCTACACTACGGGTTTAGGTCGACTTTAGCAGCGTTAAATCGAATTAAGCCTGGACACGTCCACACGACGAAGCCCTTTCTTTCGACTTAAAGGGTCCTTTAAACTGGTTTCTTTACACCACCTCCGACGAGGGGATTAGCGATAAAACCTGCCTTTGCGGGTCGGAATTGGGGTAGTGTGGACGGAATTCGACGTTATTGGCCTCCGGGAGCTATCCCACAGTGCTTCATTGTGACCGCTCTGGACAGCACTCTCAACTCAGATGCACTGACCAGGTAGACAGGAAAAGCCCCGCGAACATTTGAATTTCATTTCCTGTTTGCCCAGCGTGGAGAGCACAGGTGACCACGCAGAGCTCATCAGCACAGGTAACCATGATGGAGTCCCAGGATCGCAAAAGAGCTCCAGCATGGACCGAACGGGAGGTACGGGATCTGCTCGCCATATGGGGAGATGAATCAGTGCTAGCTGAACTCCGTAGCAGTAAAAGAAATGGCAAAGTATTAGAAAAGGTCTCCAAGGCCATGAAGGACCGAGGCCATAACAGGGACACACAGCAGTGCCGCGTGAAAATTAAGGAGCTACGGCAAGCCTACCACAAAGCCAGAGAAGCAAACAGAAGGTCCGGGGCAGAGCCGCAAACTTGCCGCTACTACGCGGAGTTGCATGCCATTCTAGGGGGTGCAGCCACCACTACCCCAACCGTGTGCTATGACTCCGTCAATGGAGAAACACACAGGGATGACGGTTCGGGGAACGAGGAAGATGAGGATGGAGGTACTGTAGGTAGCTCACAGCAGCAAGAAAGCGGAGAAACCGGTTTCCCCAACAGCCAGGATATGTTTGTGACCCTGGACCTGGAACCAGTAACCCCCGAACTCACCCAAGACCCTCAGGGCACACAGGAGACCTCTGGTGAGTGTACCTTTGTAAATATTTGTAAACATTACACATGGTTTAAAAGCAAGCGTGTTTAATGATTAATTTTCCCTGACAATCGTGGCCAGTACATCTACTGGAAAAGTCTGTTAACGTGTATGGGGATGGAGCAGAAATCCTCCAGGGACATGTCCAGAAAGCTCTCCTTCATGTACTCCAGGCCAGTAGCACGTAGTCTGGAATCATTGCATAACAAAGCATGGCAGCGTATGGTCCCGGTGTTTGCTGGCATGCAGACAATATCCATTCCTTATCTCTCTTTGTTATCCTCAGGAGAGTGATATCATTCACGGTCACCTGGTTGAAATGGGGTGATTTTATTAAGGGGACATTCAGAGGCGCCCGTTCCTGCTCTTCTGAACAGAAATGTTCCCCGCTGTTAACCACGCGGTGGGGGGAGGGGTGAAGTGATCATCCCAGAGAATCGTGTGTGTGTGTGGGGGGGGGTGGTTTACTTGGGTTTGTGCCGCATATTAACCGGGAAACCGCAGCCCCTCCTTTTACATTGAAAACCCATTTTAAATGGACAACCCAATTCATCCTTGATATGGGAAATGCGCTGCTGTTTGAAACCTTTCCCGCATGTTAAGAAGGTTAAAAAAGCCAAAACACTGTGGCCTACCATGGCTGCCTGCAAGCCGAAATATGCGACCTTGTAATGAAAGAGTGTACCCATTGTTCTCTAAAATGTGTCTTTTTTAACCACCTCTCCCTTCTCCTCCACCAGCTGCAAATGTTTCTCCTTCGCAGAGGCTAGTGAACATTAGAAAGAGAAAACGTAGGACGCGGGACGATATGTTCACGGAGCTGCAGATGTCCTCCCACGCTGATAGAGCACAGCAGAATGCGTGGAGGCAGTCAATGTCGGACATGAGAAAAGCACAATATGAACGAGAGGAGAGGTGGCGGGCTGAATGGCGGGATGAAAAGAGCAAGTGGCGGGCTGAAGACGATAGGTGGCGTCAGCTTGCAGACAGACGGCAAGAGTCAATGCTCCGTCTGCTGGAGCATCAAACTGATATGCTCGAGCGTATGGTTGAGCTGCAGGAAAGGCAGCAGGAGCAGAGACCGCCGCTACAGCCCCTGTTTAACCAACAGCCCTCCTCCCCAAGTTCCATAGCCTCCTCACCCAGACGCCCAAGAACACGGTGGGGGGGCCTCCGTCCACCCAGTCACTCCACCCCAGATGATCGCCCAAGCATCAGAAGGCTGGCCTTCAATAAGACTTAAAGTTTTAAAATGCAGTGTGTCCTTTTCCATCCCTCCTCCCCCACCCATCCCAGGCTACCTTGGCAATTATCCCCCTACTTCTGTGAGGAACTAATAAAGAATGCATGAATGTGAAAAAACAATGACTTTATTGCCTCTGCAAGCGGTGCTCGAATTGGGGAGGGGAGGGTGGGGTGGGGTGGTTGGTTTACAGGGAAGTAGAGTGAACCGGGTCGGGGGGGGGGGGGTTTGGAGGGTTCATCAAGGAGAAACAAACAGAAGTTTCACACAGTAGCCTGGCCAGTCACAAAACTCGTTTTCAAAGCTTCTCTGATGCGCACCGCGCCCTGCTGTGCTCCTCTAACCGCCCTGGTGTCTGGCTGCGCGTAATTAGCGGCCAGGCGAGTTGCCTCAACCTCCCACCCCGCCATAAAGGTCTCGCCCTTACTCTCACAGATATTGTGGAGCGCACAGCAAGCAGCAATAACAATGGGGATATTCTTTTCGCTGAGGTCTGAGCGAGTCAGTAAGCTGCGCCAGCGCGCTTTTAAACGTCCAAATGCACATTCCACCACCATTCGGCACTTGCTCAGCCTGTAGTTGAACAGGTCCTGACTACTGTCCAGGCTGCCTGTGTACGGCTTCATGAGCCATGGCATTAAGGGGTAGGCTGGGTCCCCAAGGATCACGATAGGCATTTCAACATCCCCAACGGTTACTTTCTGGTCCGGGAAGAAAGTCCCTTCCTCCAGCTTTCGAAACAGACCAGATGTACCTTTCCCGGCCATCCCACGTTGATGTTGGTGAAACGTCCCTTGTGATCCACCAGGGCTTGCAGCAGCATTAAAAAGTACCCCTTGCGGTTTACGTAGTCAGTGGCTTGGTGCTCCGGTGACAAGATAGGGATATGGGTTCCGTCTATGGCCCCGCCACAGTTTGGGAATCCCATTTCAGCAAAACCATCCACTATTGACTGCACGTTGCCCAGAGTCACTACCCTTGATATCACCAGGTCTTTCATTGCCCTGGCAAATTGGATCACAGCAGCCCCCACCGTAGATTTGCCCACTCCAAATTGATTCCCGACTGACCGGTAGCTGTCTGGCGTTGCAAGCTTCCACAGGGCTATCGCCACTCACTTCTCAACTGTGAGGGCTGCTCTCATCTTGGTATCCTGGCGTTTCAGGGCAGGGGAAAGCAAGTCACAAAGTTCCATGAAAGTGGCCTTACACATGCGAAAGTTTCGCAGCCACTGGGAATCGTCCCATACCTGCAGCACAATGCGGTCCCACCAGTCTGTGCTTGTTTCCCGGGCCCAGAATCGGCATTCCACGGCATGAACCTGCCCCAGTGACACCATGATTTCCACATTGCTGGGGCCTGTGCCTTGTGAGAGGTCTATGTCCATGTCAATTTCCTCATCACTCTCTTCGCCGCGCTGCAATCGCCTCCTCGGCTGGTCCGGGTTTCGCCTTGGCATGTCCTGGCTCTGCATATACTCCAGGACAATGCGCGTGGTGTTCATAGTCCTCATAATTGCCGCGGTGATCTGAGCGGGCTCCATGATCCCAGTGCTAGCTATGGCGCCTGGTCAGAAAAAAGGCGCGAAACTAGTATCTGATGGACCAGGAGAAGGAGGGAGGGCGGGAGGGAGGGAGGACCGAGTGACGACATGGTGTACAGGTACAGGAACAGGGAATTAAAATCAAGAAAGGTGGCTGTGCATCAGGGAGAAACACAAACAACTGTCACACAGAATGGTCCCCCCAAAGATTAAACTGAAAACCCTGGGCTTAGCAGGCCATTGATTTCACGGAGGAAGGGGAAGCAAATGAATACAGAACAAATCTATTTTTTACATCTTAAGCTGGCAGCCGACGGTGCAGCATGAGTGATAGCCTCTGCAGTACGATGACGACGGTTACCAATCGTAATATACCATCGTCTACCAAAAGGCAAGGGGCTGCTGCTGTGTAGCAATGCAGCCCCACGTCTGCCAGCCCCACGTCCGCCAGCACCCAGCATCGCTCTCGGCCTCTTCTGGGTGCTTAGCAGACAATACTGGGCAATTGGCAGAAAATACTATACTACGACTGGTAGCCATCATCATCGAGACAGTAGCATGTCTGCCCAGGTGGCTATGATTGACAGCCACTGCAGTACGACGACGACGGATACCAGTCATAATATACCATCTCCTACCAAAGGGCAAGGGGCTGGTGCAATGCAGCCCCACGGCTGCCAGCCCCACGGCTATTACTCATGCTACACCGTCTACCGCCAAAAGGCAGTTAGCAGCTGCTGCTGTGTAGCAATGCAGTCCCACGTCTGCCGGCACCCAGAGGACATATGGTGACGGTGAGCTCAGCTGAGCTGAGCGGGCTCCATGCTTGCCGTGGTATGTTGTCTGCACAGGTAACCCAGGTAAAAAGGCGCGAATCTATTGTCTGCCGTTGCTGTGACGGTGGGGGAGGGGCCTGACGACATGTACCCAGAACCGCCCGCGACACTGTTTTGCATCATCCGGGCATTGGGATCTCAACCCAGAATTAAAAAAAAAAAGGTGCGAAAGTAGTATCTGACTGACTAGGGGAAGGAGGGAGGGCGGGCCGAGTGACGACATGGCGTACAGGTACAGGGAATTAAAATCAAGAACGGTGGCTGTGCATCAGGGAGAAACACAAACAACTGTCACACAGAATGGTCCCCCCAAAGATTAAACTGAAAACCCTGGGTTTAGCAGGCCGTTGATTTGACGGAGGGAGGGGGAAGCAAATGAATACAGAGCAAATCTATTTTTTACATCTTAAGACGACGGTGCAGCGTGACTGATAGCCCTCGGCATCTTTCTGGGTGCTTGGCAGCAAATACTGGGCGCTTGGCAGTTAGTGTATTACGATGGCCTTCAGGCCTATTGCACAATCTGCTGCTCAGGGAAGACTCTGCTAATGTGCGATGACCCAACTTGTAATAGGACGGTTACCAGTCGTAATACACCATCTACTGCCAAAAGGCAAGGGGCTGGTGCAATGCAGCCCCACGGCTGCCAGCACCCAGATCGCCGATGAAGGCTACCAGTCTACTGCACCGTCTACCGCCAAAAGGCAGTTAGCAGCTGCTGCTGTGTAGCAATGCAGTCCCACGTCTGCCGGCACCCAGAGGACATATGGTGACGGTGAGCTGAGCGGGCTCCATGCTTGCCGTGGTATGTTGTCTGCACAGGTAACCCAGGTAAAAAGGCGCGAATCTATTGTCTTCCGTTGCTGTGACGGGGGGGGGAGGGGCCTGACGACATGTACCCAGAACCTCCCGCGACACTGTTTTGCATCATCCGGGCATTGGGATCTCAACCCAGAATTCCAAGGGGCGGCGGAGACTGCGGGAACTGTGGGATAGCTGTGGGATAGCTACCCATAGTGCAATGCTCCGGAAGTCGACGCTAGCCTCGTACTGTGGACGCGGTCCGCCGACTAGAGCACTTAGAGCATTTTATGTGGGGACACACACAATCGGCTCTATACAACCGATTTCTATAAAACCGGCTTCTATAAATTCGAACTAATTTCGTAGTGTAGACATACCCTAAGAGAGGTTGTGAAATTCCCATCATTGGAGGTTTTGAAGAACACTTTGGATAAACACCTGTCAGGGATGGTCTAGGACAGTAGTAGGCAACCTTTCAGAAGTGGTGTGCTGAGTCTTCATTTATTCACTTTAATTTAAGGTTTCGCGTGCTGGTAATACATGTTAACGTTTTTTAGAGGGTCTCTCTCTATAAGTCTATATTATATAAGTAAACAAGGTTTTCAAAATGTTTAAGAAGCTTCCTTTAAAATTAAATTAAAATGCTGATCTTACGCCGCCAGCCTGCTCAGCCCACTTCCAGCGTGGGGTTCTGTTCACCTAGGCCTGCAGCGGGCTGAGTGGGGTGACTCGAGGTCAGGGCAGAGGGCTGGGGTGTGTGTGGAGGTGCAGGGCAGAAGGCTGGGTGTTGGGGGGTTCAGGGCAGAAGGCTGGGGGAGTGCAGGGCAGAAGGCTGGGTGTTGGGGGCAACTTGAGGTCAGGGCAGAGGGCTGGGGTGCTCAGTTCGTGGGGGTGCTCCCAGCCCCCTGCCCTGAGCAGCTCATGGCAGGGGGTTGGGAGGGATATGCCCTCTTCCACCTGTTGCCCGCCCTAAAGGGCTCGAGGGGACAACAATGGTCCGTTGCCCGGTGTGCTTGGCACCAATAAAGACACCGAGGGGAGAAAGCAAGCCAAGTTTATTTCAGAGCTCTGAAATGGCACTAGGAGACCAGCATGTCTCAAATCCAGTGCAACAAATACAAACAACTTTTACCTTTTATACTCCAAACTGTTTACATACATCTCTTTGTCTGGCTGTTCCCCCTTACCCCTCCCTTCCAGACAACTGTTACAATAAGCTCTACAAAAGCTTGTGAGAAAACTTTCCCAGTCTTTGCGACCTTGAGTTAGACGCCTGCAAACTAACTACCCCGCTTCTTATCTCTATTATTTCTGCTAGTGTGAGTGAAACTGCAGCCATCTGCTAAAAAGCTGACATTACATTTCTGCTTCAGCCTACTTCAGAGCATGTAAACAGTTAGCACAGAAGTAGGTGAGAGTTCACAAGATGGGGTTTGGGGGTTCAGATAGGCCCAGAGCAAAAGAGCTTCATCGGCACTTTTGGCCTTCCACTCTCCCGAGTTACCTGGTAGCTATGCCTAGTGGACCCCAACACACCCCCTTCCCCAAGGCCCATCCCTACCTCTCTCTGCCTGCTCTATGGAGCAGAGAGCACGCTGCCACTCGGCTCCGCTCCCCCTCGCAAGGGCTGTCACCGGCAGGGAGAGGCGGGAGGGGAAGGAGGAGGAGGGGCCGGAATGCACCACGTTGTGGGAAGAAATGGGGGTGGGGGGGAGCTTGGCTGCCGCAAGACCAAGCTTCTGCCTCCTGTCCCCGCAGGGGAGAGCGGTGGGCCAGGGGGCTGAGCGGGGCTGGGGGCCGGGACACCGCCCCCCGCTCTCCCCTGCGGAGGCAGAAGCTTGGTCCTGCAGCAGCCAAGCTTCCCTCCTCCCCCCTTCTTCCCCCAGCGTGGCGCTTTCCGGCCCCTCCGCCACTCCTCCTCCTCCTCTCACCAGGCAGGCAGCGTGCCACTCAGAATCGGCTCGCGTGCCATAGGTTGCCGACCCCTGGTCTAGGCACTTGGTCTTCCCTCAGCATGGGGAGATGGACTAGATCAGTGGTTCTCAACCAGGGGCCACGAGCAGGTTTCAGGGCGGCCACCAAGCAAGGCCAGCATTCGAATCACTGGGGCACAGGGTAGAAAGCCAAAGCCCCTCCCCCCACATGGGGCTGAAGCCCAGGGCCCTGAGCCCTGCCACCCGGGGCTGAACCTGAAGCCTGAACAATGTAGCTTCAGGGGGGCTTTTGTGACATGAGGCCTGGGGCAATTGCCCTGCTTGCTACCCCCTAATGCCAGCCCTGGTTTTAATATGCAGAAAGCCAGTTACTGTGACACAGGTGGGCCGTGGAGTTTTTATAGCATGTTGGGGAGAAGGCTCAGAAAGAAAAAGGTTGAGAACCCCTGGACTAGATGACCTATAGTGTCCCTTCCAGCTCTACGTTTCCGTGATTCTGTCTACACTATACAAACACTTAAGCAAGATGCATTGGAATACCAGTGCAAACCCTTGGGCATCATCTTAACAATACTAAGTATCCCAGACAAGGGTAGTGGAAGCATAACTGTATGCCTTTTCTTTAAGAATGCCAATACAGGCGACAAGACTGACATTTGATTTATAAAAGTCTCTTTGCATTGATGACACACAGACTTGCAAATACTGGAACCTATTTGGGGCCCAGGGTAGAGTTAAATCTGTAATTATTCCTAGGTACACTTACAAAGAGAGGAAAAGGGGCAAAATCTTCAGACTTCTTTGAGACTTACGGTAACCAAAAACTTTCTCAGAGTCATTAAGCCTGCAAGAACTGTGCAGGTTTATTTACAGTAAATGCCATGGTCCAAATTCTACTCTGTTGCACCTGTAAATCTGGAGTGTAACAGTTGACTGGGGTTAAGGTAACTAGATGTCCCAATTTTATAGGGACAGTCCTGATGTTCACGGCTTTGTCTTATAGAGGTACCTATTACCTTGCACCCCCTGTCCTAATTTTTCACACTTGCTATCTGGTCACCCTAACTGGGGTCAGTAGAATGTTGAAGTCAGTCTTCACCTGAGTTGCTACTGATTTACACTGATGAAACAGAAAGTAGAATTTGGCCCAAGAAATATCTTGCAAATAAAAGGTGATCAATACCAAAAATAGTTAGATAGAATGGAGTTACTCCACTGGATTTACAATAGTGTAAACTGGATCATATCGAGGCCCTGTCACACATTAGACATATATTGAAACTCATTGTCCTGCATATGCATCATTATCAGGAAACTCTTTTCTTTTAGTAGCTAGAGGCTGAGTGGTGAGCATACCAAAGAGGGGATGACAGAAGACACTGTGGATAGATCTCTTTGGACAATGGAAAATACTGAGATGGATAACTATTTATGCAAACATAACCTCAGACGCACTCTGCAGACAAAGCATGGATTATATTCAGAACATTTCTCCTCACACCAAGAACTAAAAAAGAAAAATTGCCAGTTAACCTGGTTAAAGCTCTTTTGGTATCTATAGAAACAACCGCAGCCTTATCTACAGCCTGTTTTATAATATTAAATAGCTGTCTAATATTATATGATGAATTGTTCTATAAAATTAAGCCTGTTTTTGCCCAGATTAACTAGCTGTGGGGGCAACGTTTCCATACTGCAATCCAAAAATTCCAATACAATCTTTGGGTGCAAGGTAGAAATACATGGGGCCAGACCCTCTGTGATGGAGCTATGCCAGTTTACATGAGGTGAGGATTTGGTTTATCAAGAAAGAGACTGTAGAATTGCTAGACTCGCTCTACATATGAAATGAGATACTTGATGGGCTTCCTATAGTTTGGAATATATTGTATCAAGAATGCTCAGGATTCTGAAAGACAGCTGGAAATTCCATGTGGCCCAGGGGCTTGAGAAGATTTCATACCCTCATAGCCTCCAACTTAATAGGCATTGATCATGAAAGTCCTTTCGCGGTGCACAGCAGGGTGTGCAGTGTTGGTGCCGTTCAGTGCCAATTGAGACTACACATGGAAGCATGAAAAGTAAGCACTAAGGGCTAGATTCACAGCGGAACATAGCTGTGGTGATGCTGAGTGTTGCCATGCCTAATTTTTAAGCATTTTGGCTCCCTATAATAAATCGGGAGAGATAGGCACCTCAGAATGGGATTCACAAAAATCAGCATGCTAGGTGGCTCCTTGCTTAAATTAGCCAATGAGTGATGCCAGCTGAGGGGTTTGTGATAAGTCCTGTCCCTCTCTCAGAAACAGGTGCATAAGTCCAGACTGCAGGGAGGTGCCTCCTTTGCTTGGGATTCGCAGCTGCAAACCCTTTCTTGATGTTAGGCCCCTACACCATTTGTGGGGAGGGGGGGGGGAGGAGGAGTTGCTGTCACATAACTTTTAGTCCAGTAACTAGGGTACTCACCGAGGATGTGGGAAGATCCATGGTTCAAGGATTTGTAGTACCCTAACCCACTGAGCTATGGGATAGTTTGATATGGGGCTCCTTCAGTCTCTTCTACTGAAGTTGCTCCCATTTGTATTAATAATGAAAGAGTGATTGGACCCTAGGTCTCCCACAGACCAAGTTAATGCTCTGACTACCAGGCTACAAAGTCATTCTCAGGCTTGTGCTCTCTCTCTCTATGGCCCAAAGATTATCATCTGAGTCTCAAATCTCACTTGTGTGCTTGCTTCCTTTCTCTTGAGTGCACAGGGGAAAAACTGTGTGGGGTGTATGGTTCGAGAGTGAACACATCTGAGTCAACCCCAATTTAATCCTCAGCATGCTATGAAGTGCTTCGCTACCTGTTTGTTCCTGTCTTTGGCCACAATGTTGCCTCAAGAACATGTTGGCTGGACGGCAGGGCACTCATTAAGCAGGTACCTTGCCCAACACTCCCTGTTCTACTCATCACTTTTTGCTGTGTGCTTTGACAGTCAGTGCAACACTCTATACCTGCACTGTGTGATTCTGTGTAGACAGAATCTGTTGTTTATTTAGGCAGAAGTTCTGTGACAATCAATGAATTGTGCCGATGAGGCACAGCCAATCAGTGAGTCAGATCAGTAGAATACTTGAGTCCATTTTATAATCTTACAACTGAAGTGAGTATCATTTACTGTTAAAGGCAGCTTTACTTTTATTTTATCATAACTTGGTCATGTTGTTTGTGTTTTTGAGGAGAAACATACACTTAACTAGATTAGTTTGCCCATTTCTACCCATTTATTCTTTGCCTTTTTCATGGGAGTTGCACAACCTCCCTCAGTTAACTGCTGAGCTCTTCAATAAATGCACGACATCTGTAGAAGGACAGAACACAAATTTATGCTGCCTGTATGACAGAACTGAACACTTGCCTCCTATTTAAATTGTGCAAATGTCTGACTTATGAGCAATGTAAGTGGCAGGAGAATGCAGCCCTTAGGATCAGTGAAAAAAAATTGGATTCAGGTTGTTTTATCTCTTGCGGATGTTCAACATTATTTTTGTCAGGTAGTAGTTAAGTTGAAGAGAGATCTCTTTTTTGGAATAGAAACATGAAATAATAATGTCCTCCAATGTCATCTCATCAGGTTAAGTCACTAGATGGATGATATCTTGAGATGAAATGATGCTAATGATACTGAGAGTGAATATATTTGTGGGTAAAGGAGTTCACATTTTTCTCTCTATGGGGTGGGGGAGGGATAGAGGGAGTAGAAAAGGAAATAAATGCACATGCAGATAATAACAGCAAACTTAAATATTACAAGTTTCCAAATGGTTTTTAAACAACGGAAATTTAGGCTGAATATCAGTTAAAAATTTGTAATGGTGAGATCTATTAGACTGTGAAATAATTTTCCAATTAACTCTATTGTTTGGGTCATTAAAAACTGGACAAAACATGAAACACAAGGACTTCTTAAAAGTCTGTTGTACTGATGCCAGCATATGGAATGAAGGCAGCCAAAGCTAATTGCTGTAATAATCTTTAAGAACCACCATTGGCTGACTCCCTAGAACATCTAGCATCATACCTAGTAGTGTAGTCCCCATGATTCATAGTCCTGGAGACCTTGACATCCACATAGAAAATACGCACAACCCAGTAATCCAAGGCGTTTTGCCATCATTATAATTATGGGCTTCTCATGAAGACATTTGGACACCCCCATAGCTTATCTTCTACTATAGGTTAGATCATTTTAGTTGGAAAACACTCCATTCTTATGAAGAGAGCCCAATTTCCTTAAAATAGAAATCAAAGTGCTCCATCTTACCAATTCAGTAACCCAATCATATGGTGACCAGATGTCCTGATTTTATAGGGACAGTCCCAATATTTGGGGCTTTTTCTTATATAGTCACCTATTACCTCCCACTCCCTGTCCTGATTTTTCACACTTGCTATCTGGTCACCCTACCCAATCAGCTAGTTAGCTCTAGATCTCAGAAGGCTCTAGTGGGAAACACTCATTCACAAGACCAAGGCATTGACAACCAGAGGGGAACATTGCAAAGCAGTCCCATGTGATCACCCATCCTCTTCAACATTTATATGAGACTAATTGGAGACTTTCTGAGACACCATGAAATCCACTATTCAGCCTCTGCCATTACAAAACATTCCAGTACCTGGAAGAAATAAGTAAGGACTATTTGTTAAAGGTATGAGAACAACCGACTCAAACTCAATTCAGGAGCAACTGGCTCAAATTTAATACAGGCAAGATGGGCATGGGGTTGGTTGGAAGGGGAAAGTGTTTTGTGACTTTCCACACAAAATCTAACCTCAGTGTGGATCAAGGGCATCAAGGATTGTCAGCGTTGTGAGGACCTGTGATCATGCTAGAGTCCTTGCTACTTCTGGATATATAGATTGCTACAGCAGCAACAAATCCATTCTTCCGTCTTAAGTGAGCCAAGTGACTGTGACCTTTCCTCTCATATAAGGACCTTATTGTAATCCCTATATCACAGAATATTGCAACTCATTACTTCCAGAGCTGGGTATAAACACAAGATGAAGATGGTTTAGTACACTGGTCTATCACTTATGCAACAAAAGCCAACACAATCAAATCACACCAATAGCTCTTCCTGATCACATGCTCGCCATTAGTTCCCAATCCAAATCCTGTTCCTAATCTGATAGTAGTTTAGCTCAGAGGCACTGCAGGGAGAACATTCTCTGTGGAATGACCCCAGTGGCATAAGTCCTTTTAATCAGATATCAGACAGAGCCCAAGCTTCTTGGTGTTCAGACTTAAGTATGAGCCAAACCTTTTTGACAAAACTTTTCCCAACAAATACTTCCCTCCAAAAAGGAAAGACTCTGGCCTCTGCTGCCAGGAGATCAGGACCCTTGTTTGACTTTTGCCTGCACACCTTTTGCTTAGATACTGAGCTGAAGGGCACCTTAGAAATACCTTAAATAGGTATATGGATTTGATTTGTGATTCCCCATTAAAAGTCCACCACGTTCTTGGCAGTCTAACTGACAGGTCATAGATGGGCAAATCTCTTCTGAACTCTTGGAACAGGCACCTGCAGGTGAAGGGTAAAACAATTGTTGAATGGTTGTGGGTTTAGCTTGTTGTACCTTTTGTCAGAACAGAAAACCCATCTCCAAGGCTGTCAATAAGGGACATTTCATGAGCACTAGAGTCTCTAAAAAACGATAAAATGATTTTTAAAGAAGAAAAGAAAAATCCCCTAAAAACCCAATTTTCCTGCTGTGAATGGAATAATTTCTTTTAATATACTAAACCATTAAAAAATTAAGCTTCTTTCTTTAGCACCACAGTAAGGGAAATGCACTTTATTTGGAGAATGCAAATGCCTCAAGCTGTATTATTTTTCTTTCAGCAGCTCTCAGCAAGTGGCCATTTAGACTTAATTGCTCCTCACAGTGTAGTCCAATTAAGAATGGTATCAGCAGGGCAAGGACTATTTGTTAATCTGTAAAAGGTGTGAGAGACAGTTCTTGTTTTGCCTTAGGTTTCTATTCACATGTTTGGGTAAAAATCTAACCAGCCAGAACTCATCTGCCAGCCATATATGAGTATTAGCAAGCTATCAGTTATAAGCAAGATGAATGTGCAAATGTAATTGAGTAGAACAAAAACTTTATAAAATATTTATTTGCATTAGGAAAGATACAGTATTGCTGGACCTATAACCTCAAATTAAAAAGCCAAAGTTTTGACAGTTGACTGGAGAGGTGTTTTTCTTCTTGCTTTGGATATAGTTGACTTGGAGGAAGACTCTAAAACACGGACAGCCAGCCAGGCTGGGATGCTGGTGTAGAAAAAGAAGAAAAAGCTTTTCGGTGCTAGAATATTTTGCCTAGTAAAGGAATGTCAGATGAGTCACCATGTCTATGTGAACAACTCTACTCTTTGTATTTGGAACTAGTGTTCTGAACACCATCGGCATATGAGGCAGCATAATTCCCATGAGTACTGAGAACTTGGTACCAGATCCTTTGCTGATGTAAGGCAGCCTACCTCTATTAACATACATCTATTTTATATATTTCTAAAAGATTGTCAAGAGGGCCCAGGGCATTGCAGGGCGCGTTCTTCTCTGAGAGTTTGCAAAAATCCAAACAAATAAAAATTAATCATTTTAATTATTATTAAAATAATAATGAATAATAATAAAGAATAATAATGATGGCTGATTTACATCAGTTGAAGAGTTGGCCCTTTTGGTGAAATGCTGTATGTGAATGTGTGATAATATCTCTGGGAACTCATGCATAAAAAGACTAGGTGCTTGTGTTCTGATGCCTGAGGTAATAGTGAAAGAATCTCTGTCTTTATTTTCAAGAAGTGCCTCAGTCCCCCCGGTGCACTCCCCATTTAGAGATTCATTTTCTTTCTGAAGCCACCAGTTTTCTTCTGCTGCCTTCCAACAAGATGTTTTAGGATATTAATTTCCATCACAGTGGTCTTCTTTTACTTCTTGATCTTCTCCAAAGATGAAATTCTCAAATCCCACAATCAGCATGAGTACTGAGATTTATATGGCTGCCCCATATCCTGGTTGAAGGAGACAAAACCACCCCCCTCACCGTAGGTCAGGCAACGTGGCTGCTTCCCAGTCTCTCTGCTGAAGCTACTGGCTGAAATAGTAGCTGCTGCCTCTCTCCACCCTCAAGAAGAGTCCTCCCACCCACTGCTACTGTGCGAATGCAGACCCAGTGACCTCCCTCTGAGGATCATCACTTGTTCCCCTGCACAATCAGAGCCCTCCCTACCCATAGAAGGATGTGGTGGACTGATTTTCCCCTTAAAAAAGTATTTCATAGGCATCTGTCATTGTATTCGAGAAACTTAGGTCTCTTGTACAAAATAACACATTCTTTCATTTTTACTAAGTATATATAAGCTACAGCATTTTCCAGTATGGTGACTGTTTTGGTTGTAAATCTCTTTTTTTGCAGGGAGGTGCTACATGTCAGGACAGAAGGCCTGTCCCTGAATGCTGCTGAGCACTGGTAGTTCTCAGCGACTTAGTGGCAGTTGCCAGCATGCAGTAGTAATTCTTAGGATCGGGGCAAAACTTTCTCCATTGCTCTCCTTTCCAGGGCTAATGAAGACAGACTTTTTTTTCCTGGAGGACAAAGAGTTTTAACCCACCCATCATTCTTGGCTCCTGGGAGTGGAATTGCAGTTTCCATCAGCAGTTTCTAATTTTGACTGCAGCATGATCCTTCTACAGGAAAGAGGCACTGTGTGAGAGCAGAGTGAGCCATGGACCCATCTCCTTGATGAAAGTTGAATTGCTATCAGGAAGGCATACAGTACAGGACTTTGTTTCTTTTAATCAAAAGAGATACTTGTGGGGCAATAGTGCAGATTCTACCATATTTTACCTCTTCTTCATTGTTCCCTTTTATTTTGTAAAATATATATCATCTAATCTAGTAGTGTCTGAGCCTTAAAAGGGCAAATAATTAGGGTTATTAGTTGGTGATTCCTAATTAGTAGGAATTTTTCAAAGCTGTAATTAATAGACTCATCATATGATAAACAGTAATAGGTGTAGAACTGGTCAAATAATCCATAAATTGCAAATTCTGGTCCTTTATGGCTCTGGGCAAACTCTCTTTGTTCTACTTTGGTAAAACTAGTCTAGAATGACATCCAAGATCAGTGTAAGTCGCTGAAGACATTGGGTGAAATACTGGACCCACGGAAGTCAATAGAAATTTAGGTTTTGAGTTGCATGGGGCTGGGCTTTCACCATTTGTCTTCAGTGGAGCTATGCTAATTTACACCAGCTGAGGATCTAGCTTAGTAGTGGGTACTGAGATTCACTGATGTTCTGTCTACCCACTCTGTTGTTGGGCAGTAAAATTCTTCACCCTTGCACATGAGAAATGTGGAGTCCTTTGTTATTTACAGATCCAAACCAAATTTTTTTTTTAAAGACTAGATCCTTCAGTTTAGCTCTTGGGCCCATTATTGTTTACATACGACTACTGTGGAGCTCTCAGAAGTGCTGACGTAAGGATACCTATTGTGACAAAGTTCCTCCTCTATCTTGGTGGGTCCTGCACTTATTGATGGATTTTCTTGCCTCAGAGATTCACCATGTGGGTTGGGGAACAGCCCAGAGGCCTTCCCCTCTGGAAGAACCCACAGTCCAGGTCAATTGGGAGGTTTGGGGGGAACCTGGGCCTGCCCTCTACTCCGGGTTCCAGCCCAGAGCCCTGTGGGCTGCAGCTGTCTATAGTGCCTCCTGTAACAGCTGCATGACAGCTACAACTCCCTGGGCTACTTCCCCATGGCCTCCTCCAAACACCTTCCTTATTCTCACCATAGGACCTTCCTCCTGGTGTCTGATAACACTCGTGCTCCTCAGTCCTCCAGCAGTACACCCTCTCACTCTCAGCTCCTTGCACCTCTTGCTCCCAGCTCCTCACACTCGCACCACAAACTGAAGTGAGCTCCTTTTTAAAACCCAGGTGCCCTGATTGGCCTGCCTTAATTGATTCTAGCAGCTTCTTCTTAATTGGCTCCAGGTGTCCTAATTAGCCTGCCTGCCTTAACTGGTTCTAACAGGTTCCTGATTACTCTAGTGCAGCCCCTGCTCTGGTCACTCAGGAAACAGAAAACTACTCATCCAGTGACCAGTATATTTGCCCTCTACCAGACTCCTGTACCCCACTGGTCTGGGTCTGTCACATATCTCTCCCCCCTGCCCAACGCCAAGGGGTTGGGCAGCTTGGGATGCCAGACAGTGCACACGTGACAAGCCATCGGCGTTGCCATGACAGCTCCCTGCTCTGTGTTGCACACGGAACTGGAAAGGTTGGAGGGATAAGAACCATCTGGTCACCCTTGTGTTCTTCTCCTTGTTCCTCTGCATCCATTGAAGAGGGGCAGGGTCGGTCATGAGGACAAATCTGCGCCCGACCAGGTAGTAGCGCAATGTTTCCATGGCCCATTTTAGAGTGAGGCATTCTCTCTCCACCACTGCATCTTTTTGTTCCCTTGATAGGAGTTTCCAACTGAGGTATAGAATTGGGTGTTCCTCTTCCCCAACCATCTGTGATAGAACGGTTCCCAACCCTACT
The DNA here is from genome assembly GCF_011386835.1 of Chrysemys picta bellii. Classification (NCBI taxonomy): domain Eukaryota; kingdom Metazoa; phylum Chordata; order Testudines; family Emydidae; genus Chrysemys; species Chrysemys picta. The sequence continues at coordinate 38,835,996 of NC_088796.1, read as the reverse complement.
TCCGATGCATCCATCTGCAGGATAAACTCCTTGGTGAAATCAGGGGCTACAGTATGGGGTTATTGCAGAGGGTAGTCCATAGATGCTTCCTCTGCTGCGTCAGACCATCTCACCAGATCAGGTCCACGGGCTTTCACTAGGTCTGTCAGGGGGCTTGCCCTTGTGGCAAAGTGGGGGATAAATCGTCGGTAATACCCCACCACACCTAGGAATGCCCGGACTTGTTTCTTGCGACTTGGTCGGGGCCAATTTTGGATGGCCTCTAACTTGTTCACTTGGGGTTTTACCAGACCTTTTCCCACAATGTAGCCAAGATATTTGACCTCTGTAAACCCTACAGCACACTTGGCAGGGTTTGCTGTAAGGCCACTCGCCTGAAGGTATCGAGGACTGCCTCCACCTTCTCCAGGTGGGTTTCCCAGTCTGGGGTATGAATGACCACATCGTCCAAGTAGGCAGCAGCATAACTTATGCGGGCGTAATAGCTTGTCCATGAGGCACTGGAAGTAGCTGGGGCCCCATGTAGTCCAAAAGGGAGGACAGTATATTGAAAAAGACCCTCTGGTGTAGAGAACGCAGTCTTTTCCTTTGCGTCTTCTGCAAGGGGAATCTGCCAGTACCCCTTTGTCAAGTCTAGGGTAGTCAAGTACCGGGCATTACCCAGACGGTCCACTAGCTCATCTATGCGACGTATGGGGTACGCATACGAACTGGGATACTTCGTTTAGTCGCCGGAAGTCATTGCAAAATCTTGTGGTGCCATCAGCTTTGGGCACCAGCACGATTGGGCTGGACCACTGACTGTGGGATTCTTCGATGATCCCCAACTCCAGCATTTTTTTTACTTCTGCTTTTATTTCCTCCCTTTTTGCCACTGGCACCCAATAGGGCCTCATTGTTACTCTGGCCCAGGGTTCGTGACGATGTGGTGATATGTCTCGGTTGTTCGACCCGGTTTTGTCGAGAACACATCTTGGTTCCGGAAGATCATCTCAGACACCTCATTCTTCTGGTCAGGTGTTAAATCGGGAGACACTCTCACCTGTTTGGAAGGCTTGTTTTCCTGGGTTAGGTCTTTTGGACTGTTGTGCATGCCAGGGTTTCAGAAGGTTAACGTGATAAATCTGTTCTTGTTTTCTGCGTCCTGGCTGCCGCACCTTGTAGGTTACTTCCCCCATGGGTTCAACCACCTCATAGGGCCCCTGCCATTGGGCCAGAAGCTTGCTTTCTGCTGTGGGTACCAACACCATAACCCGATCCCCTGGTTGGAACTGTCGCACTTTTGCTTGGCGATTGTAATGGGTTCGCTGGGCCTCCTGTGATTTCTCCAAATGTTCCCATACAATAGGGGTAACCTGGGCTATCTGGTCTCGCATCTGCATTACATGATCTATTATATTTCTCCCCTCATTGGGTTCCTCTTCCCAGATCTCTTTGGTGATATCTAGTATGCCACGGGGGTGACGCCCGTATAATAACTCGAAGGGGGAAAACCCAGTTGAGGCCTGTGGTACCTCCTGGATAGCGAATGTAAGGTAGGGTGTCCCAATCCTTCCCGTCCCAACTTACCACCTTCCTTATCATAGCCTTGAGGGTTCGGTTAAACCTTTCTACCAACCCATCAGTCTGCGGATGGTAGACCGAAGTTTTCAGGGTATGTATATGGAATAGCGTACAGAGGTCCTTCATTAACTTCGACATAAATGGGGTTCCTTGGTCAGTTAATATCTCCTTCGGTAGCCCCATTCGGGCAAAGATCCCCACCAGCTCTTTGGCTATAGTTTTAGAGGCCGTGTTCCGCAGGGGGACGGCTTCTGGGTAGCGAGTAGCATAGTCCAAAACAACAAGTATATATTGGTGGCCCCGAGCCGTCTTCTCCAGGGGTCCCACTAGGTCCATGGTTATTCGCTCGAAGGGGACCTCTATGATGGGAAGGGGTACTAAAGGTGCCCTCAAGTGGGAACGGGGACTGTGCAGCTGACACTCCGGGCAGGAGGCACAGTACCTCCGCACTTCTTCATGTACTCCATGCCAGAAGAACCATCGTAGGACTCGTGCCAGGGTCTTCTCTACCCCCAAATGCCCCCCCAAAAAGATGACTATGAGCAAGACTTAATACAGTGTTCTGGTGTTTTTGAGGTAGTAGGATCTGCTGTACCTTCTGCCCCTGTACTGGTGCAACCCGGTATAAGAGATGCTTCTTCATTATAAAGTAGGATCCTGGTCCCTGGGTTTTTCCTTCCACTGGGACCCCATCTATTTCAGTCACCTCCTTCCTAATGTTGTCATACCTTGGGTCTTCTGCCTGGTCCTGTCCAAAATTTCCTCTCCCGGGGCTAATCTGCCCAAGATCTAGGGGCCTAGTCTCTGTTGCCTCTACTGGTTCAGAAGCATTAGGGTAGGGGCCAGACTCAGGTGCTTCTCCCTCCTGCGTGGCCTCCTTTTCAGCTGCGCGGGTCCGCCTACCTACAAGAGCGACCCTCTGGCTTTGGGTCAGTATTCAGGTTCCCAAGGCCTTAGCTGCCCTTCTTTTCCTTTTTGTCTTTCTACCCTGTCTGGAAGTGCAGAACAAATCTGGGGATATTTCAGAGAAGATGGGGGTTGACAGTCTGCTGTGGATGCCTCATCAATTTTAGGGTCCCCATCTTTCTCCAATCCCCCTACTGGGAGTAAGTTTCCAAACCCTGAGAAGTCCCTCCCTATGAGCACCGGGTATGGGAGTTTAGGGACTACACCTGCTGCTACCTCAGTAGTGTTCCCTTGGATCTCAATTTTTACTGGGATGGTGGGGTAGGAACTAACTGTCCCATGGACACATGTTATCCCTGTACATTTAGCCTTCACAAGCTTCCCTGAGATAAGCGTGATAGCACTCCCCGAATCAACCAGTGCCGTGGTCCCTACCCCATTTAGTTTCACTGCTCTGGTATACATATGTGGGGTTAGCGGGACCCCCACAAGGTGGATTAGGGAGCATGGATCTGCCCAGGTTACACTGCATAGGCTCCTCAGCATTGGGACACTGTGCAGCTATCTGTCCCCACTCCCCGCAGGCATAACATCTGTATGGAGCCGTAGGTGTTCCCCGGTCTCTTGGTTTGGGCAGTCTGACATCACGATCCTCTTCTTCCTCAGTGCTCCGACTCTTTGTGGCCTCTGATGGGCCTTCAGCCTCTCTCTTTTTCCACCTGGGCCCTCTTGGTGGCCCAGTCACTCGAACTTTAGGGCTTGCTGCTGCTAGTTTAACCTGGGGTGCCTCTTCCTTAACTGGTTGGGTCAGCTCCCTCGCGGTTCTTCACCTCTCTACCAGGGCGATAACCTCGTCATAGGTGGAGGGTTCGTTCTGGCTTACCCAGGCACAAAGGTCTGGTGGTAGTCCCCGCATATATCGGTCGATGACCAGAACCGCTAGTATCTCTTCCGGACTCCGAGACTCTGTTTGCAATCAGTTTCGTGCGAGATGGATGAGGTCATACAATTGGGACCGCGGGGTTGTGTCTTCCTGGTACCTCCAACCGTGATACTGCTGGGCCCGCACTGCTGTCGTTACCCCATATCTGGTCAGGATCTCTGCTTTCAGCTGGGGGTAGTCTGCCGCAGCCTCTTCAGGCCAGATCTGGGCCTCCCCACACAGGAATGGGGCAAGGATGCCAGACCACTGATCTTGAGGCCAGGCCTCCTGTAGGGCTGTCCTCTCAAAGGCCAGAAGGTATGCCTCTACATCATCCTCCTGTGTCATTTTCTGCAGCCAATGGCTGGCCCGTATGAGCCGCGTCCAATCATGGCTGCAATTCAGCTCTGTAAGGGACTTTACCTGGTTTACCAGTTCCCGCAACATAGCTCTGTCTTGAGCAGCCTGGTCCATCAGCAGGCGATTAGTCTCTTGCTGCAGCTGCACTGTCTCCTGTTGGGCGGCTGCCTGGAGACGGGTAGCCTCCTGCTGGGCTGCCGTAGATTGTATCAGTGCCCGCACTACGTCATCCATTGTGGTGGGAAAAAAATAAACCCTCTCCTTTTTTGTTTTGTTGGTGTGTGTTTTTTTTTTAAATCACCCTCCTTCTTCCGCCACGCTGTGCACCCCAAGATCCCACTTCTAACACCAGTATGACAAAGTTCCTCCTCTATCTTGGTGGGTCCTGCGCTTATTGGCGGATTTTCTTGCCCCAGAGATTCATCATGTGGGTTGGGGAACAGCCCAGAGGCCTTCCCCTCTGGAAGAACCCACAGTCCAGGTCAATTGGGAGGTTTGGGGGGAACCCGGGCCCGCCCTCTACTCCGGGTTCCAGCCCAGAGCCCTGTGGACTGCAGCTGTCTATAGTGCCTCCTGTAACAGCTGCATGACAGCTACAACTCCCTGGGCTACTTCCCCATGGCCTCCTCCAAACACCTTCCTTATTCTCACCATAGGACCTTCCTCCTGGTGTCTGATAACACTCGTGCTCCTCAGTCCTCCAGCAGTACACCCTCTCAGCTCCTTGTGCCTCTTGCTCCCAGCTCCTCACACTCACACCACAAACTGAAGTGAGCTCCTTTTTAAAACCCAGGTGCCCTGATTAGCCTGCCTTAATTGATTCTAGCAGCTTCTTCTTAATTGGCTCCAGGTGTCCTAATTAGCCTGCCTGCCTTAACTGGTTCTAACAGGTTCCTGATTACTCTAGTGCAGTCCCTGCTCTGGTCACTCATATCTGCCCTCTACCAGACTCCTGTACCCCACTGGTCTGGGTCTGTCACACTATACAGAGTAAAGTGACTGATTGTAACAGTTAAGCATCATTTTTATTTCGTTTAAAATTTTATTGTACTGTACTGTGTATAAAAGTTAACATACAACAAATTTTAAGTGGAACAGTCTTCAATTAAAATGTCTGTAATATGATGGCATTAGTTTGCTGTTGAATTATGATCTCACAATGGTTTTACTAGGCAAAGAAACTATTTGTGGCGTGGTGCACTTCAACTCAGGGGCTTTACCTTGCATATTCTGCCTGCTTTAAACTCCTCCTGACTTCAGTGTGTGTTTTGGTTGTGCAAGGAATGAGATTTCACAAAGAGTCTGATATTCAGACACAACTTCTACTACAGTTAATGGACTGAAATCCCATCTCTTTGCCACTAGGTGGTACCCACATAAAACATTAAGTTTCTCTGGTATTTGCATATACCCAGTAGAACATTGTATTGCTACACTTATAGAAATGATTTTGTCTGAATATGCCAAACCCCGGTGCATTCTGTATTTATGATAAAGACACTGTTTTTTCCATGGCAAGAAAAGTTTGTTTTCTGGATAAATGAATAATGAAGTAGTTATTTCAGCTGTGTAAACAACCAAGGTCTTTCTTAGAACTCATAGAATACCAGAGTTAGAAGGGACCTCAGGAGGTCATCTAGTCCAACCCCCTGCTCAAAGGGGGACCAATTCCCAGATAGATTTTTGCCTCAGATCCCTAAATGGCCCCCTCAGGGATTGAACTCACAACCCTGGGTTTAGCAGGCCAATGCTCAAACCACTGAGCTATCCCTCCCCCCCAATAATATATGGAGATAGTCTATCTCCTAGAACTGGAAGGGACCCAGAAAGGTCATTGAGTTCAGCCCCTCACCTTCACTAGCAGGACCAAGTACTGATTTTTGCCCTAGATCCCTAAGTGGCCCCCTCAAGGATTGAACTCACAACCCTAAGTTTAGCTAGCCAATGCTCAAACCACTGAGCTATCCCTCCCCCAATTTCTTGACTATCTGAGAGTTGGAGGTGTCCAGCCCCTCAAGGATTAGGTCAGTAATTCTGATTGTGGAAGCCACGATCCATCAAGGTAGTTAAGAACATGCCTGACTTTAAACACTCATTTACTAAATTTAGGCATGCGCTAAGTACCTTGATGAATCGGTATCATAGCGCCTATTCCTACTATTCTTGAAGTCAATTGCAAAATATTTATTTACTTCAGTGGTGCATAATTGGGCTCAGAGTGCCCAGTCCCACAGTCTAATGAGAGTAAAACATTCATTGAATTCAGTACGAGTGGTTTCCTTTGTGGGGGGGCAGAACTGGGCCCACAGCATGGGTTAGATGTTACTGTTTTTCTATCTCCCACAGTATTTCTAACAGAGACTGACTGTTTAATCTAGTCTCTGAGGAAGCATGTAATCTGATAAATTAAAACGTCAGGAATAATTATAAAAAAAACTTGGGTATATCCCAGCAGAATAAATACAGCTATTGAAAATTTTAAAAATAATTCCTTAATCACTAAGTAGTGAGCTGTACATCAAGTTGTTGTGTTAAAGGATGTAGAGTTATATTAGATCACACACATACTCTCATCTCTTGGTACGCTGCATGAGTGTCACTGTGAGGAGATGCTCTACTCACCCCAGGTTTGGCGCCGCCTCCTGGCCATTCTGGGGACTAGCTCACCAGGTCAACACCTCTCCCCACAGTTGCAAGCCATCCCTCCACTTCTGTCTCTTTGTCTGCAGCCCCTCTCTCACTCCAGGAGCTGCTGCAGCCTCTTCATGACTCAGTCCTCCAGCTACCTCACTATCATGGCTTTCCCTTTCAGGGGGCAGTTGGGGGTGGAAAGTCTCTTCTCCCAAACCGGCTCAGACAATCTTCCTATACAGTGTCCCACCAGGGCCACTTCCCCAATGGCCAGTTAGGGAACCAGGGCCCACCCTCTACTCTGGATTCTGGCTCAGGGACCCTCTAGCCAGCAGTGAAAGTTTGTTCCACCCTATACCTTGCTGCATTTCCCTGAGGCCTGTTCCCTTCCTTCTCTGGGTCTGCTAGCTTCACCACTCCCTCCTCCCAGGGAGCAACTGCAGCGTACACATTTCTGCAGCTTCCACACTCCTCCTGCTTTCCCAGCAGCCCCTTTTGGCAAGGTTCAACCACCTTACAGTCTCTCTCTGCCCCTCACCTTGGGATCCCTGTGATGCATAGTCTAGCAGTCTATTTCTGGCCTCCTTTATCAGGAAGGACCGTCATGCCCGCATTCTTCACCACTTGTAACAGGGTGCTCTACTTACTGCTACATGGCACCACCTCCTGGCAGTTCTGGGGACTAGATTGTAGAATTATGGAGAGCTGCACACCTTTCAAAGGAGAGGAAAACAATCTCCACTTGAGAAAAAACACATGGGTATCCAGAGGCTTTTTTTAAAATGAAAATGTTACTGAAATAATTGCTATGCAGCCACTTAACTGGCAGCAAGATGTCCTTCAGGGGCAAGCATCCATCCCTGCAGAGGAAGACTGCATGGTTATGCAGTTACATTGTGATGCATGAGCAGGGATTAAAGTAGGTCAAAATAAGAGAGGAAGCTCACCAATTCTGGTGCTTGTCATCACAGGTCTTGATGTTGATGTGTCTGTGTATTCGGTGATGCCATGTGGCCTAGTCTTGTGATGATGGGACACAGCCAAGGGAAGAGAACTGGGGCAAAAGAAGAAAAGTATCTAGTGCAATGAATTCTTGTCCACAAGTAGACCCCATAGCCAGCCCAAAACAGTGTGGGTTGTACACATGGTGTAGAGTTTTGTGGGGATACATTCCTGATGATCCACATCTCAATTCTATGAGGATGGAGACTTTGACCAGAGTGGATGATATGTAAAAAACAAAAAAGGATGGGGGGGGGGTTCTTTGTGGGTTGCCTAGATGGCCCTCACATCTCTGGCCATTTAGTCTATCTTTTTCTTGTTGGCCATTTCAAATGTCTATTTAAGGAACTTATAGGGCTCCCAATACCATTGTATCTGAGAACCTCACAATCTTTAATGTATTGAGCCTCACAACTGCCCCATGAAGCAGGGAATTATTATTATCCCTATTTTACAGATGGGGAATGGAGGCACAGAGAAGCTAAATGACTTGTCCAAAGTCACATACAAAGTCTATGGCCAAACAGGGAATTAAACCCAGGTCTCCAAAGTCCCAGGCTAGCCACTGGAGCTTCTTTCCTCTCACTGCATGTGTGAGTGTATGGTGGGGGGAAGGAGGTCTTTTTTTCCCTGGCACTAGCCCTGCCTGCCTTCTACCTGTTTTATGGTCAAGACCCTAAACCATGTCTTCTCAGAATACTGTACTCTTTGTTTGTAAAATTGGATATAATGAAATGCATAAATGTTTTGAACCTGAATTTTAAATTAGATCTATATATATTGCATTAGCAAAATGTACAGCTATAATACAATGCGATGAGTTACAGTCTTTTCCATTGTTAATAAAGTCTTAATTGTTATACTAAAATTTGTCTGACGCAGGGCTAAAATATAATTTATATATATAGAAATGCAGTATGATGCCAGTTAATTCAATGTCATTCAATAATATATTTCATACCAAAGCATCATAATATATTAAGCCCTAGACATTTACAGGGAATTGACTTTAATCCTTTGGTGGTTGAAAATAGCTTCACTGGGATTAATGGCTTAAAGTTAATTGTTTTTGCTAATGTTTTATTTGAAATGTACTGCTCAGAGAAGGTAAAGTGACATTTTACTCACTAGGGATAGTCAGCCAAATTCACTGCTGAAATAGCCAGGTGAAACCTCATTGACTTCATTAGAGCTGCACCTGTTTACATCAGCAGTGAATTTGGTATTTTGCCCTTTTAGGAAAAGGGGAAAACGTAAAGGTTGGAGCTCAGAAATCTGAAGGTGGAGCACAGAGTACAAGAGATAGGATAAACGCCAGAAGCGGAGATGCACAAGACTGAGCTAACACATTTAGACACTGTGGTGATAGATAGATAGATCAGTGTAAGCTGCTTTTTGTCCTTTTCAGAACGAGTTCTAGTTTTAAATCTTGCTGTGTAAATAGTGTGAAATTAATCAGGACAGTTAATAACCTCTTAAAAGAAATAATCAAGTAATAGTTTATAGAACCAAGGAAAACGCAGAAAAAGGAGCTAGAAAAATATTTCGGGTGGACAACCCTGAGCTGAGACGCTGTTGTATTTGGAACTGCACTCTAGATCTGAAGACCTGTTAAAGGCCAGAGTAGACAATGGAAAACTGGAGTGGCCAGGTAATGAGCTACTCCTCTTCTTGAAGCCAAAGGGCTTGACCCTGCAAGGAGCTAAGCATTCTTGTGGAGTGCTGAGCAACCTGAAGCCCCTGTGAATTCAATGGGAGTTCGGGGGGGAAGAGGAGGGGTCATTATCTTGCAGGACGGAGCCCTATTGGTCCTTTGGCTTTAATCGAAATTTTGCTTGTGGCATGCCTGCAGGATTGCGCCTTTCATGCGTGTACTTGCTTTGTATTGTTTAATTTGATTTTACAGAGTATAGTTGCTTGAGAGAATCTAGATATGCAAGTGGATTTTCTGAAGCTGAAAAAACACTGTATATGTGTAGAGCAAGACTGTTTCCAGCTAAAAAATGTCATCCTTATAAATCGTAATTACCAATAGCTACAAATACATTTTAAACATTTTTTTTAAACCTAAGGGTTGTTAGGTTAAGAAAGAAAGACACTGCGTGAACCATTGTGAAAGTGGCCATCTTTTATAAAATGGTTTAAAAAGTTTGTAAATGATAAAAAAATATTTAGTGTAATGCAAAAGTTGCAATATGATGTGACAATATAGCCTACCTCCATTGTGTGAAGGAACGCACAGAAATTTGGCTATTAATACAGACTAATTTGTGTTAGAAATCCAGCTAAAAATCTCCTTAGATCAACCTGTCTCATGAGATTTCCTTTATTTCCTGGTTCCTGGCTACTTGGAAATACCAACAGAATAGACTTTCTTGGTGTATTTCAGTATTTCTTGGTTAAGTCCTAGCTAAAGCCCAGGGGCCTGATGCTGCATTGCTTTCAGCTTGTGCTGTTATTTACACCTGCAAAGTGGGTATAAAATGCTAGCATTCTAGACCAACTAGAAATCACTAACCTGGTACCACATGCAGAATAGAACATACATTCCTTCTCTAAGATGCAAACTGAACCATTCTTCCATTACAATTGTGTCATACAAATTAATATTCCCATGCTATATTAACACTTAGAATATGTTTCATTCCCCTAAACAATCCCCAGACATATAACAACTACAGCAGTTCATCTCAAGGACTCAGTATTAGGCTCTTTCAGTGCATGGAAAACTGACCTCTAAGAATTCTCTTGACAGACTAAGGTCAAAAGTGTATTTTGAAAAGTGCAGGAAGCCTATATTTTTCTAGAAGCCTGAAATAGTAACATGTAAGCAGTACTGTCTGTACATGTTGTATTAATAATGGATTACTATGTGCCCTGTCTTACAAAAGTGAGCACTATTACTTCAGTATTATCGTCCTGTATGTGCACACCATTTTTATAAATGTAAAGAAATAATTACCAATAAGTTACCATATGATACTACATTAATACAAACTGAAACTGCTAGTGCAATAAGTCCTTTTCATCATAGATTTATAGTCCTTAATAATGATAGTCTTGATTCTGCTTGTACTAGAGTCAATGTGGTTTTAGCCACATCAGGTCCTATATAATTTATTTTACTAAAAGAAAAAAAATTGATTAGACTAATCCCAGAGGTTCAGCTTCCTATCTCGGATTGGCGAATGCATGAAAATGAGGTTCTTTAGACCTTCAAGAACAGAGTCATTCAATCTATCCATGCCAAGATTTGTGGAAGATCAGCAGCAATCAAGATCAGATCCTAAATCTGCCACGTTTTCTTGAGAATCTAACGTAGCAACTGTAGGCCTTTTTGCCAGGGCCAGCGCTTCCACTAGGCGACTCTAGGCGGTCGCCTAGGGCGGCAGGATTTGGGGGGCAGCATTTTGCCGTCCTCGGTGGAAATTCGGCGGCGGGGGGTCCTTCCGCTCCGGGTCTTCAGCAAAAATTCAGCGGCGGGTCCTTCACTCACTCCGGGACCTGCCGCCAAAGCGCCCCGAAGACACAGAGTGGATGGACCCCCGCCGCCGAATGCTCAGAGGAGGAGCGCTGCCACCTAGGGCAGCAAAAACCCTGGCGCCGCTCCTGCTTTTTGCTAAATACTCACTGGTTTTGTTTGGTTTTGTTTGTTTGTTTGCATGCTCACAGTCACAAATGTATTTAAGTGAATTAGGGCTTATTTCTAGGCCTGTCTCTATGAGGTACTGAGGCTCCTCAACTTCTGTTGAAGCAAATGACTATTGAAAGTGCTTAACAGTGCCCAGGAATCAACGAGCAGTTCACAGTTTTGTGCTTATATGCTTTATAATCTAAGTACTTAACATTTTGAATTTGGACAGCAGATACATTCGACTATTATGTTTATTTAAGGTGGCTACAAGCCCTTTAATTTAAAATTATGTGTTTCAATTCAGTACTTAAACACAAAAGTCTAACCCGTACATATATATATATGTCCCCTCTGAATAGAAATGAGTAGATTACATTTAACACATTATATGTTCCAGATCACACATTCCTGTGGCAAAAGCTATACAGAGGAATCTTGAGGGCAGGAGAACTCAGTAAGGTTCTTCTGATGGGGTTTCCTCTGAATTCTTCTCCTGAGTGAGATTGGTTAGATGAAAGTAACAAGGTGTTTGACCTTGAGCCTATTGGATCTCCAGAAGGAAGATCAGTGTAGATCTCATGGGATCCACTGGAGGCCAGGACCATCCATAGGGAGACCCTGTGCCTTTGTGTAGCCTCTTAGGCCCTGTGGCTTTTCCCTCTGTTCCTTGTCAGCAAGAATCCAGTGGAGATAGCTTAAAAGATCCTCTCCTCTGAGCAGTGGCCATTGTAGCAGTGTTGCCAACCTTCCCGGTTTCATTACAGGTCTCGTGATGTCTGAGGTTTTTCTCAAAGCTGTAGCTCTGGAACTCATGTGATTAGGTAAGAATCTCAGCTTTCATCTGAAGAAAAGATAAGTTTCTAGCCCTCATGGTGGTGGAGAAAAACTTGAAAATGTGACTCATGTGTATCCTAAAGGCTCAGAAACAAGAAGACAAATTAGACCCAAATTTAGCATAAAAAACTAAACAACAACACCTCCCCCATGATTTTTAATCCAATCTCATGATTTTGAGGCCTGACTCATAATTTTTGAATGCTTGAGGTTGGCAATACTGTAGCCCTATTCCTCATCTTTAAATGGAGTTTCACTGCATGGAGGGGATGGTTCATGAGCCATTATAGCCTTAGGACTGGAGGGTTGTAATCATAGAATATCAGGGTTGGAAGGGACCTCAGAAGATCATCTAATCCAACCCCCTGCTTAAAGCAAGACATACACCCAGACAGTTTTTTTTTTTACACCCCAGTTCCCTAAATGGCCCCCTCAGGGATTGAACTCACAACCCTGGTCATCTTTGCTTCATTCCTTCCTTGCCCATCTCCTCCCCACTAACGGATCCGTGGCCCCTGAAGAGTTGGGACAAGGGGGAAGAAAGGTGCTGTATAATGGCGGTGACTGAATGCCCCTTCCATGGGTCAGAGGTTGCTCCACACACACACAGCATCCCCCATGCATGAATCCTAACTACCACACGACTGACCCTACATAGTGTACTGTACATGACCTGGGAATTAAAGATGTACTTTAGTTCAGAAATACTAATGCCAACTTGATGGGCTATGAATGTAATTTCAGGAGTCAGTAAATGGCATGGTTTCCAATCCATGGGCATTTCTGCTGTTAATTATGTATTTGAAAACACATTTTTGAAAGATTAGGCAATTCATTAAGATAAAATTCATATACTCAAAGTATCCTCTTTTAGTGTATAATATATCTTGGAGGGGGAGGAGAAGAGGCATATTGTACAAAATAATTAGATTGAGAGGCACTGTCTGAGTGGAAAGTAATTTTTGTATATAATAAAAAACACTCCTAAATTGAATAGCTTGCCATTTAGTCTTGGTTGTGCTGCCATTCATATATCATCATGCTGACCTCTGTAAATGCCTGACAGTGTAACATACAATCAGGGGCAATGTATTATTTTAGAGTGTACATTAATTTTAATGGAGTGATCACTGTGTTTACATTTTCAGAATGCTCTGAACATTGTTGCAATATTGATTCCCTTCAGTCACATGCACAACATGATGTGGCAGTGAGATATAGCTATTTTCTCCAGTCAGAAATGCCATTTCCTGATTTACATGATACATAGATATTTTATAGACTGGCAGAGCATTGAAACTTTTATGAACTGAGGAAATCTGCAAATTAATTAGTGTGTGCTGTGCTATCCAAGGAACATAGGCTATTGGCCAGATTCTAACCTGAGAAATGATGCATATCTAGTCTTATAAAGGCGCAATCCTGCAGGCATATCTAGTCTTATAAAGGCAAAGTATCAGTGTACTTAAGATACATTGTGCTATGCATTTCACAACTGAATTTAGACTTTAACTTCATACATCTAAGTATTTTACATAAAGCAAACAATCTTAGCATAGAAGTAATCAGATACCTTAATTATAGATGGCATTTGACCACTGAATTTGAACTATTGTGAACCTTACATTATCTAAACTGAACTGAGGCATCAGTGGGAATGGGGATTAAAAACTGAAGGGGAGATGGTGAGAGAAGGACATTTCTGGTATATCACAGAAAGCTCTTGTCAATGTTTCTCACAGCCATCTGACAGGGGCATTTCTTTTACTGAGCTCCGTCTATGGCTGTAGAGGGTTTTTAATGAAATTTTAACTATTCTGGGCATTAGGAGAGCCTCCGAGGAAGTCAATGAAAAATGGAACCCATTGAAATAAAATGTATTGATATTGCTCATTTACCAGAAATATTGTTGAGGTGAAGTTAAGGTTTCTACTGCCCAATCATGCCTTCTGCTCTGTGTGCCCATTCAGAACCTAGCAGTTCAAAACTGCAAACTCAAATATTAGGAAACCAGGAAATTCTCCGTATGTCTCCACCCAAAGAATGTTAGCACCATGAGCACAACTATCCACAAATTTACAAAAACTAGGAAATGCACACTAAAGGAGCTGTTTTCCATACAATACAACCACATGACCTTCACTTTGCCCCCTTTGGGGTGGCAGCAGACTTGGAACACTACAGTAACTTTGGCTCTCCTTAACTCAAACTGTCATTGTCTCCTTGACACCACAAGTCCAAATCACTACCCCTATTCACAGAGTCTATCCTTACCCTCAATGTGGCTTGTGGAGCAGCATTGATACTAGGAGCAATTATCACTGGTTAGGAGCGAGATCATGGGACACAGTGAGCTGCTACTCCTTGTTTCCAGCTGCACAGTTCCAGTCACAGAGGCTAACGATGCAATACAGAAGCTAATAAAGAGATTTCTTAAAATTATTTTCTTCTGATTCAGATGAAGATATTCTCCATTGTCCAGAGAACGATACATGGTGTTAACATTCCCATGGGGACAGAGTTAGGTTTGTTTCTTCCTGCATTCTGGCCAGCTAAGGTAGCAGCAGGAGGAGCAGGCCTAGATGCTGTGCTCCTTACTACTCCTTACCTGCCAGCTCCCCTTCTCCTCCTGACCCCTCCATGCTCTCCTTAAAGTTTGGAGGGGGAAAGGAGAGGGGAGCTGCTAGCTGATGGAGTACTTGCCTTCCCATAATAATAGTTGATGCTGAAAATTATTTCCAGTCTATTCATTTTCAAAGAACAAACAAATCTAAAACCTTTATTAGTTCCAATATGTTTTAGTGGGGCATGAAGCCACAGCTGGGTTTGAAGGGTAGGACAGAAAAAAGCCCTTCTCGCTCCCTCTATCTCTCAAGTAAGGGCCTGACCCTGTGACACTCCAAGCCTCTCTTACAAGTCGCTCTGCACCCTCAACTCCCATTAGGTCAGATCCTGCAAACCTCTACTCTCAGGAGTCGTCTGATTAAAGTCAAGTGAAGGATTGGACCCATTTATATCAGTGGCAATTGAGGGTACTCAGGCCTTTACAGGAGCCAGCCTTCATTGTTAGATCACTGTAAATACTACATCGCTGTTAGGCATTCTGCATGCTGATTAAACACCTATACAAGCTGTGTCTTCTAAGAGGCTCCTTTGGGAGTGCAGACTAAATGGAAGCTCTAATAACCACATTCATCCTAGCATGAGAGAAGCTGTCATAGTGATGTTTATCTGTTGATTGTCACTTAGAGATGGAAGTCCTACCTAGCAAAATGAGATTTGAAGAGGCATTATTATTTCTTTATTTATGATATATTATTTATTGGTATCAGACTCCATCCCACTTTGCGCTCTATCCAGGGCCAGCCCACAACATTTTGGCACCTGAGGCAGGGAGCTCAAATGACGCCCCATGTCCCCTCGCTTGGGTCAAAGCTTTGAAAGGTCTCAATTCTGCCTTCTTCCTGTTCTACTCCTCTCATGGTACTGCTCTGCTACCTACCCCAATAAAGGAGAATTAACAACTTAAAATGCATTGTTCAAAAATTTTAAGTAACACTTAACTTTCAAATGCCTGAACAGCAAATGTAACTTTTCTTGTCTGCATAGTAAACACTACCATTTTTATCTGTTTGAATAATCAAAGTGGTGCTTTCCATGCCTTCTTGGTTGCAAAGATTTGAACTGCTTCCTGAAGGTCCACAGTTTGGGTCAGGTCATGCTCTATTGAGATAGAGGTCGACAAGCCTTTCCTGTGTCATTGTGGAGCGTAGATGGGTTTTTATTAACTTCAGCTTGGAGAAGCTGCATTCTCCACTGGCAACTGTTACAGGAAGTGTTAGAAGTACGCGCAGAGCAACAAAAGCATTTGGAAAGAGGATGGTCAGCTTATTTGTGCACATATATTCCAGAACAGCCTTTGGAGTTGATCCTGCTGAAATGTATTTTGAAAGGGCTTTCAGTTCACACCTAAATCACTCGCATCAATATCGCGCATGTCATCATGTGTCAACATTGTCTCTAGTGCCCTACATTGCTGGTGTAGGTCTTCTTCAGGTCTAGTGAGGAGTTTTGGAACATCGTACAACATCCCAAATATACTGCTGTGTTCCTTGAGCTGCATGAAACATTCTTCAACTGACTGTATTGCACAATCTAGCACCTGGTTAAAGAATTCAACTTTGAATTGTTGTTTGGGGTCTCTTATGGGATTATACCATGCCTCGTAATCAAAATGTCTTCTTCGGTGACTGTTGTATTCTTGAATGGGTGGGAAAATAGCTTCAGTGTGAAGTTCCTTTGCCAACTTCTGTGCACTCTTCAGAACATTTTGAAATCCCTCATCTGACCGGTAAGACTGTAGGTATGACTCTGCTTTGTCCAGTTGTTCCATTGCTCCAGATATATCAAGGTCAACACCTTGGAGTCTCTTGCTTACAACATTTATTTCAAACAGTATGTCATGCCACAACACTAAGCCACACAGAAATTTGAAGTTATGTATGTTTCTGCTGATTCCATTTCCCTCTGCCACTGTTCTCCCACGAACAGTTCCTGTCATAGCATTTGGATGCACATCAAAATTTGGATGTACATCAAACTTTTGGAAAAGTTTCCTCTCCAGCTGATGCACAGATCTTCATGTTTGGTGGTGCCTATGGCACTCCTGTATTCTACAAGGTATGGTTTTTCGGGAAAGAAAAAGATCCTTTTCACTCATATTAACCGCCTACCAGTCATCTGTTGGTGTGATTAATTCCTTGAGCATCGCAATTTACGTATATTTTAATTGTCTAGAAACTTAGCTACTAATCTTTTCTATGATTTATTTTAGTATTCCAAACCCAAGTCTACCATGGTCAGCAATGGAGTTTTGAGGATACACATCTTGTAACTTCCATTCATCAGTTTATAACAGCAACAATATACTTAAAATTGCTTCTGTAGCAACCCTGGAGAGTAAAGTAGGAAAATCAGTTGTTCCCTACAGGTTAATATCTGTTTTCCTCCAATCAGAATGCAGTTCATTCTTCATTAGGTTGGCTGCTTATATTATTTAACTTAATATTAATTATAAATTATTTAATTTCTAGAGTCTTATGGTATTCAATATGATTGAAACAATTATTCCTGAGCACAACCATCCAAATAACAGTACATGATTTTACTAAATCCCAAGCCAGTAGTTTAATCTCAGCTATCTGCTCCTGTTCATAAACTTCTCACACTGAGTTTTTGAGGGTTATAACATCACTGAAACTGTTTGCTTGAAATGCACCCTTGGATTCAATAGGAGAAAATGTATTATTCTATATTTAATGAGAAGAAAATGCCAATTACAAAAGAACGTGTGAAATCATAAAATACACTGATGTAGAAACATTGTATGGACTTCAATTTTTATTTATTTATTTGTTTGTTTATTGCTGCCAAGCCTGACTTGCCATGGGCCACAGAAGCTTGGATTTTGTTTTCATCTTGCAAAATGGCATCCTTTTAGATTTTGATTTATAAAATAAAACCCAGGGACGGGTCAGTTTTATCTGAACTACAAAATGTTGGGACTATCCCGAGTAAAGAATTCAGTATCCCCTTTCTATCACTGTAATGGGTAAACAGGTGTGGTTTTGGTTTTACAAAATCTTGTCACTTAGGTATGGATTTTGCAAAACCAAAAAGAGTAGTGATCAAGTCTGAGCTCTGTTTTCTGTGAACCGGGCGTGAAAGGGTTTAAATAACCGTTTCTGGGTTTGGTCCATTCTCCAGTTTTGAAATCAAATGCCTTATAGTTGATAGATAAGTCATCTAGATGATCATTACTTTCTGTGACAGGAGCTGAGTGCTCTTCCACAGTAACTTTTCCCACAATGCTTTTTTTGGTTATGTCTTATATATTACCTGTGTAATAACATCCTAAAATGCCTCTGTACTGCATGCTAATATGATACAGCACATTAGAATAGCTCCAGTTTGTCTCATGGATGGGGAGGAAGAAAGATCCATCATTTCATTTCTCTTGCATAGTGTTACTTACTGGAGTTAGGAGAAGGGAATGGTGGTATGATAGTTGGTTATGCTGATTGCATTCTTGCACACTGATAAGTGTTAAGGGCAGATTTTGCCAATACCTACTAGTGAGGACAGTGGTCATGGTCTTTGTTCCCTCTGGGTCCTCCCTCCCCCGTAGCTGTCAGAGTACAAGTTTAATTCGTCTGAGCACAGCCATGTATACAGAACAATGTCAAGCGTATAGTTCCTGACAGAGAGTGAGTCTTAGTGATTGATGTCATCTACAATAAACAGAAGTAGGAACAAAGTGAAAGAAAGCCTAGACACTTGTGCATTGGCTCTGGGTAAGTAAATGTGAACCATGCAATGATTTGTTAGGGGGGACTTGCAGAAACCACAGAACTGAAGGGAGGGTTGGGATGGCTTCCAGGCCTCTGATGGAGTTACCTTCTCTATAAATGCTGCTGTATCACTCCTGCCAGAGATGACCTATTCCTGCTATTGGAATAGAGAAGACTGCTCCAAATGGCAGCAGTTTTTCCAAAACCATATGAGGGAGGAGGTCCATGACCCCTTCACAAGGTCTCCCGCACCAAAATCGAATTGTAAAAATCAGACACTCTTCTACACTGTCAGTGTTCTCAGCATATTTTCCAGGTCAAAGTAAAAACACTTCCAGCAACCGGTACTTCATGATTTTGTTAAGGTTTGTTGCCTCCTGCCTTGGATCTCAGAAAACATTTGGGTTTATATGGGAAAGTGCATGTCTAGATGATCCACCACTTCCACCCTCTTCCTATTGGTAAGCACATCCACTGAAAGTGAGGCAGACATGCCTATGTATTCTGCTCCTGATTTGCAATAGTTCTTTGAAAATATAACTATTGTCACTGTCACTCTAATGTTCTTCACAAAATGATGTAGATAGATAAAATGTATTGCATGATCTTCTGGCCTAAACAAGAAACTCTGTACGGTGTAGAGTGTGACTAGAAAAGGCATCCACGAGACATCTGGGCCTAAAATATCTGCGTTAATCTTTCATTGCATGGAACAGATATAACCTGCTTGGAAGCCAGTCAGGGACACTTCAGAATATTGATCAGAATCCATATGCTCAAAGGACTGAAACTATGGAGGTAAGGAACATTTCCATTAGGGTTATTTCCCTAAAGTTTTAACTCCCTGGCACAGATCCTGGCATGTGATATAGCCAATGTACACTGCATCCTTGGCAGACTCTGGACCTAAAGCCAGCCCTGGGAGACTCATTCCATTGCAGAGGGACACTCTGATGACAGAAAGCCAAGTAGTGTAATTATGTAGAGGCCATATCAAAGAAGGACTAGCCTAGAGGGACCAGCAGTGATGGTAGGAAGCACTAAGTATCTGCAGGATCAGTCCCTTAATTAGGAATGCGAGAGGCCAGGACCAGATAGGAGAAATCAAGTAGAGTCCACTGATTACAATAATTCTTTAACTTAGTGGCACTAAAACTACATTCGTATGAACTATTAATTAGTCTTTAAATTAGAGTTTTGCTTTAGGGGGCCATATTTCCTCATAAGCCTAACCCTCACTGTTCCCATCTGTCACAGAATTAACAAGTCCCTTCTCCTTCCAGGCTCCTGACAGGAGCTTTGTCCCGCTAATCTAGTTGCACCAGCAAGGAGGACTTTGTCAGTGTCCCCCTTCCTCCAGCCCACACTCCCATTAAGCTCCTTTATGGTCCTGCATTTTAAAGCTGCCGAGGTCACATTTTTATAGCCAAAGCCATTGGGCTGGTCACTAAGGGGTGCACTCAACACTACCCTCTCTCCTCCCTGCAGCATACGGTATTCAAAACCATCATTTTAATTTCTAGTCCTTCTTTGATATGGCCTCTACATAATTTCCATGCAGAATAATGTAGTACTTTCAGTTTGTTCCTTTGAGCAAAGCTTTATGCGAAAAAGAAGGGAATTGTAGGAGCTCTGCTTAATGTGACTTTTACTAAAGTAGTCATAATGAGAGCCCTTTGGCTGTGCAGGAGCAGCAAAAAACAAAAAACAATAACCAACAACCTCCTGTCTCCTTCTCTCCCCACCCCCCACAAAACCCACTAACTTACAGGAGAAATACCATGTTCACAATTTAAAAAATACTGGGAATAATGGTTTAATTTTAATGTCTGTAGTTATTAAATCTTGGTACCAATTAAAGTATCAAGGGATATTTTCTGATGACATCTATAGCTTCTTTAAAATTCAGGGATGGCGATGCAATTTACTGACTTACGCATGTCTGTATAGCAACCAGCAAACCTTCTCCGGAAGAAATTAAATTTCCCCCTGAAGCAGAGTGATTGCATAGATGACTTATTCAAATGTGTAGATAAATTACTTTGACATGTTGTGCAAGAAGGAACAGAGGCATATCAGTATTGAATAGATCTCAGTATCACAGGTAACTGCATTACCTGATGTACCTAGTACCAGAAAAATGTGGCTGAAGAAACTATTCAAAAATGACTGAATGGGCTTAAACTGAATGTGATCTTGCCACATTTGTAACACCTCATGACAGAAAAGTGACCCCTCCCCCCGAGCCTCCAGAAATAGGAGAGAGAGGAATGATGAGAATAGTCAAGAATAATAGCAATGAAAAAGCCTGTTAAATTGAATTGTGGACTTCCAAGCTCTCTACTGGGGCCCCTTCCCAATTCATCGTAGATCAGATAGACACAAATAGGAAAATTGACATTTAACCCAAGATTTTCAAAAAGGGGGTGCTTAAAGTTAAACTCCTAAATCCACACCAGTCTCTCAAACGAATGGCTGGGTTTTCAAATGTGCTGAACTCCCAGCTGCTTCTGTGGACTACAGTGGCAGTTGCGGACCTTCAGCATGTTACAGGAGGCACTCAGCACCATGCAGGATTAATCCTACAGGCTTGTGAAGCATTTTGTTAGCCCCCAAATTTCTCCAGGATGTACAACATAGATTTGAAACCTCCGGCTTCAGCTGGTGTTTGCATGACTTCTTTCCTACTTCAGTCTGAGTCAAGATATTTTTGCCCTTTATAGTTGATAGTAACCATTTCTGAGGGGCTTAGAGGCTATATTGGAGACAGATTCAAGTGTGTATCTTACAGTAGGTATTTCTAGGAGTGGTATCCACTTTATATTTACAAGAATTCTGGCATTTTTTAATCAAGTGTTGCCAGACCGGATGAGACCCAAGGACCATAGTCTAATAACCTGTTTCCAACAGTGGCCAGTACCAGATGTTTCAGAGGAAGGTGTATGAACCCTGCAGCAGGCAGATCTGGGCTCATAAGCACCCACATAGGCCTCATTGTGATTGTCAGTAGAGAGTGGCTTAATCCTGGAGCACAAGGTTTAATATCCCTTCCAAAATGTTTGTTTGTTATTAATTATAGCAACGCTGGATAGTCATGGTATCCATATAAGTAGCCAATCCCTTTTTAAATATTGTAAGTTCATGGCCTTAGATGCATAAGCGTGGATTTTGGTGCATAGTTATAGTCATCCAAGTTTGCAAATGTTGGCCTTACTGTTTTCTTAATGTACACTTCTTAGTACTGGTAGGACCTGGTGAAAGGCTGAGGCTTTTAGAACAGCAGCAATGGGCATTGGCAAACTTTAAAAATCTATAATGGTTTTGAATGCAGCAGGCAGTAAGAAGTTCATTTTAAAGCACCTATTTATTAGTAAATGCCATTCACATCACTAAGTATTGTCAAGATTCAGTAAATTGTATAACCGAGTATGCCAGAGGTGTGGGAGTGATTCCTGTTCCAGTCTACTGCCAAATCCCACACCTTCACCTGAGCCCCACACCTTCTCTCCTTTACTTTGTGTAGCTACTGTATGTGGTAAATATTTGCAAACTGCATCTTTGGCAGTGGGGAAAGAGACAAATATCCAGTTATTTGTTCTTGTTTGTCCAGACCACATGCAGGAGGAGAGACTGCCCATCCCCCTTTCTTTTCCATGTATCCTTTTATAATGGGAGAATGAAGAGAAGAGGGGGAAGGAGATGAAGTTGAAGAGAGAGCCTAGTTTGGATTAATGTAATGAAGTGATTAAATGTGCTCCACTGAAGGATACCATTTGTTTGCCCTTTGCCACATCCCAGTTGTACATTTTCCTCTCCCTTATTCATTAATTGAAGATTAAAAACAAAATCATCCAAGCATTGGTCTTGCTGTTCTAGCCACAAAATCATTGCCTTGCCTCACACATGACAAGCATCATCCTTTTTTTATGTGTCTATTTTCTGCCAGAATACTCTATGCAGTTGATACCCTTTAGACAAGCCAACAGAAACGATGTTGGGTATGCTGCTCCTGCTCAGATGCCTTGGGACCATCTTATATCTATTATTTAATGTGCTACTGTGAGTATAGCCAGTTATGGTGGCACAACACACATAAAAACAAACCCTTTTGTAAATGCTTATAATGGCAAGCAATACAAACCTTCTCCAACCAAATATACACCCACCAACAAAGAAATTAGAAAGACAAATACTTTGGTTTAGAGCTACCCAGCAAAGGTTTGCCTAAAAACATGAGCCTTGGGCCATGTTATGAAGGCTAATAAGCTTAGGCTCTGATGGACCGCAAGAGGGAGTGAGTTCTAGGGTGAATCCAGGGGCTCTCCCCCAAGAGCACCCTTCCAGCAGTCCTCAAGAGGCTGATCCTTCTCCCTTGTGTAAAATTCAAAGAGTTACATTGATTAAATGAGAGCTGAGTCACATCCAAGAGAAATAAGAATGTCCAATAACCTCACCTTGTACAGAGATAAATGCAAAACCCAATATTAATTAATATTTTATGCTTCCCAACTTACATTACAGCTCTAATAGTTTCTATTTGAATATGCCTTAGCACATGATATATAATCTGATCTTGTACCTTAACAGGTTACAAGTCAAAACTGGATAAAAATGGTAGAGTTGTCAATAATAATGCAGAAAAGGCAGAAGTGTTCAGTAAATATTTCTGTTCCCATTTGGAAAAACTCAGCTGATGTATTCATATTACATGATGATAATGAAACATTCCCATTCCAACAATAACTCAGGAACGTTTTAACCATGCTACTAAGTATAGATATTTTAAAATCAGCATGTCCAGATAAATTATATCCAAGAGTTTCAAAAGAGTGGGCCAAGGAGGTCACTGGACTATTAGTGTTGATTTTTAATAAGTCTTGGAACACTGGGGAAGTTCCAGAAGACTAGAAAAAAGCTAACTTTGTGCCAATATTTTAAAAGGGTAACCTGGACAGCCTGGGTGATTATAGGTGTGTCAGCCTGACATTGACCCTGACTAAAATAATGGAAGGGCTGACATGGGACTCAATTAATAAAGAATTAAAGGAGGGCAATATAATTAAGGCCAATCAATATGGGCTTGTGAAAAATAGATCCCTTTAAACAAACTTTTTATCTTTTAAAAATGAGATTACAAGATTGGTTGATAAAGGTAAAAGTGTTGCTGGAATATGCCTAGACTTCTGTAAGGCATTTGACTTGGTACTGCATAATATTTTGATTAAGAAATAGAACAATAAACATGGCTTACATTAAATGGATTAAAAACTGGCTGACAAGTCTCAAAATGTTTTTTTATGTTGGGAGTAATCATCCAGCTGGTATGTTTCTAGAGAGTTCCTGCAGGGATCAATTCTTGACCCTATGCTAGTTAACATTTTTCTCAATGACCTGAAAAAAAAAGATAAAATCAATAAAGTTTTCAGATGACAGAAAGATTGGGCAAGTGGTAAGTAATGAAGAGGACAGGTCATTGAGACAGAGCGACCTGGATCTCTTGGTAAGCTGGGTGCAAACAAACAATATTCATAACATGGCCAACTATAAATGTATACATCTAGGAATAAAGGATGTAGGCCATACTTACAGGATGGGGGATGCTATCCTGGGAAGCATTGACTCTGAAAAAGACTTGGGAGTCAGGGAGCTCCCATGCAATGCTGTGGTCGAAAGGTCTAATGTGATCCTTGGATGTATAAACATGTGAATATTGGGTAGGAGTAGGGAAGTTATATTACCCCTGTATTTGGCACTGGTTCAACTGCTGCTGAAATACTCTGTCCAGTGCTGGTGTCCACAATTCAAAAAGAATGTTGATAAATTGGAGAGGGTTCAGAGAAGAGCCACAAGAATGATTAATGCGTTAGAAAAAATGCCTTAGAGTGAAAGCCTCTGAGAGCTCAATCTATTTATCTTAACAAAGAGAATGTTAAAGGGTGACTTGATCACAGTCTATAAGTATCTACATGAGAAACAAAATTTTGATAACAGGTTCTTCAGTGTAGCAGACAAAGGTATAACCCTTACAATACAATGGCTGGAAGATGAAGCTAGACAAATTCAGACTGCAGAAAAGGCATATCTTTTTTAAAAAGAGGGAAACTCTCTCACTGGCAATTTTTAAATCAAGACTGGATATTTTCTAAAATATATACTCTAGTTCAAACAAGAATCAGGGAAGTTCTGTGGCTTGTGTTATAAAGGAGATCAGACCAGATGATCCAAGTGGTCCCTTCTGGCCTTGGGGTCTATGAAACTAAGTTCTAAGAAGTGTATCGTGTGGGATTTTGGCTGAGATCTTAGCAATTGAGGGCCTGTCTGTGCAGATGTTAGGCATTTGTTTCATAAGAGTTTGTCCCTGTGTCCTTGGTTGAAATTTCCCTACCCCTTCTCCCCCTACACACACACACCTGTTACGTAGCATGCTAGGCAGTAGCTGCCACTCCACTACAGAGGTGGTTGCATTTTAGTGATGATGTGCTTTGTGATGTGTCCTTTGTGATGTTTTCATTTGAAAGGTGCTATATAAATGTAAACTGTTACTATTAGTATTATTGCGGTAGGTGCTAAGTTGACTGTTCCATAGATTGTGGTGGAAACTTTAAAATCATTCAAGATCTGAGTCAATCAGCACTCCCACATAAGAAAGGAGATGTAAAAAGGCATCATGCACAGAGAATGCTAGATGGCTCTGTCAAGTGCCAGTGGTACAAACTCCCAGACACAATTCTCCCCAGGGGGAGAGGATGAGAGAAAAAATATGTGACAGTTGTAAGTCATGTTGCGTAAAGTACTACTAGAAGGTGCTCAGATACTTTGGTGATGAGCGCAGTTTAGGAATCTATATTGAAGGAAATATTGGACAATGCAGTGTGCAGTCACAGGGATGGGTTAAATGGCAGATTTTACTGTATTTAAAATAATCAGCCCAGATAAGTGAAAAGTCGATAAACGAGCTCAGTCTGCAAACTGCTTTGTAATAGCTGAGCTGTGGATAATTACAAGATTACCCTGGAGGCTGCTTCTTTACCCAGATGAGTTTGAAAAGGCAAAGCTTTGTGAAATGGCATGATGTCTCTTTCAGAGGTAAAGGAAACACGGCTATCCTGCTTCACTCATTACCTCTGTAGTTTGGTCAGAGAAGAGTCTGTGTGTTTGTGGGAGGGGAAGGGGCAGGAAAGGGAGAAAGCAATGTCAAGTGCTCCCGAAGGTAATTGGGTGAATCAGACCATTAATGTTTCCGATATCACAGTATTCAAAGTATAGATTAGAAAGACAGCTATAAATAAAATCATAATTTATTCATACCGAAAGAGCACATGGCAAGATAATTAAAATCTCCAAAGAGAGACTCTGAAAGTGTGATAAAAGGAAAAAGAAACTAGAAAAAATCCAAGAATGAGGTCTCAAGCAGTAGATGAAAAAGAATTTCATCTGTCATCATCAACTCATATTAACAATAAAACACCTCCCCTTCCTTCCCCTCCTCACTAAAAAGCAAATTAATTCTATTCCAAAATGTATTTTTGCTGAGTTCAGGTATTTCTTTGGTTTTCAGATTTCATTAGTTTTTCCTCCCATTATATCTTTCCTTCTGAGTTGTGGTTGCATATAGCAGAGGAGACCCAAATGCAATTCTGTTACTGTTAATTCGTCCTCTATAATGATAATGAGGAATATCTGCTTGTCCCTCCACATACTACTGGGGGGCAAGATCCCCAAGAGGGTCAGTAGAGTTTGCCAGGTGAGCATGGAGCACCCCAGGAAGGAATGTTAAGGCAAACTTGTTCTCCATGGGGGGATGCAGTTCTCCACTACCTTCTAACATGGGGCTATGTCTGGTAGGCACAATTGAGTCCTAGAGTAGGAACTTAACAGCTCTAGTTACAGCTCTCCAGCAAATTCTAGGGACAAAATATGAAGTCATTTGTATTGCTGTTACCAAGTAAGTGCAACTGGAATGACCTCACTCATATTAGTATTTAAGGTACAAGGCATTGACCCTGGGGAATATAAATGGGGCATTGACTTATAGTGTGGGTCCTAAATGTGCTAGTTTTGCTAAAATGCTTCAATTGTCACACTCTTTATTTATGGTTTTAAGCTATTATAAGTGTGTGATACTGTTTTTCCTGCATCTGGCTTCTTAAGAAGCAGAATGAGCTTCTACCCTCTGTTCCAGAAGGGATGCTGTTTCAAGCTATCACTTGTCTTTCTCCCCCCCCGAGGAATGAACTCCGTTTCCAGGGTGAATATTTTTGTAACAAATTCTTCCATGCCTGAGATTCTTTCCAAAGAAGATGCTGTTTCATTACCAAAGATGGATCCAAACCAGCCCCCTAGATCTGAACCATCCCCTACTATGGGTCCAGTTCAGATCTAGATCTGCTGGTCCCATATTATAATGGACCAAACCAAAAACATTGCCGCTGAACACTCCTGAACTTTAGATCTGGTGCCAGATCCCCATCTGATCTTGGGTCCCTCTCCAGTTACACAGGTCTCATCCAAATGATATTCAGTAAAGGGCGAGGAGCTAAACATGGGGAGACTTTCACAAGCCAGGCTTGCAAAGCACAGAGAAGAGAGCTTGGTGCTTCACCTCAAATAAACTGAAAGCCTTATGTCTGCCTATGTGTGAATTCTTATTTTCCTAATTTTAAATGCTGATAGGGGAGTTAAGGTACGTCATTAGTTTTTTACAAGGGTAACTGAAAGAGCATATATGAGCTCACACCATCCTAGCCCTGAAACAATACAGTAAGCAGCATGGTCCAGATCCCATGAGAGAAAGGTAAGGAATCCACCCCTGTGTCCAACCCAAGGAACCGCTGGAGGGCACTGTTGTTCCACACAAATATAGCTGCAGGAGCATTTATCTTTCTTTTTAAAAGGCTGTTTAGCTATGACAGGTAATTTGGCACATTTCTACTTGAAATGTGCCAAATGATTTGGCAGATATTTCACATACATCTGAAAATAAGAGCACCTGCTGCTGGCCTACGGGGAGGTTGGGAATTGGGAGTGAGGTGGGGGAAGGGATTTTATTAGTTGCTAATTAAAGGGCCTGTAACAAAATTCAAGAAGAGGATATATTAGGCAGATCTCATTTGAGGAAGGTTGGTGTACGTTTTCAAAGAAATGAAAAATGTGAACACATTTTTGAAATCAGTTTTTTTCAGAGCCCTGCATAGTTTCGGCAGTCTCAGGCAAATACATCACCTTGTGATGATAAGGTACATGATTGATCCAGTTGTGTCAATCAGAGCATGTGACTATATTTGCATGATTTAATGCAGTGAGGCTGACACTAGTGGATTTGATGAATCAGGGATGGGGATGGTTTCTGAAAACTGTACTCCACATTTCAGCAATATTTCTTTTCCTTTTTCAAATGGGTGTGCTAATGTTGCTGCAAAAAAACAACACTGAGGAGCGTATTCACGTCACTAAAAATGTGTCGTCAAAATGTGTAGAGGTTATAAGTACAGAGAAAGTTTTGTGAGTATTGAAATACTAGCTGCAGCTAGGTACCCATTCATTTCCCAGGATTCATCATAGCTAGGCATGATTTTTCAGAAGAAAAGAGCTTCTGGAACACACTTGGAAAGACATCTCATCAGTTAACAGTAAAGTGAAACATATGACAAGTATAAATAAAAATATATGTATTGAAACCTCTTTTTCTCTGTGTGTGAGAGAGAGACAGAGGGAGAGAGAGAACCAGCGAGCTCGTACGTATATTCTTCTATATAAATAATTTATACAGACTGATGTTATGGGATATATTGGCACACTATCGTCCTTTGGGCTGAAAAATCAATTAACAGTGAGACGTAAGTGTAGACAAGAGTCTAGTCTAAATGGGCTAGATTCACAAAGGGGATTGAGTTGTTGCAATACCTAACTTGCAAGTGCCCTGCACTCAGTGGAATTCACAGCCCTCAGGTAGGTGCCCAGGCTCCCCCTGCATTGTGTCAAGAGAGTTAGGCATCTAAGCAAAGGATTCACAGAAACCAGCAAGCTGAGCACTAAGCTAGCCAGGATTGAAACGCAGAGGAAAGAGACAGGGCTTGGGGCCCAGATCCGCAAAGGCACCTAGCTCCAGCTGAAATTCATAGCTGTGACTCTCTCCTGGAGTTAAGAGTGAAGGCAGGTCAGCACTTTCTCATGAAAAACCAGAGACCACCATCCCATGACAGCCAATAGTCCCGTGGTTGGGGCACTCACATGGGATGTGGAAGGACTACTTACAATTCTCTGCTTGAGTAAGAGCAGGGACTTAAACTCAGGTCTCCCACCCACCGACCTAAATGCCTTGAAACACCAGGCTACTGGGGTGCATCGCACTCATGCACTGCTGCTGCTCGCTCAAGCTGCTCTATTCTGGATAAATAATTAACTAGTCCTTGGACCAGCAAGCAAGTGAGAGGAAGAAAGGCAGACAAACAAGAGATTAGCTCTGTAGCCCAGTGGTTAGGGGACTCAGGGGCAAGTCCCTGCTTCTATAAATTATTCCTATCAGCTATCAGGGCAAGCTTTGATCATGAGCAATGTATTTATTTTAACAATATTCAAGATTAGTTTTTTATTCAGTTTAATAAAAATCAGTAACAATGGGGCAAGGCATTCAGCAGGCCGTGTAATATAAAAGAGACCTTTTCTCAGTCTTCCTAAATTAGCTTTTCTGTGCCATATTCCTGGTCATTGAAGAGTAATCAAAAATACTCACTAAAAACAAAATAATATTAAGGTCTTAAAGTATCAGATGCCCTTTATGTTTAGTACATCTTAAATCATGGAATCCTTATTTTTAGGGCTGTACATTGATTAATCATGCTGTTAAACAATAATAGAATACCATTTATTTAAATATTTTTGGATGTTTTCTACATTTTCAAATATATTGATTTCAATTACAATACAGAATACGTGTACAGTGCTCACTTTATATTTATTTTTGATTACCAATATTTGCACTGTAAAAAACAAAATGAATTCACCTAATACAAGTACTGTAGTGCAATCTCTTTATCATGAAAGTTGAACTTACAAATGTAGAATTATGTACAAAAAATAACTGCATTCAAAAATAAAACAATGTAAAACTTTAGAGCCTACAAGTCCACTCAGTCCTACTTCAGCCAATTGCTCAGATAAACAAGTTTGGTTGCAATTTGCAGGAGATAGTGTTGCCCGCTTCTTATTTACAATGTCACCTGAAAGTGAGAACAGGCATTCACATGGCATAGTTGTAGCTGGCGTCGCAAGATATTTATGTGACAGATGCGCTAAAGATTCATATGTCCCTTCATGCTTCAACTACCCTGATGATGGATTCTACTTGATAACGATCCAAAGCAGATCAGACAAACACATGTTCATTTTCATCATCTGAGTCAGATGCCACCAGCAGAAGGTTGATTTTCTTTTTTGATGGTTTGGGTTCTGTAGTTTCCGCATCTGAGTGTTGCTCTTTTAAGACTTCTGAAAGCATGCTTCACACCTCGTCCCTCTCAGATTTTGGACGGCACTTCAGATTCTTAAACCTTGGGTTGAGCGCTGTAGCTATTTTTAGAAATCTCACATTAGTACCTTTTTTGTGTTTTGTCAAATCTACTGTGAAAGTGTTCTCAAAATGAACATGTGCTGGGTCATCATCCAAGACTGCTATAACATGAAATATATGGCAGAATGTGGGTAAAACAGAACAGGAGACATACAATTCTCCCCCAAGAAGTTCAGTCACAAATTTAATTAATGCATTATTTTTTTAACGAGCATCATCAGCGTGGAAGCATGTCCTTTGGAATGGTGGCCGAAGCATGAAGGGGCATAGGAATGGTTAGCATATCTGGCACGTAAATACCTTGCAATGGTAGCTACAAAAGTGCCATGCAGACACCTGTTCTCACTTTCATTGTAAATAAGAAGCAGGCAGCATTATCTTCTGTAAATGTAAACAAACTTGTTTGTCTTCGTGATTGGCTGAACAAAAAGTAGGACTGAGTGGACTTGTATGCTCTAAAGTTTAACATTGTTTTGTTTTTGAGTGCAGTTATGTAACAAAAAAAATCTACATTTGTAAGTTGCACTTTCATGATAAAGAGATTGCACTACAGTACTTGTATGAGGTGAATTGAAAAATACCATTTCTTTCATTTATCATTTTTACAGTGCAAATATTTGTAATAAAAAATAATAATATCAAGTGAGCACTGTACACTTTAGATTCTGTGTTATAATATAAATCAATATATTTGAAAATGTAGAAGAACATCCAAAAATATTTAATACATTTCAATTGGTATTCTATTGTTTAACAGTGCAATTAATCACGATTAATTTTTTTAATCGCGATTAAATTTTTTGAGTTAATTGTGTGAGTTAACTGCAATTAATCGACAGGCCTACTTATTTTCAAATGAGTCATATAAACAAAAAGGCTGGATTCTGTTATGGTGTGTGGGTTTGCTTATAAACTAGTATGCCCTGCAAGCATTACTAAAATATAATTTATCCCATTTATGCTAAATAGACCATCTATTTAATCCAGTGTTACATGTAAACTATAGATCAGATACCATCTGACAGATGTAAATACTTACATTCACTCTCTGAAATATTCTATGGTATATGTATCAGTAGTTAGTCTGTATCCACAAAAACAACGAGGAGTCTGGTGGCACCTTAAAGACTAACAGATTTATTTGGACATAATGTGTACATTTGGGTATAATGTGTACATTACAAGAAGAAACCTTGTAGTTGGGAGAGTGGATAAGGAGCTACATAATTGACATTTTATATATGGGAGGCTTGCTGAGTTGTTTCCATTCGGAGAAGAAATTGGTAATATGAGTCAGGTGTACGTGGCATACAACAGAGAAGTTAAAGGAAAACATAAAATACTCTTGTTAGAAGGTTGCAAAGTAACACTACTTTATTTCTTAGAATTCAGAATGATACACAAGAACCCCAAAACAGAGAAAGACAAAGCAGGCTGTTCCCTAAAACAGAGAGGCACAAATCATCCTACCTTACTGTAGGCTTGCTATCTAGAAAATTGACTCAGATGACCAAGATCACATGCCTACCCTTAGTGTCCGCTGGCCTGCGAGCAAGAGCAGCAAATCCTCACATGTAAAGTGATTGCTTGTCATTTTTAACACAGTTTCCACTACACCATAGTATATTATTGATGTAATCTTGTTTATTTGCAAAAACTGCACAAAAGGACCTCTTTCCCTGAATACAGTGGGAACAAACAACAGCAGATAGTTCCTTGTTCAGAATTTCCCATGTCTTGCCACTCCAGCAAAATTTGTGGCCGAGAAGCTTTGTCCCTCTGCTTCCTCTCAGGGTCAGGTCCATAACTCCTTATGCTGGTTTTTTGTGCCTCCATCACACTTGGCCTACAGTCAATCTCTCAACTCCTGTATTTTCAGCCAGGGAAATCCTTGATAATCCGTTGGAGTTAGTTCTGGTTTGCTATGCTGCAGCCTATCGCCTTGAGAAATTACCCCCACTGTCTGCAGCTGATTTTACTACATGAAAGGGCTTATTGGCTCCTTCTGTTGAGCCCAAAAAAGTGCTTGACACACCCACTGGCTTTAACAAGGACTGTGATTGTCTCTGGATCCAAGACTCACCAGATGGCAGACATTAGCAGCTTTCAACATAACAGTTACCTTACCCTAAGTTACTCCAAGTCTTGTGGTTTCAGGCTGTACATATTCCTGTAATTGACACAGTTTGTCTATTACACGTTCAGTTGTGCCTAGGATATTAGTTACTCTTGTAGAAAAAAAGTGAAAGGGAAACTTGTGAGGGTTCCTTCCATGAACAGAGAGGACAGGGAAGCTGTGTTTCAGGGGCTTAGAAGTGGAAATGCAATCTTTCATCCTAAGTCCTGGCTCACGCCAGAAGTGTTTTGAAGTTGTTACCATTTGAGGGCGGTTTGGCGGTCTAGTATATAAAATCAGCTCGTAGTCTCAATCCAGTTTCTCGTGGACCTATGACCATTTCATAGTTGGCATCCTTCGTGGTAGTCTACTATTCAGCTAACATGGTAAGAACCTTTTTGTCACTCATTTTTTGAGGTGGCCTCTCCAGGTAAGAGACAAGTTAATGTTGGTAGGATAGAGTGGAGAAGCTTCCACTGTTGCTGCCATTCTACATCTATCATGTGGTTAGCCAGAGAATTTATCCTGGGCTATCAAACCAGCACTTTTCACAATCACTAAGTTCACTTATAAAAAAGTAATGAAAAGAATAGGATTGTCCCTTTCATGTGGATTGCATGGCGATTGTCCCTTGGGGTTCTGTTACAAAGAGGAATAATGTTTCTAATGGGCATCATGTACCCTTTTACATTTATTTCAGATTGAAATTGCACCTGATTTCCATCCACCCTGCTGGAAAGATTTATAGGCCCAGATTCGCAGCTACACTGAGAGTAGAGGATATCAGAGAGCTAGCAATGATTTCCTGATTTTCAGGGTGGATCTGCATCATGCTGAGCCCTAGGATAGGTGAGGTCAATTTCAATTTACTCTAACATATGCCACCTAGCTATAGTCCCTGAAAGGGCCATAGGCCAGCTGGGCATAGCCAGAGCACACTGCACTCTGGCCATGCTCCTGCACTTTGGTGCTGGGGCTGCAGGGTGGGGTGGTGAAGGAGCTGGGTACAACGCCTTTGTGTCAGCTGAGAGCTCTGCAGATCCCGCTGCTTTCTGACCCCTTCATGCTAGTGTCTTTTACTCACATACTTAAAATTAAGCACACACTTAAGTGCTTCGCTGGATCAGGCTCTTTTATGATTTGTGTTGCTGGACAAATGCTTCAAATGAGCAAACATTTGTTCACCTACATTTTGCATATTCATTCTGGTGGAATTTGCAACCCTTTTTGTTTGTTTCCCACAAACATTCAGACAAAGGAAACTTTTGAGTAACATGAGTGAAAAGTCTCTAGGAAATGTATAAGCATTCATGTTGAAAGTGTTCCTATGGCCCAAATAAAATCCCTTTGATGTCTCTCCTCTGGTTTATAAACAGTGTCAAGCAGACAACTAGGAAGCATAAATAACACCATTTGACTTAGGTTCCCGACCAAACACCCCAAAGGATAGTTATTAACTAGTCAGAGACCTAGTCAAAGCAAACAGTTTGCAATTAAACCATAAGCTGGACTGTTTGGAGTGTTTGTCAAGCAATTTTTAGTAACAAGCACATTTGTAGCAATTAAGAGTCTCAATTCAGGAGAGTACTTAAACGTGTCCATCTCTACTCAAGACAACAAAAACAGGTGCTTAACTGTAACTTTAAAATAAAGCACGCATTACCCACTTTCCTGAGTCAGAGCCTACCGTCTGCGGCAAAGTGATCATCAGAAAAAAGTATCAATTAAATTATTTGCTATGAATAGTTCACTCCAGTCTGGTCATTTCATTTAAGAAGCTCTCAGTAGCCGGAAACACATGTACACCCATTGGTGAGGCCCGCTGTGTGACCCATTGATGAGTGTGTGTTATAATCCCCCTCTGTGCCCAATCTACAGATAGGAGTCTGTTACCATGCCAGCTAGAGACCCTTGGCTCTTGAGCTCAAGCTTTAGGCATTCATGCTTTCAGCTCTGGAGGTCCCTGATTCAGTACCTGGTGACCCAGCTAAGATGTCCTGAGGAAAATTAGGGGCAGGTATTGATTGTTATCTTCCTAAACATGCGAAACAAACACTTATTTGTAAAGCTAGCTATCTGAGGGTCTGACTGCTAAAAAGATCACTGAGCCATTTAGAACCATAGTTGTTTTGTTGCTTGATATGGCTCAGGCCAAATTCTGACATGAGATGATGGAAGGACAGCTAGACATTGCTTATAACAACATAGTATCAATCCATTACAAATACATGTTACTGCGTTTTCCTGCAATGAAGGATTTCATAAGCAATCAAGGAAATTTGCATTAGATTCAATTGTATAACACAAAGCTTTGTGCAGCAAGAGATCCTTGTAATGCAGTGCAGGAATCAGGAGTGATATAAAATTAGAATGGTTCCCATATATTCAGTGCAATATGGTGTATTTTTTGAGGAAAAAAGATTGATTTACCCTGCTTTTACACTGGTGAATCTATATTGACTTCAGTGGAATTACTCGTGATTGGTACTGGTGTAAGAGGAAAATCAGGTCCCATTCTGGCAGGGCATTTCAGCTTCCATTTATCTCTCATTCATTTTATGAAGTTTTTATTAATTTTAGATCTAACCGTGTTAAATGTTAATGATCCATTTCTTATTGGGTGGAGTGGGGGCTACAACATCAAGGGAAAGAATTGTAGTGGTGGAACACCCAGCCCCATCCTTTGTATGCGAATGTTGGCTCTCCCATTCCTCTATCCTTCAAGGTTTTCAGGCATCACAGATTATCCTTTATGAATCCTCAGAGCTCCTTTTCTCTAGTATACTTCAGCCATTACTACTCTCATGAGCCTATTCAAAAGATGAGCAAATCTTCCTCAAGACCAAAGCCAAGCCTACTCTGTAAATCTACAAGAGGAAGGAACCCAGCAACCGACCAACCGCCCAATTCCCCATAGAACCCAACTCTCCAGAGCGGGAGAATGCTTTGAACCTGGTCTTGCACTAGGGATATGCACCTGATTCTACTCCTATTAAAGTCAATAGGCATTTTACAACTGACTGCAATAAGTGTAGGATCAATCCCAAAGTCAGTTGCACCGTGTTTGTTTTAGTGACATATATACACTAATTATACATTAATATCGTGTTTTATTTTAGTGTTTTACATTTCTTTTATTTCTCCTCCAACTTTTTATAGTGACTGGGAAATTCTGGGGAATTTTCTGGGGAAACTGAATTTCATGATTTTGAATATTTTCACTGTTCATCCTTCTATTTTTTTCTTGTTTGGGAAACGATGAACTAATTAATATCATATCTGTATGACTAGAGCACTCGATCAGGACATGAGATTATGATCTTCACACACACACACACACACACACATCTGATAACAAAATAGCTTCAGAATAATGCCTGGTATAGTTTCATAACTATTTTAATTTTCCTTCTCATGGAAAAGAGTGAAAAGTAGTATTGAATTAATCCATTCTTGAGAACATTTTAAAATTATAACAAGGACAACGAGGTACAAAATATATTCCTTCTCATGACTTTCTTATGAATGTAACCAGAATAGCAAATGGCAAAAATGTGTTAATTCTTATCATAAAAATGTAATGAGGATAGAAAATGGCATAAGATAAATTAATTGTAGTGGCAAACTTAGATCTGTAAGGCACAGTCCTATTTAAATGCCATACTGTGTAACAGTAGAAAACAGAATATGATATGGAAAAATCTCTACTGAGTCAGTGGATAGATTCTGATCTTGGTCATGCTGTTGTAAATCCAAAGTAGCTCCAATATCTTCCTTGGAATTCATCTGAATTCACACAGGTGGAAAAGAATGAAGAATCTGGTCCTAAGTTTAGTAACCCTAATATTTGACAGACCAGTTGAAACTAAAGCAAGAAAAAATGTCTGTTTAAAATGGAAGAGAAACTCTTGAATGATACATTCAGATATAGAAGGTCTCCAATTTCTGAAAGAGGCAGTAGAATTTAAAGTAATTGGAAGGGTCAACTTTATCTCAGTAGAACCCAGCCTTTGGGTTGAAGGTTTAATTCAGCTAGTTGTGAGGGTAGAGTGGTATGAAACACCTGGAACCTCCTTTTCACCTGGGGTTCTAGCACCAGCTGATGTTGTACCCCCCAAAGTGGGTGGAGTCAGCACAGATGGGAGCAGGACCAGACCAGCATAAGATGCACTGATTTAGCATCTCTTCTGGGCAGCCTCCACCAGTAGGATTCTTATGGTGCCCCAACCAGCTTTTAAAGCAAGAACTTCTGGAGCAAAGGGGTGGTGATACCAGACTCTGCCCTCACACGGGGGGATTCAATCCAAGTAAAGTAACTCTAACCTGAAATCTTCACATCATGTCCTAACAAGCATCTAGATAACTCCCCTCACCACCTGCAAAGACCTAAATGTGGGACACAAAGTTATTCAGGCTGTGAGATTCCTTGCTGTAGTGCAAGTAACTTTCTATAACCTCAGTTTCATGACTCTTTATTGCTGATGTAAATAATGTTTTAAACAGTAGGAGTGAGGAAGACACCAATTTTGTATGGAATGTAGGTAACTGAAATTAAAATGAGTGACACTTGAAAGAGACACCTAGTGGAGATAGTCTGGAAATATTGGCCCCTCTGGACTCTGACAATTTATTTCTTGTTTAAGAACATAAGAATGGCCATACTGGGTCAGACCAAATGTTCATCCACCCCAGTATCCTGTCTTCTGACAGTGGCCAATGCCAGATGCTTCAGAGGGAATGAACAGAACAGGTAATCATCAAGTGATCCGTCCCCGTCCCCCATTCCCAGCTTCTGGCAAACAGAGGCTAGGGACACCATCCCTGCCTATCCTGGCTAATAGCCATTGATGGACCTATCCTCCATGAACTTATCTAGTTCTTTTTTTAACCCTATTATAGTCTTGGCCTTCACAACGTCCTCTGGCAAAGAGTTCCACGGGTTGACTGTGCATTATGTGAAGAAATACTTCCTTTTGTTTGTTTTAAACCTGCTGCCTACTAATTTCATTTGATGACCCCTAGTCTTCCTTATTTACTTTCTCCACATCAGTCATGATTTTACAGACCTCTATGCTATCTCCCCTTAGCCATTTCTTTTTCAAACTGAAAAGTCCCAATCTTATTAATCTCTCCTCATATGGTAGTCGTTCCATACGCCCA
Source organism: Chrysemys picta bellii (assembly GCF_011386835.1). Lineage (NCBI taxonomy): Eukaryota > Metazoa > Chordata > Testudines > Emydidae > Chrysemys > Chrysemys picta. Next base: position 38,798,949 of record NC_088796.1, on the reverse strand, counting down.
ATCATTTTTGTTACCCTTTTCTGAACCTTTTCCAATTCCAATATATTGTTTTTGAGATGGGGCGACCATATCTGCACACAGTTTTCAAGATGTGGACGTACCATGGATTTATATAGACGCAATATGATAATTTCTGTCTTATTATCTATCCCTTTCTTAATGATTCCCAACATTCTATTAGCTTTTTTGACTGCCACTGCACATTGAGTGGATGTTTTCAGCGAACTATCCATGACTCCAAGATCTCTGTCTTAAGTGGTAACAGCTAATTTAGATCCCATCATTTTATATGTATAGTTGGGATTATGTTTTCCAATGTACATTACTTTGCATTTATCAACTTTGAATTTCATCTGCCATTTTGTTGCCCAGTCACCCAGTTGAGTAAGATCCCTTTGTAGCTCTTTGCAATCTTTTATTTTTTCATCATGAGATGCTCTGGGACGGGGTGGGCAAACTACGGCCCCCGGTTCTCCAGACATTTTAATTCGGCCCTCGAGCTCCCTCCAGGGAGCGGGGTCCGGAGCTTGCCCTGCTCCGGTGCTCCAGCCAGGGAATGGGATCGGGGGCTTGCCCCGCTCTGCGTGGCTCCTGGAAGAAGTGGCATGTCCCAAACTTTGGCTCCTATGTGTAGGGGCAGCCAGGGGGCTCTGCACACTGCCCCTTCCCCAAGTGCCACCCCTACAGCTCCCATTGGCTGGGAACCACAGCCAATGGGAGCTGCAGGGGCGGCACCGGTGTACGGGGCAGCGCGCAAAGCTGCCTGGCCACACCTCCATTAGAAGCTGGATGGGGAACATGCCACTGCTTCTGGGAGCTGCTTGAGGTAAGCACCTCCCAGAGCCTGCACCCCTGACCCCCTCCCGTGCCCCAACCCCCCGCCCAAGCCCTGGTACCCCTCCTGCCCTCAAACCCCTCGGTGCCAGCCCAGAGCACCCTCCTGCACCCCCAACCCCTCATCCCCACCCCAGAGCCCATACCCCCCAGCTGGAGCCCTCACCCCCTCCCGTACCCCAATCCCCAATTTTGTGAGTCTTCATGGCCCACCATACAATTTCCATACCCAGATGTGGCCCTCGGGCCAAAAAGTTTGCCCACCCCTGTTCTGGGAGGCCAAGCTGTGTTTTTCTTTGGGGACTCTCCGAGTTAGGAACAAAGGTCTTAAGCCTTCAGTCACTCTCCAGGATAGTAACTAGAGCCTGTTTGGTACTGCAATACAGGAGGGTGGTCCCCATTCTAGCAGCAGGTCCTGTCTCTTGGCTGATCCCAGGGGGCGGGGGAGGAGGGGAGAGATGTACCTCTTCAGGAGCAGGAATAGGCACATAAAAGTCGAGTATGGGTCAGGGTTAAGTCTGTGAGCCAGTCCCTTAATCCGGTCAAAGACTGGTGTTTAACCAAGCACGGAAAGTCCACTGGATTTATCTATAAGGGTCAGCCCCTGGACAGCATTTATGGCCACTGGCTACAAAGGGGAGTGGTGTCATTTCAGAGACCCTGTCGCCAGTTCAGCTGGTTCATTAGCACTGACTCTGCCTCGCTAGTTGCCTTTGCCGAACAGGGGAGGGGATATGGGGGAGGGGAGAGAAGGAGTTAGATCAGTCTAGATCAGTTTAGTCTGAAAATCACCTAAAGAGCATGCACAATTATCTGTTTGTTAAAGGAAAAGTGACTATTGTGCTTAGTGTCAGTCTAAAAGTTCAGAAGGTAGAAAGTCCTTGTCACCATAAATAAACTGTGCAATGGGTTTGTTTTTTTAAAGTTTATAATTACAATTGGCATTTCTCAGCCTAGTGCCAGAGGCAACCATGTTGCTGGAAAGTGATGTTAGCTATGCGGAAGGCCAATGGAATTGATTGTAAAACCAGGTTACCTCCTGCTTTTAGTGTTGGCTCGAGGAAAATCCTTAATATCTAGCCACTTAAAATAGAACAAATTGTTAAATATTTTTAATCATTCAAGAAGGTTGGAAATTGGCATGCAGCCTCTTCTATAGGGCTCCCACACTGCTCATGTCACAGTAATCAATTTTCAGGAAGATGGCCACTTCTAGCACTAGGCTCTGCCAATTGTGATTAAACATGTAAAAAATACACTACGTCAGCTGTTTCATGGTGATAAATATGCCTTACTCTGTGAACTGTCATGTTGTTAGGCAAAGCAAAATGGAGACAGCTTTTCTCTCAAGTTTGAGACACTGTTTTGCAATTCACTTTAATGAACTATGATAATAATACCTAGCTCTTTTCATCCATATATCTCAAAACACCTTACAAAGGAGGTCACTATCCTTATCCACATTTTACAGATGGGGAAATGGAGGCACAAAGAGATAATTAAGTGACTTGCCCAAGATCATCCAACAGGCCTATGACCATGCAAAAAATAGAACCCAGGTTTCCTATGTCCCAGTCCAGTGCTCTGTTCTCTGGAGCACACACCAGTTGTCAGCACCATTCTATGGAGAGGGTGACACTGCAGAAAGGCAAAATTGAATGTTGATAAATGCAAAGTAATGCTCATTGGAAAACATAATCCCAGCTATGCATACAAAATACATACAAAATGATGGGGTCTAAATTAGCTGTTACCACTCAAGAAAGACATCCTGAAGTCATTGTAGATAGTTCTCTGAAAACATCTGCTCAGTGTGCAGCAGCAGTCAAAAAAGCTAACAGCTAACAATCAGTTGCACACATACAAAATGGGAAATGACTGCCTAGCAAGAAGTACTATGAAAAGGGATCTGGGGGTCATAATGGACTGCAAGCTAAATATGAGTCAACAGTGTAACACTGTTGCAAAAAAAGCAAACATCATTCTGGGATGTATTAGCAGGAGTGTCTTGGAAGCAAGACACGAGAAGTAATTCTTCCGCTCTACTCCACTCTGATTAGGCCTCAACTGGAGTATTTTGTCCAGTTCTGGGTGCCACATTTCAGGAATGATGTGGACAAATTGGACAGTGCCCAGAGAAGAGCAACAAAAATGACTAAAGGTCTAGAAAACATGACCTATGAGGGAAGATTGAAAAAATTGGGTTTGTTTAGTCTGGAAAAGAGAAGACTGAGAGGGGGACATGATAACAGTTTTCAAGTGTGTAAAAGGTTGTTACAAGGAGGAGGAAGAAAAATTATTTTTCTTAACCTCTGAGGATAGGACAAGAAACAATGGGCTTAAATTACAGCAAGGGCGGTTTAGGTTGGACATTAGGAAAAAACTTCCTAACTGTCAAGGTGGTTAAGCACTGGAATAAATTGCCTAGGGAGGTTTTGGAATCTCCATCATTGGAGATTTTTAAGAGCAGGTTAGACAAACACCAGTCAGGAATGGTCTAGATAATTAGTCCTGCCATGAGTGCAGGGGACAGGACTAGATGACCTCTTGAGGTTCCTTCAAGTTCTATGATTCTATTATTCTATGTTAGGAACCATTAGGACAGGGATAGATAATAAGACAGAAAATATCATAACGTCACTATATAAATCATGGTACACCCAAATCTGAATACTGCGTGCAGTTCTGGTCCCCCCATCTCGAAAAAGATACATTAGAATTGGAAAAAGAATAGAAAAGGGCAACAAAAATAATTAGAGTCATGGAATAGCTTCCATATGAGAAGAGATTAAAAAGACTGGGACTGTTCAGCTTGTGTTGGGGGCATTGTGGAGCTACACTGCTCTGGGAGTAGAACCGGGATAATTGTGTCCCAGATAGGCACAGTACCTGCCAGGTCTTCTTTGTGTGAAAGGTGCACAATCTGCACCAGCCAGAAGGAACTGCTCTCTTGCATCAGCCCCACTCTGTGGGCTGGAACAGAAAGAGGATAGGGTTGTGCCTCCACCTCCTCCCCATCCCTCTCTGTCCCTCTTTTGGCATCCTGCTTTTCCTTGGAGAGCAGAAGAAAGCAGTGCCTGCACTCCCTGGAGCACAGAGAGGGCCATTGCAGGAGGCCTTTACACAGCCAGGTGGGAGGCTGCTTGCACACTGCTCTACCATTGCACTGCGATGCCAGGCCTGCTCACCATCTAGGCCAAATGAATAATGCTAATATTGGATCAATCTTCCCACATCATAGAAGGTTTTCCATACATTAATGTGATACATTCGAAAGTCAGCCTGAGAGGCCTGTCTTTGTTCATATCCATGACCAACCAGGGCTTCATTGATGTCATTATGGTGTATACTATGGACACTTGGAATATCATGGTGACAACAGCTATAAATCTTGAATCCTCCTGCTCCAAATACAGTCTTCTACGTCTTGAGCTAAAGGAGGGTCATCTTTAGATGTTAGCAGTATAGGGCCTATGAAATACACTCAAGCAGTTTTGAGTCCATCCAGTTGAAGACAGTAGTATGAACTAGCCAGCAGAGCAGGGCAAAATTTTTCATCCAAAACATTTTTTTCACTGAACAATGAAGATTTGGGTCAACAAACTTTTCATGAATTCATGTTGAAGTCAACAAAAAGTTTTAGTCAAAAAACAAAACAAATAAAAGATTCTGAAAAAAAAATTCTCTTTTTTAATTTAAAATGACTTTGTTTAGAAATTTTCTTCTATATGAAAAAAAAGCTTTTAAAAGCTCTTAAATAATGAAATTCTCTTCCCCACCCCTTCCAATTTTTTTGGAACAGCCAGGAAGCTGAAAATCAGTTCTTCACACAGCTCTACTGGCCAGTTCACTGCCATATAAGGTATATATTAACAGTAGTTTGGGCCTTATATAAAGATTTTGTCTCTTGTATTCATCATCCTTTGCCCAGACCATGCAGTTTTTATATTCCTTCTTCTATAAATGCAGTAAATAATTCATCATGTTGTATTGTAGCCCATAAGGGAACACATTTAACCCTATCATAAACTGGTACAACATCACTATTATTGCCCAGTCTTCTATCAGAGTGTGTCAAAAGTGAAATTAGTGCTCTAAATTATGAAAATATTGTTTTCCTCCACATGGGCTAAGCAGTATGGGGCAGAATTTCAAAAATGTGGTCCTGCTTGTGTGTGTTGTCTAACCTGCATGCATGCAAACAGGAGGTCAGACTAGATGATCACAATGGTCCCTTCTGGCCTTGGAATCTAGGAAAAACCTGTTTTGAGTACATGCAGAGGATATGTGCACTGTTACTTTAAATCTGTAGCAGGAAGCCAGACAGGAATGGGGCTGGGAGAATGGTGTTGGCCATTCTACAACAGCATATTGTGATATCATCCATACAAGTACCACTTCCAGAAGTCCAGAGATTAGAAACAGCAGGGAGGGTGTTCATTTGTACCTTGACATGCTGCATTTTTCAGGTGCTAGCATGCCCAGCACCTTGAAGCAGAGACTCCAAACTTCTAAGGATCTGGCCCCATATGCAAATCTGATTACCCTCGTGTTTATAAGTATCTGCATTTTTCTGAGCTGGTTTGGCTCATCTCCAATTGCAATCAGTTTGCAATCACCCAGGGTACTTTATGTACAGTACCAGTACAGTTATGAGGGAATTAATTCTCTTTCCATGACAGTTGTTAGTGTAATTCATGTCCTTGTTTTTAATTGTTGGATCAAATTGCTTTATGAATGATTTCATGTCTCATCCCAAGAGAGAGAAAGCCAAATAGGTACTTTGCTTATGGTTACTTGTATGTTTGGGCTACACAAAAAAATAATGAGTTAAAAGGCTCCTATGCTAAGACATAAACTACTCTCTATCTTCCAAGTATGTTTTTGAAAGTGGGTATAGCCAAATAAAGAGCTGGTGGAAGCAGGTGCAATTCCACTGACTTTAAGAGAGTCATACCCACTTACATCACATCTGAATTTAACCATCTGAGCTTGTATAATAAGTCTAGCAGCAGTGATTTTCTTTAATTAACATTGTAGTTAAGATTGAGAGAAAAAGCTGAAACATCATGAGCAGTTGGCAATTAGTCTATGCGGGACATAGAGCAAATACAGCTGTATCCACTGTCCTCACTCCAGTCCCTTTGCCTCACAGTGTTCTGGGCACACCCAGCAGGACCAATGGGGTACAAGGGTGAGGTTGAAGCCATCCCTAAGCAGGTTGCATCCCACACATGCTGTCCATTTCCAATCCAGGCTGAAAATCTCTCTTCTACTGTTCAAACTTGAATATCAGCTGACTTCACCCCAGGTGGCACGTGGGAGAGAAAGAACACAAGGTGAGGTTTCTGCGCTGTGTGCAGTGAGGGAGAGAACACACTGGGATACAAGCAAGACCCTTTGCAACCAATGTGAATTATTCATATTCCAAGGCAGGAGAACAGGTCCCCCGGGATTCAAATTCAAGCCACAGGTAGGTTGTTTCCAGACGGGGTAGGAGAACCTTAGCTGCTGTGAAATGTGTACAGTTACCAGTGTATGGAACATAGTGAAGAAGTGGGGCATGGCCACAACCATGACAGACAGGATGGGGCACATAGAACAGAGCCCACCTGGTTTTGTCCTGCAAGATGGCAGTCGCCAGGATATAAGGTCAGAACCCCCGAAGAGCTGACATGTCCAGGGTATTTTTAAGTAATATTGTTTCTGAATCTGAATTGTGTTTAAATGAATATTTATGTCCATAGCCTGTTGCATCAGGATGACAGGCTGTAGGACCCAGTGTAAGAACGTAGGACTCTTTATTTGCTGACTCACTCTTATGTGATATGCTAGCAACCCCCCATGGAGATGCAGTTATTGCTGCTGACTCAGTCCACTATCAGTTCAGATGGGGTCCTATTAATTCCCCTCTAGGAATCTGGAATGTGTTTTTGAGGCAGAGGAATTAAGTTTATGGGCCAGATCATGGGGTTGAGGTGATCTGCACAGAGCAGAAGGTGGGGTATGTATAGATCAGTTCACCTTTATGCTCCTATAATCTTGCTGCAGTTCTGGGCTGGGCCAGTCCCCCCTATGCTGCATTAGAGCAGCCTGGAACCACAGCCAAGAATGAGCGTAGCACATTGATGTTCTGGTCATTTCCCCTTTCTACTACTGGTCATACCCTTTTCTCCCTGCAAAGTCAGTATCAGGAAGGGTAAAGGGCAGCTAAGCCCCCGTGTTGGATCGATACTAGCAGTTTTCAAGTTGCGGTTGCCCCCCAGGGGTCTGCAGACTATGTCTAAGGGGTCCACAAAAGGTTGTTACCATAGAATGGTGGTTTTCATCCCGGGGTCCATGGACCCCTGTGGGTCTGCAGACTATGTCTAAGATTTACAAAGGGGTCCACACCTCTATTTGAAATTTTTAGGGGGCTGCAAATGAAAAAAAGGTTAAAAGCCACTGGTCTGTACCACTAAAGACCCACCCTTATACTGGCAGGATGCTCCCTGAGCCAGTTATGATGGCTAGGCTATGGATATGGTGCAAAGCAGTCATACTGCCCTGGAGAATCTAGTCTCTGGTGTCCTCTCTTTCAATAGGCACCTTACACATAAACAGTTTAATGAATTAGAATACCCTATTAAAGAGTGCGTAACATATTCCCATTGCAGCTAGATGTCATCTCCTGTAAAAACAAAGGTAATTCAACAAATAAAAATCCTGTAAAAACAGCACTTGTCACTGAAATTGAATTAATGTGTTGAATAAATACCCTTCAGATATTTTATCTAGTCACAAATTCTAATATGATCTCCTGTTCTTTTTGTAATATCAAAAATAACTAGTGGCCATTCCTTCAGAGTCCAATGGCTTAGACTTCCCCTGTAGGATGACAAGAAGGTGAAAACCCAGTAGGGCAAGTTCACATTGCATTAGAGCTACCGAGAAGAATATATTGTGCTATCTACTTCAGTATTGTGATGGCCTGAGTTGAGAGCAAAATGGATTTGTAACAATGGGCCACTTGCAATGAACTGTTGCCATGATCTGTCACCCTAAGGTACGCCAGAATTGGTATCTTGCCATAGGCAGTCATCTTTTAAAATACAGGAATTACATCTCTGTGGGCTGTTAAATGCTGACTGTAGGAAAATATAAAGTTACAGCCACTGCTGTATAATATTCATGTAACAATGAAAAAACTGGTCCCTTAAATACTTCTGCTTGCTAGGGAAATAAGGCTAAGAAAGACATAAGCAATGTTAAAAATCCGTGGCAGCAATAAGAAATGTCACTAACTGCAAATGGCATTTGCCAGCAAAAAGAAAAGGGAAGCAAAAAAAAAAAAGGTGGAGGGAAACAAAGATTCTTCATTCATTTGATAATCCAAGGTAGATCCCATCATATAGTCATGTCTACAGTGTATTTCTACAGGCAAAACTGACCAGTAGGTTGTATTCTTAGGACTGGTCTACACTACATCGTTAGATTGACATTCCCCGCATTAGGTCGAATTTATAATGTGTGTGTCTACACTACAGAGCCCTTCCCGCTGACCTAAAGGGCTTTTAAAATCAACGCCTGTATTCCGCCTCAACGAGAGGAGTAGCGCTAGATTCAACCTTCCCGGGTCAAATTAAGGGTAATGTAGACACAGCACAGCGTGTTTCGACTTGTTTGGCCTCCAGGAGGTGTCCCAGAGTGCTCCAATGTTTTGTTATAGAGAAGTAAGTTTAACCACTTCTTTGTGGGCCACGTTCTGCCCTTACACAGGCAGCTACAATGAGGTGCTCTGAATGTCAAATATTACCATATGTCACATGCTGAGGGATTTGTTAAAATATCACTCTTCGTTGTAGCATTCAAATACCAAATAAAGACCACAGAGTTTAGCCCATTTACTTCAAGGGAGTTTCACGTTTTCAGCACCCTTCAGGCGTAGCCTTAACATACAGGTCAACAAGAAAGAGCAAATAAAGAAGTGGTAAGTATCTCATGATTGTAGCTCAGATTTTTAATTTACTGTCCATTGTTGAGTGAACAAGAAGAGGGATAAGACTAAATTGGAAGTGATGACCAAAGTAGAAAGAAAAGGCAAGAAGTTTCAGTATGCTGAATTTTCTTGCCATCTAATGGCTGTTTACCAGCCAACTGTAAGTAAACTGAATTGGTTAGCTTAAGTCTTTTTCATAGTAGACAGGTATCCACATCTCTCATAATCACCACCACACTTAGCACCCTTATGGACAGTCCCAACAGAAAGTCCAATGAGAAAGGACATGAAAATTCACTACTTCTTGCTCACAGTTGGTGATGCTTCCAGGTCACAGCTGGAGGGCAATGTGGCAAGGCTGACACTACTGCTTCCTGTACTGTTTTGCTCTGTGAATAGGTAGAGCACTTCAAGCTCCAAGGCTGTCAAGCCAGCATTTTATCAATGTTCTGGGTATTTTAAAAAGTGAAGTGTTCAGTGGGAAGGGACTATGTGATGGGGAAGAAAATCATTTAACTTCACAGGGAGGTAGCAGGACCCAATAAATAGAACTCTGAACTGTGACTTGGGATACCTGCATTCTATTCCCAGCTCTACCATTAGCCTGCTGGGTGATCTTGGACAAGTCACTGTGCCTCTGTGTGCCTCTGTTTCCCCATCTGTAGAATGGAGATAATGATACTGACCTCCTTTGTAAAGCCCTCTGAGATCTACAGATGAAAAACGCTATATAAGAGCTAGGTATTATTCTTCAGCTACAGAAAGCAGCAGCACTAGGTGCTAGGAAAGCAATTTAACCATTTCCAGGTAAGCCTGAATCCTGAAAGTCCTTTCACAGCATATAGCAGAGTTTCTGTGTGTGCAGAGGCTAAGAAATGATACAAGGAAGGTTAATCACCAGGCTTAGTCCTTTGAACTAAGCAGAATTAAACTGCAAGATCCTTGCATAACGAGAGGCAGAATAAAAAGGGGCCTGGGTGCAGGCAGACAATGGGCACTATTAACCAGCAGTGGTTCTCAAAGCCGGTCCGCCATCTTGTTCAGGGAAAGCCCCTGGCGGGCCGGGCCGATTTGTTTACCTGCCGTGTCCACAGGTTCGGCCGGTCGCGGCTCCCACTGGCCGCGGTTCACTGCTCCAGGCCAATGGGGGCTGCGGAAAGGGCAGCCAGCACATCCCTCGGCCCGCGCCACATCCTGCAGCCCCCATTGGCCTGGAGCGGCGAACTGCGGCCAGTGGGAGCCACAATCGTCCGAACCTGCGGTGCGGCAGGTAAACAAACTGTCCCGGCCCGCCAGGGGCTTTCCGTGAACAAGCGGCGGACCAGCTTTGAGAACCACTGGTGTACAGGGCACTCGCTGTAGTGCCAGAGCACCTTCTTGTTGCAGGATGCAGCATTGCAGGGATTCTAGCACCCCTTGCCTTTCCTACTGTTTCCACAACAGTCTGTAACTTTTGAGGCCTAGCCTTCTAACCAGGTCACTTCTAAATCCAGTCCCCTTCTTGGGTTAACAGAAAAGTCCAAAGTAATACCCCCTGCCACCAAGTCTAATGGCCTCTATGTCAGGCCCTAAATCCCCATCTGGGACTTCTCATCCTTGGCCTCTTTGGGTATGTCTACCCTGCAGTGTAAGCCCAGTGTTTGAATTCTGGCTCAAGTCTACCCCCCCTTCCATCTACACACAAATCACGCTAACCCAGGGCTCAGAGTCAGAGTCCCAAGACCCCAAAGGGGGTGGAGGGTCTGAGCCTCAGTCAAGCCAGGACCCAGGGTTCAAGTCCTGTTGCTTTACAGTGTAGACACAGTTTCACTAGACTCCTGCTCTTGGAGTCTGCCAAAAGTATCCCACAATCCCACAGGCAGACTTTCTTTGTCCTCTGGACAGTCAAGATTTCCCTTACTGCACCATGAACAAAGGGCTAGAGTGGTCACATTTTGGGAAGGTTCCAGAAATTCTGGAATATGTGTGGTTGGACTTGGGCCTGCATAATGCAGTGTAGACTCTGGAGCCTGAGGCTGGGACCCAGGGCTCAACAATTCCTAATCTGGGGTTAAAAATTAGTCTAGATACTCAAGTGCTAGGTTAACAAATCCAGGGTCTGCTAACTTGAGTTCTACTAACCCAGGGGTTACATTACAATGTAGACATACCCTATTAGTACTGAGGTCTGTGCTTCTCCAATTGCTAGGGGAGAAGTAGAGGAACCCAGGCCTATCTTCTAGATTCCAGCCCAGGCACACTATGTTAGGCAAGTAAGGACTGCTCCTTGCAATCTCTCACCACTTCCCTGAGCTGCTCCCACCTTTCCCCTGCTTGTCAGCATCTTCCACAGGTCTACAGACTCCACTATTCCCACCCTGGATTTGTGGCTCCTTATAGCTTCTTCCCAGCCAGCGACTGAGAAGTTGCCTCAAAGCCAGTCACAGATTCTCAGGTAGCAGCTGGGCTGTATTTCAACCAGTCCTTCTGGTTTCCCTCTCTAAGCCAGGAGCCCACTCCCAGATCTTTTCCTGGAGCTTGGGGTTGTGGTTCAGGCAGTTCCCTGTCTCTCCTTCATGCAGAAGCCCCCCCAGCTGTCCTCCTTGGAGCCGGGGCTGTAACTGAGGTCAGCTATAGGGCCTTAGCTAGCTTCTATTTCAGCCAGCCCTTTTACTCCCATTAGTCCTCACATTCAGTAAGCACAGATTTCCCTGCTGTTGTCTCCCCTGCTATGAGGGAGGAGGCAATATATATGCTGCTCCTCTTCCCAAAACTCGTCCAATGGGCTGGGAGAAAGGGGACCCTTGCCCTGCCCACTCTGCAAAACTCCTGCTCTCAGGCTCTTAAACAGTAATGGGATTTCCTCCCAAACACTTCTGATTCCCAGGACTGATTCCTCTTGATCAATATCTTCTATTTCTTAGGTTCTTGTATATAGCAGACCTCCCAGAATCTTAAAGAGCCATCCCATGTGACAGGGTGGGCTGACCCCTCGGTCCCTCTACTGTTAAAGGGACAGAGTACCCCTCACACATGGGTTTAACTGATATTCTCATCATTTTAATGAGGTGCTTAACTATATGTTCCCTTCCTTGACTTTAGTCTTGTTACAAAGCAGAAGTAACTCGGCGGTCTTCCAGCAGCACTGTCCTTCATGCAGGAGTGGGTTTCTCTGCACTCCCTGCCCTGATCAACATTTTATTGTTTTGTGCTTATGTAGGCTTCACTTTGATACCTTTGCAGTGTACATTCAAGCCTATAACATGCAGTTATTACTGGGCCAACTTCTGCCCTGACTTAAACCACGTGTGGGTCCATTGCTTTCACAGGCTGTAAAACAGAGTAGAATTCAATCCACTATATGTTATCCAATGCTTCAAGAAGCATCTCAGAAAGAGGCCTGGGTGATCTGAGGAGAGAATCAATAACTTTCCATTTCAAAAATCTTTGTTGAAGTCTGCAGTGAAATTTAAGGTTTAAAAAGTGAGCTTTGTCTCTCTCCATTTAGGTCTTGTGGTTTTTATTATACATCACACAACCACAGGCATATTAAATAGCTTCTGATCAGTAAAGACAGATGCTCCCTCCAGGTCAGTTCTGACATAACTTGATGAAGCAAGCAGTACATCATACCTGGCCTGCGAACAAACAGAGGAGTTCAGTTTTCATTTGACAAATACGTCCATTCACTGAGGGTTTTTTATTTTTCCAATCTAGAGAGCAAAACGCCCATTACAGTGTATTCTCCTTGTCCCCAGGCCCTACTATATCTTCCAGCAGCTCTCCTCAGCATTCCACATTATAAAATCAATCTCTATTTAAGTAAGAGGGGGATATTTATTTCTTAATTTTTTAATAATGTATTTTGTGATTTGTTACAGCTCTCACTGTTGTATTATTTATTTATTGTGCCTATAGGGTGCCCTGCCACATGGTAATAGAGGAGCTACAGAAATTAGAGACCTAAGCAAAAACAAGTTCAATAATATTGCAACACTCTAGGACCTGATCCAAAGTTAACAAAAGAACAAAACTTCAAGCAATAACAATCCACCAACACTTTAGCTACAGAATGTTTACTGAACCAATGGGAAGGAGATTAAACAGCAGAATGGTGAATCATTACTAAAAAGCAAAAAAGGAAACTTGATTTTATGATAGCCTCCAGCCCATTTCAGAACCCCGGTAAAACCATTAGTTACCAAGGAGTTATTTTCCTATGGGTTACTTACAAAATTTGCTTGGCTACTTGAATAAAACATGCTTTTTGTGGTGATCCAACTTTCCTTTATACTTCTCTTTGCAAAGCTGACTTGCTTTCACAATGCCCATGATAGTGCACAGTGATCACTTCACAGCACTCTCACAGGCTGGGGCCCTAATCCAATTCCCCTTGGATCGAAAGTCATCGATTTCTTTAGAAACTGGATAAAAATCTGAATGTGGAGGGTACTAGTCCTAATCAACCACTGAAGTCTGAGAGAGCGGAGCCCTTTGGCAGTGTGAGAAGCAAGAGGCTCTGGCCCTATCTTCACTGCATGCTATCCATAGGGTAAGTAATCACGTGCTTATCAGAGTATGCCCTGTTGCTGTATGTGCACATTGCCGATGTTAGCAAACTACTGTCATGCCCCAAATCTGCACCAGCATTGTATATGGCCATGACAAGCAATAGAGCTATATGGGCTTGTATCCTGCTGATTCACAGTGTCACCCAGACTGGGCTGAGCTCCTCCCTTTTAAGGGCCCACTCTCAGGTTTGACAAGCACACCGTTGTGATAGGTTAGGACTGACTGTGACCACAAGTGTTCTTTAAACCCTTCTTGACTGATGGGGGGTTATCCTGAGATTCATACACCACAACTCACTGTATTGCTCTGTGCATGTGTTTACAGCGTGTTGTGGGGCAAATTGTCTATTCACTCTTGGGATTGTGGGAGAATATGGTCTAGACCTACAAATTTCATTTCCGAGCAGTATCCAAGCTGGCATGGTGGTGTGCTGTTATGTGTCAAAGATATGGATCCATCTGCTCCCTAATTACCAGCAGCTGTCTTGGGGCCAGAGAAGACAGAGACAACAGCTTGCATTTAGGAGAAGCCCGAAGACAGAAACTGAATGGGGCCACGTGGATATGGAGACAGGGATTGAGCTGATGCTGTTTTTAATGGCAGAAAACCCCTATGCAGACTGTCACTTCTAGCCCAGGAACACAAGCATGTTCTAATGGAAGCATGGGGTGACCAGCAATGGGACAAGAACTTTTGCATGAAGAGAGAGACATTCTTGGAGCTGTGTGAGGAGCTTGCCCTGGCACTTGAGTGGGAGAGCTCCTAACTGAAAGATCAAATAATGGTCCAGAAGTGTGTTGCTATCAGCTATCACCCTGTGGAAACAAGCAACCCCAGATTACTACAGATCTGTTGGCAATCGGTTTGGGGCTGGGAAATCTACTGTTGGCACAGTGCTTATGGAGGTTTGCAAGTCAATGCTGTGATGTTCCCCAGTTCTGTCAGAATTAGGAATATTCTGGAACTAATTGTGGGGAGAGAACAGATGGGCTTTCTGAGCTGTACATGTTCAATTCTTGGCACACATATCTCCTGTGTCCCCCATTTCAAATGAGTGTATTAACAAGAAAGGATACTACCCCATCATTATGGAGGCCTTTGGGGATCACAGTGGCATTTTAATGAACACCTACGTCAGTTGAACCAGCAGGTTGCATGAAGCCAGGGTGTTCTGCAGGTCTGGTGTGTTTCAACATGGGCAAGTGGTTACATCTTCCCTACCCCAACCCCAATAACACACTCATCAATGGGGTGTCCATGCCAACTTATTTGAGGCAACCCAGGATACCCTTTGCTGCCCTGGCTGATGAAGCGTTATCCTGATGTCCACTAACCAGACAAGAGGTACTTCAGCTACATGCTAAGCAAGTGCAGGAATGCAGGTGGTGGAATGTGCTTACTGACTCTTTTGGACTGTAGTTTCTTTAATACTATATACATGAAATGCTATGTGCTTCACAGTATATGTGAGGACAACAGGGGGTACTTGGGAGGGACTGGGTTGCTGACAATTATGAATCGAGGTTTACTCATAGACAACCACCAGCTGAACCTCTTAGAGCCACCGGTCAGCAAAGGCCGTAAGGGATGCCATTTGCGATGATGACATATTCAAGCTGCATAGTGTTATGTGGGACTGAATAATGTGGTTGCATGGTGCATTGTGGCTGTTGGTAGTGCATGGAGCCTTGCCTTGTATTCAGATGTAGTGTTTATGCATGCATTCAAGATTCCTTTCTCTCCATCTTTATTGAAATTCATTGACACTAAAAAAGGGGGAATCGGGTGCTCTAACACGGTAAAAATATCTGCTAATATAAGATGAAACCTTGTAATGTCTAGGGACAGTACACATCATCTGTGTATCTGTTCTCTGTTTGGCACCCTGGCTCAGGGGCAGAGTGAAGCTGATACTGCTGAAGGTGTGGTGGATCACTGAATTACTTCCCTAGGAACGGTTCTGCATATTTGGTAGTGTATGGCAATATCAAAGATCATAATTCCAAGGTATTCATCCTCCTGGTTCACAGCCTTTCGAACATGTCACTGTGAATTCCATGTCTGACAGTAGCTCCATCTCCAACATCTCCAGCTTTTTTGACTGCCTGGCACACTTCTTATGCATAGCCATTGTCAAATCATCCCTGCTCCTTTGTTGCTTTGCCCTCAAATTCAGAATTCTGTCATTGACATTGAGTGGTCTGCTAGTTGCCAGGCTATCCCTTGACAAGTATGTGACTGTTGCACTTGTTCCTGACAGACAGGAAAAATATTTGGTGAGTGCCCTTGAATTCATACAATTTTATTCTTGGTCTATGGCGCCCTAAATAAAAAAAGAAATTTAATTTCAATAGAATACTATTCCCTGTGATGGCAGAATGAGACAGCAAACTTCTGCCTAATGAGTACTTTTTCTAAAGGCGTTATCTTAGGAAAAGAAATGCTGAGTTAATTCTACTTTCCAGCTATCCAGAACATATTTTGGGGGGAAAAGAGGGAGGCGAGACAGGTGCTGGAATCAGCAGCCATGGTGTTTTTGTTAAACACTTTTCAGGCTGTGGTAACGTTGCAAGATGTTGTGCTGATTCACATACAAAAAGGGAGAAAGACCAGATATTCCAGGCATCAGGGATAACAACTTCCATTTAAGTCTAGCAAATATTTCTGTGTCTTGTGACAGATGAGTTGATAAGTGACTGGATAGGGATTGCCACTTACAACAGAAGCAGAGGGAAACCATCTGGAATTTTTAAAGTGAAAAATTCTATTGCATTATTTTCCAGGAATGGACAAAAATCAGATCAATAATAAACCAGCTTCTCCTCTAGTGGCAGAATGTCTAAACATGCAGATGATTTGGGATGGTAATGAGTGCCTTTAACTATAGTATTATGGGAATTTACATTTTGGATGGGAGAGGGCCAAAAACCTTTTAACTTTTATATTAAACCTTTCTCATGTTAAAAAAAAAGCTACTGCATTTCACTGCTGTAAAGTTCCAGTTTGCATTTTTTTTCTGCTTGTCTGCTATTTGGAATATGTTCAGGAGAGAGGGAGGCAATGGATGAGTGTAAAGGTGCATTATCTGCCCATACTGAGGCCAAAGCTAGGAATAATCCTATAAAGGCTAAACATCCACTCAAATATTTCATAATAAAAATAAAGATGGCTGCCTCCATCTTACCCAGCCTGTGATGTTGGCTACTGCTTCTGTGTGGGAAACCTCCACCATGTTACATTCTTCCTATGTATGAGGAAATCAGCACTGAGCTCATCTCCAAGGCAATGGCCACCTCCTCTGCTCTCTCTTTGCTTGCTGTCTGTCTGGGGCAGGGTTGGTCAAGTCTTTGCAGACATTCAAGTTCTAACACCTCTCTGGTCCTGGGTCCACAGATGTGCCCATGCTGTAAGAGGGCTCCATACCTACAAGGTTGCTTAGAACACCGTCCAGTTCATTGTAAAATGGACAGGTTGTCAGGGCATCACCAGATTTCTTATTGTTATCCTTGGCCTCTCGTAGCTCACCTTGAGCCCCTTCATCTACTCCATGCACTGCTGTCAGGTTTGATCCGTCCTGTGATTAGGCAACAGCTGCTGAGAGAGGATTGTACAGTTCAATGTTCCTCTCAGAACAGCTAAAGTCATGGGTTTTGCTTACTTCAGCCCAAGCTGCACCAAGATTCTGGTGTATTTGTTTGGCCTGTTGGCTATATGCTGATATGTGGGCTTCTTAGGATATATCTATGCTGCTATAAATCACCTGCTGCTGTCCATGCCAGCTGACTTGGGCTTGTGGAGCTCAGCCTGAGCCCCATAAAAATTGCAGTATGGAGGTTCTGGGTCAGGCTGGAGCTCAGGCTTTGGGATGCCATAATGGGGGAAGGCTCCCAGAGTCCAGGCTCCAGCCCAAGCCCAAAGGTCTACACTGCAATTTTATAGCCCCACAGCCCAAGACCCATGAGCCTAAGTCAGCTGACACAGGGCAGCCACAGGTGTTTTTATGCAGTGTAGATATACCCTTAGGGGCCAACTGTTCTGTTGTTTCAAACACGAGAGATGAGTGAAGCTAGGGAAACTGCAAACAGGATGGGTCCACGGATGTTCACCAGAGGGATACGAAGGCACATCACCCAGCTTAAGGTCAGAGCACAGGCAGACAGCAAGATAGTATCTGGGAATTTGTTCCTAGTGGACTCAGGGGATTGGATGACCACGCTAACTTGATTGTTGTGGGCGCCCATGGCTACATGTTTTCACTGCAATAACTTGTTGTCAGCGGTAAAAAGGGCAAGAAAAGGGGGTTTTCTTATAGACTTAGCTAATGCCAGCTTGAGCCCTGCAAAGGGCTCCACTCAGCACAAGTGCACGTCCTTGTGGCTGCGTCTGGGAATTAGCACTTGCTCTGGTGCCACCTTCTGTAGGCTGCTCATACTGTGCCTCTCTGCCCCCATCTCTCCCCATGACTTTGGGTTCTCCTTCTTTATGAGTCAGCCCTCTGTCCAGGTCACTATGGGGTAACAAAGTCCACCTGGACAAGCTGTCTCAGACAGTCTTCTGTTTCACCTCCAGGTCCTGTGCCACTTCCCAGTGTCTGGTAGGGAACCCAGGCTCACCTTTATACTGGGTTCTGGTCCAGGGTCGCTACAACTAGCAATACAGGTTTGCTCAGTCTCAGTTGCTGTTGCCCTGGACTCCTTCCTACCCACCTCTCTATCGCCTTACCTAACTCTAGGTTTGCCACTGGAGCTTCTTCTGCTCCCCATAACTACTTCACCCCCCACAGCCACCTGTCTAATTCCCTAGCCCAAGACAGGGCCCCAGGGCTTACTCTCCCCCTGAATCACCCCCTTGTCTCTGGCCAACTCCTCCACCCTCTAGGGCATAACTGCAGGCCTCATTCCTGCCACCTTCTTGCTCTCACTTCTTGACTTTATATTCCTAGCCCAGCTCTTTCCCCAGCTGGGCTTCATCTGCAATTAGTGCTTATTAAGCCCTGGCTTCCCTCTAGGTGCAGCATATAGGTTAATTGCCCCTTCTGGCCCACATTAGCCCACTCAGGGCAACTCATCTCAAGCCCCCACCCAGAAACTTCAGAACCTATATCCACCACTCTCGGCACCCCGATCGACAATTCTTTCCCACTCTCAAGCACTGAGTCAAAATGTTATAACAAAGAATATGTTATTGGGGGGGGGAGACAACAGAATGAATTTGGGGAGAACCAGCAATTAACAAATTAAATTCTATAACATAAGACTCCCACCCCCACAGTGTCTTAACAGTAGTCCCAGCCTCAGTTGATGCTGTGAATAGCTGGTGTGTTCTAGCCAATTGCCTCCTTCCCACTCACTGGTAGCGGCCCTGAGTTGGAGAAGTCTAGGGACTCTAGCAGGTCAATGCTGCCTGGGATGCTCTGGGGGCTCTGTGACCCTAACCCAGCTGGACTGATTTCAGCTTTAATTGTTGGGTAGTGAGGCCTGCACCAGAATCCCTTGTTTAGGCTGCTGCTCTCTATGGTTTCAGCACAAGCTGTCTACTTCTGCCACCAATCTGTATCATCCATCCCCTCAAAGGTACCTCCACAGGCCTGAGCTATCTACCATTACGCAGCAGCCATCACCATGGAGCTACTGGTGATGGCTGCATCATCTGTTTCCACCAAGCTGCTGCTACTGCCTTGAACCTGCCACTACTCTCCACTGTTAACCAATCTCAGCTCAACTCTCCAAGAGGTAAGTAGGAACAGTGATAGAGTCCTCACCACTGGTGGCCCACCCAGCAGCAGGCAGGAACCTTTCCCTCCCTCTCTTCCCCTCCCTTAGCTCGGTCTGGGCTCCCTTAACTAGCTGAGCCTGACAGCAGTCAGTGCATTCAATGTCAATGGCTTGTCCTTGTATTTTCCAACAAGGTCAGTTGCATTTTATTGCCCCCAAACTCAAAACAATGGAATGTCAACCAAAATGCCCCAAACTGTCACAGAAATGAAATGTAAATGATGCCTGGCCCATTCAATCAGCTCTCTGCCATTTCCAACAGATGCCAGTGGAGAGCTCCCTCACCAATGGAGCCCTTGCCCACCTGCAGTTCTTCAGCAGTTCTGGGCTGCTCTTTTCCCATTTCATCAGCAGATGACAGTAGCAAACTCCCTTCTCTCTAAAGCTTCAGAGCTTACACTTGTGGTAGCAGAATGTGCTAAAAGCTACCTTGTGGTCTGCCCTATAGCTCCGAGCACGGTGGCTTCCTTGCCCTAGGGCACTGATAGCAGCACAGGGATGTGTGAAAGCATTCCGTGTTAAGGGGGAAAACCAGGGGGTTGAGCACGAGGTTAGCATGGAGTTAAGACAAGACCTTTGCTCCCAACAGGTTGGCCGTTTTCATGGCATTAACACAGTTTTGATGGAGGAAGATAAGATAGAAACATATTAAATAAACAGGAGCATTTGAGGACATTGCAGTCCCTCTATTTTTGTTCTAGGAGAATGCTACAGACCTCTACTGGAAGCTGACAGAGGAAAAATCTGAATAAACCTAGGGCAGTCCTTATTTTACTCATGATTTATTTGACTTCCATATATAACCAGACTTTTGCTTAAAAACCCACACTTGTGCGGACAGTCTCCTGGGTTTTCTTCCCCTCAATTTGTAGTCTGACTCATGCCTACAGGAGCTGCCAGGAAACCATTTAGCATGTCACATATTTCTTTTGTTGTGATGGTCTCATGATGCACAGCTGAAGTTGTCACTTAGCCTTAGAATTGTGGGTCTGGTTTTCCCTTGTGCTTGATAAACACAAACCTTGCATGTGGCTTATAGACCAAGTCAGGAAATTAGAATAATTGCTCCTCATTTATTCAGCTATTTGTTGATTTAAACAGATAAACCAAAGTTGATGCCAGATTCTCAGCTGGTATAAATCAGTGTAGGTCCATTGCCTTCAATGGAGTTATGTTGATTTACACCAACTGAGGGGCTAGCTCAAAAAGTTTAAGGCCTGATCCACTGCAGACAGTGGTTCAATTGTGTGCTAGTTAAGCTCTTGCTAGAGAGATGGGATTTATCTCTAGACAGGGCAAAATAGTGTTACCAATGCTGTCCTCCCTCAAAATTTTCTGCTAGGAAGAGGAGCTTTGCTTTGTGGCCAGGGCTTCACATTGCTGAAGGGATCGTCTAAATAAAGCACAACCCCCACCTGCAGAGACCATGCCCCCTTCCCATCCATTAGGGCTTGTTTTTTTGGCACTGCATTGCTCTCCTACCTCTATTGTGAACTTTCCCCTGCCATGGCTTTGTACCAGGATAATCCTGAGCTGATGAAAGATATTAAAGCATTGTTGATCAGCTTTAATGTAGTGATACATCAAATGCATTCGGCAAGGTATATGGTGTTTTTCCTTGGGTGGATGTGTATTTTGATGTCTCACTTCCTGAACTCATGGTGTACCATGACTTTGTTTCCTGGGAAATAAAAGTGCAAAAGCAGCATTTGCTGTGACCACTGCAATATTACTCCTTTAAAGAGCAAGGCATGCTCTTGTGGGCCTATGACTCAGTCTATCTACACTGCAATTAAACACCCATGACTGGCCCATCTCAGCTGACTCGGGCTCACGGAGCTGAGGCTAAGGGGCTGTTTAATTCCAGTGTAGACATTTGGGCTCAGGCTGGAGCATTCCAGAGCTCGGGCTCCAACGTGAGCCCAAATGTCTACACCACAATTAAACAGCCCCTTAACCCGAGCCCCATAAGCCCAGGTCAGCTGAGAAGAGCCAGCTGTGGGTGTTTAATTGTAGTGTAGACATACCCTTAAACTCCTGAGTTCTAGACAATAGTTTTAATTTTCAAAACTACTTGGCTTAGGAGCCTAAGTCCCCTTTTTAAAAATGATTTAGGAATGAGACTTGGGCACCCTAGGTCCAGAGCCTCAAAGGTATTTAGGTGCTTAACTCCTATTGATTTCATTGGGAGTTAGTCACCTAAATACCTTGGAGGATCTGAGCCTATGTACCTAAGGGATGGGAGTTAGGATCCCAACCTGGATAAGCACTTTCCCAAATCCTATCTGGTGCCTATCTGCATCTTTAGGTGTCTAAACACCTTTGAAAATCTGGCCATAAGTCACTTTTAAAAATAAGACTGATGTTCTTACATCACGTGGTGCTTTGGAAAGTGGTACCCAATGACTTATTCTGTGTTTGTGGGCAAATCACGTAGGGCAAGATATTCAACAGAGTTCAAGTGCCATTTAGGCACCAAAATAGGTGGCAAGACTTTCAAAAGAGCCCAAGTACATTCTGTGCAGAACTTTTGAAAATTTTCCCATAAATGTCACACTGGGAGTTGGTGGATGCTGAGCACTTCTGGAAATCCAGCCTTTATTTTGATGTCTAAGGGCATGCCTTCATGGAGGTGATTGATTACTAGCGAACAAGACTTAGGTAGCATTTCCAAAAGTATTAGTTAAACCTTGTTTATTGGCAATCAATTAACTAAAGATAAACTCTGGGCATATTCTAAATGGAAGCTGAGCTCTTCAGAAATCTGGCCCTAAAAATCTCAGTTTTCCTTTCAGTAAAATGGAGAGAGTAATACTGAAGTACCTCACAAGCGATGTTATGTGGATTAATTAGTCAATGTTTGTAAGGCGCTTTGAGATTAAAAAGTGCTATAGAGTTACTAAGCATTAGTATTATTACTTCTTCCACCGGTAGTGACTCTGGGAATAGAGCCAACACATGGCTTCCCTGCTAAAGTCCAGTGAGTTTCAGTGTTGCTCTACCATAGAAAAGATCTTCATTCTCTTAAATCTGCTGGCTGCCTCTGTTGTTTAATTTCATCTTGGTTGTTGGAAAACAATTTATTCAAGGTCTGACTCAGCAATAAATTAGCATTTTAAAAAAACATTTACACCCCCAGTAGACCAACTGACCTTTAGCATCCAACGTAAACTTGAGGGATACATTACTGTTTGCTCTTCAGAGGCAACAATAAGTTATCCAGTCCCTTACAAGCTTATGCAATGCTGTTGGTGTTACTCTCAGCTAAGCTATTGTACTGCATCAGTGATTCAGACTTTCTAAAACAACTTGTAAGCATCTTCTCCTGAAGCAAGTTAATAGGTTAAGTTCATTTCTCTATTGCTAATTTTATATTACTTCAGAGGATGATTACATATGTATGTATTATTTATTATGCAAATCTAGCATTATACATTATTTACAGCAGTATTAACAATATGTATTATTTATTATGTAACTGTATTAATATATATTATTTCAAGGAGGATTTTTCATTGTTTATTGATTCTGGTTATTAGAATTTAATATTCTGCAGAATAGCTTGTGTAGTCCTGTGGATTGAGGCTGCTGATATTGAATTACATTGCCCAAGAAATGCCATTCGCTTCTGCCATAGTAATATTTTGTAATCCAGGGACAGATTGTGACTAGCCTTGCACGGGTGTGAAGGAGGTAAGGTACCTTCCTTTCCCATCTGTGTGGTGACCCCTGCACGGGACGCTTCCATAATCCCAGCCCTTGTATTCCCCAGGGCCGCCCAGAGGATTCAGTGGGCCTGGGGCAAAGCAATTTCGGGGGCCCCTTCCATAAAAAAAGTTGCAATGCTATAAAATACTATAGTCTCGCGGGGGCCCCTGCGGGGCCCGGGGCAAATTGCCCCCTTCCCCCCTCCCCCCGGGTGGCCCTGGTTTTCCCTGAATGCGAGGGCTGAGTGTGTCTAGTGCTGCCATCCCCCCTAGAAACCCCAAAGGGGGTGGGGCTATGATAATATTCTTCCTTTTGCCCCAACCAATGGAAGCCAGCATGGTTGGGAGTACATACTGCACCTTATGGCCAGGTCTAAACTAGAAATTTCAACCAGTAGAGTTATGTTGGTTAGGGGGGTGATTTTTTTTTTAAATGACATTTCTAGACTACCAAATGCCCTGCCATAGATGCAGTTATACTGGCATAAAAGTGCCTTTGAGGCCATCGCTTATTTTGCTTAGGGATCAGCATAAACTGTACTGGCAAAAATCACTTTTATGCCAGTATAAACTATGCCCACACTATGAGGATATGCCAGTGCCTTTATGCTGATAGAGCTATGCTGTCAAACCTTTTCTAGTGTAGGCCCAGCCTATTAAAGGACTCAGCAGTAGTTTCTTCTGCATGCACTCTTCCAGCTCTAAGTCGCTCTAGGATAGATTCTGCCCTTAGGTCAGTCGCATATAAATTGGGAGTAACTCCACTCAGTTCAATGGAATTATCATTATAAAACAGAAGAAAGTGAGTTAGGGTCAGCTCCTCTCAATTTAAATTAAGCTTCTTTTATGTATTCACCTGGCCCTGCCATCATCCTTGTAGCTGATCATCACAGATACTAATGAATTTATCCTCATAACCTGTGAGGAAATACTGTCCCGTGTAATAGTGTCCTTGGTGGAGTAGGTGGCCAAGTGGATAGTGCGCCTAATGCTGCCTCCCAGTGGGAAGGTCTTTCAGGCCAACTGCTCTTCTTACCAGAGGAGGAATGAGATGGGCAGGAGGCTTATGCCTCTCCTGCAGCAGAGGTAGTTTGTAGGGGAGCCCAGAGCGCTCCACCATGCTCTGACACAGGGCCCTAAGAAGGTCCACAGTGTCTGGCACTCTAGTGTGCCCTCTGAGTTACCCTCCCTGGGTCACTTCCTGCCATCTGCTTCTGTTGCCCAGCTACAAGTCCAATGTAAAGGAAAAAGAAAAGATAATTAAACCTTCAGCCCCAGCCAGGCTCAGCATACAATCTCATTCCTCTCAGAGCCCCATCTCTGGTGTTTTTGTCCAGGAGCCCTTGGGATAGGCCTGTTTTCCTCCCCAACCTTCCCCCTTCTGAGCTGAGTTGCTTTCAACTTCTTCTCCAGCTGGAGCATGCTCTGCAGGTCTGGAGGGGTGGGGCTACCTGGGCCCTGGATTGTGCTTTAACCCCTTCAGGCTCAGTGTGGGGTTTGTACACCCCATCACATCCCTATTTTGCAGCTGGGGAGCTGAGGCACTGAGATTAAATGATTGCCAAAGGTCACAAAGAGAGCATGTAGTAGATCCAGGAACTGAACTCACATCTCTGATGTGCTAGGCTAGTACAAGACAATTCTTCCTCTTGAACTCCTGCTGGTTTTTCTCTGCATTGGATGGGTCCTCTTTCTAACTATGGGTCTGAGGCTAAGCCTATGCTTTGAGCTGGACATGTAATTCCCATCTGAGGAGTCATACCCACACTAGCTCTGATCAAGCTTACTTGTGCTAAAAATAGAAAGTAATGATGGCAGTGGGAGGGTCTAGTTGAGTGTGTACTTGGCTGAGATGCTAGGTATGTGCTAGGGGCAACTAGCCCCTCCCACCACCACAGTTACCCACTATTTTTAGCATGCTAGCTCAATCAGCACTAGTGTGGGGTCTCCTTGTGCTGGGAGTCACATACCCCAGCTCAAAGTGTAGACATAACCTGAAAGGCCGACCCTCTGATCTCACACTGCCAAGGAGTTTACATATCAGGTGGTGATGACTAAAATTCAGGGACTTGATTTAGAGAAAATTGGGAAAGCTTATTTGAAGAATGTCTAATCCCATTAAGGTCTCATTTTATTCTTCCCTCCTCCCAACTCAACAAGATTGTTCGAGATGTAAATTTTTTCTTAGTCCCCGTCCCTCATTCCCTGTTGATCCTGTGTACCAACTCCTTGACCCACTCATTGTTTGGGTCTCTGGAGATCTAGCACTCACTTTGCTGGGCCCAGTCTGGCTTCATTATTGAAATCTCCTGCATCAAAGGGTATTTACTATACACCTCTGACTCCAGAGAAGCTCAACACCACACGAGATTTGAGGAGAGTAGAAAAACTGTTCAGGTGTGGTTCCAGATTCAAGTCTAGGCTCTTGACAACTGTAATAGATTCTGAACACATTTGCTCATCCCCATTTTCAGCCCAGGTAGGCTTTCTTTATGCATGTGGACTATATTATTTTCCTCCAGTTCCCATTAGCTTTCCTGTCTTTTTGTCTTCAGCCCCCCTATATCCTATGTAATTGGTTCTCCATAGCCAGTCTTCTTTAGCTTGTCATCCTGTCTCTCTGCTTCAGTTCCCTTTTAGTCTGCCTGCCTATTCAGCCCCTTTTAGTTTCTCTGTCTGTGCCTGATACTTTAAATATTGTTTCATATTTTTCCAGTGTCAAAAAAGCAATTGTGTATCCTTGTTGATCTTCATACTTTTCCTGACTCACTCCTAGTAACTGTGATGAAAAAAACAGCTGTTTATCTCAATTAAGTTTTGACTGTTAATTAGCATCTACCTGTCACTATTATTCAGTTTCCTCCAATGTCCCCTTCAGCTATTTTCTATGCAATTTGTTCACCTGGTTTCCATGAGAACCATTTTGCTATATCTCTATCCAGCCAGAGCTGCCATCTACTTGATTGCTATTAGTGATCGGCAAATAGAGCATTATTCAGATTCCGATTATATTCATGTTTGGGGGTCCTACAATTCTAATTATATTCAGCCTCCTGAATATGAATGACCTCTACACCTTGGAGACTCCAGACACATTTCATTCTACACAATAGTCACAGCCTCCCCACACTCCCCCAGTCTGGAAAGAGAGATTTCTCTCTTTTGGCAAGGGATGTCCACTAGCCTTCTCTTCCCCTCCTACAATATCAGCTCTCTGGCTCACTGCTTAAAGGTCACTCAGATGATTAATCTTCCTTCCTCTTAGGGGAAGCAGCCAAACCAGCCAGTTCCCCTACAAATCCCCACAGAAGTATTCAGTTAGGGACTAGAATGTGGGTGGCTGTAACCATAGTCAGAGCCAAGGCTCAGAACCATGTTATCTGGAGTTGAGATGAGAGGAGACAGAAGCTAATGCACCCATGAGTAAATGCTTTGGGCAGCAAATGCCTGCCTGCTGCTGGTCTTAAGAGCAGGTCTGCTGATCCCCTCAGCCAATAAGGCAGTTTGCCCAATCAGATAACTCAGTTTGGGCCCAGCTGTGCTTGTTAGATCACCTGGGGGTTAAGCTATCCATTAAGAAGGCTAGCTGGTAGACTTGCCTTCCCTCTGTCTGTAGCAAGAGGATCATAAGTGCTACTCCTAGCTCCAATGTATCTGTTTCACTTACTCCCTAGCTCTGGAGTTGTAAGGTTCTACTGATGGAGGAAGAGAGAGGACAAGACACCCATGAAAATGCCTCTGTATGGGAAGAGGGCCTATTGGCCAGCCCTCCAGGAGGCCAGGATGGAAGAAGCAGGCCCCTAAGGATCTGGGGGAGGGAAGCAAGCACCCTGAACATTTTTGAGAGGAGGTGGAATAGCACAGCATTGGGACTTTCCCACTTAGCAAGGCAAGTGAGTAAAACTACGGATCGGCCTGTTGTGGAGACTAGGATCATGTGTAGTATTGCTGCATACAATTTGTCTACTCTGAATGACACTGTGCAGAACAATGCTGTTATGTTATATACAGTATCTAACAAAAACTATATCAGATTGTTAAATGGCTGCTAATCTCTGTAAAAAAAACAGTTAAAGTTGTCTGTCAATACCTAGGGTATATGAAAAATATCTAGATTAAATACCCTTTAGTTGTCCTTGGTGTATAAGGGCAGCTTTTAAACATTAATATTTTTTATTTTACTGTTTGGTGTGTCAGGTCTTGTCTCCACACTTACACCAGTTTAATTAACGATGAGGTTTTTTAACGGATTTAAGTAAACCAGTACAAACCCTGTGTGGGCACTCCTATTTCAGTTTAATTATGGCTTACTTTAGTTTAACATAATTTTGTAGAAAAATAGATTAAGATCAAATGGAAACAAGGCACTCTTAAACCAAAATGAGTGAGTCCATGTAGGGTTTTTCACCATTTGAATTAAGTCAGTTTAATTGAACTGATGCACATCTTGTGTAGATGAAACCTAAGTTGCAGCCAGACATTCCCGAAGATGTGATGCGATGTGATAGGGTATCATGCAAACGCCCTAGTATTATTGTTTATTATATATTTGATCCCTGATGGATGCTGTGCTGTAAGAAACATAGAGCAAGATCTAGTCCCCGCCCAAGTTGTTTTATGCTCTATAACAAATAGAATGGGCAATGCAATGACTTGATGGCAAAATAGTAAAAACCTCTTGCTTATTTTTAGTTTGGAATTGATCTGAGGTGCACTTTTTTTATTTAATGGAAGAAAAGCCAAGTTAATGTGTCCTGTGAAGACTATTGGGACAAGGGAGAGATGCGCATTGAGGTAGCCCCTTGTTCTCTGAGAGTCCCTCCTTTTTCTCAAAAGAGTCACTTTTTTATTGCTCTTTTAGGGCATCTGGACACAGGATGTTTGATAAGAGGCTGGCACAGTCACTTCTCAAATGTGGGTCTCATTTTAATTCTTCATCATTGGGCATAACCGTTATGGACTTCATTCATACTTCTGTTCAGTGTCTGTCCTCTGGTTAAGGTGAGCATTTCATAATAGCCTGATATGGCACTTCTCTATCTGTGCTACTCAGTCCTGACTTAATATGGCAACAGAATAATGGCTCGCTCAGCCCTTAGAATGCTCAGGTGGAATGTTCCTGCCTTCATGGCAAAGGCAGCTGACCTGAGAGATGGGAACCAAATTAATCTGTCTTTCTGATCATCTCCTTTGCAGCAGGCCCATCTACCTACCCACTCCATTTCAGCTCCAGAATGAGACTCCTTGCAGCCCCCTGGCACTCTTCTGTCTCCCTCCTGATGAGAAGAAGCAGACTTCTAGTAGCAATCACAGAGCTTCATGTTCCCTGTACCCCTCCTCTGAACCTATCTTTGTGGAGCGACTCTGGACTCTGTGCCAGATTTTTCCACCTATGGCTTGCCTTCCCAGTTTGTACCATCTCCTGTTAGCTCCTGGGGTCTGAGGCAATGGGCCGGAAGAAGTGGTCAGAAGGGAAATTAATCAATTGGGAGGGCATGCTGAGGGAATATTGGGGCTCTATTGCACCTTACACTTAGTCAAGAGGCCTAATTTGACCCTTTCTTCCAGCAGTCAGAGACCAGCCTTCCCTCCTGCCTCCTTATAAGCCCCAGGCAATCCTTTTTTCACTTGTGTGGCAAAATGCTGTGTTAGTTAACTCTGTCAAATGACTACTGGTGATGCATCACAGTGATAGTCTGAAAAGTGCTGAATTGGCACTCCTGGAGAATAGATTAAGCTCTTACCCACAAAACATGTATAACAGTCAGTGTAGGCTCCCCATGCTACCCTGAGTAATACACCCGACCTCAACCTTAAGTTGCCAAACCAACATCTCTAGCCGTTATAGGTATCCCGCTCTCTCCATTCCTGTTACATTATTGACCTCTTTCATTTCACCTGCTTCACAGTACATTAGATCACCAAAATGCTCACAGTAACAGCCAATCTGGGCTGGATTCAAATGGTGACCTAGAGGTGAAAAGCTCTATATCCCACTCTTGGCACACTACTAAACTATCTAGTCTCCTATTTAGGAAGGTTTTAATTACAAGTCATTGACTGCATAGGCTTTCAAAATGACATCAACTGTGCTGTGGACAAGGAAACATGACTAATGACTTGACAGGCATACTGAAATTTATGCTATCTTCATTCCTGGCAGCTACATAACTAGGTTTATTTTAAAATAGTCTCAGCTATGACTTGATTTAGTGACAGGCATAATACTTTCTTTGTGGGGTATCCTTGCCTCAGGTGTCCTGGTTTGGGGAACAGTTATAAATACACTAGTAAAGACTTGTCTACGTCTGAATGACAATTAGAAAGTCACTGAAAGGTAAAATTTCAGCATTATGCATGCAGAAGTTTTGCCCATTGTTAATAGGAGATGCAGATCAATTTTTTAGCCTCCAAACTGAGAACATACTATATAGTGCTTGCCATTTTATTACAAGCTTTGTGATTCTGAAATCAAGTTAAAGGTAATAGATCCACTTCTACCCATAGATCTACCACTGACTTCAGTGGTAGATGCACTGGCAGGGAGAATTGGCCCCATTATTTCCAGATACCTATAGATTATGGATGAAATCCTACCTCATTAAAATCAATGAGAAGTTTTATTAGAGCCAGGATTTCACCCTAGATGTCTGAATATCAAAAAATAGAATGAATGTACTGAGAACCTCATTAAAAATTCTAAAATATCATTATGTTTATCAAGGTGAAGTCAGGTCTAGTTAATCAAAACCCATTTACAAACATCCATTTTTATCAGTATTAAAAATAATGTCAAATCTTGTTCACATGTGCTATCAAACTAGTTTCTGCTTTAATCTGTGGGATGCTCAGACAATGCCGATAAACCAACCATGATTTAATCAATTCTGACTATACTGATCTGACAAGCACCTCTGCTTGGATGTTGATTATTCAGATATCCATAGAATATTCATGATTCCTACAGAAGATATCCCCAATATAACTTTGTACATTGCAGATACTTCCACAAATCTGGCATGACCACTTGCCTGACAAATACTTCAGACAAATATTATCCCTTTTACATGTTTTTGGGAGTAATATTTTTAGGGTCAAATCATGGGCAAGACTCAAAGAAGCATTTTAAAATTAAAACAGATTTTTTAGTTAGTCTTAAAGAATTCTGAAGATTCCTTTTTCTTTCAGAGGAATCCAAGAGGGTGGCTGTGAAGAATGTATGTGGAACACCGTTCTAAATGTTACCCTTATGTAGGATGTTTGGTTGCTGATAAAAATTAACAAATTTAGATTTTGTACATATATCTAACTTAAAAAATGAAGTGGAGACAAGTGGTGCCACTCAGTATTCACCTCCTACTGTTCTCTCCACTGCATATGCCTATTTTTTAACAACTATCAATAGACCCAATTAACATTTCCTGATTTATATTTGCCTGGCTTAGTGTGAATATTTCAGTATCCTTTGGGTTTGCTTATGTAAAGTGTTTTTAATGAGGAAAACAAATCCCATAAGCATCCCAGAAATGTTTGTAAGTGCTGGTCACTGCTCATGTTTGTAGTTAGCAGCAGTGTTCACAGTCCAATAATTTTCTGTTTTGTTCAATATAGCATAGTTATCTTATTGGTTTTGACTTCCTATGGTTCCTTGTAGTCATTCTGAATTTTGCCAACAGCTTTTGCAATGTCTGCTATGTCATGGAACGTTTTTAAATGCAACTAGCCTGTCTTCCTATATTGACAAATTTGTACTGCATCATCAAGGCTAATTCACTTAGTAGCCTCTCTCTGACTTGTTTTGATTAAAACATTGTTTAATTTTAACAATAACACACTCCACATTTGAGAGTGGGGTGGAGAGTTACCCCCCATGAACTGCAGGAGAAAAAGACAAGAAAAGGGAAGAAAGAGGGAAGGTATGGGAACCCAGAAGGCCAGGAGATGCAGTATGTAAATAACATTAGCTCCACTTAACAGATGAAGAAACTGAGACAGAGATGTTAATTAACAAAGGCCTCAATAGCTCTATTTAGGCACTTATAATGGCTCTTATCACCCCGAACTTGGGAACGCAGGGACTGCTCCCTCAGTGCACATCTGGGGTGCAAGATGTTCCAGAGGGCAAGGCAGGATGGTCCTGGCATACCTGATCTGCAGGGTGGGACTGGCATGCAGGAGGAATATGCTGCACACAATTAATGGATATAGCAGCACGTTTACTACCCCTGTACACTAGCATAATCTGGGAGTATTGCCAAACCCAAGGATTCAAAAATCACGAGTCAGGCCCCCAAACTCATTAATTTGCTTTAAAAACAATGAGATTTTCCAAAATAACTAATGTTGATCTTCCGATTTGTCTTCCAGAGTTTGATCCTTTTGCATTCACATTTTCATGCTTTATGCCACAACTTATTTTTTTAATTGAAAAATGAGATTGTTGCATAATCACCTGATTCCAGGAGCTGGAGCTTTAAGAAAACCACCCAATATTGGAAGACTCACAATAAAATCACAAGAATTGGCAATATTGTGAAGGCATAGTGCTTCTTCGAGCTTCCCTGAGGCTATGCAGCTCCACAGTACCTTAGGCTGTGTGGTTCAAACAGTCTAGCCCTTAGGCCATGATCCTCCAAACACTCATGCACATGCTTAACTTTAAGCATATGAGTAGTCTGAATCAATGGAATTACTCACATACTTAAAGTTAAGCAAGGGCATAAGTGCTTGCACGACTGGGGCCTTAGTGATTTTAATCTGGGCCTTGATCCAAAGTTCACTGAAGTCAGTGGAAAGATTCTCACTAACATCAGTAGGCTTTGGATCCGATCCCTATTTTTTATATATATATATATATATATATATATATTCAGCCATGCAATTTTAAACCTTTGAAAAAATTAGGGATAAGTAATTTAAAACTTTCTTCATCCACATTTCTTCAGTGAGGACTAGCTGCATGGAAAATTTGAAGTTTTAATATCAATCGCTGTTTAATCAAGTGCAAATATATAAAGCGCACACAATTTTCTAGAAGCTTTTCATTGGAAAAACATACTGTTTTCCTGCTCACAGGACTCAAAAGCACTAGAGGAGATATTTGCTCAAACTTTCCATAACCATTCCCTTTTGGTCTGAATCCAACCTGACAAAGTTACAACCAAAAAGGAGGAAATGGTGAGAAATGTATAAGCTATTATTAAAAAGGATATTTAAAAAAAAAAAGAAAGTGGTTTTGCAATCTTGGTGCAAAATAAAACTTGTGTAATATTTTGCTTTCTTGACAAATTGCAGAAGCTAAAGTTACTAGTTGTTTTCTGATGTCCTACTCCCTTTGAAGTCAATGGAACTCCCATTAATTTCACTGGAGCGTAATCAGGCCCCTACTGACTTTTTTCTCTCTCTTCGCAACACTTTGTATCACACAACAGGCAACATTTTACCTTCCATACAAAGGATACAGATTGAAAAATAACACCTTGAATAAGGAAAGAGAGTGATTTAAAAATTAATAGGAAGTACTATTTCTTTTCTGTACATACAGTACTGTAGACAACTAAATAAATTATAGTCCCTATTATTTTAACTCACCAATAATTTCCTTTTAAAAGGTGCTTCTTTCCGACTTCTATGCTTGTTAATAATTTAGTAATTTAAGACGAAGATGTAAAAATAATTTACTTAATTTTCCCCCTTTCTCCTTGGAGAAATGGCTTTCTGGTTTGTTTGCTTTTTTGCTAACTTTAAAGACTTTAGTAAGCAAACTATGCTCTGATTTTGCAGATTTCTTGTGGTGTTTATCTTGCACATTGATAGCAGCAAACACAGGATCACATCACTTGTAGATTGACTAACTGAGGAAAGGAAAGGATCAAAGAACCTTCTCCCTGCTCCTGGTATAAGACCAAAATTTCAAAAGTGGTCTCTATGTGTATGTCTACACTGGAGCTGGAGGTGTAATTCCAAGCTAGTAGACACACTTATAGTAGCTCTGATTGAGTTGGTGCACTAAAAACTGAAGTGTAGTTGCAGCAGCGCAAACAGCAGGACAGGCTAGTCATCTGAATAAGTACCTAGAGTTTCAGACAATCAGAGCTAGTGCAGTGTAGGACTAACCAGCTGGAAATTGTACCTTGAGCTCTAGTGTACACATGCCTTGTGTGGCAAACTGGAGACACTCTAAGGAAATGTGTACATTCAGGGCTGTCCATATGATTTATGGGGCCCTACACAGTAGTATTAAACTGATGCCCCTATGCCTGATGGCAGCCCAGGCTCACAGCCTGGGGGGTCTGAAGAAGCAAAGGATAGCAAGACGCACGGCCCACCTCACGGTGGCGGGAAGTCACAGTTCCCCACGAAGACCCTCGTACCCTCTCCCTCATACAGAAGGACATGCAGAAGGTACCTAATTAAAAGCACTAAACTTGGGAATAAAAAATGTCAGTCACAGGTTTTTTGATGTGCCCTGAAATTTGTCAGACATTTATTTGCGAAAACTTAGTAGTAAGGGCAAGTCAGCTGTCTTGCTGAAGACCACATTAAATATTATGGAATACATGATGCAGCTCTTCTCTGTTTTACATTTTCTTAATCAGTATTTCTAAGCTGATTTTATATTTTAAATGTACTCTTAAACCTTCATAAAGTAATCATTCTAGATTACTACATATTTAACTCACTGAAACAAAAACATTAATTTAAAATAATCAGTCAGAGGTTTAGTGTGTTCATAACAATGTTCATTGCTTTTCGAAAAAGGGAACACTAATTTACTTTGTGTGAGCTCCATAATAATAGACATGTTTATGAAATTTCACCAACTTTAAAAAAATATGTTTCCAAAGATTTTAGGCATAACAAAGGATTTTATATCTTACTAAGATACTGATTTTGCTGGAGGATTCTCTTAAAGCTAGTTAATCAGATAGAAGTAAAGAAAGGGAAACTTTGTCCAGCTATCTGGAAGGATGTCCCTTTAAGGGCTCTCTTCAATGTGGGTGGACGGGGGGAGGGGGTGAAAGGAGAAGGGATGGACAGAAAGGACAGGAAGACTTTGGAAGCAAGTGGTTTTTTTTTTTTTTTTTTTTTAAACTATAGTAATTAAAACTAAAATGTGTATTTTAGATAAGGGTGGTCTTTTGAAGGATTTATTTAAAAAACTGTCTGAAGATCCAAGCATTTAAGGCTAAAGATGATTGTGCATCTAAAAATCTATGCAAGGATTTTTTAGAGATGTGATTTTATAATCTTCACCAACTCACTAATGAAATATTTTTAAAGCAAATTTTAAACTAAGGTCCTGTAGGCTAACATGTTCTGAGTAAATATTACAGTAATGCACAAGTGTTTTTTGTCAGTAAATTCAGAAACTGACAGTATATACCTAGGGTTTGGAAAATGTCTGTTAAATGGATTCATTACCCCTTGAATGGCTCTTTAACAATTTCAATGTTGTGCTGATAGGTCTGGCAGGCTGGAGGCTTTTTCACTTTTAACTACTAGATCCCCTCCAGAGGAAGACTCACTAGGCTACAGCAGGCAGCTGTGGGAGCCTACAGCAGGGGTCAGCAACCTTTGGCACGCAGCTCGCCAGGGTAAGCACCAACGGGGGCAGCGGGAAGCGGCGCGGGCCAAGGAATGTGCTGGCCGCCGCTTCCCGATGCCCACATTGGCCTGGAGTGGTGAACCGCGGCCAGTGGGAGCCACGATCGGCCAAACCTGCGGATGCGGCAGGTAAACAAACTGGCCCGGCCCGCCAGGGTGCTTACCCGGGTGAGCCGCGTGCCAAAGGTTGCCGACCCCTGGCCTACAGGAAGAGTCAGAACAGGGATAGGAAAGCCGGGAGGGTGGACACTGAGACCCAGTGGTGCCCCAAATTTCCAGGTGCCCTTTGCAGCTGCGGACGGCCCGGTGTGCCTTAGGAAAAGAGGTTGAGGTTAGTCAACATATTACAGTGCTAAAGGGCATCTGAATTTAGTGCCAAGTGGCATTTCAAATGAGGGTAGCTACTTTGTGGTAGCTAACTTTATTTTTAAAAATACAATTTTTCCTAGTCTAGACAGTGCCACATCTGCATTGCCAAAAGGTGTGTTTTTATGCCAAGATAGCTATCCTGAAGTAGCATCCTAGAGGAGACAAGGCATGGATAGTTTTTACTTCAGTGTAGCTAGTCTAGGACAATGTTTTTACCCCCTCTCCTGGGCTGATCTCAATTAGCTCCATCAAGGTAAAAATGACAGTGCTTTGTCTCCACTAGGATTTTACAATGATAGCTATCTTGAATTAGCTACACTGGTGTAGACACACACCTGTTTCAGCGAAGTAATGGCCTATGTCTTTTTTTAACTTCCGCCACCACTCTTCACAAAGAAATAGGGCACTTTTTCTGTTTACTACCCGTGGTCCTCATCTTTCTTTTGTTTTTTCCTCCTCTCTGCTTGGTGGTTTCTTGTTTGAAATTCTGCTCCTTCTCTTTCTCTCCTTTAGCACTGCACAATTTTCTGTTTATTCCCAGAGCAGTACTACCCTGCCATTCTTCTTCCCTGTTTCTATGCTGTGAGGGCATAGCTGATATTCATGGTAGAATCCTTCCAGCATGCTCAGTTTACGGTGCTACAGTGACACTTTTTTCAGTACTGCCAACCCCAAACATTCCAAAAAAAAATCATGAGTCAGGTGTCAAAAAAAAATCATGAGAATGAAAAACAAAGAACCCCCTAAATTTTGGGGTTTTTTATTTGTCCGCTGGTTTCCAAGCCTTTAAGCCACACTCATTTCATGTGTTCAAACTTTGCTTTGCAACCCTGAGGATTAAACATGTACCTTTTTTTTTTTTTTTTTTAAATGAAAGTTGAGAGTCTCTCCTAATCACATGCCTCCAGGAACTGGAGCTTTAAGAAGAACACCAAATATAATGAGATTCATTAATAAACTGCAAGACTTAGCAGCGTTACTTTTTGCATGTTATCTTTATTGGTGATGCACTAACCAAAAATGTAAAATTGCTAGGGCCCAAATATTCACTCCTGGGTGCCTAAATCAATATTGAAGCACCTATATAAAGGCCTGATTTCAGGAGGTATCAAATACCCATGACTCCCATTGAAGTCAGACTTCATGTATCCCTGCATTTCATTGACTTTCCATCCCCTTTTAAGTTTTCCTCTGAAAACATCTTTCCCCACCCCTTCCTAAACCTCTTAATTTCTCTCTCCCTCTCATGTATTGTTTTATTATTTCACGGTTATTTACCCATGTAAAATGTTTTGGGAGGCAATTTGTGTTAAACGCACTATCGAAAAGAAAGTTACTTTGTGTTGTGTTATAAATTAACAGTGTTGCCCTAGTATGTTCTTGTGGTTTTAAAAAAAATAACTTTGAAGTAGTGTCCATAGATGAAGGGTTTGTGGCTCCTTTATGGTTGCTGTTGTGCCCATGGCTACAGGAGAAGGAAAAACTCATATGATAATCCTGAGGCTTTAGCTTACCCTTAGGGCTCCACTAGTAGTGTCTATATTATATTTTCATTGAGATTTTTCCTTGCTGTGTTTAGAAGGCATATGTTATGTGTCGCACAGATGCATCCCACAGATGGCAGTATAAACATTTTAACACTATGCAGTATCTTCGCATTTGTATGGAATCACTGCCCCTCAAATGAGAGAATATGAAAACAGAGCAACAATTAATAATGGAGAAACCTTTCTTGGGGGAAAAGTGACAAGGATTCGTTGAATCACATGTAAAGGAGAATTACTAGAGTTAGAAAACATTGGGTCGGAAGTCCACAGAGTGTTCGTTATGTATAACATACGGTACAACGCACTTCGAGCCCTATCTCGTTCTTGGAGAAGTGAATAGCAAAACTCCCATTGACTTCAATGGGAGCTGGGTCAGGCCTTTATTAGATATTAAGAAACTGAAGATGTATAAATATTATTTCTACAACATGATACATCTTAGGAAAATGTTATAACATCAGTTCTAACCAGCCCAGTTATTTTATTTACTGGCTGATTTAGGAAATAATATTTTACTTTGTAAGAAGTCAATGTGAAAATTATCATTGCTATACAAAAGACATACTTTTGGAGTAATCATAGACAAAGTCTAGTATCTCTTGTGGAAACTTACTTTTGTGACATATAAGAAGGAAATGTTTTTTTAAAAAAGGTAGAGTAGATAAAATAATTATCAAAGACTATTATAGTACATACTGTATTTCCATGTGTGAAGAATGAACATCAGTCTAAGAATTGGGCATAATTTATATTGACATCGGGTTAGTACAGGGGAAATTATCACTGTATAACAATTAATTAAAAACACTGAAAATGATGGGCCCTATTTTCCTTTAATTGGGCAACATTTGCACTGATGGAATTGCACCACTGGACCTGAGGGAGGAATTTGTCTCCTTGTTTGTTATATTGTGTCTTACAATGGCACTAAAGCAGTATTAAGTTTCACCAGAGAATTATGGGAATATATTGTATATTTTTAAGCCCCATGAGCCAATGTCAAATTAGAGTTAAATGGCCTCTGATTCAATCCATTCAATGGATACCCTCAATAAATCAATACTGCCCTTCTTCCATGTCACAAGAACTTGTTGCTCATATGCATTTCCATTCTTAATCTCATGTATATATGTCAATTGTTAACTTCAAGTGAATACAAGTTAATATATAAATAGCTATCTGTCTACTGCTGTATAGGCCTGAAGACCTTAAGTCGAAAATTTCTCCATTTTTGGGCCAACATCATCAGTAGTGAAATCACTGAAGGCTGGTTGTCACACAAATAAATTCCTACTTGACAAATAAATTCCTACTTGACATAGGACAGAGAGGATCAAATCCATGCCTGGGGTAAATCCAGTGATTTCAATGGAGTTACATCATTAATTAATTTGGCCTATAGAATAGAATTTTATTACACCATGCTTTGTTTATTGCAAACCTTATAGTTTGCATGAAAAGGTAGCTTCTCAGTTCCAATAAATATTTAATAAGACAGCACTGTATTGAAGTCTCATAGTACTAAGACTCCATTATGTTTATACAAAATATACTACAGTACATTTAATTGTTTATTAGGGAATACAATCAAGTAGTTAAAATTGTCAAGATAAATGAATAAGTGTAATGGAGTATACTGACCCTCTAAGCTTAGAGGGGGGCAGAAAACCCCTCTTCTAGGAACACTGGAACTAACAAAGGCTCAGGTAATGGCTGAAACTGGAAGAAAGGAAGCGGTCCCAAGGAATTACTAGTTGAAAAAACCCAGGATGCTGTCCCCTTAAGGTCCCGGGACCAAGGACCCTGCAGTGGAAGGGCTGGCAAGGCTCCCCTCATGCCCAGTCAGCCAGGAGGAGGTCTCGCTAGGAGGGCAGTATAGATGCTGTCTTTTCCCTCCAAACTGGGGGAGGCTGCCAGGAGAGTGACGCCAGAGGGCTGAACTCCAGATAGAAAGGACTTTGTGGGGAGGAGAGTGGGACAGACTAAGAGCTCCATGTGTGGTAGAAGAGCTAGAACTAAGTATGAACAATTGGGCTGTGGTGCTTGATTTTATTTTGGGACCCTGAGGACTGGTTTGAACTGCTTGTTATTAACCCAGCCCTGGGGTAGGGATGCAGTTAAACATGAGCAAGACCGCATGGAGTTCTTAAGAGGGGAAACAAGGGCATGATGCTGTAAAACCATCTCTGGCCACAAGGGGGCCATGCAGGAGGTGGCTGCCCTGCTACAATGAGGTACATTTTGTGATATATTATCCTAACTTAGGGTGACCAGATCACCAAAGACAAATATCGGGACGCGGGGGGGGGGGGGGGAGGTGACGTGGGGGGGGCGTGGCGGGGGGGGATGACGTGGGGGGGGCGTGGCGGGGGGCGGGGCCAAAAAAAAAAACTTCCTCCGCAAGTGCTGGAGGGAGGCCCGGGAGACTCAGGGGAAGCGCGGGGCCGGGGTGAGTAACAGTCCGGCCTGGCCCCGAGCAGGCAGGACTCAGTTGGGTGGTAGGGAGAGGAGGGGGGCGGCCCGCGGGGCCAGGCGGTGGCTGTTCTCCCCCCCGGGCAGTGGGACTCGGGAGCAGCCGCTGCTGCAGCTCCCACTGCCGCGGGGGAGGAAGCGGCCATGGCGCTTGGCGGCTGCGGCTCTGGCGCCCCCGAACCCCCCGAGCCGGGGCCTGCTGCGGGGACACAGCAGCGCGCACGCTGGGCCCAGCCCCTGGCCAGCGTCTGGGCTGCCCAGCTGGTGCTATCCCGCAGCGGCCCCGGAGTGGGGGCAGCAGGCCCCAGCCCCCCCGTTCCGCAGGGGAACGAACGGGGCTGGGCGGCCGATGCCTCCACCCCGGGGCCACCGCGCGATAGCACCAGCTGGGCAGCCCAGACGTGCCTAGCCAGGGGCTGGGCCCAGCGTACGCGCTGCTGCAGGCCCCGGCTCGGGGGGTTCGGGGGCGCCAGAGCCGCCGAGCGCCATGGCCGCTTCCTCCCCCGTCGCCTGGCCCCGCGGGTCGCCCCCCTCCTCTCCCAACCACCCGAGTCCTGCCTGCACTGGGCCAGGCCGGACTGTTACTCACCCCGGCCCCGCGCTGCCTCTGAGTCTCCCGGGCCTCCCTCCAGCGCTTGCGGAGGGAGGGGGAATGGTGAGCCCGGGGAAGAGGCAGGGATTCGGGGAGGGAGCCAATCGGGGGAGGAGGGGGCGGAGTCGGGGCAGGGGGGGGGGGGCGCGAGCACTTCCGGGCTCCAGGCTCCGGGGCATTTCCTTGTTTGTCCGGTTGTCCCGACCGCACGTCGGTCGGGACGCGGGACAAACAAGGAAATATCGGGACGGTCCCGATAAAATCGGGACGTCTGGTCACCCTATCCTAACTTTTTAAAAAAATTGTTTGTACATTTGTGCTCTAGCTTGCAAGAGGCATTAATTTGCAATGTCTGTCCCTATTTGTGTGAAACAGCAAGTACAGTATACTCAAACACAGTTCTTTTCTATTCTATAGAGGTCCTTATACTATCCATAACACCCTAGTATCTAACTGAAATTACTGCCAAAAAAACCTGTGCAAACAAGGGAAGAAGCTCTCCAAGGAAGGCAAAATGATTATTTTTTGTGGTTTATAGAAAAAATAGGGACAGGAGAAACTGTTTTGATCAATTTAGAACTGAGTTTAAAACAAAGGCTCACTCCTTAGCTTCATGACCTCAGAACATCTGGGGGTGGGGGCATCCAGGGAGGCAAAACAATTGCTGAGCCACCTTTATACATACCCTGATGCTTGGACTGGCTGGAGACCAAAGAGAAATGACTAGTTTTCATAATGACATGATTGACACTGGGTTTTGTTTGGTTAATGTCGATTTGAAATAGAACTCATGATTGAGGACTTCAGGAACCCAGCCAGAGGGTAGGGGTCTATTACAGGAGTGGGTGGGTGAGGTTCTCTGGCCTGCAATGTGCAGGGGGTCATTCTTAGGGTGACCATATGTCCCGTTTTTAAAAGGGGGGGGACTTTTTCTTATATAGGCTACTGTACATGTTTACTAAATACTTCATACCTTTTGGTACATGTTGTGTTGCATTCATGCAACAGACACTGATAAAAAGAGGCATTACAGTCTATTGAGTGCGTAACATAAGTTTTTAAAATTGTCTAATATATTTACACAGTTGACCTGTTTGAGCATAAAGGCATGGTTCTGGTCTGCTGGGTAAATAAATGTCAGTATTTGTATGCTTTTGTGAGAGATTTATTCTGTCCCACTCCCACACTTTACTGCTACCTAAAGAAAAAAAAATTAAACCACAAGAAAACCCCTCCTAATTATAAAGTAATATAACAGGACTTCTTTTCAGTACCTACCTTTAAACAAAGAGCAAAATATTGGGAACCAGGAACATCTCAATTCTATTCCTGGCTCTGACAGGGACTCCTTTGTATCCTTGGACAAGTACCATAGGCTTTGTCTACTTAAGGATATTTGTCCTGGTTTAGAGACTTGGGATGTGGGAGGGGCTCAGGGCTGGGACAGAGGTTTGGGGTGCGGGGGGTAAGAGCTGCAGGATGGGGCCCGGAATGAGGGGTTCAGGGTGTGTGAAGGGGCTCTTGGCTGGGGGTACAGACTCTGGGGAGGGGATGAGGGGTTTGGGGTGCAGGAGGGGCTCCAGGTTTGGGGGGGCTCAGGTCAAGGGCAGGGGGTTGGGGTGTGGGCAGGGGGTTGGGGTATGGGAAGGGGTCAGGGCTCTGGGCTGGGGTTGCAGGCCCTGGGCTGGGGCCAGGGATGAGGGGTTTGGGGTGCAGGAAGGGGTTCTGGGTTTGAGGGGGGGTTCAGGGCTGGGACTGGGGATTGAGGGGCGGGGTTGGGGCATGGATTTATGTCTGGCGGCTCCCAGTCAGCGGCGCAGCCGGGGTGCAGAGGCAGGCTTCCCACCTTTCCTGGCACCGTGGACCACACTGCACCCTGGAAGGAGCCAGCAATAGGTCTGGCTCCTAGGCAGAGGCGCGCAAGCAGCTCTGCATGGCTCTCGCCCGCAGGCACCGCCCCCCCCGCCTCTGCTCCCATTGGCCAGTTCCCAGCCAATGGGAGCGTGGAGCCGGTGCTTGGGGCAGGGCAGTGCACGGAGCCCTGTGGTCCCCCTGCCTAGAAGCTGGACCTGCTGCTGACCGCTTCCAGGGTGCAGCGCAGTGTCAGAACAGGTAGGCACTAGCTTGCCTTAGCTGGGCAGCACTGCCAATGGGATTTTTAACATCCTGGTCGGCGGTGCTGACCAGAGCCGCTAGGGTCCCTGGGTGCTGAGCCAGGTGACCCAGTGCCTTACATGCCGCGACCCGAACTTTGAAAAACACTAACCTATGGAAAGGTGCAAGGGGCTGAGGAGCAGGAGTTGTAGGCTCATCTCTTCAACAGAGCATTGTTAATATCAACGCTTACTATTTAGCAAGGTCTTAGACCTCTACTTTGGAATAGAACCCAGGTCTTTAATATGACTGAGCTGTCTCAGTCCCATTGCCTTGTGCATTAAATATGCCAACGCTAAGTGCCTGGCTGTGTTGTCTATAATCCCCAGCTCTAATCACTAGACAAGGACTAAAACTCAGGAATCCTGATACCCAACATTTCACTGCTGTGCCACACATAGCTGAGAGGCAAAGGGGATGCCTTGTTTCCCTCTAGGGCCTGGGCCTAGTACAATAGCCTTCTGCTGCTAGTTTTTTAGCTTAAGTGATCTATATTGTGGCTTTGAAGGTCCTTGGCCAAACCCTGCTAATGACCCATGTGGAGAAAAATAGTATGTGATCATGTAATTGAGAACTATAGCATAATACATACACACAAGCAATCTTAACTTGGCATTTCCTAACTTTCAAGAGCTTGCAGCCTTAATGTCTTTTTAACATAGGTTTTTTTGGGGGTGGGGGGAAAGTAATATGTTCATATCTTTGGGATCTTCTAATACATTAGCATTTAAGGGGGGCTAGATATCTCAGGATCACCAGTTTGAATCCCACCGAGAGTATATTATCAGTTTGAAACCAGCCCAGTACTACAGGGATTAAAAGTTGTTCCCATCTAACAGCTGTTTGGTAGGTCTCAGTTCCAACTCCCACATCACACACTCATTGCTATGCTTTGTACTAATTGGCAGCCTCAGTCTCAACAGACTGCATGAGCCACAAAGACTGAAGTACTCCTACCATCCCTAGAGAAAGCCCTGATACGGTTTGGGAGAGCCTAAGGCATGCTGCAGCGCAGTGTATATGGGAATTTTGCCCTGCTGACACCCTGTATTTAAACTGACAACCTCACTCACTAGGGCTGTCAGACCAGTGCCTTTCATTTTGCTTTCATTGGCCTGGTAAGTGTATGCATCCAGGCACAGCTCCACTGGGTGCTGTGTACTGACTCTGAACAGCGGGCACTGTCTGGGGTCCTCCCTCCTGGGCTCTCCCCACCCACGCTAATGATCACATAGACTGATGTCTTTCACCAGTGCTAAGTACACACAATATTTTTTAAGGCTGAAGTCTAAAAAAAATATGGTTGTATGTAACTTATGTGGCTGATTATATGCAAATATTCAAGTTAGCTTATTAAGTAATTTGCATATAACATCAGACATGGAACTGCATAAAATTTGGCAGCTCTGCTTCACGAGTCACTGAAGGCAGTATTCAGTCCACTGTTTTGTGTCCAAGTACTACAGAACATTCAGGAAACAGTGTGATGTTACATATCCTATATGCTGCAGTACCAGAGCATTACCAAGTGGTGAGTTAAACAGTGAGTGTCAGCACAGAGTCCCAGCTTTGACAATAAATTTCCTTGCTTTCATGGATCTAAAATAAATCAGACTTTACAGTGTACCCCTTAATGTAACTTTAATGCAGTTTTTGTGCATTAATTCCCTTCAGGTCCAGTCCTTGTCATTAATACTGTCTATTGGCAAACAAAGGAGGATTTCTTAGAGCAGCGCCTTGCCAGCTTATGAAAATGTTTGAATTGCCTTGGTGTTGCCAGGCAGTCTCATTTGCATTTTCCAAGGACATTTGAGAAAACAAAACTATATCACTGCAAATTTAATTTTACATGCAGTAACCCTGCTTTCAACCCCCCAATGTATCCATTACTTTCTGCTTCCGTAATTAAAATTTTCAGGGAAAATGCACAGGATTAGCAAGTCCTAATTTTCATTGATGAGCTTTAAGTGCTTATCAATAATGGGATCATAGAAATCAGCTTTCACTAAGCTTTATTATGCCATGGTGTCAGATTTTGATTGAGAATCTTGTTCAGCTTATTAAACACATTGGCGCTCAGAACAGCTGCAACATTATAGGTTAGGCATAGGCAACATTTCAGACCGAGCAGTGCACTGAAATCCCATGTCTCTGCATTGCTTCAGTGTGAACAATACTTGTACCTTCCACAGATTCAGTGTTTGGGCTCCTGGGAGCTGATTACAGGAAGAGATTAAAAAGGCTGTCTCTCACACACATGTTCACAGGCAATGGATGACATCTGCAAGAAAAAGCCAGTGCACAGACACTTAGAAAGGAGAAAAATACCCACAATTGGAAGTGCATTGTTTGTATTTGTTTACAAGTCACAACCTGGAAAATGCAAACCTATTCTAATACATATGTTTATATACGTGTTCAAGATAGATTTTGCTATAAAGTTTGGATGTGGATCTAATCAAGGGGCTAAACTGCCACAATGGGTGGGATCAGGTACTAGGATCTGAGTTTGGATTTGGGGCATCACTAAGTTACAGCACCATAACCCAGGTGTTATGACATCCCAGTGGCGGAAAGTCAAGCCACAAGAACACTTACAATAGTGTGAGGAATTTGTGAACTCTGTGCTGCTGGCAGTCCCAGAACCAGGTAGCACAGCCCCCAAAATAGCTGGACCTGTCTGGGGAATGAGCCTGGCCAAGGTATCCTGAGATTATGCTGGTTCAGTGCATATCCTAGAATGCCTCTACAGGTGAGGCTTCTGGGGAGCGATAGTCACACTTTATCGCTGCTCTCCCACAATGGGACTATGAAGGAAGGCAGAGCTGTAAATACGACCTGCCTCTCCCAGGGTGAATCCAAAGTGCACCTTGTGCCAGCTGGGTGAATCCAACCTTGCATGTATCAATTATTATATTTCTCATGTGTAAACCACTTCACAAACACTGGGCCAAATCCTGCTCATCTTACTCAGGCAAGTAGATTCCACTGTACTCAGCTGAGTACAGCAAACAGAAGTTGGTCAATAATCTAATTGGTTTAGAGTATCCAAAGAAGACAAAGG
Organism: Chrysemys picta bellii; assembly: GCF_011386835.1. Classification (NCBI taxonomy): domain Eukaryota; kingdom Metazoa; phylum Chordata; order Testudines; family Emydidae; genus Chrysemys; species Chrysemys picta. Next base: position 38,754,300 of record NC_088796.1, on the reverse strand, counting down.
TGACAAAAATTCTAGTTCTGGAGGAAGTGAAGATTCATTTTCTACATCTGATCAGTCACTTACCTATGTCACTCCATTAACAAAAATGCTGCTATCCTCAGCAAATTGGCTGCTGAAGCAAAGAGTTCATATGTTAAAAGCTTAGGAAGATGAAACATATGTAAATATGTATTACATGGATACACACACAAAAACTGCATATACAGCATAATAAGGTCAGATTGTGCAGCTGTTCTCTGAGCAGAACTCTTGTTGATTTCTCTATCTGACTACAGAATCAGGAGATATACATCTAATACTAACAGTTAATGATACGACTATGATTAGAAAATCTTAATGAGCTTTCCACAGCTTCTCTTGAAAACATTTAATTTTTTTAAGTGAATTCTCCACTTATGAAAAAGTTTTCAAAAGACTCATTCTTGTGTCACGTGCGTGGCAACTGCAATACATTTTTGTGTAAGTTCAAGGGAATGATTTCACTTGGTGCGTTTGCCAGCTGTGTTGTTACAATATCTACACAGGAACATCGAAGGGCTGCATTAGTTTGGGACTCACAAAAAGTAATTCATTATGCATAATGGTGATGTTGGCAGTGCATGCCAAATGGTTAAATCTAATGTAGCATACAGTTTCATTAAGGCACAACAAAATTAATCTATCCCTTCCCACCAGGAGGTTTAAACAAAAGCAATGGGGAAGGAGATGCATGTAAAAAGCAGCAATTCATTAATGAAATGAAGACATGTAAAATAATTAGGCTTAAAACAATAGATTCAAGGACTAAATTAACCCTTTTATTTTCTGTGCAATATGTGCAACTGAGAACCTCCATGTTGTGAGTCATTATGAAAACATGTTCTTAAGTGTCTTCTTATGTCCTTCCATTGAAGACAGGGCATACATTGCTTGACATGAAGCCCCTGTTTCGGTGTAATAACTTTATTTTGCTTTGCTGAAGTTGTCAATGGAGGGCATTTCCATTCCGCTAAGCACAGCAATTTGACTGCAGATTTCGGTGTGAAACTGCAAAGAGTTAATTCAAAGAAAGCAGGGACATGGTGCTACCACCGTGGTGTACACTAACTTGTGTAATTAATAATATTGGAACTAAGGGACTAATCTAAATCAATGGAGGGACGGCGCTTTCTCCTGTCTGATTAGTAATGATAGTCAAAAGGGACAATTGTCTTTCCTTAATAACTCCTGTGCCCCCATCAACACAGAGGAATTATTGAAAAGAATGGTGTGTCCACACAAGATGGATACTGTATGCTTTAAGGCACAAAGGGAAGGGAAAGACTTGAAAACAAGTTTAATTTATTCTGGACAGTAAAATCCCCAGATGCACAGAACCTTGAATTAATTGTGTAATCAGAGAATCGCTGCTTCATAGCACTTTCATTTCCTCATTCAGCTGAATGCGGCACAAGCGTCCCCACACTTTCCCATCAATGGCCATCAACCCTCTTCTGGAGGGAGCAAATCCTCACAAGGGTTCTGTCATGCAATTTGCTCATGGGAATAGGGGAATCAGAGTGGTGCAGTGTCCTTGGGAGGAATTCTGCCTCAGGGAGGCAGGCAGGATTCGTCCCAAGATCTCCAGTGTGCAGGGAGCAAGCCTGCTACTATACCCTTCTGGGGCTGCAGTGTATTCCTCTGGTGTATTGGGTCCACACTGTGGGTGGATATAGTTGGGGGACTGGGGAAGAAAAGTTCATGGCTGGGTCCCTTTTTGTAGTCACCTGCAGAGGTGTGCTAAAGAACCAGTCCCTGCACTTCCCCAAGCATAGAGACTGCACTGCCTTCCCGCTCTTGCTCACCTGTATAAGGGCCTCTCATCCATTACATAAAATACCATTTTGCAGGATGCAAAAATTCCCACTTTCAATTCCTTTAGAAACTTGATGAGGGCCTGAATCACAGCGGTCAGATCCAATTTCCCACAAAACTCTGGAGTGTCAGATCTGGAGTTTTGGTTCAGTCCATCACAGGGACAGGGGCTAGACACATTTTGGATCTAGATCCCAAATTCCAGTAGATCCAGGGGCTTGGGGTCTAAGAGAATCTGCCACTGATTCTGTGTTCCAGGCTGCCTGTGTGCCCTGATATCATGGCACAACATCAGAAGGTCATGCTATTGCTGTTTGTCTTGCAATGATGTGTAAAAGTTGTAGCTTCTGGTTATACAGCCTGAGCCTGTAGATGGAGAAATATTTGAACTTTGGCCCACATTTTCAACCTGAAAGATGGCTACAGACTAAATTCTGCCCCTTCTCCCTCTGTGGTGAAAAGGAGAAGGAAATGGAGTTGTGTGCAGGTTGGAGCTCACTATTCCAGCTGTGATTTTTTTTCAAAGGGCACCTAATTCCCTTTGTCCCATTTGAAAATCCCAGTCTCAGTTCCTCTGCCCTAGCTGCTTACAGCAGGGTGCACCAACTGTTTATTACAAATGTTCACCCTTTACCAGAATTTCCCCCCTGTATTTTCTCTACCTCAAATATTTTGACCCTGATTCTCCTCTACTTACCCCAGGTCAACATCAGTGTAATGTCACTGATTTCAAAGGAATTATATAACGTAATGCACTTAGACATCGGTGATTGAGATAGGTGACATTTATTTTTGGTTTTAAAGGGGTAGCAGTAGCCTGGAAGGCAGGCACATACCTCTTCTAAAGGATCCGGGCGTCATTGCAGAGTTTTTTCTTCAGTTGTTAAGCATTACTCTTTGAAATTGGTGCATCTCTTGCTCTCCTGGTCACACTCTGGTCCATCTGTTTGACTGGTGTGTACACAAATATTTGATTAATCGGTGTTGGTGATATTGTTTCAGGGTTATCTGACAAGCATTAAAATTAATGGACTCTGGAGCAATTCCTGAGGTAGTCACTATGTTCATAGCTATTGATTAAGTGGGAATTTTAAAGATAAATGTGTAGGAAATATATGGATTTTATTATTTTTATTTTATTTATTGAGTAGTAGTGATATGTCACTAGACTGGCCCTGTGTCCTCTTTACAACCCATTAAACTAAGTGGATATTATATATCTAGTGCCTGGAAAGCTCTTGGATTCAGAGGTAAATATTGTTAGCACATGGCTCAGAGGCAAAAGTCCTCCTTCTCTAGAAAGCTGATACATAGCTAAATCATTCTGAATCTTTTAAGAATATAGCACATCTTAACCTCTTATGTGTCAAACTCCCAGTTTGCCAGGACAATGCCCTATAAAAATGCTTCTGATTGGGCTGTGCTTAACTGAACTGAAGCCCAACTACAAATCCTTTCAGGTTCACCCATTACTAGCCATCATGATAAGGGAGCCTTCATATTTGCTGTCTAAAATCCATCTTTTCATCTCCAGCCTCTCTACCAAAACCCTTGCAGGTGCCTTAGTCATTATGCAGACTCCTTCTCACTGCTCTCCTTAAGTCTTGACTTGCTTCCCTCCGCTCAGTCAAACACACAGCTGAGAAAATCATCTTCCTCTTCCAGAACAGTGGCCAATCACTCATGTCCTAAAGTCTCTGCCACCCGAGGCCTTCTGTCTGCATTATATTCACGTGCTGCTTCTTTACCTTCAAGGGCCTCCCTATCATCATCTTTGCCTACCGCTCTGCTTTCATCACCTAATATTGTCCCCCTTCTGCTCATCTTCATGCCTTGTCTCCTACTACTGCCCTTCACTCTACTAGCTTGGCTCCCCTTCATGCCCCCTTTGTCTTGTTCTCTTACCTCTGATGCTGGGCCTCATAGACTCATAGATTCTAAGGTCAGAAGGGACCATTATGATCATCTAGTCTGACCTCCCGCATGATGCGGGCCACAAAAGCTGACCCACCCACTCCTGGAAGAATTCTCTCCCTTGACTCAGCTGTTGAAGTCCCCAAATCATGATTTAAAGACTTCAAGTCGCTGAGAATCCTCCAGCAAGCGACCCCTGCCCCATGCTGTGGAGGAAGGCGAAAAACCTCCAGGGCCTCTGCCAATCTACCCTGGAGGAAAATTCCTTCCCGACCCCAAATATGGCGATCAGCTGAACCCTGAGCATGCGGGCAAGATTCTCTAGCCAGACCTTCTGGAAAAGTTCTCTGTAGTAACTTTTAATATCCCATCATTGACCATTGTTACTAATTTCCAGCGATGGCACGTTATTGACCTATTGACTAAAATCACTTTATCCCATCAAACCATCCCCTCCATAAACTGGTGGGCCTGATGCTGGAGTAATTGAAGACAATGGGAGTTTTACTATTGATTTCAAAGGGAGTCTCCAATGCCTAGAACATTCCTGTTGCCTTGTCTTTCACAACTGATCTCCCCTCATGCTCTCCCTATTGCCAATCCAATCCATGACCATGGCAGGGTTACCATACAAAGCATGAATATATACAAATAATTGCTAAATTACATGAACTCTCCTCTAGCGTAACCTATATATAAATATATAGCACAGCACTCAAATGGTTCCCCAAGAACTGTTCTCTTTCCTGTTGTGTTGTCACCCCACTAATCCCCCCCAACCCAGGTGATGATGGTTTACTGTATAAATTAGATAGTGACCTTTGCAGTAAGCTTGTTTTACTTTAAATCTGTAAACCACCATATACACCTGTGCACCTAAATAATAAATAGAATATAATATACAGGGCAGCATTTATCCATGGGATCATCTGAGTATGTGTGCCCTTACATTTCAAACATCATCACCCGTGTGAAGAGGAAAGAATCCAGCCTCACTCTCAGATTAAATTGAGTTTCTGGGGCTATAAATGAAAGAAAGCAGGTTTATATTTGTAAACTGAACAGCTTAATCTGGGAGTCATTGAGATACAAGAAACATGGAAACTGATGATGACACTTTCAGAGTCACTCTTTAGCATAGAATCTCACTTTACATTTTCAGTCCTCTGCTAAGCCAAGTCTATACTTTGTGCAGCAGAGAAGAGGGAGGGAAAGGGTTCCCCTTTCTGTTTTCCCAATACTGAGCTATCCTGGGGCTGAAACAATTGTGAGGTAACTTAGAGCAGTCAAAGGGCTGGTCTGCATGCTGGCTAGAGCAGTGGTTCTCAACCTTTCCAAACTACTGTATCCCTTTCAGGAGTCTGATTTGTCTTGTGTACCCACAAGTTTCACCTAACTTAAAAACTACTTGCTTACAAAATCAGACATAAAAATACAAAAGTGTCACAGCTTTTGACAACTTGCTTACTTTCTCATTTTAACCATATAATTATAAAATAAATCGTGACCCCCCAGGTTGAGAAACACTGATATAATATATACAGCAGTATAAACAAGTCATTGTCTGTATGAAATTTTAGTTTGTATTGACTTCACTAGTGTTTTTCATGTAGCCTGTTGTAAAACTAATAAAATATCTAGATTAGTTGATGTACCCCCGGAAGACCTCTGCATATCTCCAAGAGTACTCATATTCCTGATTGAGAATCATTGGGCTAGAGCATTCCCATGGGGACTGCAGTACCAACAAGGGCCAGATGGAGTGCTGTGAGCTCTGACCTGCTCCTGGTCTGTCCATTATATGGAAGGGAAGGATGGGTGGTGTAAAACTAGTATAGTCATAGGTGGTGGAACTAGGGGTGCTGGAGGTGCTGCCCCCCCACCTCCGGTGAGAAGTGACTTCCATTATATACAGGGTTTACTGTTTGGTGAATGACTCTCAGCACCCCCACTATAAAAATAGTTCCATCACCCCGAGTATAGCTGGCTCTATACCAGTCAAGTAGTCCCCTGCATCGGGTGGCATCTTTGGCTGCCCTTTTAAGGCAGCATCCTGGCTGCTTTGCACTGCTTCAAGCCAGGAACAGAAGTGCTGACCCTACATCTATTTCAAAATCATGATCACCAGCTGGCAGATGATTATAGTGTACATCCTTTCTTCCATCAGACTAAGAGAACTTTTGAAATTAATAGGATCCTGGAAAATTCCAATGGCCTTGTTTTATTTTTATATTAACAAATTGTTTAGTGAGATTGCGGGTGCAGACCTAAATTCTGCCCTCAGTTAGACCCGTGTATCCCCTCTGAAATCAGTGAGCTTTTCTGTTGTAACTAAAGGCAGAATTTGACTTGCCCTGTACTATGTATTACCTCTCTGTGAGACAGAAAATGTTTGCAAGAATGGAGAACATTTTTACTAGATTCTTTTTTCAGATAAAAGATAGTGTATGACTCATTCAATTCTTTTTTAAACTATTCTATATTTACTGTTTTATATAGTGATTCTGGCCATTAATGTGCTGAACAATTACTTATAATCTGCACTTGCCAAAGTTTGTCGCTTATTACTGCAATAAATCAGTCATAACTGGTATAATCATGGAGTCAGAAGCAGGGAAAAGAGAAATTCTAAACTCATGCCAGCTTTGTGGTGTCAGAATTTCCCAGTGGAATCAAATCTGGAGGTTTGAGTGCCATTTTAAACACCAGAGGGGTAGTCGTGTTAGTCTGAATCTGTAAAAAGCAACAGAGGGTCCTGTGGCACCTTTAAGACTAACAGAAGTATTGGGAGCATAAGCTTTCGTGGGTAAGAACCTCACTTCTTCAGATGCAAGTCAATTTTTAAACACCATATTCTTAAGACTGGTTCAAAAAGAAAGCAAAGGGGTAACAGCTCACTGACCCTCTGCCATCCTGGCTAAATAAGCAAATGTCAAAAGGTGAGTTACATTGACAGAAAAGAAGAGAAAAGGTTATAGCAGATAAAAGGGAGTGGCAATGAAGGACCATTAGATATTGTACCATAGCGGAAGTGATCATCCTCTGCTGTCAATTCATGCAGTTCATTTGAAAAAAACCAACAGCCTATATAGGACCAGATCTTGGGGGATGGCCATTGTGATCACATGCATACCATGGTTGTCAGCTAACAACATACAGCACCTGCAGCACCAAGAAAAGAACACATGTTCTTTCATTCCAAAAACATAGGTTTCTGCCTCCCAAGGTAAAGGAGACAGTCCAGTAATTCGAGAAAAAAGGGGGAACTGAAAAACATGGCCACCTGCCTGTCAGAGTGGCGTGATACACATGCACACAATAGTACATTGGGCTATGCAGCTATAAATATTCAGTGTTCAGGAACATGGCTTACCTAAGGTAGGATGAGCAAGGAATTCCATGATCAATTATGTAGCACAGGGGTGGGCAAACTTTTTGGCCCGAGGGCCACAGCTGGGTATAGAAATTGTATAGCGGGCCATGAATGCTCACAAAATTGGGGTTGGGGCGTGAGAGGGGGTGAGGTCTCTGGTTGGGGGTGTAGGCTCCAGGATGGGGCCAGAAATGAGGAGTTCAGGGTGCGGGAGGGGGCTCCGGGCTGGGGCAGGAGTTGGGGTGCAGGAAGGGGTGCAGACTCTGACTGGGGGTGCTGGCTCTGGGGTGGGGCTGGGGATGAGGATTTTGGGGTGCAGGAGGGTGCTCCGGGCTGGGATCGAAGGGTTCGGAGGGCAGGAAGGGGATCAGGACTGGGGCAGGGGGTTGGTGCATGGGGAGAGGTTCAGGGGTGCAATCTCCGGGCGGCGCTTATCTCAAGCGGCTCCCAGAAGCAGTGGCATGTCCCTTCTCCAGTTCCTATGCAGAGGCGTGGCCAGATGGCTCTGCCACTGCCCCATCCACTGGCACCGCCCCTGCAGCTCCCATTGGAGCGCCGGAGGAGGCCATTGGAAAGGGGCCATTGGAGCATGTAGGAGCTGGAGGGGGGCCATACCGCTGCTTCCAGGAATCATGTGGAGTGGCCCCCAACCCTGCTCCCTGCCTGGAGTGCCAGAGTGGGGGAAGCCCTAGACCTTGCTCCCCACCGGGAGTTTGAGGGGCAGCTTAAAATGGCTGGCAGGCTGGATCTGGCCCCCCGGGCCATAGTTTGCCCACCCCTGGTGTAGCACAATGTGGACCAGATTCTGCTCTGTATAAAACTAATGGAAAACACAAATAACCTGATGTCAGTGGGGTTATTCGGGTTTTCCACCAATATAACTGAGATCACAATCTTGACATATATGCTGAAATCACTTCTGTGCACATATACCTGTTATTCCCTCTTTTCTCTGTAATGTTTCATACATGAAATCACAGAAATGCTCCTAATGTGCTTTTCTGGTCCTTTTCTCTTAGCATTGCTCCATCATTGTTTCTTATTTACAGTAGAAACTTAGAGTTACGAACTGACCAGTCAATCACACACCTCATTTGGAACCAGAAGTACGCAATCAGGCAGCAGCAGAGCCAAAAAACCAAACCAAACCAGTACAGTACTGTGTTAAACATAAACTACTAAAAAAAAAGAGAGAGAGAGAGCACCATTTTTCTTTTGCATAGTAAAGTTTCAAAGCTCTATTAAGTCAATGTTCAGTTGTAAACTTTTGAAAGAACCACCATAACGTTTTGTTCAAAGATACGAACATTTCAGAGTTACAAACAACCTCCATTCCCGAGGTGTATGTAACTGAAGCTTTACTGTATATGATCATGTACAGTATCTACAAGTGATAAATTAGCCTTATGGACAAAAAATAAAACCTATAAAGCTGTAGAGATGATCTTTTTCCATGGAACTAATTTAAGACAAAAGCTGCTTTTAAAGGAACACTATAAAGGCTGATTAGTTTTAAATTAGATGGGCAAGCTGTATTTGTAAATATGGGCTTCCTCGGCACTCCTCTGCTTTATACAGTTTCTCTTCTTGTGAGCTGGAATGTGCAAGAATTCTACTGTCTCTCGCTATGCACAAGTACAGTGAGACACACTGCACACACACATACACAGAATCATGCCACTCTGGCTTTGGCTTTGTAAGGCTGACTAGCAGGATAGTTTCATTTGAAAAATATTGCCTTTGAATAGTTAAGGGACTATTCAGGATCAGAAGCAACAGTTAAAAATAAATGTACATAACACCACTTAGATAAGTATAGATCAAATTATTTAACTATATTCCTTATGCCTACTGCGTAGGTGGCCACACATTTAAAGCCATAAACAATCAAAATTGTGAAACAGATCTTAAAAAAGAACCTCCTTAAAAGAACCCCCAACCACTCACCAACCCAAAACAAAAATATATGAAGAAATTGGCAGTCATCCACAATTTTGGGTAACAGCATGAAGTAATAAGACTCAAATCCAGCAACAACAATCTGCAATCCCTTGTCCTCCAAACATACAGAGTTATGGGATGCCAGCCAAGGAAATACTAGAACATTTAATGGAATGAATAAATAAAATTCACTAATCTAAAAGTTGTAGGCCTATTTTCATGCTTTTGCTTTCTCTTTTTACATGACTTTATCCTTTATCTGCTCCCCATTCCTCCTGACTGAAACATGCTCAGAGCAAAGAGCTAAATGCTGCTCAGTGGCACAATGCCATGCATTAAAGAAAATCCCAGCATAACATAACAGACACTCAAATCTTCTACATAGACAGAAGAGTAAATCACTGAATAAGTTATGGTTAATGTATAATAAAAAAGGAAAAATTCTCAAATAAACAAGAAGCAACCATTTTGACAATTTCTTGAGCAAAATAGGGCTCAAAAAACTGGATTTGCCACTAGACAGCCAAAAGTTTCAAGGTTGTTATGAGGTAAGATCAATAGCTTTAAATAAAATGGTTAACATAGTTGTGAATTTAACAACAATGTTTAAATGATTGAATTTATCCTTATAAGAACTTTAGAACTTTTCAGAATCTATCTGTAGTAAACCCACTTGAGCACCCATTCCAGGATTTCTTATTGGTCCTACTTTGCATTGTCAACTTAGAATCATGCTGAGAAATGGGGATGCAAAGTTTGCATCAAGATACAGATCCTTACTTTTCAAAAGTTTGGGGGAATTTGAATGTAGGCACCTATCTCAGATTGTTAGAGAGGGATAAGCCATGATGTCTGGCTCAGGATATAAACTACTCCAAAATTCAAGGGCTTGGGCCAATCTCTTGTAGGAAGGAAGTATAATTAAAATAATAGCAACAACGGAGAGAAATAGCAGCCATAGTAATTTAGGGCTTGATCTTGCAAGGTGTTGAGCACTCTGGTCCATTCCAGCAAAGCACTTAAACATATTCTTAATGTTAAGCATGTAAGTAGTCCTCTTTACTTCAGTGTAAGAGCTTTGCTGGATCAGGTCAGGATATTCAGTACCTTGCAGGATAAAGCCCTTACGGAAAATCTTTGGACCAACACCTGGTCTGAGTGGCTGTGCTGGGTGCAGAGTATATGGGAGTAGCCAGTGAGCTGAAGCTGTCTCAGTCTTGTAGCTTTTGCAGACAAGCAATGGGACTGCATGTTTTGAATGCCTGACCTTTCAGTGTTCATTATCACCAGCTCTTTATAGAACCCCCAGCACAGAACTATTGAAATTAGTGTGACTTTTGGATTTCCTTTTGACATTTAGGGGATTAATTAGTGGTAATTTAGGGTTAGCAATAATAGACATGCTCCACCATTCTCTGAATAATTGTTACTACCAAAAAAAGACTAGAAATGTGTATACATGTCATGGAAATTAGTTTAGTCATTATTCTTTTATTGGTTTTATATATATGGCACCTAAGAAATACTCTAAACTCCCCATAGATGCATGCATTTAGCTACCTTTTATGAGGTCTTGTTACAGCACAACTTTAAAATGGGAAGACATTTGCTTCTGATGGTTTATGGTGGTATTTATGTAAATACATGCGGATTTATGAAAACACTTTTTTTGTTAGAGGCTATTGGGAGGTATACAGATGGGTTCCCCCCCAAAAAGTTCCATGTAAGAGTGGATCTTCTTGCCCTTACTTCTTTCTAGCCTTTCCTTGCCCTGTCTCATCCTTTGCCTTGCCATACATGGAACAGGGCACTGTGCAGTGGTTGTGCAGCCCTTCTGAAGGCAGCCACTCCTACACTGACAAGAGGCCCACCAAGCAGCTATAGAAAAGGGGGCTGCAATTAGATCTTAGATTCCAAACCAGTTCCCATTAAAATAAATGACAAAAATTCCCACTTAGAAACAGGATCAAGTTCTTAATGGAGGCCAGCAAAGCAGTGAGTTATTTTTAAAATAGCCTTGTTGAAGATTCCTGTTTTGATTTATTCTGATGTAACAAATATTTATTTAGCTATTTAATCTGTTATTAAAAATCACTGGAATTTTCCCATAGACAAAGCAAAGGGCACTGAGGGAAGACTGGAGATTGCATAGGTAAACCCCTGAAAGTGTGAATGGCTTTGATACGCTTCAGGCAAGGATCCAAACTTTTTGATTCTTATATGAACTGGCCAAAAATCTCCTAGCCTTCGGACAGTTTTTCTACCAGCACAGGTTTTCCTACCACCTCAACTGTTTCAACCCTACCATCTCATGAACTGGGGAACCATTTGGGGTGGGGAACATGCATCTTGCTTGCCTATTATACAATAGGCTGATACAACAGCTGGGGATGAGCCCGTCATAAAGCAGCCCCAGCCCCATCTCTGTTGCAACAATCTTGCCCCCTACATGGCAACAGAGAGGCAGAGAGTGGGGCAAGAGGAGCCACATCTGCTCTATGACCCTGGAGGTTCCCCCTACATTGGGTGATCGTCCCAGGGTCCTGCTATGCCTGCAGTGTGGTGTCAAGCAGCCAGAATCTGAGCCAGCATTACTCCTATATTATTGCTAGGAACCGCTTTTATCAGGCACATTTCACAGAGTGGAATTTTCCCTCTTTGTCATAGCTGGTTTCGGTGGAATTATTAGGAAATGATATAAACACAAAATCATATGTACTATGAAAAATAATCATAGGTCTTTTACTATGTTGCCTAACAAATATGGTTATAAAGATGTCCGCCTATGAGCCAGATTTGAGAATCTTACTGGAAAATGAGAAAAAGCAACAGGAAAGTGCCAATACTAGTCAGACTTTGTACTACCTTTCCTTTTTCAGGCTGCTATATGGTGATTTACCTGGTATAACACCTTACTGGCATTATGGCTGAAATGTTTTTTAGCCCATGGGACTCCCTATTTGTGTCTGGCAAAGAATGTAACAATAATCAAGTGGTAGACAGACTGCGAGAAGACTGAGACAGTCACAGAGGATTCAAAATCTCTGTCTTCCTTACATATGACTGTGAATAGTGTCTAGTCAAATAGGGGTAGAAATACGAATAAGGTCATCTGGGACCAGAATCCTAGCACTTTGGTATAAACAATTTGTGGCTTTAGTCAGAACCAGAAGGAGCAATGCTGAAATAACCCCCTTCTCCTCCTCCAAGTGCCTCCTGTGGTTTTTGTGTGTGTGTGTGTGTGTGTGTGTGTGTGTGAAGCTTTTAGTTGTTAATCTGGTTTACAAAGGCGCAATAAAGGCATTCCCAGGATCACCTAGTACATTTTGTGTGTGACCTGTATTTATGTCTAGGGGCAGCACTCTCTTTGGTCAGCATCAAGAATCCCATTGGCTTTCATCAAGCAGTAACAGAGGGTTGCTGTATGTACATAACGAATCCCCCCTTTCCTCACAACTCTCATGACTTAAGGTTTTGATACAAACTTGAAAGGCAAAGCAGGTTTGTTGACTGATTCACTGAAGGACTGCAAAGCTTTCAAGTGAGTCTGACCTGATCTTTGGTTTCACAGTGAAATGAGGCAAAGTGCAGAGTTTCACGTGTTTCCTATGAAATCAGGTGAACTTTGGTGTTTTTGTCTTGGCTTTGTTTTCAGTTTTTCTGTTCTTTCAAATCTGAAGCTCAGAGCCACAGGTACAAAAGTGAGGAGACTGAAAAAGCAAATAATGTTGGCATTAACTAGAGATGTACCTCCAGTGCAATATTTATTCTATGGCGATGGGCGCTACAAAAAATCTTAAGGATAGATCTGAATCCAGACTTCCCAAATGTTCAAGGGAGTTGAGATCCAGAGGTTTGGCACGTTACAACAATAAGGGACAGCTGCAAAGTTTGGGTCGGGTTCTGAACTTCCTCTTAATTTGCAGGGGGTGTTCAGATCTAGTGTTTTTGTTCAAACTCCTCTCTAGCACAAACTACTGAGATGTGAAACTGCTGAGTTTTGCTCCAGTTCAAGTATTTTCTGTATGAAACACCTGTTACTTGAATATAGAATCCTAATAATTATTACTAAATTGCAAAAAGTTCAGAAACAAATATTTAATTCCAAAAACTGGATAAGAAGCAGACAGGAGAGGATGAAAAAAGGACTTTGCCATTTGCCCATACTGCAGAGTTTGGTTAGACTGAAATTGTCATTTCTAGGAGTCTGAACCTTATGCACGAAAGATTAAGCAACTTGTGAGAGACTCAATGAAGACAATTAAGAAAATAGTCAAAGGATTTGTTGGAAAGATGAACCCTATGAAGCAGAGTGGAAAATATGACTTTGAAGCTGGACAATATAACTGCAAGTGCCATCAAAGGACAAATATGAACTATCTACTGAACGTTGTGAAGAAATCCAGGATTAGGCAGTTCCAGTCACTGGAATCTCATTATGATCCATTTTGTCCTGGCAAAATGAGATCCTTACGGTTCACAGCTTGGAAGGGTTCAAGAAAAATGGGTGAAGTGTTAAAGTACAAAAGCTACTAGGCATAGGCGGCGAATTATATGGGCTTGTGGTGCCCATGCTCCACCAATATTCAGGAACATGGGCCTGGCTCCACCAATGTTCGGGCTTATATTTTCAGAGCCATTCCTGTCTATAGGACAGACTGGGGCAACAAGCCCAGGCTCTGTGCTTTGGGGGCCCCGTGCTTCAGGGAGACACGGGGTCCAACGTGACCGGGGGCTTAGCGGGGGGCCTGGCGCCAGCAGCAGCGAGTGACCCGGCCCCAGCCCGCCCCACCCTGCTTCTCTTCTTCCTGCCCCTGCTCCGCCCCCATCCCCACTCCACCCCTTCCCCCAAGCCCCCACCCCGCCTCTTCCCACCACTGCTCCACCCTTTCTTCCAAGCCCCCGCCCTGCCTCTTTCCGGCTTCCACTCCCTCCCCTGAGCGACCTTGGGAGTTGCGGGGGTGGGAGGGGCTGGGGCCAGGTCACTCGCTGCTGCCGGTGCCAGGCCCCCTGCTAGCTCTCCAGGCCACCCTGGACCCCACATCCGCCTGAAAAGTGGGGGCCCCCCCAAAGCACGGGGCGCGGGCAGTTGCCCCAGTCTGTCCTATGGACAAGACAGCTCTGCTTGGGCCCGTTCTGGGCACCACCAAAAATTATACAAACCTGGCGCCCATGCTAATAGGTGAAAGTCTTAAGCAGCCACTCCCATAAGTCCTGGAACTAGGGGTGCTGCAGCACCCCCTGGCTTGAAATGGTTTCCATTATATGCAGGATTTGCAGTTTGGTTCAATGGCTCTCAGCACCCCCACTATACAAATGGTTCCAGCACCCCTGGCCACTCAAAGAACCAGGAAAATCAGTCTGCTATCAGGAGAATTCTTTTAACTAAATGTCAGACAAAATGTTACTGGGGATGACATACAAATAGCTTACAGTGGGTGCTTAAAACAGTAGTTCGCCTATCAGTAGGTGGTCTTTAGTGGATTCTGTATATACATGGATTAAACAATATACTTTGTTAAAATGTTTAAAAGAAACTGGACTTGCCAAAATCAATATAATCTGTTCTGGGAAACAGGCCTCCAGTCTGAGTTATGGACCCAATATGGCTTTTTCTGGAGTGGAGCGTGAACACCTACATATTTGTAAATGGCAGAAGTTTCCCTTTATTAGAAAAAGCAGGAACAGATTTCAAGACGTGGTCACTGAAATGATCAGATTCAAATTGAAACGTTTGGATGTTCTCTTGTCTTATTGCTCTGAGTAAGACATTCCGGAATTAAAAACTTGGAATGAAGTTAAAGAAAAAAATTAAAGTGAACTATATTGCTTGTGAAATGTGCCGGAATGGTAGCCCTGGAGACTAAAATCTCATCAGTAGGAAGACCTATTTCTAGAGCTGGGAGGGTACTTTAATTCCCAGCATGAATTTTCAGTGCACACCAGCGGCGGCTCCAGGCACCAGCGCTCCAAGCGCGTGCCTGGGGCGGCAAGCCGTGGGTGGCAAGCTGCGGTGGGCACCCTGCCAGTCCCTGCGGGGGCAGCAGTCAGGCAACCTTTGGTGGCTTGCCTGTGGGAGGTCCGCCGATCCCGCGGCTTCGGTGGCAATTCGGCGGTGGGTACGCCGAAGCCGTGGGACTGGCGGACCTCCCGCAGGCATGCTGCTGAAGCTGCAGGACCGGGGACCTCCCTCAGGCATGCCGCCGAAGGCAGCCTGCCTGCCGTGCTTGGGGTGGCAAAAAAGCTAGAGCCACCCCGGTGCACACCTTCCTGTTTAGATTGCCACAAGTGTAGAATTAGCACCGACTGCGACTTTAAGATGTTTGTGATGCAGATACTTATGTGCTAGGGACTGAATTAAGAAAATCAGCTCCCTGTGCATAGTGTAGCAAACAGTATGGATATGACTCATTGATCCATCACCAGTGAAAAGCCTGAGCCATCCAGTTTCCTGGTTATGCTGCTCTGTTTCAATAAAGGAGCTGAATATCTGGATGAGAATTCCAAGGGCCTGTTGAGAAGCATTTGTTGTTTTTCTAATTTTATTGTGCTTTACATGGACTTTCTCAAGTTTCCTTCTCTTGTTGTGCTTAAATATGGAAAGGACTAACTTCATGGTTACCATTGTTTATCTAAAACACTCTTCTTGTAGAAACTTGTTGTGTCTCTGTTTGTCTTATGATTGCTTATAAGCAGCAACCATGGGTCTTCACACTCACATCACACTAGGGCGTGTTATCATTTTCAATGAGTGTCAGCCAAACACAAGTCTTTCAACATCCACACATAGCTTGGTCACAAACAATGTGTTTTGGTTAGCATTACTGTTCTGTTTTGGTTAGCATAGTGATTTCCTTAAATAAATGAAGTCCCTATTGACAATCAATATTAAACTATGTTAGCTACAACCATGCCTCGGGCTATTTCCTCTACAGTTTCCTACGACTGTTTCCCCTTGTAACTGAAACACATGAGATGCCAGGGATGGGGATGGGGTGGAGGAAGAAGTGGACCACCTCCTCCAGCAAGAAACAAAGCTTTTTAGCAAGGAAGATTTTCTCCTTGAGGCTCTGCTTTTAAACTTAGGGCTCAGAGGTTGTAATCAAAGGAATTTACAGAAAATACCCACCTCAGGTCCCCAGCAACTGGGTGTAGAGCTCTATTTTCTCAGAGCCTCCTGTTCTCTGATTACCAGGATGCTGTTCCTATAGAGTTTCCTGGCTATCCTCCAAGCACCTGACTGGGCCTTCATTCTGCACCGCTGAGGGAGATCACAGCAAGGTATTAACTTCCTGTTCGGTTGTATTCAGATAAGGGCTCTGCATCTTGTCATACACACACTTTTCCAGGTCATCATGTCCGTTATATAAGGAAAGTTCCATGATAGGGTATTTCATAAGAAGATAATCAAGTTGTATGACTTTTCAATTGCATCAAATGTAGAACTCACTCCGTAATCCTTATATATAAATCCCTTTGGAACATCATTGATACTATCTACAAGTTTTAGACAATGATCCTGAATTCACTCCTATATAGGATCTGTCTTAAAATCTCATACATTTTTTCTAATTGTGGCTCTGGGATGTTTGTGTGCAGAACTTATATCTGAGAAAATCTCTTGGGCCAAATTTTCAAAACATCAGGCACGTAGAGATGCATTCAGAAAAGGGCCTGCAACTGCATGTCTAGTTTATATTTGCAGTTACCTCATTTTCATTCTCAAATGGTTGGTAAGGGGCCTACCTTGCCACCCATATGCACAGTCAATTTGCATGAAAATTAAGATAGTTTCATAGAATCGTAGGACTGGAAGGGATCTCAAGAGGTCATTTAGTTCAGTCCCCTCCACTCATGGCAGGACTAAGTATTATCTAGACCATCCCTGACAGGTGTTTGTTTAAGCTGCTTTTAAAAATCTCCAATGATGGAGAGTCCACAACCTCCCTAGGCAATTTATTCCAGTGCTTAACCAGTTAGAAAGTTTTTTCTAATGTTCAACCTAAACCACCCTGGCTGCAATTTAAGGCCATTGCTTTTGTCATATCCTCAGAGGTTAAAGAGAATAATTTTTCTCCCTCCTCCTTGTAACAACCTTTTATGTACTTGAGACCTGTTATTGTGTTCCCCCCAGTCTTCTCTTCTCCAGAGTAAAAAACAAACAAACATTTTTTTCAGTATTCCTTCAGAAGTCATGTTTTCTAGACCTTTAATCATTTTTGTTGCTCTTCTCTGGACTGTTTCCCATTTGTCCACCTCTTTCCAGAACTGGACACAATACTCCAGTTGAGGCCTAATCAGCATGGAGCAGAGTGGAAGAATTAATTCTCATGTCTTGTTTACAACACTCCTGCTAATATATCCCAGAATGTTTGCTTTTTTTGCAACAATGTTACACTGTTGACTTATATTTAGCTTGTGATCCACTATGACCCCCAGATCCCTTTCCACACTGTTCTTTCCGAGGTAGTCATTCCCCATTTTTTTCCACACACGAATTAAGTGTGTACACTTTTGTGCTTGATCTTCTATGCCCAACTTTTTGAAAACTAGATCCTCTGTGTCTGGTCTCTGAGCAAATATTCAACACTGTTTTAGAAAAGGAGTATTATGAGCTTTATCCATTTACTGTTGAAGTCAGTAGGAGGTTTGCAATTGGCTTCAGCCGGAAAAGGATGGCATATTATTTTAGAAGTAGCTATCTTTCTTTTCTTGCAAGTGTTTATTGTAATGCCTGGCAAATCTCACATGAAGATATTTGAGCTGCCAGTACTGTTTCTGTCTGCACTTTCCTAAGGCCACAGCTGCTAAAGCTCACTTGTCTAACTTTTTTTTCACTGTAAATTTTTGAAATCCTGTGTGTTAAAAATGCTTCATCATAACAAAACCTTCGAAAGTGCACAAAGGGATATTGCTTTTGCCTTACTCCAGAAGATCACATGCTTTAATTCTGCTTTAGGAAAACTAATCATATTCAGCATATGAGAAGAAGAGCTGCATACAGTTGGAGATGACATGATCATTTGCTTTGGATGTAAAAATGAAGGACCATTAATTTTATAGCATTAAATGAAGTAGTGTTAGATCCTTAAAATTAGCTTCAATGATTACATTTCAAAGACCTCTTCACAAATGAATGGAGGAAGTATATATCTATATATACTGAAGAGGGGAAAGGATTATATTAATCCAACTCCATATACCGTATCTCTGTATATGTAAATACATATGCTATGTCAGATTTCTTCCTCTAAAATTGGATTAATTGCTCTGCACGATTAATAGACATAAATCTAAAATGACAATTGAAGGGCATCAATCTCCTTGTTGATCTCCAGTTATTTATGATTCTCTGCATATGAGCTGCACAGTGGAAATTCTTCACTACCTACAGCATAGTCCAGCTGTGAGAAGGCTTACCTGACTCCCACTCCAAATACATTTGATGATATCTAGAGCTAAACTTATTTATGTTATTGGTTCTAGGTTTCTTGTCCTGGATCACGAATAAAAGGAAAGAGTTATGGCAGAATGGGATCAGATAGACTGGTATCGCACTATAGTTAGAAAAAGATACTTCACAGAAACCAAATAAGAAAAGAGCCAGAATCTCATCCTAAGAATAGCCACAGGATAAATCAAGGAAATCATGGGTTCTATCAATTGTATTGGAGAGAAAAAAATGTAGATTCTTCAGGGAAAAATCATCAGTAAACCACAAGAAGTCAATGAAGTAAAAATCAAGTAAAGCCTAGAGCTTAGAATAGAGCCAAGCATCTCTAGTAACCATAGAAACATATGAACTGGCATGCTGGATCTGACCTGTGATCTGTCTAGTCTAGTGTTCCGTCTCTGAGAGTGGCTAGTACCAGATGCTTCAGAAGAAGGTCTAAGAATCTGGTAGTAGGTGGATGTGGGACAATCTTCCCCCCTCAGCTTCCCCCAGAGGTCTCATCATGATCTCCAATTGGCTTGAACCCTGACGCATGCAATTAAATATTCCTTCCAATATTTTTGTTATTAATTATGGTAACACTGGATATTTTTGATATTCATATGAATATCCAATCCATTTTGAAATCTTGTTAAGCTCTTGGCCTTAATGACTTCTGTGGTAATGAGTACCACAGTTTGATCACACACATGAAAAGGTATTTCATTGGTTTGAATTTCTCATCTTTTAATTTAGTTGAATGTCTTCCTCGTTCTTGTGCTAGGAAACAGAGAAAAGAAGCTTCCAATCTACCTTTTCTGTGTCATTCACTGTTTTACATACTGTTATCATGTTCCCTCTTATTTGTCTTCTTTCTATGTAAACAATCCCAGTCTTTTCAATCTCTCTTCTCAAGAGAGTTTTTTTGCCTTTGATGCCATACTGGCAAATTTTCTACAAGGCAAAGATTTTCAGAGGGAATTAGGCACCCGAGTCCCATTGTAATTCAAACTCCCTTAGGCTCCTTTGAAAATCCCTGACTAAATGCATCATTCTCTAGTAAACAGAAATGCCTCCTAAATTTCTCTAGGAACTCTCATACAGTAGAAGGTGATACCTTACAAGAACGCCTTGCATCTCTCCTCTGACTCCCCCTCCTCTATCACATCAAACTTAAAGCTATTTGTTTTCACTTTCAAGGCCCTTTGTAGCCTATCTCCACCCTTCCTATATCTATCATTCATTGTTGAGAGGTCAGCTTCTGTCTCTGATCAGCCCATGATGCCAATCTCTATCAACCACTTGTTATATTTTCAAACGGGCACTTTTGCCCTGTCTCCCATGCTGTCCCTCATACTTGGGAGGAGCGCCTCATAAACCTATGCAAACCTATCTCTTTATCCTCTACTTTGCTCTGATGCCTGCAAAAAACTTGTCAATAACTGGGCTGGGTGTGCTGAGATCAACGCTCACCATGCTGACCAATATTGTCTCATTGTTTCCTTGTATCCCCACATCTGTCTATCTTAATCCATTTGTTGTTTCTTGTCTTATACTTAGATTGTACACTTTTTGGAATAGGGACTGTCTTCCTGGTTTTTGTTTGTACAGTGTCCGGCACAATAGTGTCCTGTTCCATGACTAAGGCTCCTAGATGCTATAGTGGTACTACTACTACTAACAATAGAAATAAGGTCATGATTGGAACAAGGAATTTTTACAAATAAAATGCCATTCATGAATCAAATTAACCCTGGTGAAACTCATCAGAAATCACCAATCACTTCCATTGAATTACAACAGGGATAACTTTGATCCAGTGTCTATTAATAATAATAAGTTACCTGAATAACCTAAGAAGTTACCTCAATAACTTGCTACTGCTAATTAAAGAATAGCTGTGAAAAGTATAACCAGAAGAACAGGTGCCTAGGCATTGGGAGACATGGGTTCTCATTTTAGCTCTGCCACTGACCAGCTGTGTAACAAGTAACTTTACTTCTGTGCCTCTTTCACCTCCACCTTTGACTGTCTTGTCTATTTAGATTTCAAGCTCTTTGGGGCAGGGACTGTCCCTTATTATGTGTTTGTACAGTGCCTAAAACAATGGTTCCCTAATGCAGGGGTTCTCAAACTGGGGGTCGGGCCCCTGCAGCAGTTTGCTAGGTTATTACATGGGGGGGTCGCAAGCTGCCATCCTCCACCCCAAACTCTGCTTTGCCTCCAGAATTTATAATGGTGTTAAATATACAAAAATGATTTTTGAATTTATAAGGGGGGGGGTCGCACTCAGAGGCTTGCTGTGTGAAAGGGGTCACCAGTACAAAAGTCTGAGAACCACTGCCCTAATGTCAATACTCTAACACAAAATCATAATAACCAGATGATCAGAATATAAATTAACATAATCTAGAATTAAAAAACAATTGGCAGCAGTGAGATCGGTAAATATACTAATCACATGGTGACACGCATTCTTTTTATAGATTGGGGGCTGGAAAACAAGTGCTCCCCAGTTAAAATAAGGAAAAATGGCACCTTGTGAAGAGATGGAGGACATTTGGAAAGAGAACTAGAGCATCAGTGTACAGCAATCAGGCTAACTCCTCTCTCAGGTGAGGGAAGTGAGCTACATAATATTTCCCTGGTGTTAACACTACACAAAGGTAACAGAGATCTCAGCTACAGACAAATCTCATTCACTGCAAGCAGATCAATAATTGTGGAAATGACAAAATCATCCTGAACAAAATCAGATTTTTTAAAAACTGCAGATAGAGTATCCCTAAGCAAAGCAAATGCTTGAGAAAGAGAATTACAATCAACATTTAGATAAAAAATGTAAATAATCAAATAGAAATGGCAACACACTACTGGGGGATACCTACAGTTGTGAGACACTGTGTTACCTCTCTGCCTCAGCAAAAGTGAGCCTTACTAGAGATTAGACGGTGTGTCAGCTCCCTATCTCCGCAGTCTCTTTTCCTCACCAGCAAATTCTTCAAGGTTCCCAGCCCATACCTTGTCTAGCAAGTAACATCAGTGAACTGCAGCCCCTGTGCTCCTCAAAGCTCTTTCTTGTGATGCACAGCTCCATGCACACTAACATGGCTGCTACTCTGAAAGCTCCATCACTGTTCATTTACGGAAGATACTAAGTTTGCTGCTCTTTAAGAGTCAGTACATTACAGGTTATTAACCTAACTGGGGTAAATACACCCTTCCCTTCAAACATAGAATTGAGTTGGTTTGTAGTAAAAATAAAACAAGTTTATTAACAAAAGGACGTAGGTTAATGATAGAGTAACAGGAAAAAAGGCAGAAATGGTTACAAGCAAATCAAAGTGAAAACATGCATCTGAAAGACTAAAATGTAATTTAGTAAGATGCAGTCTAAGTTCAAGATTGTTTCTTTCACCCAAAGACTTCTAGCCAGCTTTTACTGGCCAGCCTGCCAGGATCCATCAGAGATTAAATTGCTTTGTTTCTTTGTCTCCTAAGGTGAAGAATAAAGATGGAGTCTCTCTATGTTCCTTACATCCCCAAAGGGATATTTTTGTCTTACAAGACAGGGAAGCCTCCTGAGCATTCAGTCTCGTGTCTCTCTGGGGTGCAGGAACCATATTAATTTTCTGTCTGTCGAGTTTAGCTCAATGTTTGTTTACTCTAATATGTAAATTGAAGTAAACCCGCATTTCTTTTCTAGGACAGACCTGTTTATCACCTTTACCTAGACTAGGCTGTCTGGTCTTAAACATGTTCTAGTACCATCATACAGAGAGAATTCTTAACTCCCCATAAAACGTTAACACATGCACGTTACAATATTTATCACCGGTGTGTTATTACTTTTCAAATGAAACCTCACAAGGAATATTTTGTACCAATTCCGTTGCTGTAGTTTAGGGTGCCTAGGGTCACGATACCCAACAAAATGGCCTGTGAGAACACAAGCATAATGATACATGAACAGAAGTGTGTGTTAACAACAAAGCAATGACCAAAATAACCCATATGTCTAAAGTCACCATGATTTCCCCAATGAGCAAAGTTAATAAGAATGAGAAGCCTAACATTTTCCTTGCTTCAGTAAAATCTCATTTTCTACTGGACAACTTTAGCAATGCCTAGAAAAACATGTAAGAAGGAAGAAGGCAAAACAAAACACAAAATCTTAGTCTTGAATTGTCTAGGAGAGGGACTGGGTGGCCTATTAGGTCTTTCCACACAATGTCTATAATTCTGTGAAAAATATCTAGCAAAGTCCCAATTTGTGACCGAAACAGCAGCAACTTTGAACAGAAAACAGTTCAGAGCAAACACATATTGACCTGCCACCTCACTATTATGTATTGAAAACAGATAAAAAGAAATTCCCAGGCTAAAAGTAGAAATTTGCAACCTTAAAGCATTCTGTCTGAATATACTCTTATGTTACAGTAGGTAAACAAAAAACAACCCCACCATTATAACAAACACCTAGCTCAGCCACCTGAGACAATGATAATATAAAACCAGTGAAAAGTTAATGACATTTAAAATTAGCTGGGCATGCACTTCCAGCTAGCAGTAAGTCAAGAGGTTTTAAACAGCTGGAACCCATAAAGATAAGGGGGAGGCAAATAATGGAGAAATATTCTTTTGATTCTTATCCCAACAGAGTACCATAAAGTAGTCACACCTGACCTAAACGGAGGTAATTCTAAGAAGCAGCCCAGCAGTCTGGCCCCAGTCCTCAGTAACACAGGACACCACCTTATTACTCCATTTCTTGCCAGGCAAATACCAGATGCTTCACTTTGTTCCAACCACGCAGCAACTTCAAAGCACCCAGGTTTGCAGTCTTAAATATTTTCCCTCAATATTCCAACAAATACAACATTTGTAAAAGGTTGGTTAGTAACTAGGTATTCCTTACGTTGCCATCCCACAACTGTGCAACCATAGGTTTTTCCTACAGCCCAACATTTTTATATAGTCTTACTATGAAACTGGAAGAGAGGTGAGGTAAATGACAGGTAGACAAAGGCTCCCAATTATCTTGAAAGGGATCCTTTGTTATCTTACAATGATTTGAAGACACTTCTAATAAACAATTTCTTTATGTTAACATTTTCAGCTGAGATATTTTGCTCCCAAGATGATTTTTCCACTTATCTGTTACAGCAGAGATAATATTGTTTGCATCACATTCAGGGAAGGGATGTTAGATAAGATACACAAAGCCTTGCAGCAATACTGACCCCTGCTCAAACTAGGCTAATTGCTTCAGTAGGAATGGCCTTCTAGCCATTCAACCAGTGCAGGATCACTGGTACACAGCACTCTCCAGCTATGAACCTTTCATGCCCTATGGAGCCCAGGAGTTGCTGGCATGCAACCAGGCTCCCTCCTGACACCTACAGCATAACCCAGGCAGGTTGAATGGAGCTGTGTTAGACTTAACCACAATCTATTCCTTAATGGAAAGTTAGGCAACTAAGTAGCCCTATTTACAGGCATTTTTTTAAAAGATGAACTTTTTTCACACACATTTTTACATGCTTTTCCAGTCTCCATTTTTTTTAAGGTAGCCCTATCTGTCCGGCTGTTTAATGGTTTGGGGTGTTGGATTGAGAGGGGGAACATGTATGTGAACATTTAAAATAAATAATTGAGTTGCTGGTCCTGTAATCAGAGCTGCACAGGTGGATGTTTGCACTTGCTTGGAACTGCAATAAAGTAAATGGGGCTCACTCAACTCCAAATACAGGATAGTGTCCATAGTGTTTAAACCTTAAACTATGTGGAGGATGGTGCTCTCATTGTCTGGATCTACCTAGAGAAAGACTGCTCTGTTCTGGCCTAGTCAGAATTTCCAGGTGGCTCTCACAGTCAGCCCCAGATAGAACACATTGCAATAGCCTGGCAAAAAAGATCGGTCCCTATAGCCAGGGCTCCCATCTGAAACCAAAGAATGTGGTGTCTTGGCTAAACAAAGATGGGGAAAGGCATTCTGGCCACTATCTGAAAAGGCAGGGGCAGAAATTGGTTCAAGACAACAAGATAAGATAGAACACCTTCAGAATAGGACAAATGTCTTAAACTAAGGATTAGGCCATAGTTTCTGCTAGTTCCTCACAATATTTTAGTTCCTGCCAACCAGAATCTCCTCGGTTTTACCCTGAGCCAACTGCTTTTTGTCAGGGTCCATTTTGCATATATTTTACATATATGTTGAACAAGACGGGTGACAGGACCAGATTATTGTTGGCCTCCATATAAGGGCGGTTCACTAGGTGAAATAGAGCAACTTTACATCAACGTCCTCTGGGAATCTCTTGAAAAGAAATAAATGATGTCATCTTAATGTGACTACCCATCCCTGCCAGGCCAGGGAGTAAGAGACAGATTTTTACATGTTTAGGCACCTAAAGCTCCAGATAGGCATCTAGCTGGGTTTTCAAAGGCATCTAGGTGCCTGACTCCCACAGAGTTCTATGGCACTTTTGAAAATCCCACCAGGCAGCTATCTCCATCCTTAGGTGACTAAATATAAAAAAATTGCCCCTAAATCACTAGTGTTTTCTGATCAGCAGAAGGCTATATATATATATATATATATACACACATACATACTCACACACTCTCTCTCTCTCTCTCTCTCTCTCCAGAACTAGCAGGGTTAGAGGGATGGAATGCTCTGTTCCGTCTGTGGGTGAAAAGAGGAAAAATTCTGGTCAGACTTATTTATAAAAATAATAGTGTTGCTTCCTCCTAGGTTCCACATACTGAGTTTTACTACTTAGCTGGACTTGGTCTATGTTCCGATTGTATAAATAATAAAAGATTGCTATTGTAGCTGAAATCCTGAAAGGGCATAGGAATGGTGCAAGAGCTACCCTGGAGTAAGAGAGTCACCTTGAGCTTCCATATAGTTGACTCTGATTTGGGAATGGGATTCAAGCTGAATAAAAAGAGGGTAGAGGGCTCTGCCCTAGCGACTAGGAGCTCTATTCCACAAAGCAGAGCTTCTGTCCCTGGGTCCTGTTTTGCTCTGAATTCCCAGCCTAGAGCAGTTGAAGCCTGTGTGGATCAGATCAGAACTGGACCAGGTAGCATGTACCTTTGCCAGACTGGAATAGACAGGTGAGAAGAATGTTGCCCTCCCAACCACCACTGAGTCTAATTGAACCTATTGGTGAGGTTTTAGGTAGAAGGGGATTGTTTTAAGCGTTCTGAACCTCAGCCAACTGGACAATTACAACTGGAGCTGTGGTGTTGACCCTACTTCTGCTACATGATTGGGGTTTGATCATTTTATTTTATGTAAATATATACAGTTATGTTTATTTTGTTTGTTTTTCCTTTCCCCCAAATAAGAGGTATTTGTGGTTCTATGTTCCCACAGACTCCTGAGCGCCTGTGGGTGAGGAAGAGCCACCTGCAAAGGTGACCAGCAAGATTATATTTTAATTTGCTAGAGCCAGAAGTATAAGTACAGCTCTGGGTGGGGGGCTTGAGCCATAGTGTTATTTATTTTAGAAAAGGACCCCTAGATAGATTGAACCCAGCCCTGGTTGTTGCCATTGGCACCTAGTGAAAGGGTTACAGATATAAGACTAGAAGATGGACTTCTGATCTCAGTTCATAGTGATGAGGACATAATCCATCTACAAAGTCAACACTGTTTCTATCCAATACCCAAGTCTCAAGCCTAGCTTGAAGAGCTCTATGATACTGAACAAATTATGTGATAACTAGAGTTGGCCTTTCTTGATAGCTTTTCTGAGGCAGGGTAGATTAGAGACAGGGGAATAGTTGGCAAGATCAACTGGCTGGTGATTTCTCAAATTGAGGGCCAGAACACTACATGCTTAAGGGTTATTGAAGCTTGTCCTCCAATCAGGCATTAACAAGCTCCATCAGCAGTGAATCGAGCTAATTTCCACTAATTTCCACAAGCCAAGAGTGAGAGAGGTTAATTTCAAATGTGTTGGGATGATCTTCTCTTAAAGCCTTCAGAATCTCTGATTTACCAAACAGATCTTCAGTCCATTTAGTAATGTCAATGTTGCCATTACATTTAATTCTCATATAGCTATCTCTGTTGTTCTGGCTGTTGAAATGTACACAGTCCCATGATTTGGGAATGGTTTATTTTTTCTCTCAATTTGCAGTTTTCCTTAATTTAGATGTGAGGTTTTAGTATCATATTAGTTTTGGAAGATGATTCTTGACCTGCATTTGGTGGTGATCAAGTTTGGCCATTTTTGTAGATTTGTCTCTTTTTAACACAGTTAATATCAGTTTTTGTTGTTTTATGTTTTTCTTATTTAAAAACATTGCACTCGTGGGTTTGAAATGCTTTAACTGACATTGTTGGCTTGCTCTACTTTCCCAGATCATTGGCCATGGCAGGTGTGCTAGTGGGCAGCTGGAGAAACTTGCAAAAGGAGCCAACTTAAAGAATCCTTCTTTTGAACACTACTGAGAGAGAGAGAGAAAATGAATGAGATTTAACAACATAGAGGGCATGCAAAGAGTGGCCCAGGGTAGA
Source organism: Chrysemys picta bellii (assembly GCF_011386835.1). Taxonomy (NCBI): domain Eukaryota; kingdom Metazoa; phylum Chordata; order Testudines; family Emydidae; genus Chrysemys; species Chrysemys picta. Next base: position 38,727,267 of record NC_088796.1, on the reverse strand, counting down.
CAGGGCTGGTGGAGCTTTTTTGGTACCCTAAGCGACATCTGCTGATATGGGAAGGATTCAGATTCTAGTGGTATGTTCTTTGTGGCTCTTAATGATTTGATCACCAGATTATTTATTTAGGGACTGGAAACAGGTTTTTCTCTTAGTCTTTGCCTTTAGTATTCTCATACCTGGAAGTAATTTTCTTTGATTCATTTACATTGCTGAATGCTAGATGTTTCCCATGACTGGCATACAACACATTATATGTTTAAATGTGGCACCAAGAAGAAAAAAAGGACATATTAGTGGTCAGATCACATTTTACATAGTTTCCATACCTTTTTTTCCCTTTTGGTTGCACAAGACACAAATTTATTTTGTCTGATGATATACTTAATGAATCCTATAGTGTTCTCCTACAGTGTTGAGTGAGCACACTTTCATTACTCCATCATCCAGGCTTCTTCCAACGATATTTTAAGACCTTAAATGCATGTGATGTGAAACTATGCAGTCCAGAGTTATCCCTGGTGTAATTCAACTAATCTATGGAGTTGCATCAAGCATAATTTTGTTCTTGTGTGATTATGGTTATAAAATTTTAGTTTTACCTGGAGTTATAAAAAAAATTGTAAGTCCATGCCATGTTTTTATAAAACATAACTGATTTGCTTGCTTTTATGAGATGTCTTACAGTTTTCAGTAAATCATATACAGTATGTTAGCTAGAAAATAATCCGAATATATCTAATTCATTCTTCTACCTATACACTGATACTTCAGCCACTAACTTACACTTTTTTCTTTTGCTGCACATTTTGTTGTTGTACCTAATATGCTTAGATAGAATTGTGATAAGCCCTATATAAATCAATAACATTTCTTCAGTTTTTAAAATTTTATTTTTGAATGCATACTTTAAATAGGAATGTGGTAATAAGCACAGATGCAGGAGCATAATGAGACACTACCACAGAATGTTTCAAGGAATGTAGGCATTATCTGAAAAACCAAAATAGTGTATATGCATATATATTGTGTGTGTAACTTGAATTAAATATTTAAAGGAATCTAGCTCTTTTAGTTTATGATTGTATTATTTTTGGTTATTTAAAATGGAGTTATACATCAGAATAATGTAATGTTTAAAATAATCTATCTAATTGGAGAAGAACCATTCTAGAAATCATTTTCTTTTTCACTTGGTAAGGATTAAATAACAAAGTCTGTATTCTTTATTGCTGATTTCTACTATTAAACCAACTACATATAAGCAGTGCTGATTGCAATATAAAGAATTATTCTCTTGGGTCCTACTTGTATTCATTCTCATTCTACACTTTAAAAACCCATTCATCAATTACTCTGCAGTGGCACCAGAGCTTAGCATGCGCATATTATCTTCCTCTCATATTCCAATGCAGTCTTCTGGAGAGAGAGAGAGAGAGAGAGAGAGAGAGAATGTGGGTGTGGGTGTGTGGACATGCACACACACATATATCTGTGTATAAATTCATAATGTATTGCACATAATTTCTTTTAAGGCCCTTTACATAGGGTAGCTATCATTGTCTTCATTTCATATACCTAAAAATCTTTTGCAATTTTTGAAGTCTTAAACCAAACTGTAAGCTTGTAAACAGCTAGGTGAGCATCAGAGGCAGTGGTCTTTTCATATGCAGCATAAGTGAAATGCTGCATAATATAAAATGATGGCGCTATTAATCCTATAGCACTGGTGATACCCAGCCCCCTCTGCTATTCATACCAACACCATTGTCTCTGGCTCTAAACTTCATCAGTATGCAAACAGAGTGTCACTATGATGGGTGGTAACTTGGTTGGATGCACTTTCTACATTTCTGGCAAATGAGTATAATTATTTTCAGAGCTGCGGGCAACTCATGCATGTTTTATCCTCCATCTGGACCTGCACGGTACACAATAGTGATAAAAGATGATTTTCCCCCTTGGATGTTCCTAGGCCATCATCGACACAGTCCTGATGAAATGGTCATGTATCCCCTAGCACTTCTATATCTGCCACAGCTTGACAACAAAATTATTTCCCTATAGTACTAAAACACTTCAAATATTCAAGCCCTCTGTGCATATATTTGTGTTTTGAAGCATTCAGTGTTAACATAATGTGGTAATTTATAAACTGACAAATTAACTATGCAGAAATCCGAGAGAGGCCTTATGAGGTCTGCAAAGCAGCAGAAAAGAAAGCAAAAGCTTTTTGCACTCTATAATAATAATCCTATCAACTGTCTGAGGCAGGTTTTAGTGTCTTCCTTTGTTAGTGCCTTTCACTCCTAAGCTTAGTTACTGTATGTTGAAGCTGAGATGCTTTGAATCAAACTATTGTCATGGCTGTGGTTGATGACTAACTAAGCAATATCATCATTGCTAAAGCAAAGAGAGGAAATAGAAACTTCCAGTATTGACAATTTAAAGGGGAGAAGATGGAGGCAAAAAAAATACAATAAAATGCACCAAAATTAAACATTCACTTCCATGATAGAAAATAAACAAACTTTTTTTTTTTGGCATAAGACTCAATATCTGTAAAACAGATTATTCATGAGAAAGGGAAGAAGAAAAGAAAGCTCAGCTTCCTTTGTTTCTTTGTTATAAAATCATTTTAAAGATTAAAATCCAGCACTGTGTTAGCCCTCCTTAGTGAATGCAGGCTATCCTTATAGGCTTATGATTGATCTCTAAACAGCTAGACAACTGGATCCAGGAAGCATTTATCAAACGATGCAAAAGAAACTGTTCTCACTTTTATTGTATTAGCTTAATTCTCTTCAACATAAATTAAAACTAATTTTGCTGGACCCAGGGAAAAGATTGTGTATCTTCTGCTGCCACCATCTGTCTAGTGTGAACATTTCTGACAAGAGCATTAATTTTGTGGAGGAAAAGGAAACTATTTACAAATTCACTGGAAGAATGCATAACATTCCTTCATAATATTCCAAACCAGCTCCCCCCCCATATTCTTTCTCTCTTTCACACTCACACACCACACACACACACACACACACACCCTCCTCTAAATGGTATGTACCATGCTACAGGGGCCTACCAAACATCAGACACTCTTTATCAGCAGTTGTGCCAGGGTCTCCATAGCAACAGTATAATAGATTTGCCCTTATTCAATCCCAGAGGCCACATTGAAGCGCAATGCAAAATTTGCTGGAGCCTGAATTCCTTTCAAGTCATGGCTCATGTGTCAGGAAACAAGTCAATGCACAGACAGCAGTAAACATAAAGATGGAAAGGAACCTTTACTCTCCAATGCTGTTTGCTTACAGTGACATTCAAAAGCTGAGACCCTTCTAGATCTAATTTCTGTCTCATTTTCTAGTTATTAATTCTCTTCTTTGGATAGAAGGAGGTGGGGGATGGGGGATGCCATGCTTTGCAGTAATAAACTGCCCCAGAAAGTGCAAAGCAAGCTGTATAAAAAGAGGAATGCATTTCTGTTCTCCAAGGTTATTGAATTCAAGATGGCTGAGCTCCACCATAGCAGCATAAATTCCGGGGCTTGTAGTGAAGCAGCCAGCAATATGGCATTCTGACAAAACCAACCTCTGCAACTGAAAGTACTAAAAATGACAACCTCATGTTTTATTTTGTTGCACAGAAAGAAACCTTATCCAGTCAGAGGAAACACTGTCTGTGAACATCAGACTAGACTGGTGCCTGATCACATAAAGGCTTCTTTGCAGAGGAGGAAGTTCCCTTAAGTGTACCCTAAATAAGCCAGCAAAAACAAGCATAACTTAAAAGTTAAACAATCATATGTTTAAAGTTTTTTTTAAATCATTAGCTTCAGGACTAAAAGATGATTGCTTAGATGGTTAATTATTTTCTTTGCTACAGCTTCCAAGCTGAAATGTTCTTCATTATTGTAGATACTGATTCACAGCTGAATACTTGTGCATTTTAAATTAATTGTACAGTTACATATACCATTACAAATGGAATATATAGTCATTTTAAAATGTGTTGTTTACATTTTTAACACAACTGAAAATATTTTCTACATACTTTCTCTTGATTATTGATTGATAGTTTTGAATGGCTACAAAATTGTAGAATTGACTTCAATTTTGGTAAAAGTTAAATAATGTTATGTGAGTTGTCAATTGCAGCAGTACCAGATGACAAGACTATATTAATATGAGCCATTATTATAATTATAATTTATAATTAATGGAGATATCCCATCTCCTAGAACTGGAAGGGACCTTGAAAGGTCATCGAGTCCAGCCCCCTGCCTGCCTTCACTAGCAGGACCAAATACTGATTTTGCCCCAGATCCTCAAGTGGCCCCCTCAAGGATTGAACTCATAACCCTGGGTTTAGCAGGCCAATGCTCAAACCACTGAGCTATCCCTCCCCCCTGTTCAGTTTGGACCAGAATATTTAAAACATTTGCTGGCATACTGAGTGTCTAGACCATCCCAGGTAATATAATGGGAGAGACCAGTACTTTTCTGTTAGACTACCAGCATTTTTCCATTACTGATTTTATTTCTGTTTGCCCTCAGCTCCTACGGCCATTCTGCATGTAGCACAGTTTGCAGGCTTCCCTCCAGTAAAGTTCTGTCAGGTCAGTCACTGATCATCAGATTGTGGCTGCTCTGCTGAATGGGGGAAGCTCTGTGTGCATCATGTTTTCTTAGGGCCACGCTTCCTTCTGCATGGTTGCATTGTAACATCCCTCACCAGGACAGTCTAAACTCCTGCCAGAGGCACAAGAGCATCTTCCCCACAATGATATGTTTAACAGATGACAGGGAAGGAAGGAAGAAAACTTGTGCACTGTGTCATCATCAGTCCTCTGAACTGAGGAGAACTATCAACCAGTTAGTGTAAGGTTGTGGCATTCATTGCCCTATTCCGTTCCTTCCCCGTCTCTTATCCTTCAGAGAAAGCTCATCTGAGGTGGAGCCCCTTTCCTGATCACATGGGGATTCCAAGCTGGCTTTGTTGCTTAGGCTTGTCGATTTAGTTCCGAGGAAACAGAGAGAGAGGTTCTGCAATGCAGATTATTTATTTAAAATATATTTTTATGTTTTGACTAGCAAGATGGTTTGTATTTTATTTGTTGCTTGTCTTCCTCAGCTTGCATGCTAAAAATGGCACTTCATTTTCACTTCATTCCCTGCCTAATATTAATGTAGGCAATCATGTAAGAATGTGAAAAAAATTTCAATCCTTACACTCAGTGAACCCACTGGTGATGGATTAAATACAACATATTTTGCCTTATATATTATGGAAATACGCCTTGCATGTCTGAGGATACATTGTATTATCTAAAGCACCCTATTCAGACATGCAAGCTAGGTTGCCTCTGCTGTACTCTGAATAAACAGGATCAGGCTAATGGCGTTTTGTGTAAATGAGGCACATGTAAGCTTGAGTACATTCAGGTCTGTTTATCTAGTTACTATTTTTCTTTGTCAAGAGCTTTCCAATCTTTAGTTTCCTTATACAAGTGTCCCTTGCACTGGGTATCTGGGGGATGGGTGAAAGTCTTAAGGAATTCAAGATTTTGCAGCTAATATTGAATACTGAGGAAAATTGATACCAAGGTCAGGTTAAGAATAAAGAAAATTGATTCCACGGGCAGTGTTCCAATGTGAAAGGTCCTATGGTCTAGCAAAATATTTTTTAGCATTGTTATAAAAAAATTTCAGTTGTAATATAAGGTGATGACAGAGGGAGAACATGATGAAAACTGAACATATCAAAGTTTTCCCAATGATTTACTGTATTGGTATTTTGATTGCTGCTTTTCCTGTGTTCAGCTTCTCTGCACAAGCATCCAGAGTGACAGACACTGATAATGGATTCTTTCCAACAGAACCCTGCCAGTTCTGGTCATTGATCCAGACATATATGCTGGCTCCGGAGTGAAAGGCTGGATCCTGCCATGAATATTTTTAGGAGTAAGCTATTTCACGCTTTACTGTTAATATGGTTTTGAATATGTGTATAATACAGTACTATATATCAAACAAAACCCTACATAATACTGCAGATGTGACCCATTCTGTTTCTACCTCTGCTACATGCAAATAGGAAGATAATATAGTGCAGAATTAATAGGTTTTCCATTGTTGTCTATTCTAATTATTACAATATTTTTAAGTAAAATACTGCCACAAAGTGCCACACAGAATGTATTTATATTCAGATAGATTTCATATTGTGTTAAAAATAGGCAGCTTCACTTAAAACACTAGGGGATCTACTGTATGCTCAGAAAAATAAATAAAAATCCTCCTTATGCAGCAGTGCAGAAGATTTTTTTGCATAGCAGGAAGGCTGTGGAGTTTATTTCTAATTCATAATGAAAAATTGGAATTGGTGAACAGTGGTTTGGGACATCAGTGGGCCTCAAAGCTGTATCTAAATTTACACAAGATATAGATGGTCATTTGCAGACCAGCTCATTTTACTTAAACAAACACACAAACAGATACTGTTAGCTAGAGAGACATCATGAAGCAGGGGTGCTTATTTAAAAAAAAAAAAAAATAGAACTGCAGAGACTCTGAAAGATCAAAGGTGAGTCAAAAGGCAATGCCACTGAGCAGGGCCAGGCAACCCCTGGCTGCCCATGGGGTATTATTTTGCCAGAAACCCTTTCCACTGAGCCTTGTGAGAGTGGCTTTAGTTATACAGAATCATGGAGATTTCAATTAGTTTTTTATTATTTTTAAGCACTGAAAAACAATTTGTTTAAAACATTCTTACAGTTGTAGGAAACAGTTGGGTGAGATTCTGTCCTGCACCTTTAGGGCTGTGCCTCTTAGAATTCACAATGCCAGGTGAGTGGAGGGAAAGGTAGCTTTGCATCCTACAGGACCTGGAGCTCCACCAATGTAATTTAGACAGCCCTCAGGACCTTTCTAAATTACAGCAGCCCAGAAATTGTGAAGCACACCCAGTATTCCCCTTCCACTCCCAGCCTTGCCCTAACATGTCCCCTACTCTGGGGTTTGCAAAAGGATCCTTACGAGTCAAACTTATGACTATCTCTTCAGTGCCTATAAGGGCAGAATCCTCTTCTGGCAGGAATGTGAGCTTTTAAGGCTCCTTTATGCTGCTCTAGCCATTTTATGCAGTGTAAATGGGCCAGAGCAGGGATCAGGATCTCAATCATAGAATGTATATACAGAATAATATCCTTACTCTAGAATTTTAAAACCAACCTATACAGTGAGGTTAGCACTCTTGATTCTTAAACTTATGAAAAATACCTGTAGGATTTAATAGAGAATAATAACCTCCATTATATAATTTTTAAACCAGTTTATAGAATTTTACATACAGGATATCATTCTCTTAATAGAATTCTATACGTTGATTTAAAATTATATAGTGAGGTTATCATTGTCTGTTAAATTTTATAGGTATTTTCCACAAGACTAAGAATGACCGAAATAACAAATTGTTTTTAAAGACTTAAAATATTTTTTAAAAAAATCCCTAACCATTTGTAAAGACTTTAAAAACAATTTATTTTAAATGCAAGCTTTAGGAATAAAGAATATAGGCCATACTTACAGGATGAGGGGGACTCTATCCTGGGAAGCAGTGATTGAAAAGGTACTGGGGGGTTGTCATGGATAATCAGCTGAACATGAGCTCCTCGTGTGATGCCATGGCCAAAAAAGCTAATGCAATCCTGGGCTGCATAAAGAGGGAAATCGCAAGTAGAAGTAGAGAGGTTATTTTTCCTCTGTATTTACAGGGCCGGCTCCAGGGTTTTGGCCGCCCCAAGCCGCCAAAACAAAAACAAAAACAAACAAAAAAAGCCGCGATCGCGATTTGTGGCAGCAATTCAACGGGAGGTCCTTCACTCCCAGGCGGAGTGAGGGACCGTCCGCCGAATTGCCGCCAAATACCTGGACCTGCCGCCCCTCTCCGGAGCAGCCGCCCCGAGCACCTGCTTGAGAAGCTGGTGCCTGGAGCCGCCCTGTGTATTTAGTACTGATGTAACTGCTGCTGGAATACTGTGACCTGTTCTGGTTTCCAGAATTCAACAAGGATGTGGATAAATTGGAGAGGGTTCAGAAAAGAGCCATGAGAATGATTAAAGAATTTAAAAAATTGCTTTATATGTACAGCATGATCCGATGGCTGGAAGTTAAAACTAGACTAATTCAGGCTGGAAATTTTTGACAGTGAGTGTAATTAACCATTGAAACAATTTACCAAGAGTTGTGGTGGATTTCTCATCATGAATGGCTATGCACTAGGAATTATTTTGAGAAGTTCAATGGCTTGTATTTTGCAAGAGATCAAACTAGATGATCACAATGGTTGATTTTGGCTTTGGAATCTATGAAAATATTCATCCTAACTCCCATTAGTTAAAAGCTAGTTTATACCCTCCTGAGGTTCCTTCCACCCCTGATATTCTATGCTTCTACCCTAATTATTGAGAGTTTATATCATTCCAGAGCCCTTGATTTCATTTTAATGTTTGCTATTATAGCTTTGAATAGTCTTCTTAGCCCTTTACATTTCTAATTCCTTTTTCAATGCTGATAAACCTGACTCAGTAATATCGTGTGGTCTATTTATATGCTGTGTAAAATGTATTTCCTTCAGGTTTGAATTTGACACCTTCAATTTAATTAAATGTCCTTTTATTTCTCTATGATGACACAGGATGCATAGAAGTCCCAGCTATACAGTCTACACCATTATTATTTTGTATACTTTTATCATGCACCCTTTTATTCATCACCCCTTATTCATTTCCTCTCTAAGGTAAACATTCCCAGTGTTTCTGATCTCTTTATATTAGCACTTTTTCATGCCATTGATCCTTCTTGTCACCAGTCTCTGAATTCCCTCTATTTCTGCTATACCCTTTTTGAGATGGGGTTATCAGAACTGAAAACTGTTCCAACTGAGAGCTTGCCATTGGATTATATAATGGCATTGTCATATTGTCCATATTATAAACCACTCCATTCCTTATGGAACCTAACATTTTGTTTGCTTTTTTAACCGCTGCTGTACACTGAGTGGAGGTCTTCATTGATCTTTCCACAATAATGCCCAAAGGTAAAATTTTCAAAAGCACTGAAGCGTACGTCTACACTGCCGCTGGGAGCCTACCTCCCAGCCTGGGTAGACAGACTCGCACTAGCTCCACTTGAGCTAATGTGCTCAAAATAGCAGTATGGATGTTGTGACACTGGCAGTGGCTCAGGCTAGTCACCTGACCTCAGACCCAGGAGACTGGCAGGCTTGGACTCTGGCAGCTTTTTTAGCACATGGCTCAAGCTGAGCTAGCATAGGTCTGCCTACCCAGGCTGTGAGACATGCTTCCAGCTGCAGTGTAGACACAACTGAAGTGACTTAGGCACTTTTAAAAACGGGACTTGGGTTCTCAACTTGCTTAAGCACTTTTGAAAATTTTACCACAGGTCTTTTTCTTGAGATTATATAGTTAATTTAGAATCCACTGACGTGTCTGAGTAGTTCTCTCCTACATGCATTATTTTTTATTTGCCAACGTTGAATTTCATCTGCCAAAATATTGTCCTTTCATCTTCCTTCATTAGGCCCTTCTGAAGTTCCTCAGAGTCTTCTCTTGTTTTAACTAATATAAATAATTTTGGATCATCTGCAAAAGTTGTCATGCCACTGCTCATGCCCCTTTATGGATTAGTTAATAAATAGATTAAACAGCACTGCTCCTAATAATGGAACTTTGTGACATTCCATTGCTAACAGAGCTGGTCAGAAAATGGAATTTCTGTTCTGTGAGAAATAATATTTTAGGGGAAAGTTTGTTCTGAATCAGAATGAAAAGGCAACATTTTGAAGGTTCCTGCAGAATGAAGAATCTGAAAAATTTTGATTTGGGACCATCAAAACATTTTGTTAAAGTAAAAACATCTCTTTTGACTTTATCATTTCTATTCATTTTATTTTGACTTTTATATTATATTAAAACCTTATTATATTAAATACATATAAATATAATATTTATATAACTATTTAATATTATATAAATGTCAAACTACAATGAGTTTAGGGGCCTATTACAAGGGTTGGAGGGCAAGTGACCTCTGTGACCTGCAATGTGCAGGAGGTCAGACTAGATGATCATGATGGTCCCTTCTGACCTTAAAGTCTATGATTGAAAGTGATAAACTAAACATTTTTCCATTTCATTTTGGTAAGGATAAAGTCAAAATGATTTCTTTCAAATTTTTCCCATCAACAATTTCATTGAAATCAGCAAGTTCCCAGAAAACATTGAGAGGTTGATGAAACTGCATTTTCGAACATGAAACCAGTGATGAGCTCCCAACATCCTAAGAACCGGTTCCCTACTGGGTTCTCGGGGTGTGTGTGTGTGTGTGTGTGTCTTCACTTGCTCCGGGTTTTTCGGCGACATTTCGGCGGCAGGTCCTTCACCCGGAGCAAGTGAAGGACCTGCCGCCGAAGACCCAGTAGGGAACCACGCGGTGAGTACAGTACAGCCCCACGTGCCTGTCTTCCCCCCCCCATCTGACCGCAACCCACGTCCTGCCCCCGACTGCCCCCCTCAGAACCCACAAGTTTCTCCCCCCCCCCACCAGGGTAGCAGCAGCAGCTGCTGCCCGGGGCTCCGGGGGCTATTTAAAGGGCCGGGGCTCCCTTGCTTCTACCGCCCCAGCCCTTTAAATAGCCGCGGGAGCCCTGGGGAAGCAGTGGGGCTCTAGCAGCTATTTAAAGTTCCGGGGCACAGTGGCAGCTGGAGTCAAAGGCCCTTTAAATAGCCCCTGGAGCCCCCCCGCTACCCCAGGGCTCTGGGGCTATTTAAAGGGCCCGTGGCTCCCCTGCTTCTACTGCCCCGGCCCTTTAAATAGCTGTAGAAGCAGCAGGTGCCCCGGACTTTTTAAATAGCCCCCAGAGCCCCACAGCCCTACCCCAGGGCTCCAGCAGTGGGGCTCTACTGGCAATTTAAAGGGCCTGGGATTCCAGCCCCTGCTGGGAGCCCCAGGCTCTTTAAATTGCCCCCTGGGGAAGCCGGGCCACCCCTTTAGCAACCGGTTCTACACCGGCTTCTAAATTTAACAATCGGTTCTTGCGAACCAGCTCCAGCTCACCACTGCATGAAACTATTCCATCAAATTTTTTTGACCAGCTTAATTGTTATCTTTTTGCCATAATGAAAACTGATCATTTCCTATTCTTTGTTTTCTGTCTCTTAGCCAGTTTCTGATCCATGACAGTTCTTTGCCTCTGACTTTATGACTACTTAGTTTCTTTAGTAGCCTGTTATGAGGGATTTTGTTAAAAGGTCTACTGAAAATCCAAATAAATTATGTCACTGGTCCTCATTTATCTGCTATTTTATTGATACATTCAAAGAGAAATTATCTCAATCAATTTGAAAAGGTACTGAAGGAAGGGTTATTGGCTTGCCCAGACCACTGTAACTGTTCGAATGGTGAAAACATTTGCTACTCTCCAGTCCTCTAGTATAAAAGCTGATTTTAGTGAAATTGAAATGATTGAGCTGCTAGCAAAAATACGCAATCTTAAATTCCTTCTGAACTCTCGGGTGCATGCCACTTAGACCAGGAGACTTGTTGCTTTCTAATTTATCATCTTGTTCCAACAACTCTTTTTCAAAACTTCAATCTCTGACAGTGCCTCATTGCTACCCAGACCTACTCTTTTCTAGTTATAACAATCTCCCTATCATTTATGGTGAAGTTTGATCCAGATAAATCATTTAGCTTCTCAGCAACATCCTTAATTCCCTTAATTGCTCCACTTTCTTTTTTGTGGCAGATGGAGCCACCAATTCTCTGTCAGACTTCCTGCCTCTGATTTACTTAAAGAATTTCTTGTTATTGGTTTCTGTACCTTTAATTTTTTGCTCTTCATATTCCTTCTTAGCCCTGCTAATATCCCTTCTTACTGTATATTGCCTGCTGTAGTTTATATGCTCCCTTCCCTATTTCGAGTCAGACAGAGCATCATCTTTATATTCTGCTGTAAACTGGCTCTGAGCAAAACTTGGTGTGTCAATTTTGTTTAGCCATTTTCAGATGTCACCAGCCTCCTCTGATCCAGTGTACGAAAATTGAGCTATGCTGTCATCTCTAGAAGTGGTTCCTCTGGTTCAGTGGTGAGGCACATTGGCAGGGTAACATAGAGGAAATCTGCACTGTCATTAGCTATGCTATACCTCTTCTGTAGATGGAAGTCTCGTTTTTCAGGACTGTTAGTCTGCCACCTTATGAGAATGATAGTCACAAACAAGCCCTGAACATAATAAATACTATGAACAAAAATATCCTAGAATGATCACCAGCATAGAATCATAGTAAGTAGAGAGGGGAAAAGTCAATTTAGGTCATCTAGTACAAAGACTTCAATCTGGTGCCATGCAGGTGCAGGAGTGTGTTAGAATGTTTTACACTGCAGGATTGGGCCCTAAATAGGCAACAAATACACCAGGGACAGTATATTGGGATACAACAGCAAGCTACTAAATAGCGAAGTTAGCACAGATTTTGTTAATTTCTCACTTTTTGCATACTTTTAAAACTATGTGTTCTGTTGTCTGTCACTTCTTTGAGCAGGGGTCTAAATTTTATAGGCAGAAGTGTCTTTTGAGAAGGAGGTGTGGGCATGACAGATTAGAGCAGGAAGGGGTTTGCCAATACAGAGGGACACGTGTAAGAAGAGCTGCGGATAGCACAGGAGACCTAAGGACATAGTGGTATACCTTGCTGGTAATTGTTATGAATTTATTGTCTGGTTACTGAACCTTTGCATTTCTAGGAGTATACTGTCTGCAAAGGCAGCTGGCATTTTGTGAGGCAGACTTTCTGCAGTACGATACAGAGGAGATACTCATTGTTCTCTCTCAGACTTCAGCCTTTGTTCTTCCTTGTTTTGTTGCTTCCCTTAATCTAAAATTAATCAGTCAGAATGAAAGTATATGGTTGCTCTCCGTGTATGGAAAAACATAAGGGAAACTTTACTGTGCAAACTGAAGTAAAAACATAGCAGAGACTAGTGCTAGCTCTAGTAGAAATTATACTAAGTATATGTTTCAGTACACAGATCGTAGTATAAACTTGAGATGCAAATGGCAGGGGGGCAATGAGCTTGGAGATGGCCAACTCACTGTAACTTTATCAAAATCTTGCAACTTTAAAACCTCAAAGGGCAACTTGTCCAGGCTTCCCTGTGAATACAACCCCCTTCTGAACTACCGATGAGTCAATGCTTGATTTGCATAACACTTACCTCCCAAGTTCTGCAGGGTTGGGAGAGCCAGCCAGCATTTCCTCAATAACTATTCTGCTGAAGGGAACTTAAACTGCTTTTGCCAAGCCCTCCCACCCAAAGTTGTGGTCCTGTGAGAGAACATCATTTAAATAAAATTTGAGACCCATGCTAATTTAGGAAACGGTACCTATGCAGTCTAAACCATACAATTGCTCTAAAATCACTAAGTAACCACACCACTCACATTATTACATCAGAGTCAGATGATCCATTTGAACCACTGGCTGCATCCACAACATCCCGAGAAAACCAAAGTATAATGCACCACCAATAATCAAACTACAGGGGAAGGAGGAGGGTATTTTACAATGGCCTCAATACAGCTAGCCTGCTTTAATCCAGCAGTACCTTACATGGGTGGCACCATACTGCTCATCAGCCAATCCAGGTGCTCTTTAGGAGCACTGGGCTTGACCAATGGTAGTCCCCTTTCAAGAGAGGGCTGCTGTTGACTGAGTGCCAGAGTTCTACCAGAGGCCTGCCCTTCTGCCCTCCACCCTGTGAGGGTGGTGTGGAATTGCATCTTTTATTACTCTGTGTTAAATCCAGTGGCTGCCTCTGTGTCTCTTTCCAAAGAGATTTTCTATCTTGCTACCCTGCTCTGGCCTGTCCAAATAGTTTATTAGGGTGACAACGATTTAAATTATTGTGCTAGAAAAAAAAGTGCAACTGGAACTCAATTTATTATTGTGGTTGGGCCATTAATAATTCCAGAAGAGAGCCTTCCTGGACAGTAGAATCTGTGGGACAAAAACTAGACACATGGCAATGTAATTGCATGGATGGATGGATGGATGGAAAATGAAAGAAACTAGCTGAGTATATGATCTAGACATTTTGAAGAGTCTATATCCAGTGATTTCCAGTGATGCTGCTAAATAGTAAGAAGAAAAAGAGTGATTCAAGATTTACATGATTTTTATAATTTCAGTGACTTAGTTAAATAAATCAACCTAAAAACATGTCTGGCAGAGAAGACAATAAATATTATCTCTTTGTAATATTAAACAAGTAGATACAAACTACATACATCTGCCATCATACATATATCCCTAACTGGACACCTCCTGAATCTTTTACCCAGCCACAGGTGACACTGTCACCCATTTCAATGGGACTGCATACATGCTTGAAGTCAAGCATGTGATTTAGGTGTTTAACATAAGAACATAAGAAAGGCCGTACCGGGTCAGACCAAAGGTCCATTTAGCCCAGTATCCTGTCTACCGACAGTGGCCAATGCCAGGTGCCCCAGAGGGAGTGAACCTAAAAGGCAATGATCAAGTGATCTCTCTCCTGCCATCCATCTCCACCCTCTGACAGACAGAGGCTAGGGACACCATTACTTACCCATCCTGGCTAATAGCCATTAATGGACTTAACCACCATGAATTTATCCAGTTCTCTTTTAAACTCTGTTATAGTGCTAGCCTTCACAACCTTCTCAGGTAAGGAGTTCCACAAGTTGACTGTGCGTTGTGTGAAGAAGAACTTCCTTTTATTTATTGTAAACCTGCTGCCTATTAATTTCATCTGATGACCCCTAGTTCTTGTATTATGGGAATAAGTAAATAACTTTTTCTTATCCACTTTCTCCACATCACTCATGATTTTATATACCTCTATCATATCCCCCCTTAGTCTCCTCTTTTCCAAGCTGAAGAGTCCTAGCCTCTTTAATCTCTCCTGATATGGGACCCGTTCCAAACCCTTAATCATTTTAGTTGCCCTTTTCTGAACCTTTTCTAGTGCCAGTATATCTTTTTTGAGATGAGGAGACCACATCTGTACGCAGTATTCGAGATGAGGGCGTACCATCGATTTATATAAGGGCAATAATATAATCTGTCTTATCCCCTATCCCCTTTTTAATGATTCCTAACATCCTGTTTGCTTTTTTGACCACCTCTGCCCACTGCATGGACATTTTCAGAGAACTATCCACGATGACTCCAAGATCTTTTTCCTGACTTTGTTGTAGCTAAATTAGCCCCCCATCATATTGTATGTATAGTTGGGGTTATTTTTTCCAATGTGCATTACTTGACATTTATCCACATTAAATTTCATTTGCCATTTTGTTGCCCAATCACTTAGTTTTGGGAGATCTTTTTGAAGTTCTTCACAGTCTGCTTTGGTCTTAACTATCTTGAGCAGTTTAGTATCATCTGCAAACTTTGCCACCTCACTGTTTACCCCTTTCTCCAGATCATTTATGAATAAGTTGTATAGGATCGGTCCGAGGACTGACCCTTGGGGAACACCACTAGTTACCCCTCTCCATTCTGAGAATTTACCATTAATTCCTACCCTTTGTTCCCTGTCTTTTAACCTGTTCTCAATCCATGAAAGGACCTTCCCTTTTATCCCATGGCAGCTTAATTTACATAAGAGCCTTTGGTGAGGGACCTTGTCAAAGGCTTTCTGGAAATCTAAGTACACTATGTCCACTGGATCCCCCTTGTCCACATGTTTGTTGACCCCTTCAAAGAATTCTAATAGATTAGTAAGACACGATTTCCCTTTACAGAAACTATGTTGACTATTGCTCAACAGTTTGTTTTTCTATGTGTCGGACAATTTTATTCTTAACTATTGTTTTGACTAATTTGCCTGGTACAGACGTTAGACTTACCAGTCTGTAATTGCCGGGATCACCTCTAGAGCCCTTTTTAAATATTGGCGTTACATTAGCTAACTTCCAGTCATTGGGTACATAAGCCGATTTAAAGGACAAACCTTAGTTAACAGTTCCGCAACTTCACATTTGAGTTCTTTCAGAACTCTTGGGTGAATGCCATCTGGTCCCAGTGACTTGTTAATGTTAAGTTTATCAATTAATTCCAAAACCTCCTCTCGTGACACTTCAATCCGTGACAGTTCCTCAGATTTGTCACCTATAAAAGCCTGCTCAGGTTTGGGAATCTCCCTAACATCCTCAGCCGTGAAGACTGAAGCAAAGAATCCATTTAGTTTCTCCGCAATGACTTTATCGTCTTTAAGCGCTCCTTTTGTATCTCAATCATCAAGGGGCCCCACTGGTTGTTTAATAGGCTTCCTGCTTCTGATGTACTTACACATTTTGTTATTACCTTTGGAGTTTTTGGCTAGCCGTTCTTCAAACTCCTCTTTGGCTTTTCTTATTACATTCTTGCACTCAATTTGGCAATGTTTATGCTCCTTTCTATTTGCCTCACTAAGATTTGACTTCCACTTTTTAAAGGAAGTCTTTTTATCTCTCATTGCTTCTTTTACATGTTTATTAAGCCACGGTGGCTCTTTTTTAGTTCTTTTACTGTGTTTGATTGGATCAAGTCCCACGTGCTCAGTGTTCTGCAGGACTGAGCTCCTACAGGAGAAAGAGGAGGGGAAAATAAGAGGCGGTTTCATATTTGTCATAATTTTATATATTGAGTTTAAATTCTATTTCTATTCTGGTCACTTGGAAAGTTGAGAGTTTATTTTAGAGTTGTGAGAGTTAGTCATTGTTTCCTTACACTCTGTAGCTCAGGAATGCATGTAATTTTCATATCTGAGTTAAAAGGAGAGAAACTAGCCAGACCTAGAACCATTACATGTGTTGTGATCTCTTTATTTTAAAAAGTAATAATTAAAAAATGGAAAAATATAGTTGCATATATTAAAGCCAACTCTGGGCAGCTTTAACTTTTAAGCTTTCACTTATGTGGGATGTTACTAGAGGAATTTCTGGTCTCTTTTCCTGTTAACACTGAGCAATCCCTTCAACTTCACTCAGCAATCACACACAATCATAAATACATGTGGCACGTTCATACACATTTAACATCATACAATTCTACCTTTTGATTGGTGCACAAATCCATTAATACAATATTTTATCAGGCCATTTTTACATTAAAGCGATCCTCTCTTCTTCATTTATTTTCGACATGTTCTTACATGGTATTCCCCATCCAAAATAGTTAATAATATAAACTGCAATATAAAGCAAAAGAAAATATCTTGAGTCCAGAAGTCCAAGAGGAGGAAAGGAAAAGGACTAGTCATGAAAAGTTCAGCCATGCTCACTATATTTGCCCAGAAAGCCCCAAGACAATTAGGCTCTGATCCTATGAGGTGTTCTTGTAGGGCACAATGCAAAGCCTATTGAAGTCAATGGAAAGACTTCCATTCCCCATCCCCTCCCACCCAGTCCCTACCAATACAAACAGAGGGGTGGAAGGTGAACACAGCAACTCCATTGAGGCTGCTGTTGCATCCATGCTGCTACCCCTGCATAGTCAGCACATGGGAGTAAGGGGAGCCTAACCTCCTCTTGTTCCCCTATGTGGGTTCATGGGACAGCTCTAATCTGGCTCTTTGTGTAAGCGTAGCTATGGACTATATGTGCCTTTTCATTTGGCGTTATAAATTCTATACATTTTCCTTTAAGAAATAGAAAAGTATTTTACAGTAAGATGACGGTTCTTTCTCATTCTCCTTCCTTTCTCTCCCACCACTCCCTCCTCCCAAATCAAGGAAATACAGAAGAAAGTCTTCCACTTTACCTCTTCCTTTACTGGTTTGTTACTATGGCTGTCTATCAGCATGGAAACTGATTAGTATAATGCCCTTTGTAAGATGTAGTGAAATACACACATATAAAAAAAAAGTCGTGAGAAAAATATTAATGGCTTTGCTATAGATCATGCAAGTAGGTGATGGTGATCCCTCTTCCCAAACAGTACTACAGCAGGACTGGCAAGGGTCAGTGTGGCATGGAGAGAGGTGAATGATCTGGAAGCTACAAGGTTTGGTTACAGCCAGGATTACAGCTTCTAACTACTGCCTGAGATCTTCACAAAAGCATATCCCCAGGTAATCCAATGTCCTGCTTCTTTGTCAGGGCAGGAAATTAACAGATCTCCTTATATCATCTCACAGAGAAAATCTTTCATGTTGAGTTAAGATGGCTGGACTGCTTATCCTATCAATACAAACTGTAAAAAGCAAGGAAATAAGCTGCTAAGTCATTCAAAACTCCATCTGCACTTCACTCAACAGTTTCTCTTCTCATTCTCAACTACTTCCCCTCTACCACCCACAGCCTACATAGAGTCACTACCAATGTGCATCCCATTTGTCCCACAAAGCCCATGCCTCCATCCCCACTTCTGCTCAGCCTGCCCCTCTGACTCCCCAGAGCATATAGAGAATATGCCAGGGACAGAGTTAGTCAAAAATGGTCAGTGAACACAATATTTTGAGGGAAGAGGGAAACAAAGATTTTCAGCTTTGTTTTTGTGTTGAAAACAGAAGTAGTTGACAGATCCCCATATAAATCATTGTGAAACTCAGTGAAGTTATCCCGAATAAGGGCAATCACTCTAGAAGTCTTTCTCTTTAAAAGGTAAACAGTGGACTATCTCTGAGATGTTAGGAGAATGTGTGAAGTTCAGAGTTTGTGGGGCTATGTTTTTTTAGCTAGAGGAACCAAAAGACATGAGGAAAACAGGACTAAATTTCAAAAGGCTGCACCTTCCATTCTGCACAAAACCTGGCAGCTCGGTTATAGTCATTTCTGTCAGAAGGGACCTTTTCAGTTACCCCATGTGTAATGGCAGGTGTATGAGGCCTTGCTTAATAACAAAGGCTAGGAAGTGCACAGAATTCTTAACACCAGTTAATGAAAAAGTTGACACTAGAACTAATGATCTCTTAGCACCCAGCACATCTTCCCCTAGGCTAAAGGAGCTGGAATACAACACCAGCTGTGATTACACCATCCCATGTCCAGAGCTCTAGCTCTGTCCCTAGGCAATGTTTAGTGCCATTGACATGTAGGGCACTCTGTGGGACTGGAGACGTCTCAGTGCGGATGGAATGTTCAGAGATTTTAGCAGCATGCTTCTAGCAAGCATGTGCAAATTGTGATATTGTAGCGACTTACAAATGAGTGGATCTGGCTGGCTTTTCATGGGTAGAGGAAAGGTATCTGTCTGACCAAATGTCAAGTTCCAGCTCCTAGAGTTGCTAGAGCTCCTTACAAAAGTTAATATTGGCAAAACTATCTGTTTTTCCTTAATCTCATTCTCAGAACAGGCTGAACTGTTTTGGCTGAAATTTAAGATTTTTTTAAGGCACTAGACAAAGCATGGAAATTTTCAGCCTAATCCATAAAAGTTTGGCAAAGTAATGAGCAACTGAAAATGGGCTTATAATGGAAAGTATTAGGTAACCTTATGTATAGGCCTCGCTACTAGTTCTGCCTATATGTAGGCTCACAGGGTGGTGTTGACCAAAGGGTCCAACTCTGCTACACTAATTTATTCGGGCCTCTGCTTGGAAAAGTCTGCAAACTGGCTGCTGTCAGCATGATCCTGAGATGAAAAGCATATTATAATATTATATTAATGGATTTGTGCAATATAGATATGGACTTCAATTACTTTTAGATAAAGTGAGTAGTTTAACTGACAAGGAGTCCTGTCAAGGATCAAGCAAATCGTAAGAAGCTCAGACAGTGCTTGCCAAGGCTAAGGCCCGGTGCACCTAGGCTTGGCAGTTCATAGCCCTGGCACCTCTGGGATTACCACGTCCGTTATGAAAGTAAAAAAATTGCTTGAGCCCTGGCACCACTTTCATTACAAATTAAGCACTGAGTCCAGAAGAAAAAGAACACTTCCTGTAGGTGTAATTCCCCCTCCCGCCCCACCCCACAGGTTCTCTATTGATTTTATTACACTGTCCCAAGACTCTCAATTGTGGACATCTTGGAAGGGTGTACATGTGTGTGTTTGTATTTTAAAGAAATGTTTAAAGAAGAAGCTTCTTCACCATATTTTTTTTTCTATGCTGCCTCACATTTCAGGGGTTTGTTGTTGTTTTGTTTGGCATTAGCGGGACCCAAATCATCAAATAAGGCTAACCATAGGATAGATCCTCCACATGAAAGGACTAGTTCTAGTGAAATCCATTTAATTATGAAACTGGACAACAGTTCATACTAGGAAATAGTTGCCTTTCTAATGCAAACAAAAAGGGAACTTGCATTTTAAAATTAGCTGCATACTTATATTGAAAATAAATGTGCTCTATCAAATGAGATTGCCACAGATTTTGCAAATGACTAGAAACCCTGACAAACTGAGTATCTTACATCTAATACCTTTTAAATTAAAAAATGTGAAAATGTGTGCTAAAATTAATGACCATTGTATGCCATGCAGTTTATCTTACCATTTGTAATGCAGTAAAAGAGGATCAGATAAACACAGGCATAACCTCTGCCACCATTGATAATGTAAAACATCCTTTGTATCATTTGTCTTTCCTTCAGGCAATATACAAAAGACATAAAAATGAACAATTCATGCCTAAACAAAGAGGAGCTTGAAAGCAGCGTATGTCAGATGTTTACTCTAGGTCATTATTAAGGGGTTGAGTGGATTTGCTTATAAACACAGGTTACTTTGTGGGTAGGGAAATGTGAGAGATAAAGTGTTTTCAGAAACAAGACATCTCTTTTAAAGATACAATGTTGCTTTTTTCTGGCATGCACAGTAAGTTACAGATAATGTTTTTTATGGGATATGAAACGTCGTCTCATGAGCAGTGTAAAACATAATGTGCGGTAGAAACAATGCTTTTTCTTTCCACTTTGTGCAAATGCCATTTTTCATTACCCAGTGAATGTGAGCTTGTTTGGGATTGAAATGAGATCAGAAGTGCACCCTATGACAGATGGATATGCAAACCTCTGATGTATTGAAGAAAGATCTACTTGAGACCATTGGGAGGTGTTCCTTTAGTAGCTTTCACTTGAATCTAAGTTTGAAACATGGGATCCTTCAAGAATGTCACATCTTTTTATGTTATCCATTTTAACCATTCTTATTCATTGCTGAGTTTACACCCAGTCCAACCAGAGGCATCAGAAGAAAAAGCGCCTAAACAAACAGAAAGAGCCTTGGGGATTCAGTAATGGGTACAGAGCGTGCGTGCCGTAATCATTCTTTTGATTTGTGCTCAGATATGTTTTCTACTTGCCTTGCAAAGAATGCATGCTTTCCCCCTGGATTACAAATAATCTGACTCTGGATAAAACCATTACAAAGTGCCCTTCAAAACACTATGTCTGCATCTGAAATGAATGTGTTATTGAAAATCTAAACATGAGGGTTTAAAACTTTGCTGAATGAAAAGTACTCCGTAGATACTGGGAGAGCCAGGGTACAATAAACGAGCGGCTGCTTGTTTTCTTTAGTCCCTGCTTTTCAGACCTTTATTTCTAAATAGTTCAGTACATTTGTGAACATAAAAATAGTGTCTTTCTAATTAACAAAACTAAGCAAACAAATATAACAAAACCCCCATGAGGTTGGGAATCTACTTCCTGGAACCTGTAGTCACCTGCCTCTTTGGATTTGTAACCGACTGTCTTTAACATGCTGCAGTACTTCATAGGCTTGATCTGGTCCTGCTGCAGGGATATCGAGCCTGAAGACAGTGCTGCTATTATTTATGGTTACTATTTCTATTGTAGTAGTGTCTAGAGAACATGAGCATGGACTAGAGCCCCATTGTAGAAGTCACTCTACACTCTACAAAGAGCACAATGACAGTCCCTGGCCCAGACAGCTTATGGTTGCACTGTCCCCTTGCCTGCTTCTCTGGTCCACACAGCACGTTCCACGGGCTAGTGAGATTGGGCCCAGCAATGACACCATCATTTTTAAAGCTCTACCCAACTACTTTGAGGGTGATTTGCATTTGCAAGGAGCAGTCCTTGTGCTCCCCTGTTGTGCATGAGGACTATTAGATGGGGTGGTGGTGTAATCACAGGACGAGTCCTTGAATTCTTCCCCTGCAGACCAACTTGAGACCAGATACAGTCTGGATCAGTGGGAGCAGGAGCAGGCCCACTGTCATCAGTCAGCTGTTTTACCTTCTCTAGTCTTCGGTGCCCGGTGAGTTTAGTATCTGGAAACAACACACCTATCTCCCATTTCAGCCAAATATCATCTGGCACACATGGGGGAAAGAGCAGGGTTAATAGGACCAGGCAGCTAGAAATAAAGATTAATGTACTCTACAGTGCACCAGGGACTTGTCTTGTAAAGGACCCTACCAGCCGTCATGCAAAAGGGTGTAACTCCCAGTTTTATGCCAAGTACTAATGTTTTAGTCACTGAAGCTACCAAAGGGAACTATTCTGTAAACAAGATAACTTAAAGGAGTGGGGCTGGGGGAAGGGAGGGCATGTATCATACTGGAACAAAATTTAAGAGAGATCCCATGTATATAATTGCAATTTACTTGTAGAGTCTTTTTATTATTACTATTGGTATTATCACTTTTGTAATTGTTTCAATGTTTGGTCTTCAACAAATACTTTCTCCCTGATTTCATCCTCCAACAAAGTCATAATCCTGCAGTTGTGACATCCAGTTTATTGCTAAGAAACTGAGGGAGATGTGACAAATCCAGCATTATCATTTCACTGCAGGATGAAGTGAGAGGGGAAGATGGGATGAAACCAGTAGAGAATGGTGACATATGAAACCTCCCAGGCTTTCTTCCCAAGCCCTCTCCATTATCCTGTTTTTCATTGCTGTTGACAACACTCCATCTTCCCTCAAACTGGGGGTCATCTTTGACTCCTGTCTATTTTTCTCCTACCATATTCAGACTGTGACCAAGTTCTGTCACTTTTTCCTTCACAATGTCTCTACAATACAACGACTCCTCTCCATCCCTACACCTAAATCACTGATCCTCACTCTGCACTGCTTGCCCACTGCAGTCTCCTTTGCTCCATCTTTATATTACCAACTTCTCCCTGCTCTGTTCCATGCTATGACACTAGAAAAAAATACCTTTCTTGCCTATAAATTTCAGTCATGGCACCTACACTCTTTTAGAATTACGGTCCTGACTCCATCCAGACTTGTCCTCCATTCAAGCTTGCCAAGGTTCTATGTCACACAGTCCCTACTTAAGCCTTGTTACATGGGAAAGATTTTTCTAGTATAACATAAGGTATGAATTTAAAGTAATATAGTTAGACAGCCCGTAGTCTGGAATAAGAGGGCCTTTTTCATTTTACCATTTAGCTTATGTCACTTGGAAAGGGGCTGAAGTAAAAATGAAAAAAGCCATTCTCATACCAGAATAAGAGAGTTTACATGTATGTAACTGTAAAACTTTCCCATGTAGACAAGGCTTAAGTCTTTGCCCTGGTCTCCTTCAGTTTTCCCCTTCATTCTCTCTATTCTACCTATGATGCCACCTTCAATGGCTCTTTTGTCTCCTTCTCATACAAATCTCTCAATGTTTTTTTCCCCATGCTACCCCTTATGCTTGGAATGACCTTCCAAAATCTATTCATATAACTTTCACGCTCATCTCAAACAAATTTCTGCAGTATCACCTATGAAACACACATACATACACACACACACACACACACACACACACACACACACACACACACACACACACACAAATAGATAGGGGTGGAAGTAACCACAGATAAATGCATCTACCTAAACTAAGTGCATACGCCCTTTTTTGTGAACCTTGTCCTCCCATGACCTCCTCCCCCTTCCTTGTGTACATTACATGGCACATGTACTGCCCATCGCATCCATAAGGAAGAAAACTGTCTTCACTGAAGTGACGGCAAACTTATGGAGGCTATAAAACAATAAATGATGATGATAATAATAATAATGATAATAAATATGGGAGTAGGTTTGCAAATCTGAGTTGCATCCATGTACTCAGTCTGGATATGTCCCATGATAATTTTGCGGGTCAGGTCCCTTTTCTTTTGTTACTTACCCTTTTTTTCCCACTGTGAGGTTGGTACAATGCCTACTTTGCCAGGTTGTATCCTACCACCTCTGGATAAAAAGGAGCAAGCCTCTATTTAAATTCATTTTTTTTTTAAATTAGCAATGGATAGGAAAAGTAATTGGCAGGTAACAGGGCGTATGTAATTGCCAGTAGAAGATTGCCCTAGTATAAAATGGCTCTTAAACATTCTGGGTCAGTCATGCAGTCCTTAGTCTTTACTCAATCAAAACCCACACTTGGCCAGATTCTCAGGCCCTGCAACTTCCATTGACTTCCAACCCAAATATCAAACAAGCAACTGTTTTGATTCAACCCCCAATATCTGAAACAACCACATTTAAGATAATGGGGGTAGCAGAGGCTCAGCAGAATCTCAGCACCTCTCAGGATTTGACCCTATCAGAGTCTTGCCAGAGAAGGATTGAGAAAATTCTGAGTAAAGACGTCAGGATTTGGTGCCTGATCCAACTCCCATTGAACTCAGTGGGAGTTTTTCCACTGACCATATTAGGAGTTGAGTCAGGCCCTCGGATTTTAATTTAATTTACATAGCGGTAATAGGAGTCCTGTCTGAATACCTATTACTTTGTGATGTTTTTAATTGCTAGGATTTTAAGTTGTCTGCTTTAGACATTATGCAATAGGTTTCCATCATAAATTCCATTCCATACCAAATTAAATTGTGCCATTCTATAAAAATATATATATATATTCTATTGCAACCTTTGTCATATTCCCTTTTAAGGAATCAAGCACAAACTTCAACAAGACTGTAAAATTCTATCTGCTAATAAATGAGCAAGTAATATGAAATTCCTCCCACATACACCCACTTTAATGTTTCTCTAATCTATTTATCTTAGTCACGACCTTATGAGCATGAAGAGAATGTGGCAAACATTTCTCAGTATAAAAATGTGTCTAAACTTTTGAAAAAGTTGGCATAGCTGAAAAGGTATAATTTCTACAGAGTTTAGGTTTTTTATATATATAGTGTGTGTGTGTGGTGTGAGGAGGTAAATATACAGCTACCAAAAGAGGTATTCATTTGGGTTTTATACTTTACCACCAATTATTTCATTTTCCTTTTGAATCCAGTATTGCAAGCTACTGAATGCCCTCAACTCCCACTGAAATCAATGGAAAGTGATGTGCTCAGCACCCTGATAGAAGACACTAAGTACCTCACAGGATCAGGCCCTTAAAGAAGTAAATAATATCTCAATGATAGAATCATTCATTTAGGACCTCTTTCTTCTGCTACTATTCAAATTTATGAGAGTTTTGTCATTAACTTCAAGGGTAAAAGGGTAGTGCTGTAGAAAATGATAATAAATTAGGACTGGGCATAAAAAAGGAGTATACTTAAAAGTGCTTTGGGAATTAATGAAAAGTAAACTGAATAATGAAGACTAGATAGTCCATATGCTTAAATGTTGGCTGAATCCATTAGAATTGACAGATATATTTTACTTCTCTTCTCTAAGAATGGGAGCTGAATAGGAAACATATTTCAGTAGGATATTGTAAAGTAGCATATTTCATCCAAAACAAAAGTTGAAAAATCCAAAGAAAGGATGGTCACAGGAAAATGGGAAAGTCCCTCTGCATATTTTGTGACAGATCCAAGAACAATACATATGGGAAAGAGGTGATACATCAAACAACTTCATCCCTCATCAAGCATTCCCTAAATTCTAGAAATATATAATATGAGATACCAAAAATGTGTCAGGCATGATTCATTCTTTATTGATGCCATTTAGCAAATATGAGGTAACAAGGAAGTGAATGTGCTATATACTGTTATTTTATATTAATGAATGTCATCAAATTAATGGATTTGTTTCACTAAACAGCAATATGTATTATAATATGTACAAGTACTTAACGAGAAAGCTGTGCCCATTTTGTTCAGCCTGCTAGTTTGGAGTGTAAGACACGTTACTATGCAAAGTATTTGAAAATTAACTTTTTAATTACACTTGTCATTTCTAAGCCTGCATTAGTTATCTTTATAAAAGTGACATTGCTCATGATATTAGCAATATGAGGGCACAATATATTACAAACAAGTTTTAATCCTGCTACCATATTGGTTTATGAATCAAAAAAATAAATGCAGTTATTCTCCTTACACTTACCCCAGTTGTACTCCAGGGTTACTCCATTCACTCACCCCAATTGTATGCCACTAACTCTATTGACTTCAGTGAGAGGAGAAGTGGCTCCAAGATGAGTATAGATGTAGCCTGTAGAGATGTTAGAAAGGACTTCTGAGCCTTTTGGTGGAAAAATTCTTCCTTCTCCATCAATGAGCCTCCCAAGTGACCAGTTTACATTCTGAGGCCTGTCTGTGCAGGGGAAAGGTAAACAGATTTACTTTTTATAAAATGAAAGCTTAGGTTTCCTGCAGTCATTTGACATCCTGTAATAAGCTTGCTGTAGTCAATGTCCTATTCAGCTAACAACTTTTGAAACTGGACTTTAAATCAACCAAAGTTTTGTCCTGGACACTAGATCTCAGCTGGAAAAGTCCAGTAAATGAGCCTTTATATTTCTTCTTTTTGCTTTTTTGAACACCTCTATTTTTTAGTTTCATTTCAGGAAACCATATCCAATTGTTCTGGTCTAATCCCTTAACATTCTTCTCAAATTTTGTAGATAGGTTCTATGTAAACTGTCAATGTTGAAATCAACATGACTACATTTGTGGAGTGCAAGAGGTAAAAGTGAGCTTATAATGAAAACTCAGTTGTACCTTGGGCTATGGAGCAGCTGCTGTCACTACATAATGCCCTTCTTGTTAATGTAGGCACAGAAATGCACCCACCTGGTGGGTACATAGAGACAATTCCCAGATTTAGTGCATATGCTGGAGGCAGAACAAGGACATCTGCAGCCCCTGTGGCCCTAGCTGGTAATAAAGCCTTCTGGAGCTTTGCAGGCAAGGGTCTTAGAGACAGATTGATATCCCCAATCTTCCCAGCCAGCATCACAGGATTCTACCAGCTGCTCCTTACCACAGTGGAGATGTTCTTTACCTCTTTACTCTCTCCATTAACAGACCAACTGGATAGGAGACAAGTGACCCTGGTTTCCTGTGCTGACTATTAAGCATACTGTTTCTATTTGGAAGACTGGCATGCTAGGCACCAGTAAGGAACATACCAGGACTATTTTCGTTAAGGTCATGCTCCTTTTCGGTCCTCCACCATCTGATTCATAGAAAATGGTGGATATGAGCCTCTACGTAGAATATGAGTACCTCTCCTAAGGGCAATGGTTCTGATGGGGCACTCTTTTTAGTCAGGGCTTCCTTAATATCTCTTCCCCTTCTGCATGGATGCAGGAGAGATCAGAATTTGGCCCATCATAGGCTATTCTTTCTTGCTCCATTTCTTGTTTGCTATTGTTAAAGAAATTCTCTCTTTTTTCATGCTTAAGATATTCTAGATATTGCACCTTTTATTTACCATGAAAGAGTTGTGTTACTTGTTACATGGAGCTATGCTGGGAGCCAATGTGTGAAAAGTTTGACAATTATTGTAAGCATTTAATTTAAAAATATCTGTGCCATTATCCAGTATTTCAATTCAATGAGTGGGAGTTTTGTCACAGTAAAAACTGAGTAGTGACTTCACCTTTTCACTCAATTAGTAATAAATAATAAATAATAATAATGAATAAAAATAATTCCCTCTTGGCGAAAAACATTAATGATGCTTCCCCTCTGTGTGCATCCATTTATCCATCTGTAAAATGCACAGAATAATATCCATCTCTCTGTGGAGGTTTAGTTAATGGTATGTAAAGTGCTTTGAGATCCTTGGATAGAAGTCCTTATATGTAAAAGAAAAGTATTTAATATTACACTCATATGCTCATGCAAAATAAAATTCAATCAAGACTTTTCCTCAACACTGAAGTAAACATACACATTCAGTATTAATTTTCACTCGTACAAGGCTTTCTAAGATGGAAATATTGACTTTCAAGGCACAATAGGTATGAAATGCACTCAGATCACCATTTTGTCAGTAATCAGGTTTACCTCAGCAGTAACTTTTGGCCATGACATCTTTTTCCAGAAATGCTGCCTTATCAAAATTCTTAGGACAGTGGAGCCTTATGGAATTATGCTGGACTAGGAAAATATCTTCCTGGGGCAGTCAAAAATCAATTTATTCCCATGATTGACACATTGTCCTACACGACAGCCAACTCTTTCTAATACTAGCACCATCTGTGGTTTGATTACAATCAATAGATATTGTGATATACCTTTGAAAAGTGCTGTTTGATTACTTTTGCAAGAAGGCAATACAAAAATGTCTCTTAATTCAGAACATTATAATATGGACCGAGAAGCTGGTAGATAAATTATTAGAATACAGCCTTTGCACTGATAAACTTTTGAACTTTCCTTGAACTTGCATATTAAGAATAGGCAGTTTTTCCAAGAGGCAAATTCACTAGACAACCTACAATTTTTCTTTCACATATTTAAGGGAGATGTTCGATCTGGTAAGGAAATAATAGTAATTTATGTCTTTGATAATTGAGAAGGATTATAGTTCTATACACAGAAAAGAGCAGCCATCACCTGGCCTCTGTGAGTCACAGCCTCATTAAAGAAGTAGATTCCACCTTAACCAGATGAAACAATATTTTGGGGGATGAAAAGGCAAGGGGGAATCTCCATATCTCTGTAAAATGAACACATCACTATCATCCTCTTGCTCTCTCGTATATTAAAACGTGGACCAAAATTATTAAATCATTCTTCATCCCCTATCCTTTAAAAAAAATATATATATCAGAGGATCATCCCTCTCCATGCATGCAGTCAGGTAATAGACTCTGGAGACAGCCATCCTAATAGTAATAAACCTGCCTTGGTCAATCCACAGAGGCTTGCAGTTTTCTGTCCAGATGCTATCCAGCGATCAACGCTAAGCTGAGTGGTATAGATTAGAGGCGACTATATAGCTCACTGATCAGTTATAAATGTGTATTTTTGAACATTTAACCTACTGCCAGAAAGGGTTCAACTCACTCAGTAGTATTAGTTTACAGAATAGAAGGCCCACATCCTGAGGTCGTAAAACCCATAGTAGTGGGTAAGTGGGAAGACAAAGCAACAAGGTTTGGCTTGCCATAACTTCCCCCACATCAACCCAGTGGGGGGAGGAGGGGGAGAAGCTCGTGCCCTCTTGCTCCCCCACCCAGAATGAGCTGAATGCCTCCTCCCCCAGTGGAATGAGTCCCACAAACCCCACAACCCTGGGATCTGAAGGACATCATTATTCATGTGAAGATCCTGTGCCTCTGGAGCTATGGAGTGCCCCATCCCTTTGTTACTAAGCAGTACAGATCCAATGAAATCCTGCTGCTAAGGGTTCCACTGTCTGCCACTGTCCCAGGGCCCACTTTAAACAGGGACCCCACTGCAGAGGGAGCTCTGTGAGGATGGTAATGCAGCCCCGGTTACCTCCTAGAGGCTGGTGGCGATGATGTGGGCCTCATTGGCTTTGCCCCTCCCAACAAGGGGTTGCCTACTGTCTGCCCACCCTTACCTAGTCCCTGTTCCTTCACTTCTGATAGATCCCAACCTTGCAACACGCTTTGTCAGGCCCTGAGGTAGGGAAAGGTGTTATTATAAAGGTGACAAACATCCACATGTGGGAAGGTGGAGCTCTACAATCAGAGCCACCTCCATGTGCACAGGGCACAATCTAGTCCATTTTCCTCAGGCCTCACTTCGGTAAACTCCCTGAATGAAAACAATGGGAATCTACCTGACTGAAACAAAACTGAAAGAGGACTGCAGGGTTTGGCCCCAGATGAATATGCATTACTGATCTTGCTGCCATGGCACTCAACAACTTGGTGCTATGGTACTGATCCCTTGTGCAAAACTCACTCACCAGGGTTTGGGTTGTATGTTGCAGAGTACACAAGAGGCCTCATTTGATTCCCAGTATTGTGTTCATATTGAGTAGAAGCATACTGATCCAAAACTCTTCCCAGCCCTCCCACACAGACCCCTCTCTCTATCCCTCTGCTCTGTCCCTCCCCACAATCTTGTTACTCATGGTGCGAGAGCCTTCTCCTCTGTAGCTTGCAATCTGGAATAGTCTTTCTAGAACACTCAGCCTTGTTGACTTTCTCTCTCTTATCAAATCTCATCTGAAACATGTCTTTTCTCCTTAAAAAGCAACAGAGGGTCCTGTGGCACCTTTAAGACTAACAGAAGTATTGGGAGCATAAGCTTTCGTGGGTAAGAACCTCACTTCTTCAGATGCAAGTCTTGCTCCCAATACTTCTGTTAGTCTTAAAGGTGCCACAGGACCCTCTGTTGCTTTTTACAGATTCAGACTAACACAGCTACCCCTCTGATCTTTTCTCCTTGTGCATCTTTGCTATTCTTTCATTTCATGTTTGTGTTCTCTCTAACAGCCTTCTTTGATTTATGTCCTTGCAGTGAGGGAGGATAATACCTTGCAGATATAGTTAGGTGCATATGATATTCATAAAAAAATAACACCAATAACGTCCCCATTCACCACAGCTGTCCAGACCAAAGAATTGGAGATGTTTTGACTACACAGTAGAGTGGGTCAGAAATTTTCTAGCTTAACAGTTCTCTGTTAGAAAATGCTGATTTAATGGAATTTAAATGTTACAAAGGAATATCATATATGTATAATATATAAAATAAGATATCAAAAGTTGAGTCAATAAAATGAAAACAAAACATTTCAAATAAGTTTGAAATGAAATTTTTGATAAAGCCAAAATGTCATTATGATTTTTCCTCAATTAAATTTCAGAATAGCATTCTTCAGGAAATTTTGATTTTTTTCATTCCAATTCAGAATTTTTGGAATTTTCTGCAGAATGGGAATGCCAGGTTCTGACCAGCTCTGCTGCACAGCACGTAGTTTGAGGCAAAACCAGAAAGAAGGAGTATTCTTTGTGTGGCAGCTGAGATGCAAAGGCTCACAGCAACACTGTGGTCTGGCAACAGTCAGGGCGAGAGAGAGAGAGAGAGACCTGTAAAAAGACTGGAGTGAGTCAAGTCTATTAGGTTTTATTTTCCAATTTATAAAATATTGCAGTAAGAGGTTATTCACATATCCGGTCTGCCCCACAAAACACCTCTCACAGATCACATAGTATTGACATCCATCTCTCCTACTCTCTTTTCCGTCTTCTATGAGAATGTCCCCTCCCCCATTCTTTGCCCTGAGGAAATCAGGATTAAGACGTTACTTTCTGCCACCTTTGAATTGTACCAACCCCAAAAGTCTTTTCCTTTTAGCAATATCATACTGACTCACTAATTGCAATATGCACTTTACATGCAAATTTTAATGATTAGGTTAAAATTAGTTTCTCCTTGAAGGTGAACAGCAACGTTCCCCTGAAACAAAAATAATTTCTTTGGAGCTGATCGATAGCTTGTGGGAAAGCTTGGTAAATTGGGTATCTACCTTATCATACACAATTGCAAACTTTTTATATACAGACTTTTCAAGATAAAGATATGCTAGGGGAGCAATAAAACTATGGTACGTCTGGTATGTGATAGTGATAGAACTTATCAGACTGCATGGAAAATAAATCTAATTACTAGAAAATGTATAGCTCAAGCCAATTGGTTTTTACTAAAGCTATGTGAGGCTCATGAATTTCAGTTCCTATCAGCACATGCAATTTTGGGTTTCATTAGAAAAGCTTTGCATATCTGTAGTTCTTACACCCAGTGCACAAGATGGTTGGTGGGTGACAACTCAGAAGAAGCTGATCACTGATGGAAATTGAACAATTGCTTTCACAGGAACAAATTACCTGTCCAGTTCTGTACACTCAAAAGTTGAATGCAAACATACAAGATTGTGCGTGCTTTCTCAAACCAAATATTTACAAGTACATGCTAGCAATCCGGTATATTAAATAAGGCATTGGGAAATAATTTAGCTTCATTATATATTATGAAACATGAGTCAGTGACTAGGATACCAGACTGGAAAGCTGTCAGCTTTGCCATTAGCTTGCGCTATAACCTCAGCCAAGTACTTCCACCAGAAGTTTCAGCTGAAGCCCAGCGAGATTAAGGCCACCATGTGGATGACAGAAGTTAGGTTCTTAACTCCATATTTAGGAAATATTAAATGAATGGGAGGTAAGAGGTCCACAGTACCTCTGAAAAGCAGGCCACTTGTTCATAAGCTTAAAATATGCATTGGGGTGCCAAGCTTTAAGCACCCAAGTTTGAAAGGCTGTGATGCAGTTTTCTAATCTGAGAAATGGATATAGTATATACAATAATCACATTGTAAAGCATATTGAAATCTATGGATGAAAAGTGCTCATAGGCCATACCTTACACTATATGTTTTTTAAAGTGCTGCATACATTTGAACCACTATATACATAGATCATAATAAATAAAATAATAATATAAGAAAACTCTATGGGTTGCTATCTTTCAATCATGATCATCACTATACTGTAGAAATGGCCCTCTGTACCATGAGATAGCAATAATGAATCAGTTCCATGACACTACACAATGCAAGATAACTTCTTAACTATCTGATCAGTCCAATACTTGTTTTAAAAGCCAATGGAACTCCTGCATCCTCTGAGTGATTGTTCCTACTATTGCACAATGAGTTAGATCAGCACTCTAAATCCAATTTCATGTGCTCCATTACAACGTATGGAAGATCTGGTACTGAAACCCACAAAGATATTGTGGAAACCTTTTAAAAGTAGAAATGGAATAGATACCCTTGTGACTGATGTTTCCTGCAGTTGATTAATCTGTTAAAACAAGGCGTTCTCTAGAGGATTTCTTTAATTATGATAGTGCCATTACAACCATTCACTTAGCTTAGGGTTTTCACTTTAGAATGGACTTCCCTGATGACTTTTATGGCTCTCTTTTAATGTAGCTTGTTCAGAGGGCAGGCCAATTTAAGTTATTTATCCTTTTTTACACTATAGTAGAGACAATATAACATAAAACATAGATACATTCCTCTATCTCCAAAAGCCATGATATAGAGAGAGACTGTAGCAGGAAGTTTTGATGACCAGCTGGTCTAATGGTTAAGTAATGGCCCTAGAATTTCTGCCAACCTAGTCGTCCCACAAGGACCACAGCTGTGGAATCAATCTCCCCCATGTGCTCTGATTGCTCCCCCCACAGGTTCAGTCACTACAGAGAAGCAAGCATGGGGCAAGGTAGGGGGACCCGGGTCCACCCCTCCATCAAAGCATCTGATCCAGTTATTAAACTACCCCAAATTATGTTTTCCCCTGGGTCACTTCTTATCAGTCTGGATCTTTTCAGTTTGGGGTGTGGTCACTGTCTTAGTAGGCTTTCCTCTGTCTCAGATTGAAAAGAACACTAGCTCTTTTAGGGCATTCAGCTCCCAAAGGGGAGTGGAGGGACCCAAATGCCTGCTGCTAGCACAGCCTTCACAAAGCTGTAATGACTCCTCACACAGCTCTCAGCATCAGTCTTTGCTTTGTGGTTCCACATGCAGCTCTGGACTTCCAGTGACCTTTTAAACTGTTCTTCCACTGGGAACATATTGAGGGGCAGGACTTCCCTAGCCCAGTATAGCCCTTCTCCCAGCCCTGTCTTAGTGTAGGGCCTGTAGACCATATCACAGGGACCAATATATAAAGACCCAGGAACACTATACTGTGTAAAATCAAAAGAGGAACAACATAAACCCAATATAAAGATAAATCAAATCAAAAAGATTTACCCCCCATAAAGAACTTTCAAAGCTAATCCAGTATGTAGGGCCACTTATGCAAAACAATGGAACTACTTAAAGTTAAACACATGCTTAAGTGCTTTGTTGGATTGGGAATGGAGTTCTCAGTAGCTTGCAAGGTCAAGCCCTAAGTAGAGAAGGAAAACTCTCCGCAAAACATGTCTCAGGCAGAGCTAGGCAAGCACTATGAAAATCCTTCCATTAACATTTGTTCATTTGCTTCAGTTCTGTTTATGGTCTGTGTGTCCACTTCCTGGGAATAGTCTAGGAAATGACTTTCCTATCAGGAATATTTGTTGAAAAATCAATATTACAGAATGTTTGCATGAAGCAAGTTTTGAATTTGCAGTTGTGAATATTTGTACTAGACTCCTGATTCCAATAGTTAAGCTTATACTGACAGGTAACAAAAACACACCACATGACCTATATATCCATTTAAGACAGCTCATGCTTTGAATATTGAAAGCAAATGGCTCATGAACAATTTTCACACCATGAATTATTCACAAATTATTTGGTGAATTGTTTTGAAAAGCTAAAGCGTTTGAGAAAATTATGATTTGTTCATGCACAATTTGGAAACAGAAAAAGAGGTGAAATTTGACAATAAATTATGCATTACAAATTATTCGTTCAGATGATCTGATTCTTCCAACTGTTAATTAATTTTCAGAGCTTTCCTCTAAGTCTTCTCGAAAGTGAATGACACTTCAGACAGCTCTGCATGACAGATATGAGCTCCAGGATCTCCACTCCCTCTTTAAAGCTCCCCACAGAGATGGACAAAATCTGAGCTGAAGGCCCCATCATTGCAGCTCTACACTTCCCCACTGTGATGGAATGCACCCTTTTATTCCCACCCTACACGCTATTGTAATAATCTTTGTACAAAGTATGCCTTGTAAGGTATCATTTGAAAACTCAGAATTTGCTGGTCAGTATTGTCCTGATAAAATATGTGTGGCAACGTTGTGTGCGCAGTTATAAGAATGCCATCTATGATGTTCAAAACTTACGTAGCACCAAACTGGTCAAACAGCTCTGTCTTGAACAAAGGCATGTATGTTTGCCTTAATTTGCATTTAAGCAGTAAACGGAGTCATTAAGGAGGAAGGGAAAACAAAGGAAGGTCAAACAGGTGAAAAATAAACAGCAGGGAACATCCTTCCAGACAGACTCTTTGTCTCCTAGTTCCCAGCTGGAAATGCTTTTCAATAGAGGAACTGAAACTATAAAAAGAAGGGGCAAACACTCCAAGAAACCCCTGTCTCTCTCCCTGCCCATCATATTCTCTGCACCTGAGAAGACAAAAGGAAACAGCCGTTGGACTTTGGGGGAGGGATCTTGACCTGAAGAGTTTGGTCAGTGACCTTGGTGGAAGCATGTGATAACAAATTTTGCTTCACTCTAATATAGTTTGTTAAGTTAGGCACTAGTAAGTTTTATCTTTATTTTTCTTGTACCCATTTCTGATTTTATGCCACATTACTTGTATTCACTTAAAATCTCTCTCTTTGTAGTTAATAAACTTGTTTTATTATTTTAGCTAATCCAATGTGTTGGAGTTACCCAGACACTAACTTAATTTAAGGCCAATACTGGCATATCATTTCCTTAAAGGAACAACAGAAGTAATATATTTGTACTATCCAGGAGAGGGCTGCGCAGTATAGGACATACCTTTCTGGAGGAAAATCGGGGACTGGAGGGTGTGTTGGGATCATCCTGCAGTATAACCAAGGCTGGTGAGAACCAGGGTGTAACTGGCAGGTTGCAGTTACACACAGACACTCAGGCTGTGGCTTGCATGCTGGAAGGCTGTTTGTGAGTGGCCCAGATGGGAGCTACTTCAGCAAGGCATTGTAAGGCACCCAAGGTTGCAGGGTAAAGGTGACATGGAGCCCCACTGGTCTGGGTTGTGCACTGGTATCTCACACCTGCCATTCACCATTTTGCTCAGCTCCACCGAAGGCTTGGCTTGAAGAAGGTGTGGGGTCAGCATCCAGGACTGTGAGAAAGGGGGCCAGAAGGTGCAGGCAACTGCCCTTGAGCTGACTCTGCATCTCATATAAGCAGCACTTCCTTGGAGCTGACTGGAGATTTGGGAGTGGAGGAAGCAAGGAGCTGCAGTGGAATGGAACAACAGGAGGAGGGAGCAATATTCTCCTCTTCATTATCTCCTCCTTTTGAGTTGTAGAGGCTGCCTTCTTTCAAGCAGTCTGGATTGATATTTTTGTGGGGAGATTTTGTCCATCTCTGTAGAACCCACCTTGTGTTTGAGACCCCACGGCTGAGAATCACTGGTCTGTTCCATTCACCTCGCAGGAATGCATCCTATTACGACAACATCCCTTAAATGTCATCTTTATAACATCTGAGGTAGAGATCCTTGCTGTGTCACCAACACTGCAAAGATTTTCGCAAGCTGGTATTTACCAGATGTAGGCCTTCTAATACATCGGTATTTTGATAACATTCTTCCTGCCAATAGCAATCTGCAGAGGCTATGCTATGTTCCTAAGCTCACTGAAGCATACCGCCTTAAAAGACACCTGTTTTGTGCCCAACACCACCACTCTGTAATTATAGAGGGTTTTTTAACAGCCTTGTCTTTTTACGACAGCTCTAAACTAGTTTCATGAATATAACCACATAAAATGGGACAGTTTGTTGGTGAGTAGGGGTCCTGAGAGCAGAACAACAATTGGGTTTTAGAAAAAACATACACGCTTCACCAGCCAAGTAAAAACACTTAGTAAAAAATATCCATAAAACCCAACAAGCCGTGTTGCACAAGGTGAAATATAGCTCCTTTCAACATATAATTATATGCTGGGCAACTCTGCCCTTCACAGATAAAACATCAAGGACATTGACTAAGCAACCACCAAGGTATTGACACAGTATATTAGGCCTAGGCAAATAATCTATGAGGGTTTCTCTTCCCCATCAGTTAGATAGTAACTTCCCCATCTATCCTGCCAGTAGTGCACACAGTGAGTTTAAAAAATGAATGACTCAATAGCTTCAGGGAGTTCAAAGGGTCAAATTCCCTAGCAGGTTGGCATTCGACTGATGATGCTACTAACTTAACCAGTGGGATTCTAGCCCATCTCAGACGACTAAGCAGGATAAGTGAATCAGTAAGTGATATGAGGCAGTCGGGGTGGGGGGGAGGGTAGTACCGACTGCTTGCTTGATCCACAGAGTAGGAAGGCTACAAATGTTTGCAAGACAGGTGTATAGGGTAAATAAAATCAAGTCAGTTATTTGTCTTCTTAGGGGACCCTTGGCCTCAGTGCCAGTTAATTCAATTGTACCTGCAACATTTAACCTAACCACATGAGTTTCTCTTCCTGTGTGTTAGCATCTTGCAGCTATCCATAGCCCTTTTTAAACTGGATAAACAAACTTCCAGCCATGACTGCCATTCAAAAGCAGCAGGGTACATTTGCTGGAGTTGTTTTCTTCCTTCCTAGCTCCCACTGCTCCTCTGTTTAGACTGTTTTCCTCCTCTGTTCGCCCTGTGCTGATGCTTCTCAGCGGAGATAGGCAGGGAGGCAGGCTGGAAACTGCACACGCTCTCCTGCTGCAAGCAAACAATGTATTTGGCCTCCCATTATCTCCTCCATCCAGAATGGGAAGGAATCAAAACAAAAATGATTTAGCTTCTGGGGACTACAAAGTAAAATAATGAATAGTGAAATACAATAACAACTATTGCTAATACTGAGTTAAATGCTGACCACACTGCTGGTGTAGAGCCCATGGAGAATTCAAGTGACTCCTCAGAAGGGAAGGGTCCCTTCACCAGTGGCTGTGGAGCTGCTGTGCTGCCACTGAGCTCCACCTCCTCATACTGAGGCAGTCACAGATTCCACCACCATCCAATATACTAATGGGAGAGGTGTCGCTGGGGCATAGCACTGAAGAAGTCAGTGTCTCCTGGTCAGTCATTGCTGGGAGACAGAGTTCTCCCAGCTAACTGACAGGCAAGGAGACAGCAAGAGGGCTGTGCACCCCTCCTCCCAAACCACTGAAATAGCTGGTAGCTCTGAGCTGGCAGCCAGAAATCACACTAAGTCCCTGACCTACCACCACTGGCAATAAGGGGGAAGAAGAGCAGCACAGGCCCCTCAACCCAGCCAGATTTCACTCCCAAACTCCAGTTTCCTGAGGACCATAGTCCTTGTGAGTGAGTCACAGAGAAACACGATCTGCAGCAGGCCAGAGGAAGGGCTTAGAAGCAAATTTGTACGAGCTGCCTGATCTTTTCAGGGCCTCTGCAGGTTCTGCCTGTGCACCAACTGAGCAGCAGCTCTTCACTCTTACTGCACCGGCCAGACTGTCCTCAGCATTGGTTAGGCAAGTGCAGAGTTCTCCTATCTTGGAGTAAAGGGCTTCTCTGCGCCTCAGGGTTTTGCCTGATAATAATGAAATAAAGAAACTTCCCCTATGGTTGTTTTCTCCCTGACTGTTTAGTACAGGGTTTATTGAACCTTCCTCAGATGTATCTGGTACTGGCCATTGTTACAGACAGGATCCTGGACTTGATGGACAACTGGTCTGATCTGGTAGGATCCTGAAGTCGGTGGATCCAGTATGGAAATTTCTACATCCCTAAGAAAATCATCCTAGCAAGTGAGATAATATTTAGACATCTGTGGGTATATTGGAGAATAGGATGTATTTTGCAAGTTGAAGAAGACTCTAGGGGAACTAAACAGTTGTTGTCTGTGCTGCACACACTGAGCCCAGTGCAAATCTGCAGCTAACTGGCTGCCAATAAAAAGTAGAGCAGATAGCCAAACAGATTTATAGTAAATTCAATATAGCTCACTTTACTCAGTGTATGCAGGTTGTCTAGACAAGTGGATAACCCAGAGAAAGCTTTTTTCAAAACAAAAGACCCAATCCTGATTGGTGCCAACCACTCACAGCTTCCTTTTAAGACAATGGGACATGCAAGCACTCAGTTCCTCTCCGGATTTGCCTTAGCACTTTATGATTTGTCCTTCACTTAAGCCACTCTGAAAGTTGGCAAATGTAGATGTTTTCCAAAACTGGTTGTGTTTCTCTCCCTTGTCTACTAGCATCTCCCCCTGGCCCCTCTGCAGTTTCCTCGTTAACTTAAATTCTTCTCTGCAGCTTCTCCAGTATATCACTGTGGTCAGGGCCAGATTTAGGAGCAGGCAACCACCTGGGGTGCCAGGCTTGGGGGGCTTCAGGTTCGGGTTGCTGTTTTAGTAAGTGACAAAAGGGAAAATAGAATGTTTGAAGTAAAATGTTTCAGGTATTCTGCATGTGGATTCATTTTTCACTAACCTCTTAGAATGTTCGGGACCTTTATAGAATCTCATGGACCCTTCCAGACTTTCTGAGATCTACATTTTCCTTGAAACTCCTAGAATGTCAGCCATGCCCTTACGGGTATGTGGAGGGGGAGGCATCACCAGTCAGTCAGTGAGATATAAGAATGAAGTGAGAGCCCAGCTACGATATTGTGAACCTTGTTTTATTGTGTATTTGTGAAAGTGTACTTGTTTTTAAGACTTGAAGAGTGTAAGTAGCAACTAATAATGGACATATTTAATGAGATGCCAGAGATATCTAGCAAACTTCTATCTATGCAACAATATAAAAAGAAATACTGTTAAGTGTTTTGCCATGCTTAACATAATGTTGGATAACTTTCTAAGAATGAGGAACGTAGGAATGGAAATGTGAAGAAAGGGATGGAGAATCATCCAGTTTTCCTGGTGGCGTAAAGGAGAGTGATGATAAAGAAGAAGTGCATCCGAAGAAGTGGGCTGTAGTCCACGAAAGCTTATGCTCTAATAAATTTGTTAGTCTCTAAGGTGCCACAAGTACTCCTGTTCTTCTTTTTATAAAGAAGAATGTGGCTCATATGAAAAAGAGAATAATGACAAAGAAAAATTTGGTTTACATGAAAAGGAGAAAAACAAAGAAGAATCAGCCTTGCATGATGACAAACAGCAATGAGAAAAATTGCACACCACAAATCGATACATCAGATCCTGCTTTATGGCTGGTGATCCTAAATTCTGCTGATATTGATTGTACAATTTTGAATAGGACGGACAAAAATCTAGGATTTTTCCAGAAAATGACACTTCTCAAAGTCACACTGCAAAAGAGTGCTCGAGAATGGTGAGAAACTGAATCGGCGTTGGCTAGTTTCTTTGAAATCAACTGACATCGTGTTCTGTTTTTGTTGGAAAATATTTGAGAAGAATGCCAAATCATTGCTTGCGCTTTCCAGATACAATTAATGGCATAACTTAGCTGATGCTCTAAAGCAACATAAAAAGTCAGCTGGCTATTTTACAGCCTACTCCAAATGCATGGAGGTCAAGTCCAGGCTCAGCTGAATAAATACAGACACAGAAAACTAGCACATTATTAATGTAGAAACTCAGCATTGGAGGAATGTGCTCAAGCATCTAATTTCAATTACCTTCTTCCTTGCCAAATAAGAATAATTTGGCTTTCTGGAACTCGTCAAATAAGTTGTTCACTGAACATAACGGTAATTTTCTCGGTATGGTAGAGGTCCTTGAGAAATAGGAAAATGAGTGAGCACCTACGTTGAGTAGTTCGTAAAGAAACTATGGACCATTACTGCAGCAAAACAATTCAAATGAATTGGTTGGCTTATGGAAAGGAAACATATTTATGCAGCTTGGCAAAGCTAAGTACAAGGCTGTAATAATGCACTGCACTCCCAACATTAGTCACAATAAAAAGGTGGAATTTACAGTAAGATTTGTTGATGACGAGGATGGCTGTACTCAAGTAAAGAAACACTATCTGTTTCCAGTTTGTGGATGACTACTGGAAAAGGCCTAACCGAACTGTTTATGAACGTTTTGAATGAGAATAAAATAAAGCTTTAGGACTGCTGCGGCTCAGGCTATGACAATGGTGCGAACATGAAGGGAAGAAACAGTGACATCCAGGCAAGGATCCTTGCACTGAATCCAAGAGCTTTTTTTGTGCCTTGTGGCTGCCATTCCCTCAACCTGGTTGTGTCAAATGCAGCAACATCTTCTTTAGATTCAGTATCTCTCTTTGGAGTACCGCAAAGGATATACGTCCTGTTTTCAGCAGCAATTATCAGTTGGAAGTTCCTCACGGCCAATGTTACAAATCTAACCATGAAGCCACTAAATGACACTCACTGGGAGAGCTGCATTGACAGCATAAAGCCAGTGAGGTACCAAGTGACTGAGGTTTACAACGCCCCGGTGGGACAGATGTAGTCGAGTAATGCCGAGGCTGGAATCTGACCCAAGGTGCAAAGCCTGGCAATCCAGATCACTGACTTCAAATTTCTGGTCTCAATTGTGGTTAGGCACAATATCCTGTTCCTATTAAACATTGTAAACATGGCGTTACAAACTCAATCGACGGACATCGCGCCCGCTAGTACTTTGATGAAAAGCTGTCTTAATTTCGTTCTGGCTTACAGAGACAATGGATTTGAAGATGCCATCATGGCTGGCAAAGAAATGGCAGAAAACTTAGGAGTTGAGCCTCTCTTCAAGGAAACTCATATTCATCAGAGGAAGAGACAGTTTTTCATACTAATATTCTTTAGTGAATATATTAAGAGTCATCCTCATCACGGACATTCCCAATGCAGAAGGAAGGCAGCATATTGTCAGCATTTAACAAACAATATGAAATAATGATCAATAATAAAGGGAAAGTGCCCAATCCTACCCCCATTAAAGTCTAGAGGAATTTTACCTTTGTTTTAATGGGAGCAGAACTAGGATTAAACAGTTTACATAAAAAAGCAAAATATTAATGATCTTTGAACTTTATTTAACAAATCTCTAAAAGTTACCACTGCTTTCAAATCCTTCATCTTCCGATGTGAGCCCTTGTCTCAAACACCTAAGGATGTTGCACTGCAGATGAATTTCCAACATGCTTTCATTAGGGTGAAATGAACATTCCTTATGTCAATATTACGTGTTTTCTGAAAAGTCAGAGATTTGTAAAAGGTAATATTGCTATTGGTACGATATCATTTAGTAATATTATCAACTGGTGGCCATTTCTGCAGCAATATTTTAAAATACAGAATGTTATAACACAATTTATATTCTATATAATCTCTTACCACCACTGAAATGCAGCCTCGCCTAGGATGGACTGGAGCAGGCAGTTTATACAAACATTTCAGACAGGAATATTCGAACCCACCTAGTGTTACAAATTCATAACCACTTCTAACGTGTCTTCTTGTATTAGTGGTGTCATTCTGTGAGCAATTTAAGCAAGACTAAAAATCTAACATTAAACTGAGCAATTCATATCCTAACTGAATATATAATTACATGTCATGAGGTAACATCCATAGCAACTATTATATTAGCAGTTAATTAATTAATTTATACAACAGCACTCTAAAAGGCCCATTTGATATTTAATTGCATGGATCATCATAGTTCTACTAAAAGGACCTAGCAACGGGCTACATTTCTTAAAGCCCATTGAGTTAGGGTTAAGATTAGGGTGGTTCAGAGGATTGGTAATGAATCTTCCACAGTTCAAATCCAGCCCATGCTCTTGATCATCTCAATTCATTTCCTAGCTGATAACTATGATAGTCACACCTGGTACCTTTTTTGTTTATCGGAGGTCAAGAGTTGAATGGGCACAGAGACTCTGCTATCTTCTGTCCACCAACCAGTGGTCCCTCCAGGTCAGTACTAAGGTACAGTATTGGGTGGCTTGGATTTTCACTAGTAATCTGTGCCTGTTCTGTGCATAAATAGAGGATGACAGGCTCCAGGGCTGCCAATCCAACACACTTCACCAGAAATTCACTTAAATAATTAAATATTGTTCTATTGCATACAGTATGCAATAAGAAGAACCCCCCGTCCAAACACACAAAATTTTGCTCTCTCTCCTGATATGGAAATCTCTTGTCATCTTGCTTTATATAGTCAAATTGGCATATCATGTTAAATCTTACCTAGCAGCTGACATTAAATTAAAATATACTAAAGAGATAATGGCTAGCAATACAGTTGTTTCCTCAATCCACACAACAACTTGTTTAAAAACAAAATAAATATTAAGTGATTTTGCAAACCTGCAATCTTCAATTGCTGGAGCATCTTTGTACTTTACTTCTTCAAAGCCAAAATTGTCACTTGCATAATATTTCTGACTGAAAAAATGCAGTTTCAATTTTCATATGTTCTAGCAATGTACAGAAAGATCTCATTTCTTGTCATCTTGTATGCTGTCCCAGAACCAATAAATATTTTATGCATTTAATGCATTTATCAACTGTGCTGCATAAAAAGTACAGAAGATCCTGTGCTGTGTCAAAGATATCTCATGTATTAAGGGAATCTAAGCAACCTCTTGGGTGCTTGTCCACCATGAAATTTAACTTTACATCTTATCCATCAAGCGAGTGAGAAGTGACAACATTTCTCTGATCTCTAAGGTAACTGCACACTGGTTTTGGTGGCAGAAATGCAATTCTGTTAAAGGTTATATAGTGTATATTTTGTCAGACTGAATTTTCAAGGAAATGTCTCATCTCAAGAAAACATGAGGATGTAATTAAGGACGTAGTTTAAGTTTATGTTGACTTTCAAAGGCATTCTGCAAGGCCTATCTCCCAGACTGTGTTCCCAAGTGTTGGAGAATGGAGGGGATTAAGAAGGGCATAAGGTGATGGAAAGGGGGTGATTTTATATTTCATTCAGATGATTAAGGCATTATTATTTAGCAGAAAGGACCGCAATTCAGAACACAAGATTCCTGCTGAGGCCTTTGTGAGCATGAGAGGCTATATACCACAAAGGGGCTCAGCACTCTATGGCTGTCTGATGCCCTAATGAGTCTGATTGGAACTTCAGAGCTTTCACCACCAATTCATTAGGAATACCATTGTGCCCCATGAACTTCTTTTTTCCCATGTTCTGTGCCACTTCAATATTGTTTGCAGCCATGCAGACTCTCATGAAGATGTTCAATTATGTCTCAGACAAATATAGTACCTTGCTTTGTCCACTAGAGGGCCCTGGAGAGCAAGATGGGATACACCCTCCCTCATAGATTGAAAGGATCGCCCATGTGCAGCTCTCAATCTTCTTCAAACAGAACAGCAAGAATTCCCTGAGACTGCACCTGTCCTCATTTGAGTCACATATTAGCAATATCATGACACTGCCATCCAAGCCATCAAAATATTGTTTAAGTTGTTTCATGCAAAGTCAAAACAGTCCCCAGGTAAATGCTGATTTCCTCTGTATCAAGTTTAGCTGGAAAACAAAACAATTAATTAAAATAGCAAAACACAAGACCTAAACATTATTTATGCCTCTAATTAGCTCATTCTAGTGGGTAT
Organism: Chrysemys picta bellii; assembly: GCF_011386835.1. Taxonomy (NCBI): domain Eukaryota; kingdom Metazoa; phylum Chordata; order Testudines; family Emydidae; genus Chrysemys; species Chrysemys picta. The sequence goes on along the minus strand of NC_088796.1, from coordinate 38,682,900 downwards.
TTTAGTCCCTGTCTGGTCAGGACATTAATTATCTTCATAAATACAGCAAAAGTTAAATAATAAGCACCCAGGGCTACAGAACTACTGTAATGTTCAAGCTTAAATGAACATATAAATTTTATTAATGGAGGCCTTATACAACTCCATATATTATAAATCAAACAAGAAACCTATTTCCATCTTTTAAGGTTGCGATGAAAAAGCTTTACCATTATTGAGAATAATTTTTATTAAGTTTAAAACTCCTTTTTTGCAGTAATGAGACTGTTATGGAGATAATTTAATCTGGTTTGTCATGAGGCACCTCAGCTTGTTAAATAAGTTAATAAATGACTATGCATTAATCAAAGTGACAAAGCTATGAAGAGCAGAGGATGGGAGACAATTCTGGTGATAGTATTAATTAGTATTTAATTAGAAACTTAGGGGCCATAAATAAAAAAATCATGGTACAGACATTTATGCAAATTGCTCTGAAGCTGTGGTGGAGTTAGATTTGCTTTAAAGAACCATTTCTGTTTTAATATATATACTGTAGACAATGGAGTTGTGCTACCATCACATGGATCGAAATGAGCTATTATATTGTTTTCAATTTGTTCCAATTACAGGCCTCTAAATTTAAATCACTCTTTTGACTCTCCTGATTGAAATGGGAGGTTTCTGAGATTTCTGATGGGAGTTTTTTTTTTTTTTTTTTTGGGGGGGGGGGTTGGTTTTTTTTTTTTCATTAAAGAAGAGGGAGGGAGGAAGGAATTTGGAGTTTCTATTCTGCTGTTTTAATTAAGAAGTAGTGCTGCACAATTTTCTAAGAAACAATTGATGGCATAATGGTGCAGTTGCAGTTCTATCCACAACAATGTCTTCTATTCATGAGGATGAACAGGGCTGGAGGTTTGTTAGTTTTTTGATATTATAGGTTTCATGTGTTGAGATAGATTTTTTTTTAATATAATTATAGTCCTTTTACTTTTTCTCTCAATAAATTGCCCATTTCAAAATGGACAATTTCTGATAACCAAAGAGATAATATATCGTTCTGTTATGTGCTTTCCTAAGGACCATGGCCTTTTTCAGACTTTATTATTTGTTGCATTTGTACAAGAAAGGTTATCCACAGTAAAACTGCTTTTTCTATTCAACAGTCTATCTCTGTCATGGCTCATTTATGTGTGAACATGACTCACTGAAACCAGCATTATCCACAACTGACAAGTGTCAGACCTACAGTTCAATCAGCCTCTTCCTTAAGATAATGCCGAGGGCTTGGTGTTTGAAGTAGTGGGACAATAAAGTGAAGAGAGACAATCAGGGTCAAATTGATCCAATTCCCTGTATATAAAAGGGATTCTGCCTAATAACACAGAGGGTTTTTTGCTCTCCAAACACATTAGTTCTTAAGCAGGGACTTGGCCTTCAAGGAAATCTGTGACTGACACAAAAATGCTAAAATTTGAAGGTGGTTTGTTTATCAGTTTCTTCTCAAGGCCTTGTATTAAACATAAATATGTCAACCTAAAATACAGGTGTTGCAGTGATTTTCATGGGTCAGATGAGCCTAATGCTGACACAGAAATCACTTCCCTTTTTTTGTTTTATATTTGTTTAACAGATCATTTATACACGTTAATACAATTGAGAGAGAAATAAATCAGAGGCAGCTCATTTCAGTGACGCTCCAAATTCCCATTGCCAGTATAGCAAATGGAGTTCTTGAATACATTTCTTTATATTAAGTCTCCACAGTACACAGCAGTTAACACAAAGGTTCCCTCACAGCAGTTAACACAAAGGTTCCCTCAAAGTTATCAGCTGCTTCTTCATTGCAATACATGTCAAGTCTGGAATTTAATAAGATATTTTCCTGAACTTCCAGAAGATAAAAAAGTTGAGCAGCAGACACTAAAGACTCTGGAGAAACCCTGGTACCTTCAAGAACTAAGATACCAAACTTCTACACGTTTCCCTTGCTCCATCCCCTAATTAATAAGCCTCACTAGCTAAACATGAAGATCCATCTGTTTATCTTGCAAGGCTAGCGACAGCTCTACAATTTTTGCTAGTCAGAAAGGTCTTTTTCTTTTAATCAACTAGTCAGCATATTGAATCAACCACAAAACCAGATTTATTTTGGCCCAGATCCTCAAAATATTTAGGTATCTACGATGGGAGTTAGGCACCTAAATATCTTTGAGAATCTGTCCTTTCCTCCAATCTAAAGAATGAAGTGGCAAGCAGACCCAATATGTATATCATAATCAATGAACTACTTCTTGGCAGATACTATGATCATTTTGCCACTTGCTCTCTGTTGACCTCAGTAAACACATGGGATCACATATTTGCTATCAATGAGGTGTGGGGATAGTTGGGGTGGGGGGAGTAATCCATAGAGACAGATTGTGAATGGGGGTGTGTAGTTGTGATAACACCCTGGCAAAAAACACTCTTTTGCTTAACTGGGTACACGGAAGAGATCACAGGGCATCCACAGCCCATGCCAAACCAGGCAGCATGTTCTCAGAGCTCATTCCCAATGCAGATATTGTATCAAGGTCAGTGGAACTGGAGTCAGAGGCCCATGTTCCCTGGAGAAACTGTTATTGAAGAGACACCAGGAAAACAGGGATGCGAGGAGTCAGGCTGGAAGCAACTCAGCCACATGGACAGACTGGTGCACTGTGTTTAATAAAGTTCCACGTGTTCATCTTAACCGGCATTCAGCTCCTCTCTTTGCTAATGAAACAGGGTGGTCACAACTGAATGGTGAGTTCTCTGCAGTGCAGCAGCTGTCAACGTGAGCCATGGAATTCAGTCTGAAGCCCCCCACAGCCCTGGATTTTGCAAACACAAACCTAGCCCAGTGATGGATGTGGTGGATGGAGGAGTTCGAGCTGTTCGCAGATCTGGCCATGGAGGAGGACAACAGCAGGAAAGTAAAACTGTTATTTTACCTTATTGGGGAACAAGGCAGAGAGGTCTGCACCATGCTGAAACTCAGCACTGCCTCACATCTCACAGCAGTCCTAGGAGCCTGGGGACCTATTGCCCCCCAAAGCACAATGAAACTGTAGAGTGACACAGGTTTTTCCACTGGAGACCAGTCCAAATGGGAGAGGGATGGACCTTATGTTACTGCCTTATGTGCACTGGCTGCTATATGCAGTGACTTGACAAACCCCCTAATTTGGGGCAGGATAGTTTGCAGCACTTGGGATCACCAGCTGCAGGAGCGGCTGCTCCAGGAAGGCGCTCTCATGTTAGATGCTTAGATTTGCGGCATGCAGCAGAAGCCTCAAGAGAAAGGGTGGAAGCCCTAGGAAGCCAACACCCCAGAATTGCACGCAGTGAAACAGCAAAGGAGAGCAGGTGACCAGGGTTCCATACCCTGAGTGAGATGCATTTACTGTGGGAGTCAACATGAGCAGGTAAAGGACAAGTGCCCTACACTAGGACAGCATTGCAAGGAATGTAGCATGTTGAACCATTTTAGCAGTGTGTGCAAAAGCAAAAAAAGCTCTCAAAGATTCAGTCAGGCTTGTACAAGTTAGGGATGATGCATCAGAGTGTGGTGATGTCATCACAATACTCTCCTCGAGTCCCAGAGGATATCAGGTTCAGGCTGTCAAGACAGGAAAGCAACAAGGGACAATACCAACATCTGCATTCAATAATGGTAATAGTGAAACGCCATAAGCGATTTCAGCTGGATAGTGAGACCTCCTGCAATATGACTCCTTGGCAGGGCCGGCTCTAGGCACCAGCCGACCAAGCACGTGCTTGGGGTGGCCAATGTTGGGATGGCGGGGGCCACTCGAGGGGTTTTTTTTTGTTTTTTGTTTCGGCTGGACAGCGTGGGGGTGTTTCGGCAGTGCGGCGCTGGGGGGAACGGAGGCTTCGGCGGCGCTGGGGTCGGGGGTTGGGCGGCCGGGCGCAGCGCTTGGGGGTCTGGGATTTCGGTGGCCCGGCACAGCACTGGAGTGGGGGTTTGAACGGCCCAGCGCTCCAGGGATTTGGGCGGCCCGGCGTTGGGGGGGGGTTGGGCGGCCCGGCGCAGCATGGCACTGGGGGGGGGGGGAGAGTTGAGTGGCCCGGTGCAGCGCTCGGGGGGGGGGGGGGGGGGGAGTCGGCGGCGCGGCACTGGGGGGGGGTTACGGCGGGGCGGCGCTCTTCTTTTTTGCCTGGGGCGCCAAAAAAGTTACAGACGGACCTGCTCTTTGGGCTGAATTGGACTCAAACATATGGGACGTAGACCCACAGTGGAACCTATGCGATTACCATGATAGAAAATTCCAGTGGCACTACATAATCCTGTATGCGAGGAGCTCAAAAGTCTACAGAGCAGGGGCATCATAGCACCTATGGAGGCCAGTACAGCCTGGATAAGCAGCATGTTGGTGGTAGTAAAGAAGCCATCAGGCAAATTACGTATCTGCCTAGATCTAAAGTCACTGAATCAATCATTGAAAAGATGCCACCATCCACTGCCCACAACTGATGACATCTTGCCACAACTTTCCAAAGCCTGAAGCTTTATGGTCATTGATGTGAAAAACAGGTTCTTGCATATAAGCCTGAAGAGTCCAGCATGCTAACAACCTTTGCAACATCATTTGGTTGCTACAGGTGGCTGCACATGCCAATGGGCATAAGCCCAGCACCAGAGAAGACTCACCCAAGTGCTGAAAGGGCTGCATGGGGTGCAAAACAATTGCAGATGATACTTTCAGTGTAGGGGAAGGGAGCAATGATTCAGAAGTTGAACAAGACCATGACAGAAAATGACAAGCTTTTCTACACCAATGCAGGAACAAGAACAACCCAGAAAAATGAGAATCAAACAGCATAAGGTGACCATATGTTGGACATGTACTTACAGCAGAGGAACTTAAGTCAGATCCCAACAAAATCAAAGCAGTCGGTGACATGCCAGCTCTGGATGTGAAAGGAGGACAGAGCATTATATGAATGAAAATTTTTCTTTCCAAGTTCTGTCCACACCTGGCTGCTGTAGCAGGACCCATATGTCAGCTCACAAGGCAGGATGTTGACTGGGACTGGGCAAGTTCCCAACAGCAAACATTTGAGACACTGAAACAAATGATAATGGATGCCCCTATCCTGCAGTACTACCAGCCAAGACAGCCACTGACACTCCAGTGTGATGCATCGGAGAAAGGATTGGGTGTAGCTCTTTTGCAAGAGCATCTGGTTGTTTATGCTAGCAGAGCCCTGTCAGATCCTGACCAGGAGTATACCCAAACACCCAAACAGAAAAAGAGCTTCTGGCTGTGGTATGTGGAGTGGGGTGATTCCAATGGTTGTAAGGCCGCCCAGTAATACTGCAATCAGACCACAAGCCTACAGAGATACAGTGCTCATCAGAATGGAGAGCCAGAAAGCCATCCAGATGCCAACCCCACAGGAAAGGAGGAGACTTCACACACAGATAGTTTGCTTGACTCAGAGACAGGTGACAGAGAGAGGTCACTCCTGGTGTGGTCACCTGTTGAAGAGACCAAACAATCTCAAAGCCTATGTAACCAACTTCGTCTGTGGTAAAGACAATACTCCCATTCAGCTATGTGTTAGCAACCCCTGGGTAAAGGCACACAGGGTGGTGGCCTGGGCTTCAGCTATTGGTTTTTAATGTTTACATTAAAATGTTCATAAAGTAGGAAAGATGGAGCATGATCAGTGGAACTGCAGTCAGAGGGCCCATGGTCCCTGGACTATTATTGAGTGGCTACAAGGAGAACAACAATGTGAGGAGTTGGGCTGGAAGCAATGTATCCATATGGACAGAGCTGTGCACAGGCTTTAATTAAGTTCCACTTAACCTGCATTCAGCTTCACTCTGTTAATGAAACAGGTTTACACTCCAAAGGGACTTACCTGGGAGGGCCTTTCACATATTTGCTGCGACTTGCCCTTCACATCTCTGTACTGCCAGCAGCCCCACTTTCCACCCTCCCTCTGTGTCTGTACTCAAGATCCCTTGCCAGCAGTTAGCTCCTGCTGGGTCCTCATCTTGACAGGAAGGTAAATAGTTTTCTGCTCATTTAGCTTCTGCTCTCCAATGCACATTGAATGAGCGCCCCGTGTACTGAAATCTGCTTCCAGGGTTAAGGTATAGTCCTGCTGCTGGGACACAGGCCTGCAGCTCGTACATGCAGTGCAGCATAAAAATGACATCAGTTCCTCTATGAATTGAAAAAACTAAGTTGTCTGCCCTGGCACCATGGTAGATAAGACACCAGGGAGCAATGAGGGGAAAGGAAAGCAGAAGAGTGAGGAGCAAGAGGGAGCATGTGCTCTTCCTGAAGAGGTTGCTTGCTCCCACTGTTGGGTGAGCTGCTCGGCTCTCCTTTCAGCCCAACCTTGGCACATTAACTCCCCATACAGTCAGCAGTGACTCACCTTCTTCACAGCGGCATGCTCAGACTCTTCTGTAGCTAAGCACAGGTCAACAAAGCACCATCATCATCTAGATCACATGTGTCAAACTCAAGGCCCGCGGGCCACATCCGGCCCGCCATACAATTATATCCGGCCCGCGAAATCGTTTTATATATCTGTTTTTAATGGCCCTGTGATATGACGCCCCAATAACACACACTACAAATCCCATGATGCAGTGCAATTGCCGCCAACGGCAAGCCGCGGTTCAAGTTCGCGGTCTGTTGATGTATACAACGCTAATATCAAATCAAAGCTAGACCCCAACAATGGCCAAGAGAAAAATTGATTCTGAAAACCGAGGCTTTCAAAGCCGGTGGGAGAATGAGTATATGTTTACTGAAATTGCAGGTAAACCAGTGTGTCTCCTTTGTGGGAGTAATATCGCTGTAATGAAGGAGTATAACCTAAGACGGCACTACGAGACGAAACATGAGAACAAATTCAAAAACCTGAGCGCAGGACAGAAGCTACAAAAGGTAGAGGAGTTGAAGAAGAATTTGACATCCCAGCAGACGTTTTTTACCAAAGCAAAATCACAAAGTGAAGCTGCTGTGAAAGCAAGTTTCATTGTGGCCGAAGAGATCGCCAAATCAGGACGGCCGTTTACCGAGGGGGAATTCGTAAAGAATTGTATGATGAAAGTGTGCGACGTCCTTTGTCCAGATAAAACGCGAGCGTTTGCAAATGTAAGCCTCAGCAGAAACACTGTTGCTAATCGGGTTTGTGAGATGGCGACTGATTTGAAAACACAGTTGATTGAAAGAGCAAAAGATTTTGTTGCATACTCCCTTGCCGTGGATGAAACTACTGACGCGACTGACACTGCACAGCTGGCGATATTTATCCGTGGTGTGGATTCCAATTTGTGCGTAACAGAGGAAATACTGGACATTAAATCGATGCACGGGACAACGAAAGGAGAAGACATCTTTGGAAATGTATTTCAAAGTGTAACCGACATGAAACTGCCGTGGGAAAAACTCGTTGGACTTACAACAGATGGCGCACCTGCTATGTGTGGTGAAAAAAATGGACTGGTGGGAAGGATGCGCTCAAAGATGCGGGAGGAGAACTGTGCCGGTGAGTTGACAGTGTATCACTGCATCATACACCAGGAATCGCTGAGTGCTAAAGTCCTAAAAATGGATCATGTGATGAACACTGTAACACAAACCGTCAACTTTATCAGAGCCCACGGTTTAAATCACCGCCAATTCCAGTCTTTTCTGCGGGAAATAGATAGCGAGTTTGGCGATATGCCATATCATACGGAGGTCCGGTGGCTAAGTCGGGGAAAAGTTCTCAAAAGACACTTTGAGCTGCGAGAGGAAATCTGCCAGTTCATGGACAGTAAGGGGAAAGACTGCACAGTTCTGCGGGATGAAAAGTGGAAATGTGAGTTGGCGTTCCTGGCTGACATAACGTCGCATCTTAGCGCTTTAAACCTTCAACTCCAGGGACGGGAGCACATAATAACCGATATGCATGATGCAGTGAAGGCATTTCAAGCGAAGCTGCGCTTATGGGAGACACAAATGCACCAATGCAACTTGTCTCACTTTCCCTGTTGCCAAGTAATACGGAACCAAGAAAGTGCCACAGTTTTCCCAAATGCCACCTTTGCTGAAAAACTCAGCGCGCCGCGCACTGAGTTCGCACGGCGCTTCAGTGACTTTGAGGCACAGAAAAGTAACTTCGAGCTGCTTCGCAACCCATTTGCAGTCGATGTGGAAACCGCACCTGTAGAAATGCAGATGGAGCTGATAGAACTGCAATGTAACGGGACACTGAAGGCAAAGTACGACACTGCGGGGCCAGCACAGTTCACTCGCTTCATTCCTGAAGCGATGCCGCAGCTCCGCCAACATGCGGCTCGAATCCTGTTCATGTTTGGCAGCACATATCTGTGCGAGCAGCTGTTCTCTGTGATGAAAATTAACAAAACGTCACACAGGAGTCGCCTCACTGATGAACACCTGCAATCGATCCTGAGAATCTTCACAACACAGAACCTAACCCCAAACATAAACGAACTTGTTGCAAAGAAAAGACTCCAAGTATCAGGCTCTGACTAAATAGGACAAGAAAATGGAATGTTATGATTTGTTATGATTATACTTTTGCTTTAAATTCAATTTTTTATTTATATTTTCAGATTTTTTAATATTCCAGCATGTACAGATTTTGAATGTATTGTATTGACAGGATATTTTTTTATGAAGAGCAAAATATTTTAAGTTGAAATGTATTTATTTTGGAATGATATCCTGTATTTTGGTTCATATTAATGGTTAAAAAACATAAATATTTAGCCTGTTAAATAAATGGTTATACTGTTCGGCCCGCGAGTTTTGAGTTTTGGCCCCCTGTGCAATTGAGTTTGACACCCCTGATCTAGATCATGTAGCACCAAAAATTGGGGCGCTCCACCAGGCCCTAGGCCCCACACACCCCGTTGAGCTCAAACCAAAAGGAGTGGGCATGCATGAGAGTGTATTGAGTTCTTCTCTATATCCTTTGCATGCAAGGATTGTGGGGAACGTCTACTTTTATTTTCCATGTTTTTGAGTGTAATTTACACATTGGATTGAGGTGGTCTCTGTGAAAGAGGTTTGGTGGTCTCAGTCCACTTCCCAGTGGACAAGGACCTACACCACAGAGACTACCATCACCTCACAATTTGCAGTCTCAGAAAAAAGAGGCCAAAAATGGAATGGACACTGAGACTGAACCATCATGTCTCCTTTGGAGGTGCTTCCTCCAAATTATAGCTGAGCTTGGTTGGCAGGGCTATGTAGGGCAAGGCTACTGTTTAAGTGCCAACTGTGTATTCAATGGTCTACAAATTACAGAGAAAGAGATGCAATAACTAAAGGTCCCGGTCCTGCATTGTGATCTGTGCAGCTAGATTTCTGTTCCCACATGGATCACAATACAGGCTTGAAACCCGGACAGTCACATGGACAGACCCAGAGGAAGATTCTATTATTATTCTATATTATTACTACCCACTTGTTGCCTCTCATCTTAAATTGGATCATAAGGTCCTTGGGACAAAGACTGACTTTTTGGTAAGTGTTTGTGCAGTACCTACCACAAAGGGGCTCTGACTGGGGCCTCTAGACACTGCTGCAATACAAATAACAAATAGTTGGGATAATAAAGCACCAGCAATGTGCTTAGCCCTGCTCAGGACACAAAATGAAGAAAATCCCGGCCCTAAAGATCTTACAAGCTATAGACAGCAATGGAACCCTGAACATAGCAGAAGTTGGGAGGAAGGAATAGCAGAGTTATTTTGTTGAGTGTTAATATCTGTTTTGTATCAGAGGGGTAGCCGTGTTAATCTGGTCCTGTAAAAAGCAACAAAGAGTCCTGTGGCACTTTATAGACTATCAAATGTACTAGAGCATAAGCTTTCATGGGTGAATACCCACTTCGTCATAGCCTGTGCACTGCTCTGTCCAATACATTTGTTAGTCTATAAGGTGCCATGGGACTCTTTGTTGTTTTTTAAATATCTGTTTTGAGTCACGTCTTGTGGCCATTGCGGAGGAAAGGAGTATTAATGAGGGATTAAAATGCTGCGATGGTGGTATCACAGGCCTGGTCTACACTATGACTTTAATTCGGATTTAGCAGCGTTAAATCGAATTAACCCTGCACCCATCCACACAACGAAGCCATTTATTTCTAAATAAAGGGCTCTTAAAATCGATTTCTGCACTCCACCCCGACGAGCGGAGTAGCGCCAAAATCGATATTGTCATTTCGAATTAGGGTTAGTGTGGCGGCAATTCGATGGTATTGGCCTCCGGGAGCTATCCCACAGTGCACCATTGTGACTGCTCTGGACAGCAATCTGAACTCTGATGCACTGGCCAGGTAGACAGGAAAAGCCCCGCGAACATTTGAATTTCATTTCCTGTTTGCCCAGCACAGGAGACCACAGGTGACCACAGAGAACTCATCAGCACAGGTAACCATGCAGGCCAATAATTGAAAAAGAGCACCAGCATGGACCGTAAAGGAGGTACTGGATCTGATCGCTATATGGGGAGAGGATTCAGTGCTAGCAGAACTTCATTCGAAAAGACGAAATGCCAAAACTTTTTAAAAAAACTCCAAGGGCATGATGGAGAGAGGCCACAATAGGGACTCATATCAGTGCCGCGTGAAAGTCAAGGAGCTCAGACAAGCCTATCAAAAAACAAAGGAGGCAAATGGTTGCTCCAGGTCAGAGCCGCGGACATGCCGCTTCTACGCCGAGCTGCATGCAGTTCTAGGGGGGGGCCGCCCCCACTACTCCACCTCTGACCGTGGATTCCGAGGCGGGGGTAATCTCATCAGCTACACCAGAGGATTCTGCGGACGGGGAAGAGGAGGAGGAGGAGGACGACGAGCTTGTGGAGAGCACACAGTACTCCGTTCTTCCCAACAGCCAGGATCTTTTTCTCAGCCTGACTGAAGTATCCTCCCAACCCTCCCAAGCCAGTATCCAAGACCATGACCCAGTGGAAGGGACCTCAGGTGAGTTTACCTTTTAAAATATAAAACTTGTTTTAAAAGCAAGCGTTTTTTAATGATTACTTTGCCCTGAGGACTTGGGATGCATTCGCGGCCAGTACAGCTACTGGAAAAGTCTGTTAACGTGTCTGGGGATGGAGCGGAAATCCTCCAGGGACATCTCCATGAAGCTCTCCTGGAGGTACTCCAAAAGCCTTTCCACAAGGTTTCTGGGCAGTGCAGCCTTATTCCATCCTCCAAGGTAGGACACTTGCCCACGCGATGCTAGTAGCAAGTAATCTGGTATCATTGCATGACAAAGCCTGGCAGCGTATGGTCCTGGTGTTTGCTGGCATTCAAGCAACATCCGTTCTTTATCTCGCTGTGTAATCCTCAGGAGAGTGATATCGCTCATGGTAACCTGATTGAAATATGGGAATTTAATTAAGGGGACAGAGGTGGCCGTTCCTACTGGGCTGTTTGCCTGCGGCTGAAAAGAAATCCTTCCCTGCAGTTAGCCAAGCACAGGACGTGGGGGGGGGGGGGGAATTGGCCCTGAGCTTTTCGTGTTTGGCTAGCAAGGATCTTCCCTGATACCAGCCACGCAGTGGAGGGAGGGATAAAGCGATCATCCCAGAGAATTGGATGGGGGTGGGAGGTTAGTTTGTTTTCTGCTGCTGAAGGTTAACAGGAAAACCGCAGCAGTCAATGGGCTTTGCTTGGTATGTGGGAAAGGAGGGTGCAGAAGCCAAAAGACAATGGCTTACCATGGCCGCATGCAAGCTGAATTCTGTTGCCCGGACCTGCGTCTGTGATCTCTAACACCAAAGCCACAGGCACTCAATATTAAGATGGAAAATGCGACCTTGTACTGAAATCACATGTGCTGTGTAATGTGAATAGTGTTGTTCACCATGAAAGAGTATAAGCATTGTTCTGTAAAATGTATAGTTTTAAAAACTTCTCTCCTTTTTTTCAACCCTCCCTCCAGCAGCTGCAAATTTTTCAAGCCTCCCTCCTCCGTCCCGAAGGCTATCTCAGATAAGGCGGCGGAGAAAGAGGACACGAGACAAGATGTTCTCGGAAATAATGGAACGCACCCGCAATGAAAGAGCTCATTTGAATGAGTGGAAGGACACGGTATCTAAATACAGGAAAGATGCCAGTGAACGTGAGGTCATGAGGGACGCTCGAGATGAGAGGTGGCAGGCTGCAACGCTGGGGCTGCTGCGTGATCAAATGGACATGCTCCAGCATCTGGTGGAGCTTCAGGAATGGCAGCAGGATAACAGACTGCCACTGCAGCAGCTGTATAACCTCCCTCCCCCCTCACCATGTTCCATATCCTCCTCACCCAGACGTGTAAGAACACGGGGGGGGGGGAGGCTCCATGCACCCTCCCACTCCACCCCAATGAACAGCCCAACCAAAAGGCTGTCATTATATTGAATTTTTTCAGTGGCCTTTTACTTCCCTCCTATCCTCCTCCCAAACCTCACCCAGGTTACCTTGTCAGTTCTCTCCCTATGTTTATAATCAATTAATAAAGAATACATGTTTTTTAAATGATAGTGACTTTATTTCCTTTAAAAGCAAGCTGTGATTTAAGGGAGGAGGGTGGTTTGCTTACAGGGAATGAGTCAATCAAGGGGGCGGGTTTTCAACAAACAGAACTTTCACACCGTAGCCTGACCAGTCATGAAACTGGTTTTCAAAGCTTCTCTGATGCGCAGCACTTCCTGGTGTGATCTTCTAATCACCCTGGTGTCTAGCTGCGCATAATCAGCAGCCAGGCGATTTGCCTCAGCCTCCCACCCCGCCATAAAAGTCTCCCTCTTACTCTCAGAGAGATTGTGGAGCACGCAGCAATAACGATGGGGATATTGGTTTGGCTGAGGTCTGAGCGAGTCAGTAACGAGCGCCAGCGACCTTTCAAATGGCCAAATGCACATTCTACCACCATTCTGCACTTGTTCAGCCTGTAGTTGAACAGCTCCTGACTCCTGTCCAGGCTGCCAGTGTATGGCTTCATGAGCCATGGCATTAAGGGGTAGGCTGGGTCCCCAAGGATAACTATAGGCATTTCAACATCCCCAATAGTTATTTTCTGGTCCAGGAAGTAAGTCCCTTGCTGCAGCCGTTTAAACAGATTAGTGTTCCTGAAGACGCGAGCGTCATGAACCCTTCCCGGCCAGCCCACGTTGATGTTGGTGAAACGTCCCTTGTGATCCACAAGTGCTTGCAGCACCATTGAAAAGTACCCCTTGCGGTTTATGTACTGGGTACCCTGGTGCTCCGGTGCCAAGATAGGGATATGGGTTCCATCTGTCGCCCCACCACAGTTAGGGAATACCATTGCAGCAAAGCCATCCACTATGACCTGCACATTTCCCAGAGTCACTACCTTTCGTAGCAGCAGCTCAGTGATTGCTTTGGCTACTTGCATCACAGCAGCCGCCACAGTAGATTTGCCCACTCCAAATTGATTCCCGACTGACCGGTAGCTGTCTGGCTTTGCAAGCTTCCACAGGGCTATTGCCACTCGCTTCTCAACTGTGAGGGCTGCTCTCATCTTGGTATTCTGGCGCTTCAGGGCAGGGGAAAGCAAGTCACAAAGTTCCATGAACGTGCCCTTACGCAGGCGAAAGTTTCGCAGCCACTGGGAATCGTCCCACACCTGCAACACTATGCAGTCCCACCAGTCTGTGCTTGTTTCCTGGACCCAGAATCGGCGTTCCACGGCTATAACCTGCCCCATTAACAGCATGTCAGGCTTTTGCAGAATATGGATCCCAGAGTATGAACCATGGGCTAAACCTCTGTATGAATGTGTTAAGGGAGCGGATCATGACCCCTTTCACTGGTCCCCAGAAGCAGACAGGGCATTTAAAATCTTGAAAAGGAAGCTGATGGAAGCCCCAGCCCTGAGTCTGCCCCAGCCCTGAGTCTCTAAGTCGTTCCAACTGTATGTGCATGAAAGAAAAGGGGTAACCCTGGGAGTGCTTACTCAGTTATTAGGCACCTGGAAACGTCGCGTGGCATATTTCTCTAAACAACTGGATCAAGTTGCAAAGGGGTGGCCAGCATGCTTGTGGGTGGTCGCAGCCACTGCCCTAGTGCTTGGGGAAGCTGAAAAACTGACACTGGGAGGAACTGTGCAAGTGTATATTCCCCATATGGTCCAAGCCCTGCTGTACACTAAGGGTGGTCTCTGGCTCACACAGGCTTGGGTTGCTCGGTACCAGGCAAAACTGTTAGAGAACCTTGAAGTTACCCTGCAAACCTGTCCCTCCCTTAATCCAGCTACACTGCTACCAGAGACAGAAAAGCAGGAACATGACTGTCTGGAAATCATAGATGCCCAATACTCCAGCCGCCCAGATTTAAAAGATCAGCCACTCCCAAATGCTGACTTGGAATGGTATACGGATGGCAGTAGTGCCTTTGTGGATGGGCAAAGGAGGGCGGGTTATGCTATTGGGACCCTTCATGATACCATGGAAGCTGAGAGTTTACCTGCTGGGACATCTGCCCAGCTTGCTGAACTAGTGGCCCTGACTCGTGCACTCGAGCTGGCAAAAGAAACGGGTTAATATCTTTACTGACTCAAAGTATGCTTTTGGGGTATTGCATGCTCACGCTGGTCTGTGGAAGCAAGGAGGGATGCTAACAGCCCAAGGCTCCCCAGTTAAGCATGGGTCTCAAATTGTCCGGCTGTTAGAAGCGGTACAACTCCCCTCAACAATAGCAGTGGTGCATTGCAGAGCCCATCAAAAGGAAGATCAAGATGTAACCAAGAGCAATGCCAGAGTAGACAGGGAAGCCAAGCGCGCTGCTACCCTGAAATCACCAACAGAGGAGAATGCCCAAATGCATGCCCTCATCCCATCAGTAGGTGAGCTTGCAGCCCCTCAGTACTCCCATGGTGACAGAAACCTGGCTGACAGGCTCAGTCTCCAGGAAAAGGAGGGATGGCTTTATTCCACAGAGGGAAAAATCCTCCTGCCCAAGGGCCTGATCCGACCAGTGTTGCAGAAACTGCATCAAACGACCCACGCAGGCAGAGAGACTCTTACCCAGCTTATGAATAAATATTTTCTAACCTCTGGACTTAAACCCCTAGCATCACAGGTACAGGCTGAATGTTTAATCTGCCAAAAGAATAACCCTCGACCAGGAGTAGCAGTGTTGCCAGCCACTCTGGAACCTACCCCAGGCCCAGGATTGGTGTGGCAAATAGACTTTACTGAGTTTCCCTGGACAGGTACCTCCTCGTCTTGGTGGATCGATTCAGCGGATGGCCCGAAGCTTTCCCATGTCGTAACAACACTGCCAAAATGGTGGCTCTTAAGTTTGTCAAGGAGATCATTCCTCACTTTGAACTCCCCCAGTGGATGGAATCTGATAACGGAACACACTTCACATCTCAAGTTGTTCAAAAGAAATCAAGTGCCTTGCAAATCCCCTGGAAGCTCCACACACCATGGCAACCACAAGCCAGTGGAGTAGTGGAACACACAAATCAGACACTCAAGCAACACCTCTCAAAGGTCTGTCAGGAGGCCTCCCTTAGGTGGCCTGATGCTTTGCCCCTTGTGTTACTCCACATTCGTGCTCTCCCCAAGGGCAGGTTAGGGCTTAGTCCCTTCGAAATTATGTTTGGAAGGGCATGGCCTCTGAACGGTACACCAGTTCTGGCAGGAGAGTGGGAAATGGGGTGTGGTTTCTTGTCTCAGTACATGTGCTCTCTGTCTGCTGTTCTTTCTTCTCTTCACAGATACACCAAAGATTCACAGCCTCTTCTGCTGGATGCCCCTGTCCACTCCTTGCAGCCAGGTGACTCCGTTCTCGTTCGGACCTGGAAGGACGAGCCTCTCCAAGAGAAGTGGAAGGGACCCGACACCGTCCTGCTGGTCTCCCACATGGCAGCAAAGGTCGAAGGACACAAGAACTGGATTAATCACTCTCAACTGAAAGCAGTACCCACTCCTGAACAGTGGACTGTCCAGCCTGCAGAAAAGACTGCCAGCGACGATTTGGGACTTAAGCGGTTATTCAAAAGACAGTAAGGGTCACTGGGAATGTCTGGTGATCTCTCTGAACAGCCACAGCACACTCCCCGCGAGAACCCTGAGCATTGGTTCTATCTATTCACAGAAGGCCGACCTAGCCTATGCTCCTGGTCCTTTTATTTTTTTATTTGTTTGGTGTCAATAATTCTTATCTTCTGGGCATTTGAGTTGTTGTAATTACAATATGGGTTCAGGTTTAGGGTCTCTCACAACATTCCTTTTTGTCACAGAAGCAATCATTCTGTTACCTACTGTTTCACCCACATCGCATGCAGGATGGGGAGCCATCCCTGCAGATATGGCTACCAGTACCTATGAGGCCCTGAAAATTGCCTTTGCCCATGAGTTCAATCTCTCCCACTGTTGGATATGTGCCCAGACTCCCCACCATTCGGCTGGATTGCCCTGGAGAGTAGTTCCCCCAAATTGGTCAGACTTTTGTCAAAGGTGGATGGTTACCAGCAGCAGCACCTCTGACAATTTAAGTTTGCGATCCAACTGTACTGCGGAAGCTCCTTATGGCCTACACAATGGCTCTTGGAATTCCCACTATAGTAGCACTCGGAAGCCCCAGACTATTCGTCTACGCTCTCCACCCACTGGTCTCATACGTTTTCAGCAAGCCAGTACAAGTAATCGTACCTGGTTTGCCGGCATTAGTACATGTAGATTTTATATTTGTCCTGGTATAAGTATCACTATTCCTGTACTAAATGCCACCGGTTGGCAAACCGGCACTGCATTCTTTGCCCTCTCCCCATAAGCCACCCTACGGGACTACAAGGTAACAATGGTGAAGCATTCTGGGTCTGTGGTAATAGTGCCTACAAATGGCTTCCTCATGGTTGGCATGGTAGCTATTATAAAGGCGATCTCGCTCCTCCCCTCCGTGTTCTGACCCAGGCTCCCTCAGGTCGCCCCAGGTACTATCGGCCCTTGAGAGCTACCATTGAACCCATCAGGGAGGGAGACAGGTTTGGGATGATATTCCTCCCTACTTATGGGGTGGGACGGCTAACCCAACTCTACAGGCGACTTTCTAAATTTCTCACCCAGTTTGCCAATGATACCCTGGCCATAGAAAAAGGCATAAGCTCCGAGCTGTACCAGCTTCGATTGCTGGCCCTGCAAAACCATCAGGCCCTTGATTATTTGTTAGCCTCACGGGGTGGGGTCTGTGCCCTTGTTGGAGAAGAATGTTGTACCTATGTCCCAGAGTTTTCACAGGATATTAACAAGCACATCTTGTCAGCCGAACAGGCCTTAAACCAGTGGAAGGCCCAGGAAAGGGAACCTGCTATTCTCGATTCCCTTTGGGGTTGGTTACCTGGTCTAGGGGGACTAGAAGCAGGCATTGGTCGCCTCTTGCTCACAGGTGTTGTGATATGCTTTGTTCTTTTTCTTTTGCTCGCTTGCTGTAAGGTGCTCATACATAAGATTTGTACCTCCCATTCCCCAGAAGTTCCTTTATACCCTCTCATTGATGATCCCAATTGCATGGAGCTTAATCACATTTTGTCTTTAGAGTATGAAAAAACTCTGCCAAAGGTTTGTTGAGTGTTCTCAAAGGAGGGAATTGTTGACGTCACTAGGCATAGCTACCAGGTAACTCGGGGGGATGGAAGGCCATAAGTGCTGATGAAACCCCCCTGCTCTGGGTCTAAGTGAGCCACAGTAACTCCATCTTGTGAACCTTAACCTACCTACATGCTGACAGCCTAAAAGCAGAATATGTAACAGTCAGTTTTTCTAGCAGACAGCTGCAGTTTCGCTCACACTAGCAAACGTAGTGATAAGGACGGGGAAGAGATGGGGGGGAAGACTGCGTGTGCATGGACCTACAAGGCCAAAGATAAACATGAGGACGAGAACTTTTCTCACATGCCACAATGTACTGCCTGCTGTAACCGTTGTCGGGAAGGGAGGGATAAGGGAGAAACAGAACAAAGGCTTACTCAAACAGCTTGGAATATAAAATGGGAAACTTGCTTGTATTTGCTGCGCTTGATTTGAGACATGCTGGTCTCCTAGTGCCTATTCAGAGCTCTTGAATAAATTTGGTTTGCTTCTCCACCCTGGTGTGTCTATTGGTGCGGCGCACACCGAGCAACGAACTCTGTTGCCCCCCTCGGGCCCACCGTAGTGTCGACATACCCTTAGTGAATCAGGCTTAGGGGAGAGTTCCATGCATATGGGAGTATCATGGAAAGAAACAGAGAGGGGAATGGGAATAAATGAATGGATATAGAGGTTGGTATACCTGGCTGAGCGTGTGTGCATGGGGCAATGCAGTTAGAAATAGATTCAGAGATGTTTTTAAACTTAAAATGGGTGGATATTTTTGTTGACATGTGTTAATGGCTACAGACTTCCACTCTACAGTCCTGTAGATAATCAGAGGATTTCAATCTTCAGAGTCCAGTCTGATCCCGTTTATTGGCACTAAATTCATGTGACATTGTGACATCTCTTTGAAAAACTGAATTATGCTGATATCTAAGAGAGAGGCCTACTGCAAACGTACATTGTGATGACAGTCCCCTTTGTATTCTAGAAGAATAAAACAATGAGCCAAATTATTCCCTGATGCAACTCCACTGAAGTCAGTGTTTGGCTCAGTGACTTAAACACTAATTGTGGCACACATGGTGTTTAATAGAATTGGTAAGTAGTAACTATCACCTACACAATAAATAGAATGTGTATGCCATTAACAATGTAGAGTCCCTAATAGAATACCATATATTGGAAAATTACATTTGTACCATTTGTCACTATAATATGCTGCTAACACCATATTTATAAAACTGCACAAAATTTCCAGATTAAAACAGGGTAAAATAAATAAAATGCACCAACAATCATCTCTTACATGTTGTTTTCATGAATTTCCTAATTAGGTAATAAGACAGGAAGGCTTCATATTTCTGAATAATGCAGGCCCTGGGTGGTGTTATAAAAACATGAAGCCAAGAGAAAAGTGGTTATACCCACTTAAGAAGTCTAACACTTGCCCAGAAATGAACTGCAAAGGGAGTGTTTCATTTCTGTTATTAATAGAACTGATCAAATTAGCTGTGTGAATAAATTACCTGATAAATGTAGTCCTGTTTTCTGTTTGTGAAACGTTCATGAACAGATTTTGGCCAGTCCACTGGGGCCTTGATTTTAAATAATTTTTGTACTTATAACTGTTTAACAAACTGATTTAACAAGGAAATATCAGTTGTTCAGAAACCTCACTTTGTCTATTCACTGTTCATGGTATCTGATTGGTCAGCTACACAATATCACATGGGATTGTTTCTGCTTCCTGACTGAAACTTTTTAAACAAGAGAATAATGATTGTCTTGTCTGTATGCCAATACCTTCTTCACATGTGAGTACAGATGTTCAGAATAGCCATTTCCCCAAACACTACTGGGAATGAAAACCCCTCTGCATAAACATTACAAATAGAGACTAGAAAGGGTCAGGAACACAGGTGAACCAAGCAGCTGTTTGGATCTCGGGGGAATCTCATGAACACTGTTTTGCAATGGCCAGTTTTAAATACAACAGGAGAAAAATATTATCCATACAAATAATGCATACTTTTTTCTGGGCAGGATGCAACTTTATTGATAGTTTATCCAAAAGGTCTACTTGCAACCACAATACCAGAAGCCATTTCAGAATATGCTGGAAATCGATTAGCTTTCTTTTTAAATTAAGTTGTATTGAGGGCAGAAAGCCTGATGTGGGGTATGTAACCACCTCTTGGAGCGTATGCCATTCCTTTCCATTTGTTAGCTTGGGCTTTGATAGTCTCCATACTTGGTTTGATTTTTATTGCGGTGTTTAAAACCCCCAACTGGAGTAGTCACATAGTGATTTTAAAAAAAGAAAACCAAGAGCCAGGAAGGTCTTTCTGCATATGTGCTTCTACTCATTTAAATGATGGAAAGAGCGCTTTTTTTTTTTCCCCATGGTCATCCAGAAGTTTGAGTTAACCAGGCCTCATTAACTTCTCTGGACAAGAAATCAGATGGTTTGAGATAAAGAGAGAAGAAAAATGAAAGCTATTCTAATATCAGAATCAGTGAATAGTCATCTAGGCTGATTATCATGACGAGGGGTGGCTAAGGCCCACCTCACTGCCCCCTGCCAGGAAGATACAGGTGCCACCCCTGGGCCTTGGGCAGGCGCGGTGCTACAGGGAATCTGGGACAAATGCTGTCCCATAGTCATTCAGCCTGGTAGTGGGACTTGAACTCTGCATTTCTGGATTCTCCTATCCAATTCGGGATGGGTGGTCACCCTACCCATCGTACTGGATGCTGTACAAATAAGAAAGAAAGTGCCTGACCCAAAGTGTTTAAAACTAAACAACAGGATGGAACAGGGGTGTAGAACATAATAGGGGCTGGGCCTGGCAGGCAAGAGAAGAAAGACCTGGAGAAAAGTAATATAACACCCGCCCTCTGTTACTTTGATAGTTTGCCTGTATTAAACACCATCTTATTTCAGGTTAAAATTTACAGCACATTTCTGATATATAAGGTACTTTGCATTTTTTCATTTTCCAGGATACTTTTCCATTGACCTAATGGGGTTTTCCATGCATTCCTCTTCCACCCACTACTCAGGATGGCACAGTTCATGGGTGTGTTGTATTAACCTGCCAGGAGGAATTTCTGGCCCCTAGTTCTTTCCACCTCATTGCACTCCATTACATACAACTTGATGTAATGCCAGATAAGGGGAAGCATAGATCAAAGTGTATGAAAACACTATAAACTAGCACTGACATCCTGGGCAAAAATATTTGCACTGAAATCATTGGAATAGATGGACATTGGGAAAGACAAAATGGAAAAATGGAAACAACAATTTACCCAAATGAGGGACTGCCTTTCGTGGAGAAGAGAGCTGTGTACCATTGGTAGAATAGGCAAAACAGCCATATGTTTTGAGGACTAGGAAGAATGAGAATCAATTTTCCCCTGGACTGATCTCACCAGCCCCTCAGAATCCTTGGAGTCCTTGCTTGGAATTTGGGCCTTGAAACTGGTACCATGCTAGGAGCCTTTGGCTCAGTTCTGCTGCCAATGGAAGTTTTGCCAAACCCCTCAGGTTAAGTCTAAAGTGATCTAAGGGCCAACTTCAGCTTCCCATTACACCATTGTAAATCCAATGCAACTCCTCTGATATTAAAATGTGGCAATCATCCTTTTCTCAAGGGTCTTATTCAGCACTCATTCCCCAGGAAAAATATCCTCTGAGCTAAATTCTGCCCCTTTACACCAGTGCAACCCTTCAGGCTCTCCTGGGGTACAGAAAGGGCTAGTAATGCAATTACCTTTATAATCCTTATTTACTATTTGTTTGCCTTGATGTAGTAGTCTGTGCCCCAGAAACCTTAAAAGGTCTCCTTATCCCTACTTTGACTCATCCCCCATAGTGAAACATGGAGACAGGGAGCCAAGTTCATGGCTAAGAGTAGCAAGCATATGGAGAGGCTGAAAAGACAAAAGAAAGGAGCCTCATCCGTGTGCTCACACTGCTGGAAAGGAGGATGTGACTGGGAAGTGAAAAGGGGCCAAAGACTGAGCCTCAGGCCAATGGTTAGGAAGGTAGACTCCAAGTCAGACAGTAGGAATGTGTTTGTGTTTTCAGAACGTGCCTTTAAGACAGCTTCCATTAGGGACATATGCCTGCAGGTAGTGAGCTCCATTTCTCTCCCCCTTGGCTTAGGCAGCTAGTCTGGGAGGCAGAGGGCTTTCCTGCTGAACGTAATCGGGGTGAATCACCGTTAAGTCTTTGATGCCATCCAACCATTGTTCTGGCGGAACGTGTACAGGAGAATGATATGGATTATATTATTCTGAAAAGAAATGTTGCATTTTCCAAACTACAGCAATGAGACGGGCTTGAGTCTGCACCCATAACTGAATCTAGACCTCAGGGATATTTTGACCTGGGCCTCTCTCTTCTTATAACTGAGTCTGGAGGGAAGAGGAGTCTAGACAATCCCTCTTTAATTTTGAAGAGGGATCTATTAGAAAAGAACGATGATCATCTTCCATCCTGAAACACTGCTGTAAAATCCATTCTCTGTGTCTTCAGTTTCTCCATCTGTAAAATGGTGATATTAATGCTTTCTTAACAACCTCACAGGGGAGTTGTGAGGACTAATTAATTAATGTCTATACAGTGCTTTGAAGATGTAAAGTGCCATATAAGTGCTAAGTATTATTACAGTAAAAGCATTCCATTAAACAGACTGCTGATTTTAAACCACTCCGTGTTACATTTTGGACTTGAAATGCTAGTTTTATTCATCAGTTACCCCAAGGTAAATCAATACAGCTCATCCCAGGGTAAGCCAAAACCTTCATGTTTTGTTCACTTGGGTTATCTCAGAGCTGTGTGTTACGTTGACTCTTGTGCCTCTGATGAATTTTTAAAGCCCTAAACTATTTCTCCTTATAGGAAAGTCCCATGTATTTAATAGGGATGAAGTCAATAGGATTCTAAAGAAATTATTCTAAAAACCAATAGAATTTAATAGAGAACAATCTCCTTTCAATATGTTTTTGAACCACCCTAAGTAATTCTAAAGCCAGGCTAAATTCTATTAAGTGGATAGAAAACCTTTTGGAACAGTTAGCGGTCTTTGTTAAATTCTATAGGACTTTTCCCAGAACAGTACCTGAAGGCAACAGTTTTGAAGCTGGACATGGGATGGGAAAATTGATTCAGGAAAATGAGAACCTGCCTCAGATTCAATTCACTACAATTTTTAAAAATTGAGACTGAATCTTTTTAGAGGTTTAGCTGATAGGGCTCCCCCTTTTAATTCCTAGGGATAAGTCCTACAGAAGTTAATAAAGACTTACATCATCCTATTATTTTTATTATTTGTATTACCATAGCCCCTAGGAGCCCCAGTCATGGACCAGGACCCAATTGTGCTAAAGAGATTACAAACTAAGTACAAGACAAGAGACGAGAAGTGGATATGGAGCGCAAGAAAACAATGGGACAGTACTGGTCAACAGGACAGGGACTGGTCTCTGCACACTAGCTGTCTAATTGCCGTCATGCTTTTGGTAGGCACCACAGCACAAGGGTTTCAAGGAGGGATTTGAAGGAGGACAATTAGGTGGACTTTTGTAGCATTTTTAAACCAACCCTGTAGAATTCTATATCAGGGATATAATTTTATATGATCCATAGCTCGTAAGGGACCATTGGGATCATTTAGTCTGACCTCTTGTATGATACAAATCTTACAACTTCCCTGAATTAATTGCTGTTTGAACTAGAACATATCTTTTAGAACATTATCTATGATCATTTAGGAGATAGAAAAATTAATAAACATCAAAATTTTTAGAATAATTTCTATAAAACCCTATTGATTTCTACAGGAGTTTTTCTATAAAAACATCCGAATAAGCTCCTAACCCCTCCCAGCATTCCTTGCTCTCAAGCCCACACTTTGGCATCACACGAAGAAGCCCCAGAATGAACATGAATAGAATGGGGAAGACATACTAGAACTTAGCAGACCTATTGTGAGATCTACTCAATCCATAATGGGACAGATCATGAAAGTATAGGAGGCACTGCCAAACATGAAGGTTAGAAATTGTAGGAAGAACATGATGGAAAGACAAATAGTACCTTTGGTTTGGTGGGGGAGTGGTCTTGGAGAATGAAGGTTTATTGCAGGCTGGGAAGAAGGAAGTAGGTATTGTGGGAAAAGAAGAATGCCATGTTTTTTTGGGTAGGGATTGGGGGAGAGGAAGAGATCTAAAAAGGGGAGATCTAAAAAAATCCTTGACAGATTTTCTATAAGCATTTCAACTTATTTGGGACTATTCTGAACTCTTTGAAGTTCCATTGCACTAGATTTTGTAATTGCCAACATTGTGAAATGCGGACTTCACCCTAATACACACTAAAAAGATTTCTCCTCTGTGTGCAATATTAAACTTCAGTCTGCAGCTACTTCCCCTTTTCCACCCCAGAGGAATGAATGTAATAAGACAAATCTTACAACCATTAGCAACAGCCAGAGGGTAATGGTAATTTCTAAATTTCCAGGAGAATTTTTTGTAAATATTAGACCAAAATACTGAGAAGGACGCCACACAAGCGCTGAGTTTGAAAGAACGCTCTTAAAAAAAGTTTCAAATGATTTAGAGCCAATGAAAGGTTCTGGATTGACAGTTAAGAATACTGAAGTCCACTGTTTCTAGGCCAGGCATAGCACAAGCATGGGTAGTGGGAGTTGCCCCATGCTGCCCTGCCAATGCATCTCAACCTACCCCAGAGAGACTACCTTTAAAGTGAAAGCGTGGTTCAATCACTTCGTCTCTTTCCTGCCACAAAGGTTTCCAGGTGAAGGAGTGACTGGATCAGTCTATAAATACCTACAAGGGGAATAGAAATTTGATAATACAGACAAAGGTATAACAAGATCCATAGCTGGAAATTGAAAAACAAATTCAGAGATGTGGTGGATTCTTCATCACTGGAAATTTTTCAATCAAGATTGGATATTGTAACATATATACTCTATTTCCAACAGGAATTAATCCAGGGCACTGCTATGGTTTGTCTTATAGAGGAGTTCAGATGAGATGATCATAATGGTCTCTTCTGGTCTTAAAGTCTATAAATCAGCTGCATTGGTAGGTTATTTTATAATATGGGTTACCTGTAACTAGATTGAGGCTACCCATACTTTTCACATAGGGACACTGAACAGTCATCATTTAAGTCAGATCACTTTACTACTGACCCGATCTGGATTTCAGCTAGTGACTTTGAAATATGAAAAACTGTGGCATGTGTAATATGTCACAAAGGAAGGTCTCCCATGTGCTTATATGAACATTTGCATTATAAACAAAGTTGATCAGGTAGCCTGGTTGGGTGGGTTCTGACAGCAGGTCTATAAGGCCCTCGAAATACATGCTCTTCTCTAGCTTCCGCAGGCTCTGTCATGCCCTTTAACTTTCCCAAAAATGACTACTGCCATCACCCTGGAAGAGTATTTCACCTCCAGAATGGTTTCCGTTTTGTGACAAATAAAAATGGTCCCACTAGTTGCAGTTCATACAAAATCAGTGACACACATTCCAATAAAGGTCTGTATCATAGATCTCACTCTTACAATGGACTTTGATAATTGGTCAGCATTGGTCTGTGTGACTTGGTCTAACTAGCACAGAGCCAACTACTGTAGGGAAAGGTTTACCTTCCTTTGGTGGTGGTGGTGGTGTGTGTGTGTGTGTGTGTGTGTGTGTGTGTGTGTGTGTGTGTGTGTGTGTGTGAGACAGATTCCATACACGCACAGTTCAAAAGACCCTAGGGATTTAGGGGGGTTGACCCCCTTTCTGGTGCATCCTCTGACAATAAAACATGGGGGTAGAAACCACTAAGGTGGGCCCTGGTGAGGGAACAATCTAGGTGGCAGCAGAACAGAGAAGGTGGCAAAGGAATTTCAGAGATTTCTCTACTCTGTGAATATTCCATTTACCACCTTATGTAGTTCCAGGTTTTCTAGAAACAGTTCACACGGTTCTAGCTTAGATCTATACACCACCCACCTCCTTGGCTAGACATTACTGTAGACATTACTGAAACCATTAAGATCAATCGTTACACTAACTCCTGTGGGACATGCAGAAAACACTGCCCAGTCCTGTTTTTCCACTGGAAGCAGAAAGCCGTGGATAACAAAAAAAATCATTTCTCATTACAGACAAAAAGAATGTCATAACTAAGCACAGTCAAGAAACAGCAAGAAAGCACATGAGATGCCTAGATGTTTGATTGCATTTTTACACTCATTTTCATTCCAGTTTCATATCATCACTACATTCACATAGCCGTTGCCTTTCTTCTTTTGCTGGATTAATATGCATCCAATTCCTCCTCAAAGCAGACTTTTGTCACAGAAATGATGGTTATTATCACAGCTTGGAATTTATATTTTTACTGTGTAATCAAAGTTCATAAGCCATCTCACAGGAAACATTTAGCATATACAATATCTAGAATAATAAATATTTTTCTGATTTCATCCCTTACGCCTATGAGAAAAATACCAGAAATCTACATCCAGGCTCTCTGTCTTCTCAGATTTTATATTTTAAATAAATACCATTAAAAAAAACTTGTTGCTGAAGATCTTGGCCCAAATTCAGCCTTGAAGTAAGTTTTGTAAAAGGGTGAGAGGCCTTAAAAGAGAACTGGGGATTCACTTCTCATACCAGGCTCCTCTGACTCCATTCCTAGGTCAGTAGGTGCTCCACGGGAGAGGATAGATACTGTCTGGCATTGCAATACAGGAAAGGAGGGAGATTGGGTTCCTTTCATTGGTATGAAGAAATCATTAAGATGAAGCTAAAGGTAGGGAACAGTGAGGCTTAGGGGATATATAAAAGTGCTTGCAGGGTGGGTCTTAGGACGGTATGTTGCAGGCGAGCTTGGTCAGGAGATTTTTGTGGCCTGTACTGGAAGTACTTGTTTGGGCACCCCGCTGTAGCAGTCACATCCTTTCAAAGTCTGCTACAGGGTGGCTGAAAGCATGGAACAAACACTGCAGTCAGCTGAAGATATGATAGGACAGGGTACAGGGCACTAGTGTCCAGGTGGAGACAAGGCCAAGGTTGCTTCAATATCAGTGCCACTGACCATACCTGGGATTTTATTGGCTAGTGACCAGGGCCTTTGGTCAACACTACTAAATGCATGATTGTGTTGGGGTGCCTTCCCCACACTGGGCTCTAAGGGGTTAATAGAGCCCTAGGGGAGGCTGCGCAGGAAGCAGCCAATCAGAGAAGGACTGAAAGGAGCAGCCAATCAGGGCCTGGCAGGCCCATATAAGAAGAGCTGCAGGGCAGTGCAGGTTCAACAGCTGTCTGGAGCTCGAGAAGAGAAGACAAGGCTCCTAGCAGGCTGAAAGCAGTGAGTACCTTGGACAGAGCAGTGCTGCAGGCAGAGACCCGGAGAGCTAAAGGCAGCTCCTGGTGGGCTTCAGGGATCTGCAGGCTGAGACCCTGAGGCAAGGGCAAAGAGGGAGCTGGGGCTGCAGGGAAGTGGCCCAACGAGAGCTACAGAGGAGTCGGAGGGGATGCAGCAAGTGGCAGCCATCTACAGGGTGCCTGGGCCGGGACCCAGAGTAGTGGGCGGGCCCATGTCTCCCTCTCCCCACCACCACCACTAAGGAAGTGGACAGACATTGGGATGCAGTTGCCACTGAGGGAAGTGGCTGGAGCATCAGACTACAATACACTCCCCCAGCGGGAGGGAGCACAGAGTGCGGCATAACCGGAGGGCTATGTCATGAAGAGAACGCCGCAGTCCTGGGAGTGACGTGGATCCCTGGAGCAGAAGTGACAGCAGCAAGATGCCATCAGAAGAGGGCGCACCGGCTAGTAGAGTTGATCCCCGCGACATCCATCAAGGGGTGCCGCAGTGGCAAGTCGCACCATCACAATGATCAGTAAAGTAGCTGTTAGCTAGGATGGAATTAAGACTATTCACCACCACCTGTGGGACCTCCCCAGGATCTCCAGTATCCAAGCACATAAGGCGCCCAGGCAAGTGGCGAGCATGTGCCCATGCCCGAGTGACCCAGGGAAGAGAGAGTTGCAACTATATTCTCAGAGCACGCGGAGACTTTTGTCTAGGGAGATATGAGGGGTCTACAAGCAGCTAAATGTGTGCAAGCCACACATCTATCTTTAAAGCACAAACTTGCAGGAGCCTGAAATCCCCCTGTAATTAAATCCTATGTGGTGGCAGGAGTTTATATTTGTGTACCTGGGGGCCTGCTAGGGCCTTGCACTCTTGGGCTGACTTTCAATAACAACACTCCTATCATCCTAGGTGCACAGAAATTCTTGGATAAGTCCACACAGGGCATATTAACATCACAGATCAGGTAGTGACTCTGCATATGCAAGTCAAAGCTTTCTTAAAGCCCATCTGCAACAGTCTGACACTCCTTTCTCCTTATCAGCCTCATTTCAAATAGGTGCGACCATTCAGCATGTACTTCTGCCTGCTAACTTGCTCAGCCTTTTCTTCCTCTTAAACTCTCTCCCTCTCCCCGCTCCCTCTAAAATTGTGCTGTGTAGTGTAGGTCTTGCCGCAGCAGCTGCCTCTTCTGCAGGACAGTAGCTGACGAAGCCGTAGCTTGAATCAATGGCAAATCAATTCCACCTGGGACTCCCATCCGTACAGGCACTAAAAGCCATTTTATGTTATGCCCATCTTAGTCAGGGGTTCGGTGTCATGCATGCAGCTATGTTATGGTTACTCAATGGCAGTTTTCCATTCCATTTCCCTTTAAGTGTAAAGTGGACCATTAGCTTATTTAAAAAGGAAGCTTTCTGCGAGTTAATTCAAGATGGCCACTGTTATAGAGTGAATCAAACACACTTTGCTCTCTCAAGGAGATTTGATATTTGTTCTTTCTTTCCTTGCTGGGTCTTTAACCTAAAATAAAGGACATCTCATAATGAAAGTATATTGTTGCTCTTTGGACAGGGAAAAATATAAAACACATGAAACTCTGTACATAAGTACTATCTGCTAGATGCACCTTCTTCTGCACTTACAAACCCCTGCCTGCATTGGCATTTGTTCAGCTTCAAGTGGGCACATACCCTTATGCTAGCCTACAAGGTTCCTCTGAAGAGAAAGCACTCACCTGTCATCTGTGTGAGCATCTGCTTGCTGGCATGTATATCTGGATTCGCCTGCATGCAAGTCTTTCAAAACGTGGCTCGCTGTAATGCTGTCATTCATATTCTTGAGCTCCTTTAGTTTTCATTTCACAGGCCATATTTTCCATATCTATATATGAGATAGCTGCTGTGCTGGACCAGCAGAACTCCTATGCACTGAAAATAAAACAAACTATAATGGATCCGACACAAAAGGAATCTGGTAATGAGATTGGTATAGTCAAGGTTTAATTGTTAATAATTCTTTGTTCAGTGCTCAGATTATTTTCCATTCTGCTGTTGCACAATAGTTATCTTAATAGACCAGATTAGATTTCTATCAGAATAAAGTGGCATGGTCAATAATTAACCACTGAAATGTATATATTAACTCTGAATCCATACCTACTCACACAGACATGGTAAGTGGTATGACAAAAGGGCATGCAGTGTTCTGTGTATTCCATTACATGTTCCACTGAAAATACCATAGGAAAGTATATTCCCATGGTAATTTGAGGGAAATGAAAAATAATGGCACAGAAAACAAAAAGGAGCTGATTTAGCTGTAGTGGAAACTAAAAGGTCATGGGCCAGTAAAGGCCAAAAAGAAATTATAAAAGTAAAAACATAAAAGCCCCATATACATGCATCAGAAGAAGTTGTTCTTGTGAAGCAAGGCCTGAAGGGAGACCCTGTTTCTGTAATAACCACTGAGCTGTATGCAAGAAAATAGAGTGGCCACTGCTATGTCCCAAATGCACCATTATCCAAACTACCTGCTGGCCTGCTGTAATTATAGTGCTTTGGAACAAGAAAGACTGAAAAAAAAATGTGCATGGATATTTTTCTTCTATTGTACCTGGCTCATTTGAATTATAATGTATTACAGTTCATGGTATAGGATTGTGTGCCTGCAATATTGAACTGCCTCATAGAATAGAGTACCTGTACTCACCCTTGGCATCCAGGGGCAAAAAAGAAAAAATGTTAAACATTGTGGTGATGTACTGCCGCAGCGGAGGATTTCAAAGTAATCAAATCATGTGATGCTGAATACCCTGATGGGATCGTTTCTGAAGCTACCATATTGCTACCAAGTGCTTCTTTTTCACTTTTTGATCACAAGGTTTTACTGAGTTCACATGTAAATATGGTAAATAAATAAAGTAATAAAGTATATTAAGAAATCCCGCCTCCCCCAGAAAGGAACATTTTGTATCTAAATTTGATGCAAACCGTTTTCCTGCTAAAATCTTAGATAGCCCAACATGTACTATATACACATATAGATTCAAGAAGGGTTAGAGGTGAAAAAGACTGTTCAGAGCATCCAGTTCATCCCCTGCCATTGCAGGACTGTTCCCCATGGTATATCGTTCTAGTGTTTTGTCTGCTCTAGGTTTAAATGTCCCAAGCAATGGGCCTTTTACCACCAGGGCCGGCTCTGGCTTTTTGGCCGCCCCAAGCAAAAAAAAAAAAATGGGGCAGCCAGAACGGCAAAGCAAAACGGGTGCAGGGGGACCGGCTGGGGGGGGGGGGAAGGGGAGGGAGTGGGCGAGAGAGAGAGAGAAGGGGGCAGCTGGGGCTACAGCAGGGGCGCGGCCCCTCCCGCTGCGCCGCCTCCTGCCACCTGCCGCGAGGGCTCCGCTCCGGTCGGTAGGTAGGGAAGGAAGAGGACTGCCCTGCAGGGCGCTCTGGTTCTCCGCGCCGCCGCCCCCTACAGGGCGGCCAGAGCAAAACCAAAAATAAAAAAAAGCAGCCATGCCACCCTGGGATTGGGCAGAATGCCGCCTCGAACAATCTGCTGCCCCAAGCACCAGCTTGCTCAGCTGGTGCCTGGAGCCGGCCCTGTTTACCACTTTCTTTGGAAGTTTATTCTACAGCTGAATAGAGCACGCTGTCAGGATTTTTTTTCTCCCTAACCTTCAACTAAATTTCCCCACACTGCTGATAACAGATTTTCAGTGTTCCATGATCCCAATTCAGAGCACTCGGCTTCCCCTCCAAACTGCAGGCCTGGACTCTGGTGATGGAGGGTTTCTGCCTTAGTCTGTGTCTGACTATAGACACTTAGACGTGTGTTTAACTTCAGTCATCTGAGTAGAGCTAGAGCCAGTCAAACATTTTACAAGTAAAAGTTTAGTTGTTGTCAGAAAATACGGTTGAATTGAAAAGAAATTTTTGCAAAAAATTTTTGCTTTTGATGAAATGTTTTTATTTTAATTTAAAAATGGTGTTTTTGTTAAGAAGTTGTGAGATTTTCTATAACTTCCCAACATTATACGACTATTTTTCAACCGGAAAAATATGGGAAACAGTTACAAATTGGGGAATAGCAGTTTTTTTTTAATTGTTTTATAACATTTGCCAGTTGAAAAACGGTCACAACATGTGAGAAAGTGGGGGGAACATCCCACTTTTTAATTGAATGATAAGAAGATATGGAACATGAGTTCCCTCTTGTTTTACCATTCCTTCACTTTTTCCAGTGAGAAGAATAGCAAAAAGGACAACCCACAAAATTTAAAATTCAAATTTCAGAGCTTTAGAAAACTAAAAAGAATCAACATTTGAAGCTGAATGCAGCACATTTTTGTTTCATTTTATTTTAAGGTTTCCAATATAAAATTGAAATGTGACCAATAATTTTGATAGTATTTTTTCTCTGCAAAAAAAATCCATGGGAAGAAGTCCTATTTTTTCACCAGCTCTTCATGTGAGTAGTCCACTGAAGTTA
Source organism: Chrysemys picta bellii (assembly GCF_011386835.1). Lineage (NCBI taxonomy): Eukaryota > Metazoa > Chordata > Testudines > Emydidae > Chrysemys > Chrysemys picta. Next base: position 38,651,385 of record NC_088796.1, on the reverse strand, counting down.
AATTCCTGGATGATTTTAAGACTTTCAAGTATAGTCCACAGTTTCAGTTGCAGTTAACATAGAGAGAATTTCCTTAAAAGTTTCAGTAATTGTAGTCTTGCAACCTCCCATCCTTCAAGGTGGATGATCATCCATGGATGACAGTGGCAGTGGATGTCGGAGAAGAGATGGATGCCATCAGAATTATTGTACATAATCACTCTTGATGACACGGTGACACCTCAGCGTAGAGGTGACACACTGGCTGCTGCATTTGGGGAAAATCAATGCTTTTGCAGTGGGTAATTCCAACAGTGCGTTTGAGAAGGGGTGACTGGATTCCAAATTAATTAAATTGTTCAAGCAGGTGGTTCTCCATTAGCACATGGAATGGTTTTACCTTGAAAGTAGGTTACCATCAACTAATACAAAATGAACTATTGTCAGATATGTGGGACATGATTTGTTTGTGAGAGTCCAGATGGACTGGGCATGGAATGGTGATTACTGCGTAAAAAAACACGTTGATCTGGACTGGAATAAGACAGAATGGGGTTGTGCTGCTGATCAGGAAGCAGATTAGCCCCTACATGATGGACAAACCAGCCAGCCACGGGTATTTCTTTACTGCGTAGACATACGCTTAGAAATCTGACATGGAATTGGACTTGTGACTACTACTCTAGCAACACCCAGCTACATTTGGAGAAGCAAAGATATTACCATGAAGTGTAAAATGAAATTGCTTGTCTCGTCTTCAGCATCTTGCTATAAGAACGAGACACATGGATGTTAGAGAAACAGGACATTACAATGCCTTCTACCTTTGAATTGAAATGCCACAGGCAATTGCTGCAAATGAGCTGTACTTCATACAATTAACAATGAGGTAATTGCTTGAATTTAGAGCATAACAGGAGCAATACCTGATATAAAGATGATCAGATGATGACAACTTGAGTTTGTGGGACATGCGGGTTGAATGAGGTGAGAAAGATTGCCTAAGCATGTGTTGCCAGGATTGGTCCCAGGGACATGTTCTCCCATGGTGTGGCTTGATGATGTGGCTGACAGGAGGTATGACATCTGGCACACTTCTCAAGGCTCTGTAAGGAGCACAAAATGTGGAGGAAGATTGCTGGCCAATGTCTTGTGTGTTGTGTTTACTGTTCATTGTGATGTGAATATGGTGCTTTGTACTATGAGAGAATGAAATGAATGAACATGTTTGTACACAGGTAAATTCTGCTTAGCCCTGGACTCTGCCCCATAGCTTTTAGGATGGTAACTGTAACCCAATAGCACCTGTTGGAGGCACACACACAAAAAGGCACTAATGAAGTTTTTCCAAATGAAACCAAAACACCATGAAACCCTTCTCCTGCCAGGGGCCTTATACCCAAGTTTTTAAAATTGGTTCAATTCTCCAAAGAGGTGTCTGCCTCAAAGCATACCTTTATTGGCAAGGAAACAATATACAGGGGGAAAGGAGAGTTATTTTCTCATCCCTTTACAAACAACACCTCCCACACCACCCAACCCCTAGCTCCTTCCAGATTTCTCCCTTATCCTCTGGGAGTTGTGTTGTTTATATAGTTCCCTTAAGTCCCAGCATACTTTGCTCCAGGCTAGTACTACTATCATGGCTGCACAAGGGACTACAATTACCAGCAGTCTCTGACTGGATGTCAGTGAAAGACTGACTGGGAACACCCCTGAATCAGCCTTGTCCCTCACTACTGAAGAAAAAGTGGTGCTCCAGCCCACATCGCTCATAAAACTTCAGTCTCAGAGCCCTAAAATCAGAAACAGCCTTGTGTATTCTTCCAAACCCCAAACTGCCTCTCTGAGACAACTTTTCTCTCCCTACAGTGATCATGATCCCTTCACACCGCTGTTGCTCCTTGAACAGGTAGTACTGGCTCAGAAGAGTTTCCATCCAAAACCTCGAAGGTTCAGTACATGTCTCTACACCACCAAATTAGAATACATTTTATGGAGAAAACATTTCTTCACTAAGCCAGTTGGCTGTGGGATCTCAGATTTGAAGCTGTGTCCCTAGAGTGTAGTTTGAAAGGATTAATTATACTGTCCTGCACATATTGTGACAACACAACTTCAGAAAAAACTCCATACTTTCTAGAGATGGTCAAAAACCCAACATTTTTGTCCAACTCGTCATCCTCCCCAAACTTTGGTGGTTCTGGTACAATACAACCTGGTCCAAACTATTCCAGGATAGTGCAGAACCACTTATAAAACCACTCTACTTTGTCTCACTCTATAACAAGAGCAACAATAAAACTTTAAAACAAAAATATTTATCATAACCTCCCAGCTTTGGTGGTTTAGATAAAATAGAACTCAGATATTCAAAACCAGGAGAAGGTTGAAATATCAAAACTTGGCCAAAACAAAACCTCAACAGCCTGCCTCTTGTATTTTTCTGGGGGGGGCAGAGATCATTGAGTTAATGCTGAGGAGCAGTGCACTGCATATGTGAATGGCATGAAATGAAAACCTTTTAGTACAGATCTTGACTTCAGAGCTTTGTGGAAGCAGCAGCTAAACATGCTAGTCAATAAGACTTGTAAATCCATTTACAGCATCTTTTAGATCAATTTCTCTTCTGATTTCTTGTACAACATTTAAAACCTGCCAAAGCCCCAAGACATTCTTATCCTGTGGTGCCTTTAAAATAAACCACTCAATCATCAACAAACACTGCATACTTCCCTCCACAACCACAAATTGTGACTGGTATTTTAAGTGCTATTAAAGCTAAGGAGTTGAATGTTGGGAAAATTACAATAAGTAGATATTAAATTCCCTCCTCCTCCACCCTACTGTTGCTTTTGGATTAGTCTTAAACAAATGACTGATGCAATTTTTAGTTACTGTCATTTCTCCCAAGGGAAGGTCTTAATTGTGTACCAGCAACATATTGGCTGTGAAGATGAAATTCAGAAAACAATGGAAAGCCAGTGCAAGTGTATGTAACTTTTTTACCAGAGGTTTCAGAGGGGTAGCCGTGTTAGTCTGTATCAGTAAAAACAACAAGGAGTCCTTGTGGCACCTTAGAGACTAACAGATTTATTTGGGCATAAGCTTTTGTGGGCTATAACACACGATGGATGCATCTGATGAAGTGGGTTATAGCCCATGAAAGGGATAGCTCAGTGGTTTGAGCATTAGCCTGCTAAACCCAGGGTTGTGGGTTGTGAGTTCAACCCTTGAGGGGGCCACTTAGGGATCTGGGGCAAAATCAGTACTTGGTCCTGCTAGTGAAGGCAGGGGGCTGGACTCAATGACCTTTCAAGGTCCCTTCCAGTTCTAGGAGATGGGATATCTCCATTAATTTATTTATTATTAAAGCTTATGCCCAAATAAATTTGTTAGTCTCTAAAGTGCCACAAGGACTCCTCGTTTTTTTTATCATAGTTTACCAAGAATCACCACTCTAGTTTTTCAGTCTTTATGGTAAGCATTGGACAAAATGTTTTACTCTAATCTAGCTTTCTTAGTTAGATCTAATTCCTCTATTATTTCCTACTGCAAGATTAGACCCAAGTCACTTCCAAAAATGACAGACTCAAGTGCACTAGAAATGGCTTGATGGTAATTACAGCATCAGCTAGCCTCTCTCGAGTGGCTGGTCCACATACAGGGTACGAGCCTCCTATTGATACAAGCTAAGGAGTTGTTGATGCTTCATTTGAAGTAGCAAAGGCCTGTGCTAGACGTCCTAGGGTCTATCTGGGCTGATGACCCACAGTGATGGGTTTTTACATGTGCTCTCATATTAGATTTGAGTCTCCTCTTTCATCCAGCCAGTAGTCAATGGAATTATACCAAGGTAAAACTGGAATCAGACCTAATGAATATACCAAAGCCTTTCACTGCTGTTCCTGAGTTGGGAAAGTCAAACTGCTCTTCAGCAGCTTTATAAAGGCCTTGCATCATGTCAGATAGGATCACTGTGAAAACAAAGGGCAACTTCACTAGATTAGCTAAGAGCTTTAACCTCTCTTCTCTGGATCCTCATTTTGTAGAAAAAGTTCTAAGCAGGTGTTGCTCATAACCCATTTTTACCCTTAGGTTTGGGGAGAGGAGGGTTGTTTTTTTACTTCTAAAATAGCTTTGGTGGCATATTTATACATGGAGAGAGGAAAAGAATAATTGTATTCAAGTTTAGAATAAAGCAGGTGTATGTCAGGCTTTAATACCACCTAGGGCAGTTCTGGCTTCTTTTAACTGCAGAGTTAACTTAAGTGTTGCTTCTAGCCCAAGCCCCATCTACACACACAGCCCCTTTATTCAAGCTGCCTTTCCCATCAGGGAGTATAAACCACTGCTTGAATTAGCACAACTCATCAGCTGCTAATACAATCACCGTGCAGCTGAAGTGTTATTTCATACTGTGGTCTCTTGCTTGAGCTAAATTAACTCAAATGTAGATCACTCGCGTTAACTCTGTAGTGAAGACATAGCCTCACAGGGAAGCTCAAGTAGTTTATCAACATCTTCATAATCTGGGATGGGAATTACTAGCTGACAGATAGTAACAGTAACCTATGCATGGTTAACGCATGTTAAACACTGGTTATATGTTTTAAAAGTCTTTTGAAACAGCTGCTGCTGTTCTTTGCTAGAGTTGGGTGAATGTTTCACAGTGGATGATTTATTTAATTTAGCCCTTCATACTAGATCCACAAACAGACTTCAGTGTTTTCATTATTCAGAATTATTCACTGAATAATGCATAGGAACATATTGCAGCCGATGTATTACTTGTGAATTATGGGCCAATGCTATTGCTTACTCTTTATTTGTAATTCACTAGTCACACTGATTGGTCATGAAAGTCACAATTTTTTTTCTGCACTCTGACAGGAACATTTCTAACCCCAAGAATTTTCAAGTGACTATTCAGGCAAAAACATTTCCAACACACAATTTTATGCACATTCTTATGATTTTTTTTAGCACAATTTTGTCTAGTTCTTTCTGCATCAGTTGGGTCTACAAATAAAAACAAACAACCTTCAAAAGTTCTCATTACACTTGACTATGCTGACTTAACTTTCTGCTCAGTGTAACTTCATGCTATCTGGTTAGCTTTTACAAGAGATGGTACAGACACAAATGAGGGAGATTAAGGTGTGAGTGTCAAGTGCACCTCAGGAAGTTGGGTACCATTTCCTATCAAAAGCCAATGGGAATTTGGCTCCTAATCTCCCTTCAGCTGGCTTGATGCGGGTAGAAGCTGGTATTTATAAAATGCTTGTTTTTACAGAGATGTAATAATTGTTTTACTATTGGGCAATAACAAATTATTGTGTCATAAATGAGTGTTCTCTATAATTAGATCACACTTTTTATTATAACAAATAATTACAATTCATCAAAATATCTTTCATTAAAAAATTTAAACATCAAAATTTTTCATTTAAAATGTCACGCATTTGGGGGTATTAATTGTTAACTAAAAAACAAAAGTTTTCAGGATTTTTCCTCTCCTCTTTCTCTCCCTGTTTTTATTCCCCCCCCCCCTTTTTTTTTTCTTCATTTAGCTACTGCGAAGAGGAGGGTGGGAGAGAAAAAATGGAAGAAAAGAAGGGGAAAAAAACCACCAGATCTGAAAACCAGAACATTTTCATTTTGGTCTCAAAAACCATTTGTTTGTTTGGGATGAAAAATTGGAAAATTTCAGTAAACTAAAAGTTTTCTGACAAAACTTTTGCTTTTGAAAAATTCATTTTTCAGCCCCAGATGCTTCAAATAAAAACCCTTGGCCTGTTTTACAAATAACATGTGCCGGCAACGATCAAGTGAGCATCTAGCAACCTGGTTGGCAATATGCTCTAAATACTGCTATGCTATGTACAGTGCTGAGAAGCAGGGGTGGCTCTATGTATTTTGCTGCCCCAAGCACGGCAGTGAGGTATGCTTGCGGGAGGTCCACTGGTAACGCGGATTCGGCGGCATGCCTGTGGGAGGCCTGCCGGTCCCGCACCTTCGGCGTACTTGCCACCAAAGCCGCGGGACCAGCGGACCTCCCACAGGCATGCCGCTGAAGGCAGCCTGACTGCCGCCCCCCGCAGCTTGCCACCCCAGGCACGGGCTTGGTGAGCTGGTGCCTGGAGCTGCCCCTGCTGAGAAGCATGCTGAAAATGAATACTGCAAAGTTTCAGAGAGTCTGCCCCATGTTGCATGAACTACAGGGTGCAATGCACAGTTCTGGGATGGACTACTCAAACAATCTATACATTAATCACTCTGGTGAACTATGGTCAAATACTGTTTAGCCATCAAAGTGGCCCTTGCCTGCACCTTTGCAAAGACATATTTGCTGTTTGGTTTGTTTCTTAAAAATGTCAGTAAAGATTCAAACAACAAACAACTTTTAGATTAAAAACAACATAGGGAATGGAAAACACATTTTACAGTTATTTTCATTTTGTAATGACATATGTGTACCTCTCTCAATCATGTGGCTGTCCATTTAATTTCTGGTTTTGCCCATTTCTCTTGCTCTAACTTAGAAATTGTTTCCATGTTTCACTCAATTGACTTCAGAGACTGATATTAATACCTTGCAAGAGGAGAACAGATCCCTAGGATGAGTTAATATTAACTTTACTATCCACTAACCCTTAATTTGTTATCATTCCAAATGGATAGAAAATTCCAGAGAGGGGAATTCCAAATCAAAGAAACTAGGAAACATGCAGCCATGCTAGAACCAATAAAGAATACAAAAGGAACTAGGGAAGAATGTGCATGTCCAGAGGCGGTAGAGAGACGAAGAGGGACAAAGAATATTGAGGTCAGACTCTCAGAGAGAAAATGAACATGCACAACTTTGCAGAAAGAGTTTTAAAAAATTACATGGCAAGAGGGTAAAAATGCTTCTAGGCCTACAACCATCAGGGAGAGAAGAGAAGGAGCCTGGCAGCGTAAGCTGTAACATGCAGATGGGATGCAGGGAGCCATGAACTCGGCCGGAAACCAAACAGGAGAGTGAGGCTGGATCAGAATAATCACTAGCAGGAAAAATACAGTAAGCTGGAGGAAAGATGAAGGCAATTAAGTCTAAGTAGAAGGAGCAGAAGTAGAAATAAGCTGTGAATGCTGGCTCAGAACTACTGCATGAAAGCATTGAAAGATCTGATTGGAGTCCTTATAAATAGGATTTTTTTTTATTGGTCTACTGCAAATGTACTTTGAGAGATAGGTACTAAATCCTCAGAGGAATATGTGGGATAAAGCAGTGACTCCCCAAAGCAGGGAGAGAAACATTGAAATCTCTTTCACAAAACCTTGTTCCTTTTAACTCCTTAATGGCAGTAGTGTCAACTATGGGAAGAGCAGTGGCAGTCCACTGGTATCAATTAAACCTGCATCGTTTCTTGAATGAAAGCAGAGTGTATACCTATGAAACCAGGATTTGACTATATCTTATAAGTTATTCCTGTACAAAGGTATGATGCAAGGGGGAAAGACGGGGAGAACTGTCACCTCTCACAGACTTCTGTGGAACAACAAAACCTGTTGAGAATTTCTAAGGCAAAATGCCCAAACGAGGTTTCACCTTCCTTTAGGTGACACTCATGCCTCTGCTTCCGCTGTGAGAATGCAAGTGTGGCGCAGAGTACTGCAAGTGAAAGGTAAGACTAGCATTTAAAAATATTACAAGGGGGAAAATGGAGTTGCTGGGGTGACACTAGTTTACACAGATGGGATTTGTCCACTTTGAAGGGATAAATGTTTGGGACTGGGAAAAGGAAGCCAGACAACAAGGGCTGGATATTTCTCTCCACTTTCATTGAGAGAAGTGAGCAGAAGCCTCAGACATCTGGCAAGGATGGACACAGAGACGAGGAAGCAGTAAGCCCCTGGCCTCCTCTGCTTAAACACAAACTGTTTTCAGGAGAGCCAGGTGGTGGAATTCTGCTACTGCCTTTGCTGGGCTGGTCTCACAGCATGATCGCCTCCAACCAGAAAATATTAACAGGAAAATTCAGGGGAGTTATTGTTGCCAGAAGCAACATTAAATCCTACCCGTGCCATTCTCTTCCCAGGAAGCAGGGAGATGCTTGGGGGGAAGGGGTGTTTAACCACTGTTCAGGGAGCTGTGCTCCCTAGGGTTTGGAGGCTGCAGTGCCTGCCTCTTCCTGGGCCCAAAGACTCTACTCTATTGAGAGGAACTTTCAGCAGAAGCTCCCTAGGCATCACCTCAAAGAGATTTCTGAGCCTGCTTGTCCCCCTCTTGCTGGGTTTACTACCAAAGGCACAGTATGGCCCCTAGGACTAGCATTTAAAAAAAAAAACACTTGGGAAAAAATAGAGCTTCCAGAACTGCAGTGGAAACTCAAATGTCAGGGGTTAGTAAAGGCCAAGGAGAAGCTATAAAAGTAAAATCTTCATTGGGGGGCAGAGGTGTAAACAATATTTGATGGGTACATTTTTAATATAAAAGCAACAAACTGGTGAAATGGGTCAAGAAGCAAGCCCTGAACAAGACCCTGTGTTTCTAATAAACATGTTATTGATTTTGTAGGTGCTGGAGTTTTATCCTAGAAAAATTACAGTGAGTTTCCCCAATATCCCCCAGTGCTTTGTTATCCAAAACATCTGCCTGCTTGTAATTACAATTCTTTAGAAAAAAAAAGCAGAGAGAGAGAGAGAGAGAGAGAGAGAGACTGAAAAAAATCTACTTGCATTTTTTCATCCATTGTGTTCAGCTCATTTGAATTATAAAGTACAACAGTTGATAGTGTAAGATTTTGTGCTTTGAATACTAAATTCACTCACGTGTCTATTACCTGTACTCACCTGCAGTGTCTATTGAGGAAAAAATGTTAAACATGAAACAATATCATACCATGAAAGATGATCTCAAGGTAGTGGAATAATGTTGTGAAACACCCTGATCGTAACAATAGCTGGAGCTGCAGCTATTGTGCAGCTAAAGAGACACTGTCAACTTAAAAAAAAAAAAAAATCACACTTCTGTATGGATTTTTTTTTATCTAATATTATTACAGGTAACACCTAAGATTAGTGTATCTGAAGTTAGAGACAAAAGTTGTTTCTCTTTTTTTCCAGTGGCCTACTGATTGAGTATAAAGAATGGGAACAAATCTTTCTACCTAATGCCTTAGTATATTTTTCCTCTATTTTTTCAGAGTCCATTTTCACCCAGATAGATAATTTGTACCTTTCCTCCACTGACAACAGCCTTCTTTCCTCAGTCCTCTTCTTTTCCTGTTTGACTCCATCCTCTCTCTCCTCCCCTTCCATCTCCTTTATGCCCACCCCCCTTTCTTCCTTTTTCACCCTTCCTCTTCAGTTTCATCCTTCCACCTCCACTTCTACAACTCTCCTCTTCCTCACATCATTCAGTGTCCACTCACCCACCCACCCCATGTTCCCACAGAGCATGAGAATACCATGGGAGTTTCATGTAGGGAAGAGCTAAGTATAAAGTTGCAAGTTCTTCTCTGCCCTTCTCTGAAAGTCAGGGGAAGAGTCACCAGTCACTAGACCTCTTCATTCCATCTTGACCATCTTTCCCTCCAGAGTAGAAAGTGAAGGGAAAAGTTCTTCCCTATCTCTCACTGTGTCAGAGGCAGGGGGACCTAAGCCCTGATAAGTTTCTGAGAAGAAACTTGGTCTAATGGATAAGCATGGTGCTGGAGTTCAAGAATTTTGAGTTCTATTCCCTTCTCCGTTAGTGACCTGCTGTAAAACTAGGGGAATTCAAATCACTTTTTTGGGTTTCACTTTCCTCATCCGTGTAATGAGGATAATACTTATCGACATCACTGGGGTGTTGTAAGGGTTAAATAATGTTTGTACAGTCATAGGTGCTGGAACGAACCATGCTGTGGGTGTTGCCGCACCTCTTGACTTGAAGTAATAATCACACCCTAATACACTGTTTCCGCCTTCAGCACCCCCACTATAAAAATTGTTCCAGCATGGCTGCGTACAGTCCTTTAAACATGTGAAAAACCGGAGTATCAATGTTGATCATTTTCTCCATGCTAGGTTTCTGCTGGTGCTGCCAGCAGAGTGGACATCTGGCTGTGTGGCCCAGCCAGAGAGTGGCTGGGTGAGTATCCAGCTCAGAGTGAAAACAGGTAAGTGAATGGCAAAAATGTTTGTTCCTGAGTGCTCATCATCCTGTCACTGGGATAAAAGAAAGAAATCCCTTTGTCACATAGTGAACAACAGTTACAATATCCACTATATACATTACACTGACTGTTACAAAGTACTGCAAGCTCTGTTAACTGGAAGAAAACTATATGGTGAATACTCAAACTGAGTCTCCTTTCTGCTGCAGAAATCCAGTGCAGCCACCTCTTGGCCTTTTTGGCTATTTGAATGAGTTAACTTGAGAGTGTGTGTCGTGCTTTGTTGGCATTGAAAACATCTTGTGCGTCAGCATGAGGATGCAAGGGCACAGCAAGGAAATTTGATGGCCTAGATGCTCTTGTTCTCAAAAGGGGAATATCAGCACAGAGGCGCTGTTTAAGCAGCAGTACGGTTTTATGCCATCTCTACTTTGTCTCACATCACTTATGAAAGTCCTTGAATAGAACTCATGTAAACAGAAATGCAGATGCTCTTAAATTAGTGTGTGCACTTGGTGGCACACCGCAAACATACACTAATGTTCTCAAACTCTGGCCCCTGAAGGTTTGTATTTGAAGACAGCTCCTTGTATGAGCCTATTTTCCATCTGTAGCCGAGAAAACACAAGCTATAGAGAAGCACAGCCGACAGCAATATACACTGAAATTAATAAAACTTGGAAAGTAAAGCAGCAGGCTCCAGCCTAATAACCTAGTGCAACGTGCTGTCAAATGGGAGACTTGGTTCAGATTAGCTACCTTGGGCCATTTGTTCCAAGAATTAGCTAGGACGGGGAGCATCACAGAGGTAATGATCTTAGCCCTCAAGGGAAGAGTGCAGCACACATGGCTCTTCAGCACCCCAGCCCAGGCAATGGGCTGAGAATTCTTCAGCAGCTGCTTGTTTTCCCTGATCCTGGGTTGTTATATAATGATGTCCAAACTGGGGGTGGAGGAGAAGGGCAGAGAAGATGAAGAGTGATGGGATTAAATGGAAATTACCTCCAGTTGAACTGGGGATGAACTCTTTATTGAAGGCCTGAACCTTCAAGGCAAATCAATGAAAACTGACAGCACTCAGCACCTCACAGCATTGGGCCATAGTGACTGCTTGGGGATGCAGTCTAGGAAGACTTTACAAAGCGACTGCCAATACTGGAATCACTGGTGAGGACAGGGGGAAGGGAGGAATGAGCTTTTTTCTTCTCCGGCCTAAAGCAAAGACTGTGACCAGACTAAAAGCCTGTGGGCCTACAAACCTCTCTCAGAAGTCGTCCCACTGAAGTGGATTGCATAAGGGTTAGCACATCAAGCTTTAGTTATTAATAAAGATATAGGGACAAAAAGGTGCTGCAACACCAGGGTTCTCCCTAGGCTTTCATCCAGTGCTGCCAGGCCTGTTTCCTCCACATTGATCCACCATATCTGGCAGGGTGAGTCAGGATGACACAACCCTCCAGCTAAACAGAAGTCCTCCGCTTCCAGGAATCAACAAAACAAGAGTCCAAACAAAGAAGTCAAAATGCAACCAATGGTCTGTTTGACCATGCCAGGTTCAAGTAGTTGTCTTCCCCTTGGTACTGGGGCTTCCTGTTCCCCTTCTACCAGGAGGCTTTGTACCCATTATCTCAAAGTGGGCATAGCTAGGGGTAGGAAAGCCCAGTCCTTCCTTTATCCCATGTCAGTCCCCAGACCCTTGTCCCCAGAAGAGTGGACAATCAAAAGGAGCTAGGAAAGGTTCCAGGCAGGAGATGCATAGCAAAGCAAGGGGAATAGCTTTAGGAATAATATTGTTTTTCCTATTCTAATACAGTTCCTCATTCAGTATGAGAAGAAAGTGACTCTTTCTGTGATTCATTGTCACATGACACAGATAAAGTTTAAAAAGTTACCCAGTTTTAGCAGGAGTCCTAAATTGCTAGTTAGCTTTACATTTTCAGGTAAAGTGCCTGGGAATCAAATTCAGATTCTACCTAGAGATTTCTAACTACTTACAAGTGGGGAAATCCATTAATATACACGGTCACCTAGAATGAGCACTCACAAGTATACAGCATCCAATGCTAGGAAAAAATGTTATATTGTTTAGAGGTGATTGGTGGGGAGTTAGAACCTTGAGGGAAGAGACAGGAAAAGAGAATGAGGAAGCTTGAAGAGCACAGGCATTGCAAGAACTGCAATGCAGGAAATGTGAGGCATCAATGCAGTGAGTCAGTGTGGTTGTCGGGAAACTGAATGGGGTGTTGTTCCAGTGAAATCAGAGGAAGCTCCATGTTGCAAAATCCACATCCAGACTTCAAACCCCACTACGTTTGGGACTGTTCAGGGCCAGGGTTTTGAGTTGTGCAGTCCATCTGGGTTGTGTCATCCAACAGTCGGAAGACAGGATACTGGGCTAGATGGGCCTTTGGTTTGACCCAGTATGGTTGTTCTTATGTGCTTATGTTCTTAGATATCTAAGTAACATGGCTGTTTTAAGAACCCAAGTGCATCTTCTTTCTGCATTTCTTGTCCTGCCACTTTTGAGCATCCTCAGTTTTCCTCTTTTTGGGGTTGATGCTCAGCTGTATACAAGTTTCTAAAGTGACTATTAAAAATGTGATTAGTAAAAAACCAAGAAAATAATGTTATAACAGATGGTAAAAAAAGTGCTACATGCCAGCAGTGAACACAAGTACAAGATGTACCCCAGTACTCCTCATGCTTGGACGTGAGCTAAGGACTACATCAAATCTTTTAAGGCTTAAAATTAACTGGTTCACAAATTCAGCCAAAAAATAAAGATGCTAGAGATGAGGCTAGCTATTTGCTAGTGAAGATGCATTATAGCTGTCAAGGCCATATAATTTTATTGTGAACTCAAGAAATTCCATCACTGGGCAATGACAGATCCAGCTTTTCTCAGAAAACACTTACGAAATGACTGGATCTAAGAGAAGAGATTATTTTCCCCAGCCCAGCCCTGTATGCTGTTGCAGAAGCATAAAGAGACCAGAAAAGCCCCTTAGCAGGCCAGGAGAGAATTGCCCCCTAAAGCTAGTATAAAGCTGGCAAGGTGGCCATCAGTGGGACGCTTCACAGAACTGTAGGACTGGAAGGGACCTTGAGCCGTCTTCTAGTCCAGCTCCCTGCACTCAAGGCAGGGCTAAATATTATCTAGACCATCCCTGACAGATATTTGTCTAACCTGCTCTTAAAAATCTCCAGTGACAGAGATTCCACAACCTCATTAGGCAATTTATTCCAGTGCTTGACTACTCTAACAGTTAGGAAGATTTTCCTAATGTCCAACCTAAACCGCCCTTGTTGCAATTTATGCCATTGCTTCTTGTCCTATCTTAAGAGGTTAAAGAGAACATTTTTTCTCCCTTCTCCTTGTAACAACCTTTTATGTACTTGAAAACGTATGTCCCCGCTCAACCTTCTCTTCTCCACAATAAAAAAAAAATATATTTTTTTTTCAATCTTCCCTCAAAGGTCATGTTTTCTAGATCAGAGGTTCTCAACCTTCTTCTTTCTGACCCCATCCCCCAAACATGCTATAAAAATTCCACATCCCACCTGTGCCACAACAACCGTTTTTCTGCATATAAAAGCCAGGGCCGGCATTGGGGGTAGCAAGCAGGTCAATTGCCTGGGGCCTCGTGCCACAGGGACCCCACAAAGCTACGTTGCTCAGATTTCGACTTCAGCCCTGGGCTTCAGCTCAGTGCAGTGGGGCTTTGGCTTTCTGCCCTGGGCCTTAGCAAGTCTAATGCTGGCCCTGCTTGGCAGACCCCCTGAAACCTGCTCACGCCCCCCTACCCCAGTGGCCCTGGACCCCTGGTTGAAAACCACTGTTCTAGACCTTTAATAATTTTGGTGGCTCTTCTCTGGACTTTCTCCAATTTGTCCACATCTTTCCTGAAATGTGGCACTCAGAACTGGACACATGACTCTATTTGAGGCCTAATCAAAGTGGAGTAGAGCAGAAGAATTACTTCTTGTGTCTTGCTTACAACACTCCTGCTAATATATCCCAGAACGATGTTTGCTTTTTTTTTGCAACAGCATTATATTGTTGACTCACATTTAACTTGTGATCCACTATGAGCCCCAGATCCCTTTCCTCAGTACTCCTTCCTAGACAGTCATTTCCCATTTTGTATGCGTGTAACTGATTACTCAATTTAGGAAGGAACACTTTGCATTTGTCCTTATTGAATTTCATCCTATTTCCTTCAGACCATTTTTCCAGTTTGTCCAGATCATTTTGAATTTTAATCCTATCCTCCAAAGCACTTGCAACCCCTCCCATCTTGGCATCATCTGCAAACTTCATAAGTGTACTTTCTATGCTATTAGCTAAATCATTGATGAAGATATTGAACAGAACCAGAACTGATCCTTGTAGCTTGACCGTGAATCACTGATAACTACTCTCTGGGAATGGATTTCCAACCAGTTATGCATGGTGTATTGGCATGCTGGGGGCAGGAGAGACATGCTGGGGGTGGGGCCATGGTATGTAGCACAGTGAAGATTCTGGGCAGCAAAGGATGGGCTGCCCTAACTCAGCCTGCCCGGTCTACTTAAACTGTTCTGGAGGCCTCACCAGCCCCTAGGACAGCCTAGAATCAGCAGGGGAAAAGAGAGGCCCAGTCAGCTCCTTATAGTCCCACTTCCCCATGCTTGCACTTGCATGTACCTCCAATCACACACATCATATTTTAAATTGTGCAGAAAGTTCTATCTCTGCAACCGAAATCAGATCAGGTTTCCAAAAGTTCTGTTTGTATCAAACCAGTTAAGAGATTCAGTTCACATCATCATGCTCAGAACAGAATACGAATCTTTGGCCCTAATGTGAAGACTAAAGCAGCAGCAGAATTTCTGATGTTGTACATCAAGTATAAAGTCTAGGCAATAGAATTTTTTTTATCCTAGTTGCTGCCAACATGTTAGTAGTGCAAATAAGAAAATAGCCTGCAAACTGAAGACAAAAACAAAACTGAACCAAATACACGTTCTCTAGACATTTGCTATGTTAGTAAATAATCTTTAGTTCAAATGCAGCAAGGGAAAACATTACATCATCTTCCTGCCATTCCGTACAAAGAGTCCCTGTTTGGGATCAGTGAATAGGAATGTGCAGCCAGCCTCCTTGTGATTGCCTGCAGGTTATGAATTTGGAAATTGGTGGAAAATTTCAGATTGAGCTTGAACATTTGCTCTCATCTGGACTTTAATGTAACAGCCTAAAGGGAGTGTTGCTCTAAATTTTAAATCATACTGAACCTGACGAAGGGCTAGACATGATCCACACGAAAAGGTCAGAAAAGCTGTAAATGTTTATTTCGATGAGATCAGGGAGTGCTTTGATGCCGGTTTTACATTCCATCTATGTATCTAGTTACATAGTACACAGAGCACGCCTAGTGCACTTCTGTTCCAGAAATCTATTCTATACATGCAAGGAAAGAAAATGTACAGAAAGGGCAGATAGCACTCTGAGAGCCTAGGATGAGTGGAATTTGTGGGCAGTTGCACACAAATTTCCTATTCTTTCAAATCATCTGTAGAACAACCAGTTGGTCAAGAAAAAGGAAGCTGTAGGTTATTCAGGAACATTAATTCATTTAACATGAAGATAAAGACTTGCCTAGCTGACAGCAGTACATAATGAAGATATCTTGACTAATAAGATATCATCATAATGGGGAATATACATTTATATGTATCATGAAAGAGATAGTCTAAATACAATGGGCAAAGGAATGCAGATGAATGTCATCTCAGTCCTCTCAGAGTAGACATATGTATTTCAAAAATCACCAGTGAAAATGAGATTAGAAGAAATCAGCCAAACCATTATGGTATACTCTCAGGAAAGGAAGTCCAGTGGTGGAGGTATGTGTGAAGGGTCTCCGGGATTTAAATGGCCACAGAAGAAAGGGAACTGTTCCATCAAATGTATGGATCAGTCAGCTGTACAGATCCTGAAAAACAGATGTTTCTGCCTCCAAGCATGATTAGGGAAAGCTCACTAGGCATTCGTGAATCTTCAGCTGTGTCAGCTCTAAGCTTTGAGCACTGTTTCCAAGCGGAGTTTCAACTCTCTAAATGGCCAGTGATTTCAATGTTCTCTGCCTTCCAAACCATTAGAGCATGAATTCAGTGCCATATGCCACCTCAGAACTTGGACCCCTTGTGTTCAAATGGCATATAGCATAAATCTCTATCTCCAGTGGTTCTTGAGATTGGCCCCAAAATTATGTCAGAACAGACGTAGACAAAGAAAGCTAGAAAGTGATACAAATTATATGATTTTAAGATCCAATATCATTAATGGCCCAACTGATCCCCTCCCAGCACACAAAATAAGTGAGCACTTCTAAAAGTCTGCCTGCATGTGAACTACAGTGGGAGTGTCTCCACTTCAAATCATAATGGCTGAGTTTTACACAGCTCTGTTTAACACAGCCTTTTTAAACTGCATTGGGCTTGGTAACACTAACATGTGGTTCTTGTTCCCTTGTCTTAAAATATTGCTTACAGTGATATTTCCATGTGATTTGCAATGTGAACTTTGACGACACATGAATCATTAAACTAACTAATATTCATACTGGTAGCTCACCAACTTCCCCTGCTAAATCTGCGTGAAGTCTGGACGGCTGCCTTAGTTCATGTACGGCTGATTATTTCCTTGGCAGAGTCACTTTGTGATGATTTAGTGAAACACATTGGCTAAAAGACAAAATATGAAGATGATCCTTGGATAACTTACATAAAGAACAACCATAAACCAACCCTCTAGCCTCATGAAAGTGACTGTGTCCGCCAAACATATACATTAGTGACAGGCTCTATCTTGTGGTGGGACTCCACGACAA
Source organism: Chrysemys picta bellii (assembly GCF_011386835.1). Taxonomy (NCBI): domain Eukaryota; kingdom Metazoa; phylum Chordata; order Testudines; family Emydidae; genus Chrysemys; species Chrysemys picta. The sequence continues at coordinate 38,634,386 of NC_088796.1, read as the reverse complement.
GCAAATCTCGTCACTTGTTTGGTCTTCAGCTTCAGCCTTTTTTGCTTCCATCCATTCTGCAATGACATACAAGTGCTGACTATAAAACAAGCTGGCTCACCTGCAGGGCAACGTCAGGAATAAATGTATGAGTATAAATGCCTGGTTGTGTAAGAACGAGTATGGGCAAGAATGGATGTAGGAGTGTCATTCATTAAAACAAGAATCTTTCAATGGGTGCTCATTAATTGCAGCCTGGGAAGGTTGCACTGATGAACATTTCAGGTCTGTATGTGATTAGGCGTATGAGTCTAAATCTGACATCACAGATACTAACAAAACGTCCATAATGGCGACTGCATATATTCAAGAATTACTTGGTATTATATCAAGATGTGAAGGGGTCAGCTCACCACTTATGCCTCTGGGCCAGGCCTGGCATGGCAGTTGTGTGTCTGCTAGGGGCTGCAGCTGCCAGGTGCTCTGCCTCTGTGGTGGCCTGCCTCTTCCTGTGAATTGGCATCCAGTCAGGTTACTTCCAAGTTTCTTCCCTTATGGGGTAGATCACAAACAAAAACAAGGGGAATTAACACTAACCAACTGAGTTAGTTTTTTGGGGGGAAGCCTCCCTCTCAGGGACCAGAATCACATCCTCCCTGCCACCAGGGAGGGATCTTCAGGCAGTTGTTGGGAAAGATCCTGACTTACCTCTGGAGCTGTGGGTTGAAGGTCTGTCCTCGTCACTGTTCTGCTTCCCTTTTATTGCCTTCTCCAGGCTGTGCATGTGTGGCAGGGCAGGGCTGACTGAGCCTAGAGCAGCTCTTTAACCTCTTGTTGCCCAGTGTGGGGTTTATGCCACACCACACAAACGTTTAGTTCCATTCATCCACTTGATCACAGATGATTCTATTGACACTGGGTATTGAAACTAAATGATAAATCATAGAATCATAGAAGATTAGGGTTGGAAGAGACCTCAGCAGGTCATCTAGTCCAATCCCATGCTCAAAGCAGGACCAACACCAACTAAATCATCCCAGCAATGGTTTTGTCAAGCCGGGCCTTAAAAATCTCTAAGGATGGAGATTTCACCACCTCCCTAGGAAACCCATTCCAATACTTCAACACCCTCCCAGTGAAATAGTGTTTCCTAATATCCAACCTAGACCTCCCACACTGAAACTTGAGACCACTGCTCCTTGTGTTGTCATCTGCCACCACTGAGAACAGCCGAGCTCCATCCTCTTAGTACCCCCCTTCAGGTAGTTGAAGGCTGTTATCAAATCCTCCCTCACTCTTCTCTTCTGCAAACTAAACAAGCCCAGTTCCCTCAGCCTCTCCTCGTAAGTCATGTGCCCCAGCCCCCTGATCATTTTCATTGCCTTCTGCTGGACTCTCTCCAATTTGTCCACATCCGTTCTGTAGTGGGGGGCCCAAAACTGGACACAGTACTGCAGATTCCTCACCAGTGCCGAATAGAGGGGAATAGTCACTTCCCTCGATTATAGTCACATTCTATCAAGTTAGCTATCTAGTCTTATACAATACCCATTGAGAACACTGGGAAATCACTGTAGTTTAACTACACAAAGACCAGTCACAAGTGATTGTAGCCCACAGAATATCTAACAGCATTCATTGCCCTGAAACCCATGCAGCAAAATGAGGCTTGAGAGGCAGTCTCACCTCTGTATCGTGGTCTTATGTGAGCTTGAGTTATTTTAAATAAACATTGTGGGGGTTTTTGTACTTAGATGCTGGACAAAACTGAACTCTCCTGACATCAAAGAATGAATAAATTCATATCTCAAGCATTCCGTGTTGAATGTTTGCCAGGGTTTTTATCTGAGTCCAACTATTTACAGTGGCTCTAATACTATGTAAAAGACTGAAGCAAGCCTTTCCTGGGGGACTATATTACTATTTGGCTTTATATTTCTTTCGATGCTTCCAATAAATCATGAACTTCTTCAGAGGTGTCAGAGGGCATCCTGTTTCCTCCACTGCAAATGACAAACTATGAATAATACACACTGCTGGCTTTTAAAAAAAGAAAACAAAAAACCCAAAATGCATATTTATCTCCAGTGACTCCAGTTGTTGCATTTGGACTGTCTGTTCTTGCAGGCCCTAGTCTACAGCTGGTATAACTAAACTGTGTTCTATACAATTAGAGTGAATCTTCCAAATTTAGTTTGCTGGCTGGTCTCCCTTGGTAGAGGGAGAATAGCTGACATGTGCATATCCTCAGACCCTAATTCAAATCCAGCACAAAGGTATTCAAGTCACTGCCTTTGAAACGGCTAAAACTTTTAGATGGTTGCATATCCAGCTTTCATTATAGTGTTACTGCAGCCTTCCAGATTTTTCACAAACATCTACTAGCATGCAAGCTACTTCACACCCACCTTTCCCGTGATGGTGATGGGAACGAAGAAACTAACGACATTTTGCTCACCTGTCAAAAAAGTATTTCTTGCTCAAGGTGAGCATCTGAATGGAATTTTGCAAGGCAGATCAATGAAAAACATCCAGCAGCGTCCAGCAGAAAAGTGTTACTTGGCATCCAGTATACCAGCAATGTTTTGACATTCTCCCTGCCGCAAGGAGTGTATAATCTAAACAGACAAAAATTATACAAAAAAATATCAGAGGAAGATTCTGCCTTATATCAGTGCAAGGCTGGTTTTTGTAACATTATTATTTATGATGGGTAAATGGCAGCATTTCTTACTTAGGTCACTTAAAACTGGTAGGTTTCTTGGAAGAAGTGAGCTGAAGAAGGACTCTGAATAGACAGAATGATACCCCTTTGCTCACACGGGGCTGGGGGGAGTACAATCGTGGAAGAAAGCATGAAAATGAGAGGGGCGGACTGTGTGCTTTCTGTTAGTCCCGCCTAAACTGCACACTTGATTCAGCAGTAGCAGTAGAGGGTGTTTTATGTGTGTACCGTGTGTTAAGTGGAACACAAATTGTCATGATAAATATATATTTTGGTAAGAGTAACTGGAATAACAGAAGTTAAGTACATCAATAAAACAAAACATTGAGGGGCTCCCCTGCACAGAAATCTGCTCAGAACTAGATGGTGGGGTGGTTCTACATGTAGCCAATTAAGCATCAAACTGCTCCAATCTTGACATGAGTTACAGCAGCCTATGGGCTGGCTATAGTCCATAGGAGAATACACATCATCCACGGATTGGCAGTACAAAGCATTCAAAAATGTCCCCCTCCCATACACCTCAGCACTGCTTTTGTGGGGCAGTTGGCATAGGAGTGGGCTCTGGTGGCTTTATGCCATTGGAGAAGTCCCATTAGCAGACAAATTCTCATACTGGCAGCTGTGGCCAAATCCTGGTACTGTATGCCACTCAGGTAAAGGGGCGTGACCCAGGACAGAAAATCTGCCCCGAAAGCTTATGGGCCCAGTCCTGGAAACTCTTATTTATGCAAGTAGTCCACTGAGTTCTATCCATCAATCTATTTCATTGTAGCTATTTCTAAGGCCCCTATCACATGTTTTCCTCTCTTTGTCATCCCCTGGCTTCAGTTTGTTAGCTCTTCCTGGAGGAAGATCGCTCGGACAGTGGGTGAGGTTATTTGGCAGGTGGGTGTGCACTTCAGTTTGAATATTGAGAGATTTGGGCCGTGGTGATCAACTATAGTGGAAGTTCCATAATCTGAGCCTGTAACTGAGATCACTTTTTCCCTGTGCTGCTTTGTCCTGGCCCTTTCCAGATGTGTTATCTCCGTCGGGCGCAGCTGTCTCAGTGGGCTGTGGCTGATGACGAGGCAGACTCTGTGGTAGCTAGGTCCTAACCCTTTAAATGCCTTCTTGTATTAGAATCAAGAATTCAGTCCAGGAGTGAATGGGGAGCCAGTGGAATTTCTGGGAGTGCTGGTGAAATATGTTGACATCAGTCTGTGTTGCTCAAGCCATGCCCTAGGCTGCTGCATATAGCATTAGCTGCCTCTCCCAGGTGCAACTGTGCTCATGCCCAGGTGGAGTGAGTTGCAGTATTGTAACCCGGATGTGACAGAAACATGAGATCACAGTGAGGAAGGATTTGCATTATCAGGCCATGTGTCCGCAAATATTGAAGCTGCAATTTTGGATCAAAAGGTGGGGCACAAAAAGGCTGGAATCATGGTTCACTGTAAAGCTCCTTTTAAATGTATGAAAAAGATAACTTCAGTGATTGTGATGAGTGTGTGGAAAAACAAAAATTTCTACCTGAAAGGCTGTGGGGCTTTGCAGTGGATTCACTACAGGAGCTGCTGGTGTACGTCTCCCTCCAATTCTCTTTACTGACACACAATGGAAAAGACAGACATTTCAAAACCTTAGAAGACACATTCTGATGGGAATTCAATAAATAAAACCTTGTGAGACTCAGTCACAAATCTGTAGAGAATGTTTTGTATTTCTGGCTTCTACCCTTTAATTTAAAACTAAACCCTGGTTTTAAAAAATCAAGTCCCCAAAATTTCAGATTCCCCAACAGTGCTTTTCTTGCCAAACTTCTGTCCCCCACACCCCAGAGAAACCTATTCCACTTGATTCTGTTCTTGACCATGATGGAAGGGTGTCTTCTTGGCATTTTCTTGTATCCCAATGTACCTCCTAGTTTGCACAGCAATGAGGCTAACAGACTTTGGGTGAAAATTGCCATGGGACCTTGGAACACACTCTTATGTTCCCAAATTCAGATCCCTGGTCTTCTACCTCCCACTATCCTAAGGACCCTGCCTCAACGCCAGTGAAGCAGCGAAGTTTGAATCTGGACCTGATCTTTTCTGAAAGCTGAGAATTTTCAGTTTGGCCTTTTATAAAGAATGGCCAGCCAAAAAAGTGTGGATGCAGAGGCAAATTCCCTCGGAGTTTTAGGCTGTTCAGATCTAGGGTGTTACAAAAGCCCAGCCTCTAGCAGATATGGATGGGTTCTTAGCACCATGGCCTTTTGGGGAACAGCAAAAAGAGACTGGAGGATAACTTATGTGAGCAGTCCCTTATATACACGTTTCATTTGTACGCCAGTAGCATGGAGTTTTTGGGGTGCCTGTGAGCATGGGGATCAAATTGTGTATCTCAGGGGACAGCCAGACACTAATGCATACCTAGCCCACAGAGTTCCCCACCTCTGGCTAGATTTGCAATTTGTACATCCTGCATGTTTCTACAGCATACAATCAAACCAAGTTCCCCATGGTTAACAAGCGACAACTCTGCCAGGTGAGCCTGAGCTAAGGGGGAGATTCCCCCTGGCAAAGTCTTGGGTACTGTGCTGAGTTTATCTTAACTGGAAGTCACTCTTTGTATATATTGTAGACTTCCTAGCCACTCCAGTGGGAAATATATAGGCACCTACCAAAATGTAAACCAGAATGTTTCCTACATTTTAAATCTGAAGCAGTGCACTTACATACCTTTCCAAGAATGCTTAGCATTAGCTGCAGCTCTCATTCCTTGGGCCTGGAAATGAGAGCCACTTCTGTGGAGCAGGGGTGCTGGAACAATTTGACAACTATTGAACCAAACTGTAAACCCTGAATATGATAGAAACCACTTCAAGCCAGGGGGTAGTTCCAGCCAGGAGCGGTGCCAGGGTTTTTGCCGCCCAAGGCGGCAGCACTCCTCCTCAGAGCATTCGGCGGCAGGGGTCCTTCCGCTCCGCGTCTTCGGGGCGTTTCAGTGGCGGGTCCTGGAGCGAGTGAAGGACCTGCTGCCGAATTGCCACAGAGGACGGCAAAATACTGCCCCCCAAATCCTGCAGCCCTAGGCGACCACCTAGGGTCACCTAGTGGAAGCGATGGCCCTGGTTCCAGCACCTATGCTATGGAGGCTACGTTCTTGGGACTTTGGAAAAAACAGCTGATTGCTACTTGCTAATTGAGCAGTTCCTGCCAACTAAATCTTGGAACTTGATTGACTTCAGTTTCAGAAGAGGCTGCTGTGTCACTTCTTAGCTGGAAGAAGAGCTCCACAACCAATTGCTGCAAAACGCAGGAGGAAATTTGTAGTTTTCCATGCTGAAGGAGAAGGGATCCAGTCTACAGAACTGTGCTGGGAAGGCACTGAGAGAAGAGAACACAGACTTGACCATCTGAAAAGACAGCATCCACAAAGACCTAAAATTAAATACATCAGAGACAGAAAAATCCAAATGCATGATTATATCAACAAATACCTTGTGAGACCCAGTTGCAACTTTGTAGTGCCCCAATGTAATTAAAGGGCAATTCAGTTTTGCTGAGTAAATGCAACTGAACTGCATTTTAACCATGATCCCAAATCGTACCTTAACCTTGGGCTTCAGAAGGTTTGGGAATATGGTGATAGCACTTGTTTTGGGAACATGCTCCCATCAATATTGCATGTTCAAGCCATTTTTCAAATGTGTTGGGGGAGTACAATTTTATAACCAGATCAGCCATCACGGAAGTTGTTACAGTGTAGATGGGATGAAAATAAGAACCATTGACCCCATGGCGTTTAAGCAATCCATTATCATTATTATGAAAATCCCTGGATGCAGTTAACTCCCCATCTCGCATATCTAAGTTCATGCTCTCTCTGATGCTCTTAATTCTCCCAAGACTTGAATGCACTCTCTCTCGCTCACTCTGCTTATTAATTTTACATGGTACTTTATGAGACAAGTTAATAATAAGATCCAAGTCATACATTGTCCCACTGTTGGGGAACCAAAACGCACTGATGAGAAACCTAGTGCTAAAAGCAGAACAGTTCAGAAAAAGCAGAGTTTACTCACCTGTGTCAAAAAGCTAGCCAGCCTGCCTCCCCTCGTCTTGGAAATTCTGCTGTGTGGAAACAAGCAAACAAACAATTAGGAGGAAAATTAAATGATATAAAATTACTTTATTGCAATTTATACTTGAGGGTCATAAGCTAGAACACTCGTTATCTAACTATTGCAGACAGAGATTGATTAGTCTAAATATATTGCATGGCAGCAGCAGCTCTCCTACCTCAGAAAATAGGCTAAGAGAGGTGATGGCTGGATGGAGAACATCTTACAGCTCTGAACATGAGAACCCTTTTCATTTACATAGCCTATGTGACATCTCATTTCCTTGTCTGAACAGCCCCCACCCCCACCCAATCCCTAATTGGGCTTTTGGACACCAAACTATTTTTATTTACTACTACTACTGCTATGTGAATTTAGGAATAGTGGAGGGCGTTGTTATAATCTTGGAGAGCCCAGCAAACAGTTCACAATGAATAATTCATTCTGCAAATGTAGCCCCTTCTCTATTTGTGAATAATTTTATCAAAACTCATTTTTATATGTTTGCTATTTGCCACTTATAATTGGCTGTTTGTGGTTATCTAAGTCACATGACATGGGGTGGTTTCTGCTTCTGATTGGATGGCCTTATATTTAAAAGTAGGAGCACCACCAGAGGAAATCATTGCCTTTTGATTCCTTTAGGGAGGGGGAATACAGGGAATAGGAGTATGTTAGCAGGAAAGTTTATAAAGAGGTCTATGGAATTTTAGGACATATAATTTAATTATTTCAGGTATTCTTTTGCAAAAGAAAATAGTTTTATATTTGTCTATCTATCTATCCATCTGAGTGTGTGTGTCTGTATGTATGTGTGTGTATACACATATGTAAGAATAAAAGATACATCTTGGATTTACAAATAGCTGGGTGCCTTCCTGTCAGCTTTATAAGTTATTTGGCAGACTTTACATTCAGTTCTCTCATGTCACATTCATGCCAGGTAATTCCGGATGAGTTTTTAGCTGCAAAGGTTGCAGCTAGATCCTTGACTGAATGGCTGCATTGATAGAGTTTCCAAGGTTGTGGGTTCCATTTTATATCCTACTCGCACCAACCACTCAGTCACAGCCATTCATCACACGTATGTGAAGAGAAAGGGGCCTTCTTAGAACCTTGTAAATTTCCTTTTTACCTACTTTAGGGCCAGGTCTCTGGCCTGGAGTTTTGAGGAACACTGTTTCACACAATATTTCACATGTCTACCACATGCTATAATTTAATTTATTGATATTCTGTCTTCTGATACTAGTCACCATAACTGCTGCTAGTCACCATGAGTTGGGTGGCTGAGTGGGTGTTCTTGGTCACAGTCACAAAGAGTGCAGTTACCTCTTCTTTGTGCCTGGTTTGGTTAAACGCCTCAGTGCAAAGCCTTTGGCAGGATGGTTTGCCAAAGTGCTCTCTTAATGATGTCCCACTCTCATGCCATAACAATATTTTATTCTTACATATGCCAGGTTACTTTCACATTCCAGTCCTTGTTTCTTTCTCTGCTATCCCCAATTCACCACAATCACGGCCAGCCACCAAAACAGTACATCCCAGCTGCACATATGCACTGCTGGAGCTGCCAAGGGTGCAGACAGATCTCTGTGTTTGTGCCAGAGGGATTTTGTAACAAAGATGTCTGCCTACTTTGTTAATAGTAACTTCCTCTACTGGTTACCACCAGCACATAGTAGTCATAGTAGAAGTGAAAGTAGAAAGGGGCACGCCACATGGATATAACCCCTTCCTGATGATCGGGCACATCCTGCATTTTAACCTGACCGTTAAGACATGTTTCAGTGAATACACCATGCAGAATTTCACCCAAGAGGGGACCGTCTCCATTCACACTGTGGTATAAAAACCACTCAATTTACAAAATATATGCAATCCGACACAAACATTTTTGTGCCTAGTTTCAATATGGTGTTTAAGCCTCCTCAGGCCTACTGTGTTATTTTTCACCCTACAATCAAAATAGTTGCTACCCACATAGTTCAGCCAGGGAACATGGCCTTCCCCATTGATGTAAGCATACTTGTCGGTATGACAAAAGCAAGCCAGAGTAAATTTGGTGTCACAAAGCTTTATGCAAGAGAAAGGGCAGATAATGTTATTGATCCTGGTGCTCTTCATATCACAACTCAGGAAAATCTAGGGCAGGTTTCTGCTCCTATTGAAAGCAATAGTAGGAATTCCATAATTTCACTGTCCCTGATGTGTGCTTTAAGGAGTATATCATTCTTATTCCAGAAAGTACCAGTATATTTTTAAAAATCCCTATTTTTATTTTTTAAATTGATCTGGTAGGTGATGTATATAATAGTTTGATTATTCTAAACCAGTCATAATGCTGATCAATGGTATAGTTCCCTATCTGCCTCCTTTCTTCTCTGAACCGTATCCCCATTTTGGTTTCCCACCCCCGCCAACAGGACAGGCAGAAAGAGGAAGAACCAGCTGCCTCCAGCTCTGCCTTTCCTCCAGAGTATAAAAACGGCTATGCTGGGTCAGACTAATGGTCCATCTAGCCCAGTATCCGGTCTTCTGACAGTGGCCGGTGCCAGATGCTTCAGAGAGAAGGAAAAGAACAGGGCAATCATTAAGTGATCCATATCCTGTTGTCTAATCTCAACTCTTGACAGCCAGAGGTTTAGGGACAGCCAGAACATGGAGTTGCATCCCTGATCGTCTTGGCTAATAACCATTGATGCACCTTACAGAGACAAGGTGGGTGAGGTATAATCTTTTATTGCAGTGGTCTCCAAACTTTTTTGATCGCGCACCCCTATCTGTAAAAAAATTTTGAGCATGCACCCCCAATATATGTATATTTATTTATGTATAAATTATATACATGTACTACTATACTAATATATTATGTATATTACAAAACATACAAAAAATAGAAATTAAAAAGGATGAGATAAAGATGAAATAATATATTTTTTACATTTATTGTATTTTATTTATTAATGGCACAAAAAACCTTTTTGCTCTCACAAAAAAAAATATTTTTAGTGAGAACAATGTGATTGAATATGCTTCATTATTTCTGAAAATCTTAGTTTAACACTTTGTGATACAGCAGCAAAGCGTCCTGTGGCACCTTATAGACTAACAGACCTATAGGAGCATGAGCTTTCGTGGGTGAATACCCACATCATCAGGCCGACGAAGTGGGTATTCACCCACGAAAGCTCATGCTCCTATACATCTATTAGTCTATAAGGTGGACTTCCTGACTATAAAGAGTCACAGGACTCTTTGCTGCTTTTACAGATCCAGACTAACATGGCTACCCCTTTGATACTTTGTGATACAGTGATTCAAAGGTCTGGATTAGGGTTAGGGTGCAGGAGGGGGCTCAGAGTGGGGGTGCGGGGTCTGGGAGGGAGTTAGGGTGTAGGAGGGTGCTCAGAGTGGGGGTGTGGGGTCTGGGAGGGTGCTCAGAGTGGGGGAGGGTGCTCAGGGTGGGGGTGCGGGGTCTGGGAGGGTGCTCAGAGTGGGGGTGCGGGGTCTGGGAGGGAGTTAGGGTGCAGGAGGGTGCTCAGGGTGGGGGTGCAGGGTCTGGGAGGGAGTTAGGGTGCAGGAGGGCGCTCAGGGTGGGGGTGCGGGAGGAGGCGCAGAGCACTTACCTGAGGCAGCTCCTGTTTAGTGCAGGGAGTGTGCAGGTGGCTCTGCGCAGCACAGCACCGCCCCCATGACCGCGATTCTGGGAGCTGCCCCCCCCCCACAGGGCCACCCAGCATGCAGGGGCTTTAGGGGCTGCAGGGCTCTAGACCAGGGGGGCCCTGGCCTGCAGCTCTAAAGCCCCTTTTGGAATGCGGCCCTGAGTCCTCCGGCCCGTGGAGGAGCAGGGGCAGCCGAGCAGCCAGCGGCCGGAGAGAAGCGGCGCTTTCCCCTTCAAAGCGCCGCTTCTCTCCAGCCGGCTTTGAAGGGGAAAGTTCCTGCACAACATTCATGATTTTATAGACATATCCCCCTTAGTCATCTCTTTTCTAAGCTGAACAGTCCCAGTCTTTTTAACGTCTCCTCATCTGGAAGCTGTTCCATACCCCTAATCATTTTTGTCGTCCTTCTCTTCACCTTTTCCAATTCTAATGTATCTTTTTTGAGTTGGGGCAAGCAGAACTGCACACAGTCAATATGGGGATAGTTGAAATCCCCCATTATTATTAGGTTTTCTGTTTTTGTAGCCTCTCTAATCTCCCTGAACATTTCACAATCACCATCACTATACTGGTAAGGTGGTCAGTAATATATTCTTACCCCTGTACTCTTACTTTTCAATAATGGAATTTCTATTTGATTAATTTAAGATTTTTACTGTATTTGATTCTATGCTTTCCCCCCCCATATAGTGTCACTGTCTCTCTAGCTTGACCTACTCTGTCATTCCTATATGTTTTGTACCCTAGAATCACCGTATCCGACTGATTATCAGCATTCCACCAACCTTTCGGTGATGCCTATTATATCAATAGCCTCATTTAATACCAGGCACTCAAGTTCACCTATCTTAATATTTAGACTTCTTGCATTTGTATACAAGCACTTACAAAATTTATCAATATTTAGTTGTCTGCCTTCATGTGATGTAACTGAATGGGACACTTTCATTTCACTGTTTCTCTTCAGTTTCTGCCTGCACTTTATTAACTTCTATCCTATGAACTTTTAGTAGGATTTAGAGTATCCCCTTTAATATATCCTCTCTACGGGAAGTCTCTGTCTGAACCATGTGTTCCTCCACACCTGCTGACTTTCCCTCAGCCCTTAGTTTAAAAACTCCTCTATGACCTTTTTAATTTTACATGGCAGCAGTCTGGTTCCATTTTCATTTAGGTGGAGCCCATCCTTCCTGTATAGGCTCCTCCTTTCTCAAAAGGTTCCCCAGTTCCTAATAAACCTAAATCCCTCCTCCCCACAGCATCTTCTCATCCACGCATTGAGACCCTGCAAATTTGCTTGTATAACTGGCCCTGACATGGAACTGAACATGTTTCAGAGAACTCTACCTGAAAGTCTTGGACTTGAATCTCTTACCTAAATTTGGCCTCCAGGACCTCACTCCTACCTTTCCCTATGTCACTGGTATGTACATGTACCACAACCACTGGCTCCGTCTCAGCACTGCACATGAGTCTATCTAGATGTCGAAAGGTCTGCAACCTTCTCACCCAGCAGACAATTCATCATGTGGTTCTCCCAGTCATCAGAAACCCAGCCATCTATATTTCTGATAATCAAATCCCCCATTACTATTACCTGTCTCTTCCTAATAACTGGTGTCCCCTCCCCTGGAGAAGTATCCTCAGTGCGAAAGGATACCACATCATCATCTGGAAGGAGAGTCCCAACTATGGGATCATTTCCCTCCACTCCAGTTGGATGTTCTCCTTCCCTCCTTTCATCCTCCTCAGCAGCACAGAGGTTGTTAGGCCGGGAATGGGACTGTTCTGCTGTGTCACAGAAATTCTCATCCATGTCCCCTCTGTCTCCCTTATCTCCTCCAGTTTAGCTTCTCTGGTCTCAAGAGCCTGTACTCGGTCTCTGAGGGCCATGAGCTCCTTGCACTGAATGCACATATACGCCACTTGCCCACAAGGCAGGTAATCATACACGCTGCATTCAGTGCAATAAACTGGATCGCCCCCCCAAACTCTGCTGCTGGACTTCTGCCTGCATTATTTTTACTCTTGAAGGGTTGTTTGTTTGCTTTTTTGAAGGGGTACTAGCCTAAGTTTAGCATATGTTTGGTAGGTGTATCTGTTTCTTGCACTCCCTCTCTGAACTCCACTGTTTGCTTCTCCTGGTTGCTAGCTCCTCTGGTCGCTTAAGAACTAGCTTTGTAAACCCCCTGTTCACCCTGAATTAGCCCCGCCCCCTTGCCAAGGGCTTGTAAAGAGGTTAGGGATCAAAGGATGGCAGGCTAAAGCCTCATTTGTAAACTCTTAGCCTAGTCTAGCAGGTCACTTAGCTCAGCACATATTCCCCAGGACAGACCACACTACAACATTCAAACAAGTGCATGGCAAACAAACTAACAGACAGACTCACCCCAAAGATCACAATCTCTCCTCCTCCACCTGGAGAACCCCTTTACAAAACTCCTGTTTGCTGGCTCCTGCTGCCTCACATAGCCAGAACAAAGAATGGCCCTGTTGGTTCCATCTCCCCTCTTGGCACGCTATAATGGTGTGGGTTTCTGGGAGCACAAGACTGCATGCCTACACTTACATTTTAGCTGGCTATGGCCCTGTTTGGAAACACACTCCTCTCACATCTATCCATTCGCTTGCCCCCATTCTCTACTCTGCTCTACCATGCTAACCCTCTGACGACATACAACCACCATACATTGGTGAGCTCTGCATTCAAGAGTATCATCTCAGCAAGCTAGAAGTTCTAAGCCAGTGACCTCATAGCAGCCTGTCCTTTGACATCAACTTCTCAGGCTAGAGGTCCTGAGTCAATAACCCTAGAGAGTCCCCTGCCTTAACCTGAGACCGACCAGACAGAGTAACTGAACCAGTAACCTCACACTGGCCTCTGCTTTGCCACTAGCCCAGCATGCTCAAGTTGCTGAGCTAATGACCGCACAGAAGCCCATGACTTGACATCAGCCCAACAAGTTAAACTGGGAACCAGAGACCTGAGAGAAATCGGTGCCTTGAAATAAGCCCAGCAAGACGATACCAAATCAGTGACATCACAGAGGTATAACCTGTTGTCAGATGCTACCGGTGTGGTGCTCTGCTTTCTCCTATGTTGATATCACTCGGCTGTGTGCTGCCCCAGCTCTGCGCAGATAGCTGACCCAGCAGACCCGAAGAGAACCCCCAATAACCACAGAGTCTAGTAAGATGCAAAGTCACGTCGACTAGGTTTATTGCGATCTTGGACACAATTGCAGTTCCCCATAGATTACTTAGTCTACCGGGCATACTACGAGAAAGTGCCTCTTGGCAATGGACCCGGCTCAGTCAGTGGCGGGACTTCCCACTGCCCCCTCGGCTGGACAAAGACACCACCCCTGGGATACATTTTTATCCACAGGTACAAACAAGTTATACATCGCTCCTGACGTACTGAGGTGCAATCCCTCTACGCAGTAAGGTGCCGCCTCTCACCTTGTACAGATTGGTTCGATCAAAACACCACTATCCATCATTTTACCCTTTTGCCCGTCATTGGGATGGGTCGGCCAGTATTGGAGTGTTCTGATATCTAGTGTTCAGTACCTTTTATGTATGTATCTTTTTGCAGCATCAGTCCTTTCCTTGCCAGCTTCTGTGAGCAGGGCCTGCCTCTGGCTCACAGCTTAACTTTGCTTTATGTTAGCAAAGTCTTGACCATTACTTTAGTTCAGGCCTTAGGCCTCATACCGGGCCTCTGATAAGGGTTTATGTTTCAGGGCCTCATCTTACTACATAACCCTTGATATCAGCTCAGCAAGCAGTAGCTGCTGAACTAGTAACCTAAGGGGCCCATTCACGGACAGCCAACTAGAGTTCCACTCAGTAACCTCAGAGTCCTCTGCAGTAGCAAAGGCAGCAGAGCCAAGCCCAAGCATTAAAAATCATGTCAAGCTGAAAAAAAGGCATGAGGTTTCAGAAGACAATACACTTCGTGTCTTAACTTACCTTGTGTTTTTTAACCTTTAGAGGTCACATTTTCGAGTTTCTCTCTGCAGCCACAAAGGCTAGACTTTTTAAAGTAAAAATGGGATTCTCACATTATTACATGACCCCAGGAGCTGGAGATTTGAGAAAGACACCCAATATCATGAGACTCAGGATAAAATTGTGAGTTGGCACCAGGGGCGGCTCTAGCTTTATTGCCGCCCCAAGCATGGCAAACAGGCTCCCTTCGGCGGCTTGCCTGTGGGAGGAACCTGCCGCCGAAGCCACAGGACTGACGGACCTCCTGCAGGCAAGCCGCCAAAGGCAGCCTTCCTGCCGCCCTTGCAGGGACCAGCAGAGTGCCCCAGGCACACGTTTGGAGCGCTGGTGCCTGGAGCTGCCGCTGGTTGGCACCACTGTCTGTGCCTTCACATCAAACCAGCCAGCTAGTGGAACCAAGCCAGAAATCTCACCCCTTAGCATCACCTCAGCAAGCTCGAAGGGTTGAGCCAGTAAATTCACAGATGCTTGGGCCTGTCACACCACCCTAGCAAGCTCTAGGTGCTAATTCAGTGTTTTCACAGAGGCCTGCACCTTGGTGCAGACCCATAAAACAGGTAGTGCCCAGCTAGTAACTTCTCCATGGATTGTGCCTCACCTCCAGTCCAGCAAGAGGAAGATTCTGGCTTTTGTGAAGCTACATGATTTTTCATCAGCCCAGCAGTCTAACATGCTGATCAGGGATTAAAAGTAGATTCTGTTAGAGACAAAAATATGGAAGTGACACTTTTGACTACACATGTGTTTACACTTGTGCTGAGATACAAGGGTGATGACAACCATATAAGTAACAAGAGGGACAGAAATTCCCACACCCCTCAACTCCAACATATGGCTATACTTTCTAAGCACCTGCGAGCTTTTAGAAAAGACAATGGAGTACTTGGGAGGGAACAAGAACTACAGGCATGTCTACATTATAAACATTACACAGGTCGACTTACAGCCACTGCAGTGATTACTGCAATGGCTCATGTCCACACTGCCCCTTCTGTTGATGCTGTGCGTCCTCACCAGGAGCGCTTCCACTGACTTAAGAGGGGGCATGGGGGGGTCTGAAAGCCAGTGTGCTCAGCTCCCTGTGCAGCTCCCCACTGGGAGCCTGACTGCCCCCCCACCTCAGCTCCCTGCTCCCCACCGGGAATGGGGCAGCCGACCAGACACTGGGCACGGATCTCTTCACCAGGCTATCAGCTCCCTGCTCCCCACTGGGAGCACTGCCGTGTGTGGTACCACAGGAGGGAAAACTGTTAGCTACTCGGAAGAGGCTGGCTTCATCAAAGCAGGAAATACTTTGGAGAAAGGTTTGTAACAAGATAATAGCATTCCTATTCATTACTCAATCTACGCTCTTCCTTGGTGTACTGCTTTTAAAAATGGGGAAATTTACCATGGTGTCTTGGCTAAACTCCAAATCAGGTAATCACATTTACCCTGCCTAACACCCGTTGCTGTTTTCAGCATGGTAGATTTCATTGCTTGCCATAGGAGCTGTTGTGTAATGTTACAGACTGTCCTCTGTTAAACAGCTGATATGTTCTGCCCCAGAGGTGGCTGCATTTCAGTGGTGACAATGAAGAGATCTCATGCCTACTTCACAGGGATGATGTAAGGCTTAATTAATGCTTGTAAAGTGCTTTGAGGCGCTCAGATGAAAGGCATTATAGTATGCAAAGTATTTTAATACTACATTGTGCTATTAACTCATGCCGTGTTGTTTTTCTCTCTGCATAGGAAAGTCAGAACCATTAAAAGTAACAAGTAAATAACTAAGAGGAAAGTTAATAGCAAGATAGCTTTTCTCCGGATAAGTTTGTAACAAATGCAGTAGTCTGATAATGCCAGTCAGAATACAAAGGACTAAAATGGTTACTCCATAATGTAATTATCCTCACAAAAGAGAAACAGAGAAGACGTTAGAATGATAAATCATGTAAAGTCAGACATACTCCACTTGATCAGTGGGCGAAATTGACAAAGCTCCACTAGTATACATTCAGAGAAGTACTGAAGTTTTACTGCTGTAAATGGAAACACTATTAGGTAATCAAAACATCACACTGCTATGTACTGGCAGCATCTGCACTGTTAGATATAATCCAGGGCTACTTACATGCCATGGAAGATTCAAATGATTTAAAGAATAGAAATGACAAGCCTTGCTTAAGGCAGAAGCCAATATAGCCTTTTCCAGAGCAACACACACATCTTTTAAAAACACTGGGATTATTACAACGCTGCCCAGTAGCATCAACATATTGAAGGATGTATCAATTTTTCCATTATATACACCCCTGTTTTTCAGGGTTTTATAACTCCGCTGTAAACATGTGATACTTGACATACAAGGACACAGTTCATGTGCTTTTAACAAGAGTTTTTAAAAGTGTGTGTGTGTGTGTGTGTGCACACACACCCACACAGATGGAAATGTGCTATCTTATTCTTTAGTACATCTCTGTAGCCCAAATTGCTCTAAATCAAAAGAATATTTTGCCTTTAGCCTGTGACGTAGCCACTTACCTTTGCAGGCTTGAGATCCCAGCGTGTTCCAGTCTGTTCTTTAGACCTTGAAAAGCAGTTTTTCCTATGCAGTGCTTGCACTTGCTTTCCATAGGAATGATAGCACTATTGCTGAATAAGAATTTTACCCATGTAAGGACAGTGGAATCAAGCCCTCATATTACAAGTATAAACAAGAAGTAATCTAAAACCCCCTTTCATGTGTATTTACAAAAGGTTACCTTTAAAACAAATTAAAAAAAAATCTTTGAGCTGCAAAGAGCTTTGGTGCATTTTAATGCATTTGTAAAATGTCACCAAGAGAAATAGAGCTGCCAAGAAGCAATTTGTTTAAGTTTTATCTTTCACTTCTCTTTATTTTAAGCTACTAAAGAGAAAACAAAGGAACTTTAATGAAAACTCCTCTCCATGTAAGATAGCATTGCTGTTCTCTCCCTATCCTCCCCTGTGCATCCTTCATGTATGTTTCTGAACCTCTGAGGATCCGCGTGTTTCTCTTATTTTAACAAACCCACCACAGAGGCTGCACGTCTCATTCACCATACAGGCAAGGAGGACTAGATTTTAATTGACAAGAGGAAGAAGGGAGCCAATATTAAGGAATCAGGATCCCCACACTGTGCCAGACCACACTGTTTACATAGAATGCCCAACCCTCACTCACTTGAGACACCAAATTCTATTTTGTTAGATCCATGTAAAACACCAATTCAACAAAGCTCCTAAAACACGGGGGTAGCACCACAGACCTACAACAGAGTCTACTAGTGCAGAACATTAGGCATGTGCTTATGTACCTCTCTGATCCAAGACCTAAACCAGGTCTACAATGGGCTTTATAAAGTTATTCCAGATTTACAGCTGGTTACAAACCCTAAGCATCCCAGATGTCAGCTGTGAATATTTGTACCAAGCTAGTTCATGGCACTAAAGTTACTAGAGAAACTAAAGAGTCAAGTAAGCTGAAATTTGGTATTTAACCTTTGGAAACTGTAGCTCACAGAAATTATACACAAGTATCATTGATTTGTTTTCCAGAATGCTGCGAGGGCTGTCCAGCTCCATTATGCCATTTATTAGCTACTGCAGCAAAGATATTATGCAAACACCACCCACTGGTCTGAAAATCCAGCTCTATCAAGAAACTACAGGCTGAGTCAAGGAACACATTTCATACTGAATCCCAAATCCCGTTTTTCCCTGTTGAATGTAGTCAATGCTTCAGTGTATACTTAGTGAAAATTTAAAGCAATACAAAAATGCTAATATTAAATGTCACCATAATTCCTAGCACTTTTATAACATTATCATCTGCAGCTAACAAACACTTCACGAAATAATGCAGCATTTTATATATGGGGAAACTGAGGCACGGAGGCGTTTCTAAGGTCATACAGTGAGGCAGTGCAGAGCTAGGATAGAATACAGGTCTGCTGACTTCGCATTATGCCCTATTCACTGACCAATGCTGTCTCCTTAATCCTCAACATCCTTTTCAGGACTAGAACTCTGCAGCTCCTAATCCCCAGTCCTGTGCTTTGTGCTCTAAACAGTGCTGCCTCTCTCCCATGTGTTAAAATGTAGGTGTTTTGCATTTTTTCACATCCTATTCCACCCAGGAATGGGGGCCCACTATTGCTGCTGGTAAAGGATAGCCTGGATATACTGTAAGTATCCTGGAGTGAGCAACCCAAATAGTGCTGTGAAATTGCCAATGTGTCAAGCATGCCAGAGATACAAGTTGCTATTCTCCAATTCAGCAGGACAAACTATGTAAACAGGTGCATAAACCAGCAGTTTCACAGTGGGATAAGTAGAGGCAGTGCCATTTGAATGCATCCAATTAGATCATCTGCCCCACACCTCAGGTAAACAGACCATCTGGGCATAGGCGCTGACTCTGTGGGTGTTCCAGGGCTGGAGCACCCACAGAAAAAAAAATAGTGGGTCCCAGCACCCACCAGCAGCCCTGCCGATCAGCGCCTCCTGCTCCCTCCCAGCACCTCCTGCCTGCTGGTGGTCAGCTGTTCAGCTGTGTTCAGAAGGCACTGGGGGAGGAGCGGGGACCAGAAGAGGAGGGGGAAGGGGGCGAGGCAGGGGACGAGCACCCCTCGGGAACTGGGGAAGTTGGCACCTCTGCATCTGGGTACAAAACAAAATGCAGATTAAAGATCAAGTCACCCATTGTCTGATGTTTGGACTTTGCCATAACTAGAGAGCTAATTTCTTTGCAGCATATACACTTATTGACAATGATTGTGCTTTTTATTTAATTTCTGATGAAAGCTCTGACATTGGAAAGTCCTTTTTTCTTTCATGTTGAGAATTGCTAGCAGTCATCTTTTACAGCCTGCATTTCCTGTTTAAGGATGTTGATATACAAAATGAATGACATAAAACTTAGAACAGCACCATATCACTTCCTTGCAAAGCACCATCACTTCTTTCTCAACTGAGAACAATGTGTATGGACCTTAATTATCTATAAGAGATAGGAACTGACCAGTTTAAGGTTCAAGGCTTTGACGGAGGATAAAAACAACACACTGTAGTTACCATGTTAAATAATAAAACACAGGACTTTATTATAAACGAATCACTTGTCCTGTCAGTGGCTTAAAGGAAGGCAAATGGTCAGGTATTTCAGATTCTATGGTATGGTAAATTGGCAAACGCTGGCTTTTAAATCCACATATACCTCCTACCATGATCATCACTCCTTGGTCTCTCGTAGTTAGTCATTCATTAACACTTCTCCTTTGGGTTTTTAGTTATAATGTAACCCACCTCACGTTTACCTCCAAAACTGCCCACTGGACTTCCAACTGTCCATCATATATTTACACATATAACACAGGAACTGCTCCTGAAATGAACACATGGTGGGGAAGCAGTGTTGCAAACTCTCACTTTTTATCATGTCTTTTGATATTTGGCTTTTTTTAAGCCCCAGCTCCTGGAATCATGGGATCATATGGGAATCTCAGCTTTCATAAATTAAAGGCTCTAGCCTTCATAGATGTAAAGAAATGCTTGAAAGCATGAATCCTAAAGGCTCAAAAAGACTAGAAGGCAAATAAAAAGAACCTAAAGTTGATTACTTTTAAAAATCTCCTGAGTTTTGAATGCTTGAGGATGACTAAACTGGGTAAGGTAGAGTCATAATACCATCTTCACAGTCACATCACCCTGTCCTCAAACTCAGAGGTACCCCTAGTTTGTTAGAGATACTATGGTGACCCATGGCAGTGTCCTACATTGAAAACTAACCTTGCATCTGGGCTTAAGTACCACCCCCAATCTTGGAAAACTCTCTCAGCAAAGATATTAAATACATTAGAGAACTTCCTGCAGAGTGGATCAATATTTCTGTATTATTAAAATCAGGAAAAGATGGGAAAGGCTGAGCTGGAATGGGGGTTTCAGCATGCTTCAGGTATGCAGAAATTAAGATATGCAGTGGTCCCCTGCCACATTCTTATTTGTTTGTGTTGATGTAGCACCCATAAGGTCCATGAAAGGTCTACAACATATTTAATATTTGGCAGGAGTTTTTGGATTGTTCCCCCTCAGCTGCCCCGGCACCCCCTAGACATTATTAGCTGGTTAAGTTCTTATAGTAGAGTAGGTGAAAGTGGGTCAGACCAGTTGGAGAGGTCTAAAGCACAAAAAGTCAAAAGAAGTCAGGTATAGAGGGCAGATGTCTGGTGCAGCCTTTACAACAGCGTCTGCCTTTCACAGCTTCCTATTGTGTCTAAGCCTGGCAGGCTGAGGATGACTGAAGAGATTCTTCACATAAATGTGTTTCCTTCAATGACATGAACAGGACAGGCACTATGTCTTTGGCTTTTGACGTGATTATTGTATACTTTTAGTTACCATAGTAATATATTAACATGCTTAAAATGTCAATTAGATGCACAAAAGAAATCATCATGTTTTCCTCATGACCACATATTTCCACCATTAAAAATACAGCTCCTCTTATAGCTTTATACAAATAGAACAAAACAGATCTATTATGCTTCTTTCCCTCTGCAGCCTTGGCAGAGTGAAAAAGATTAAATGTTGCTCTTATTTTAACAGGTACCTTAAAATATAGGAACACTATGGAATGGAGATAATTAAAACTTTCTGGTTAAACTCCTGGTCTACTATTTGCTAATTCATAGTCTGGAATTTGAGGCCACCAGTCCAAAACCATTGTTCTTGCCCATCAAGGACAAAGGTATCAACAAGAGTTTGGCAACACTTCCACCATTGCTGTTCTTATGTTCTTCTTTCCTCCAGAGCTTCCATAGCATGAGCCAGATTCATCCTCCATGTAGGGATTTTAAAGAAGGTACCAACAGTGATTCCCCCAAGTGACAGTGACCTCCTCATAATTTGTCCCCCACACTTTAAAATCCAACAGTTTCACCAAGTACAAAAATCTCTTGGATCTTCTGTTAAAACTTGTAAGCTACCGTATGTAGAAACCATTGATTATATCTATCCTGTGAAAGATACTTTATTACTATGTAAAACTTACAAACAAGTTAATTGACTTTGTTCTTGAAGTAATTGATACAATGTAAACAAACACTATAAGCCGTTAAGTGACTTTCACTTCATTCAACGACTCCTAGGACAGACCCCCACCCTCTGTGATTAAAGGGCCGGGAGTCTCAAATGAATTAGCACACCCCCCGAAAGTGGTGGAGACAGTAAATTAAAATATGGTTAAGATATGGAATGTATACTGATGAATGCTTGATATATATGAATGGTTAGGGAGGTGCCAGCCTAGAAAGGGAGTATCCATTGGCCGAAGAATGTGTCAAGTGGATGACCAGAAAACCCCTGTAGGGTAAACTGGGATCCACCCCATCACCTGGAAGGATGAGAAACACAAACTTTGGACAGTTTGGAGCCACCAGGAATGTGTCCAGGAATGTGCCATCTGCTGATTGAGTCAACAACAGCAGGATGAAACAGCTCCCATAGACTAACATAGGAATTAATTCCTATAAGAATGGACTCTCAAGACTGATGACTGAGTCTCTGGTTCTGCTGCCAACCTCCAGGAGCACCAGGTGCACCTGACACAGACTCAGCTCCATCCTCATGGCCAAGATACCTGGCCAGTAACTTGGCATGAGCAACTTCTAGGCTGGTAACTATAACACTTATACAGAACTTGAATGAATGATTGTGTAAATTAATATATTATATATATATATATATATATATATATAAAAAGAACAGGAGTACTTGTGGCACCTTAGAGACTAACAAATTTATTAGAGCATAAGCTTTCATGGATTACAGCCCACTTCTTCGGATGCTCTAATAAATTTGTTAGTCTCTAAGGTGCCACAAGTACTCCTGTTCTTTTTGCGGATACAGACTAACATGGCTGCTACTCTGAAACCTATATGTGTGTGTATATATAAGGAATAAGTAGTGATAGGAATAAGTAGTCAAACAACATTGTTTACTTTTATCTTTTGCTTTATCATTATATTTACAACAAATATGGCATCTTTGCCTTATCCCTCTTAATGAGATCCTGCTGGTTTTTATTCTATTGGTATAACACAGAGACACCATGGAGTTACAGAAAGGGGAGATTTGGCCCTATATCTATAAATAGACATTTGACATATCCCTAATCACACACACCTTATTTTCTTGCCTCGCCCTTCCGACCAGCTGTGAAAACAGGGACACTTACCTCTAGAATGTGAATTACCAGAAAAAAAGTAAATTTTCTGGGATTTGGGCAAGAATTTAGATGCAACAGAGATGAGGGTCAAATAAAGACCTAGGCAGATGGAGCCAATCCCAAACAGGTCTTGATTTCATCTCGTCTGATCTCCAAGAAAAGAATCACTGGAAGTTCCACTCTTTTCTGCTCTATTCAATGATCTGTGGACATTTCCTACCCACCTCCAAATAGAACAACTCAGCTAGGGTGGTGATGCATACAGTTTATTTATATACCCCTCAATTCGCATTGTCATGCCACGTGTGGGGAACATTAGGTGTGCACTCATGCACGTGCACACATGCTCCAGCTGAACATCTTTCTAAGCTGAAGCTTCTTAAAATTGCAGCGATCTAAAGTAAAGACGAAAGAGAGGAACAACACCGAAAACCACAGTTGACACAAAGTTGCATACAGGGCTCTGCTCAGTCAATTGCACCTGGACTGATGGGGCAGCAGAAATCCCAGAAATGATGACACTTGTAATTTACACAAAGCAGCAAAGAGTCCTGTGGCACCTTATAGACTAACAGACGTTTTGGAGCATGCATCCGAAATGTCTGTTAGTCTATAAGGTGCCACAGGACTCTTTGCTGCTTTTACAGATCCAGACTAACACTGCTACCCCTTTGATACTTGTAATTTACTGAAAGCATTGACACGGACATTTCTGCATCTCCCTTTAGCTTAACTGATGTTGCTGAAGGATCCCATCATGGGACACCAGGAACATGGGATCTACCATCAGTAAATGGCTATAGTCTACCCTCTTAATATTGAGTACTCCAGATACTAGGTTTCAAGTCCATCACAAAAGGACCATTAGCATGTAAGCATTAAATGTTTGAATTAGTTATTCAGGAGAGGAAACTTGAAAAAATTCCTTCCATTGAGCCCCCGTGGTATCACAGGTGATATGTAGCAAGATGACAACTATTATATTATTTCTGTAGTGCCTAGGAGTCCTAGTCATGGACCAGGACCCCATCACTCTAGGTGCTGTACAAACTTGCTAATTACTATCAGTTTTTAGGTGAATTTCTAGTGTTTTTAGCAGATACAGGTCAATAGGTATTTTGACCCTGTGACCTAGTTGGCTGCAAGGAGCAACAGCTGGTATAATCTTCTCTTAAGAGCAATTTTTCTTTCCCAGAGTACAAGTATCTGACACCACCTTTAGGAAATGATCAGAAATGTTCTAGCTGAAAACCTTGTTTCTACTTCTAGTTAGGAGTCCCAATAAAATATCTTATAAACTGCACTTACTGTAGTAGCACAGTGAAGTATCCTCTAACATTTATCTACTGCGCTTTGCCATAGCACAAGGTCCAAGCATGAACCAGACCAGCTTGTGCTACCAAAAAAAAAAAAAAAAAAGCATAAACACTGTTTATATGAACATTCTTAAATAGATTTGTTTCCACATGACAATGTGTTATTACTGAGAGTACTAGCCATGGCTGCAGGCTGAGAAAGCAGCAGAATTCAGCACCTGTTACCACAATGGTGGTTTCACAGCTTCCCACCCAATACTTGGTACACTTGAACTTTAAAATAGAGGTGTGTTTTGTAGCAGGCATAGTTACTTTTTGAGTTACATCCTGTTCTCTCCTAGTGCAGAGCAATTGACTCAGGTTGGAGGTGCTGGCCGTACGACAGAGAGGGATTCATAAAGCAGTCTCTGTACCAATCTTGGAGGTATTTTCAAGTGATTATAAGGAATTTAACCAAATTTGTATCTGATACAATTCCAGGGGCTTTGATAGAATTTCAGGAGGGATGAATCTGACCCAGCCAATCTAAACTGGAATGACCAATGCCTTCAAACCCCTCTGGATATAAAGCACCAATTGTGACTCACTAAGGTGTAACTTATTCTATAATTTGACAAAACTCTTCAGAAACAAAGCAAAAAAAAAAGTTTTACAACTTTCTTTCATAGAGAAATTTAGAAAGCTTGCAGCATTTAACCCACTTTTTCTTTAGTGACAGGAATAAGTTTGTATGAATACAAAGAAATCAGATGAGTGATGGAACATTATGAGTTTTCCATGGAATAAAAGCTAGTTCTTAATGTATACAATAAAGTTCATACTTAAACTATTTAAGACCAAGTTCTACTCTTGCCTTTATACTCACATGGTAAACTCTTTGGACCAGGGACCATCTTTTTGTTCTTTGCACAGCGCCTAGCACGATGGGGTTCTGGTTTATGACTGGGGCTCCTAGATGTTACAGTAATATAAATTAAATAAATAAATAGCCCTATAATATCAAAGATGCAGGCCTCCTGAATATGTGCACTACTTCTTTCTAGTGCAGAAACAGTTAATCAACCATCTAAAGCTTTGATTCTACATATTAGCAGATTTACTGTCCTGAATTAATTTCACCTGGTACTGTAAGATACCTCCACAGAGATTTACAGTTTCAGACTGTTCTGACACTTGAACTACCAATAGAAAGAGTACATAGAATCAAAATATTAGGGTTGGAAGAGACCTCAGCAGGTCATCTAGTCCAAACCCCTGTTCAAAGCAGGACCAACACCAACTAAATCATCCCAGCCAGGGTTTTGTCAAGCAGGCCTTAAAAACCTCTAAGGAAGGCGATACCACCACCTCCCTAGGTAACCCATTCCACTGCTTCACCACCCTCCTAGTGAAATCGTGTTTCCTAATATCTAATATAGACCTCCCCCACTGCAACTTGAGACCATTGCTTCTTATTCTGTCATCTGCCACCACTGAGAACAGCCTAGCTCTATCCTCTTTGGAACCCCCCTTCAGGTAGTTGAAAGGCTGCTATCAAATCCCCCCTCACTCTTCTCTTCTCCAGACTAAATAACCCCAGTTCCCTCAGCCTCTCCTCGTAAGTCATGCATGCACATGCATCTTACTTTTCAATTTCTCGCTCACGTTCTTATGAATTCTCTTCTCTGTTAATTCCATATGCTCCAGATCTGGAGTAAAACTGTAGCACTAAAGGAAACAGATTCTGAGATAAAGAAATGAAGAGCAGACAGTTAAATTACAATGATCCCTTTGTCCACAAGACTAATGTATATCTACCACTTCTGGAAGTTTATGTCACAGGCACAACAGTTTCTCCTGAAAAAACAACCAACACCACCTGATGTGGAAATAAAATAAGGGTTGAAAACCTCTAAAAAGCAAAATGAAGACAGACCCAATTCCATTGAGAAATAGTCTCTCCCTAGCTCTGATTTAGACAGTGAACATATATAGGCAGAGGGGCAAAATAGAAAGTACAGCTACAAGTAAAAGCTTCAAGGGGTTCGTTCATAGGTTGCCAGACAAGCGTCACAGAAGTGGTCATCGAGTCAAACACCAGCTCTTTGAAATTTCACCTAAAGTTACCAGAGGAAGGATAATCCAGTGGTTAGAGCACTGGCCTATCACACGTGACCCAGGTTAATTCCTTGCTCTGCCACCAACTTCCTTTGTGACCTTAGGATAAGGTCTGTAGCACAAATCTGTAGCACAGAGGATTACTTTCCTTTCTCACAAGGGTGATGTGAGGTTCTCATGGTGATCATGGGCAGCATGGAGCTATGTGCTGCAGAAGAGAGAAATATATTTTTATCCACATATTTGAGCACATGGACTCTCTTACTCAACTAGTATTGTCTTCCAAAATTAGTGTCCCTTTTTTCATTGGCTTTTCGGGAAGCGTTCTATTGATAAGCAGTTTATTTCCTTCTTGGTTCATGCTAACATGGACCTCACCTTATAGAAGCTTGAAATGCCTGCTTTATTAGACAACCCTATGGACCAAATTCAGCACTGGAGTAAGATAAAACTCCTATTGAAGTTAATGGTAGTTGCATGCATTTATGTCAAGGCTAATTTTAACCCAAAAGGTCCTCAGGTTTCTCTTTAAATGGGCTTCAATTTTGCTATCTACACTGTCCACAATAATGAATCCTCTGTAGAAAGGATGCCCACCTGAAGAGATAGGTAATCACTGAGCTACATCCTAAGCCAGACTGAGTTCTCTCTCTCTCATTATCCATTGGGGGGCAGGTAAGTGCAGCATTCGGTCTTCACCTCTTCTAGAATAAAGAAATCTTTCGTTTTTAAATTAGGACATCAAAATAAGTCTTGTTTATATTTATTTTATTTAAAAAAATAATAATCTTCATCCTCACTTTAGGCGTTGGGAACTTTCAAGTCCTCTAATTGGAATCTGCTTATTGCCAAAAAGACACTCTTATTTTCAAGAATCCCATATAATCTTCATGAGGCCTGTAGAACATCCTAGCATGGCAGAGGAAGAAGCCAGATTGAAAAAAAGGAGGATTCAGAAGGGACCAAAGCCTATGGAAAGCTGATATTGTTGAATTATAACAGCTTGGCTGTTAATTGCCTTGGACATGCATTTTACATCAGACATGGCACAAAATCTCAGAACCCCCCTCTCCCTCCCCCATTGTCAGCTAACTGGCACAAGCCTCACAGCACAGCAGATTTGGGGGCACAGTGACAATGCTTTGACATTTTTATTCATTAGTTGCTAATTCTCCCTTCATCTTAAGATACTTAAAGGTACCCAAACAAGGGAATGGAAGAATCACAGGAAGGGGTCAAGTGAGGGAATTCAGGGTATACAGTCTAAATTTATTGCATGGCAAAAGCAATGCCTGGTGGGTCTGAGGTTGAACAAAGGAACAGAACTCGGCAAACAGAGTGAAGAATGAGTAACTAGAAAACAAAAAAGTGTGTCTAAGTCAACTAAATCCTAGAATGAGAGCACAAGAGTGGTCAGTTCCGTGCAAAGAGCAGTCACAATAACTGAGGTGTTCCCATTCATTTGGTTTTAATTTGCAAGATGTATTATATACATACAGATCCATTATTAATGGTATCAAAATACTCAATGATATCAGAGTCTGGAAGAGGGCAGAGGAAATCCAGGATGTGCATCTGCACAGATGACTAATGTTGAAGGTGTTAAGATTTCAGCCCAGCAGAGTACAAAATATCTGGTTTACATGGTATTGTTGATATTCTGGTACCACACATGTACAAAGAAAAAATGTTTAGGCCCAAGTTAAGTGTTTCTGACTATAAACAGCAGGCTCTATTACCCCAAGTATCAGACACATACAAGAGGACAATCTTCACATATCTAATATTTGCTATTAACAGAGCTATTTTGCAAATTAATGTGTGTCACTGCACCTTCTATTCTACAAGTGTTGTCTCAGGATTGGTATAGATGAGAACCTTACAGTGGAGCCAACCAGATTCTCGCTCTCGTTCTACAAATGAGGGGACATTTCAGTGTAGTCTGGTTTCTGTGCACCTCTAACTCCTACCCATTTTTTATTTCACAGCTGATAGAATATTAAGAAAAGGGGACTCCTGTTACAATGGAACATTTCCCTCCCCCAGTTCCCAGAAAGATAACTAGCCATACAAATCAGGATTCATTAAGGTCATGAGAACTGCATTAGATCACTTCATAATGAGTGGTTCAGAAAACAGGAGGATCCTGGATGTTGACTGATGAGTGAGAAGGAAGTGACTCTCAATACTGTGTGGAATGAGCTGTTCTACATATTGTGGATTACAGAAAATATACAAGTAAACTGAAAATAAATAGAAAAAAAGTACCGTGTTACCACATATACAAGGATTTTTCAAATTTCTCATATCAACCTAACGAATGCCGTTCCATGAAAATGATGCATCAGCAAGCTCTACTTTCCACACTGGGAGATATGTCTGAACTGGCTCTATTATACAACAGACTAAGTGTCTTTATTAGCAAGCAGCATTAATTCTTTCCCATATGCCTTACCACTATTTCTTCTGTCTTTATGCAAGAATGGGTAGAACTGAAATTTTTGAAAAATCACCAGTTACAAATTTTTTGGGAAACCAAGGTTTTGATTCCCAGTAAACAGATTGCTAAAGAAATGGCCATGGAATATCTTAATACAGTATTACACCGGGCATAAAAGCTGTGGAATGTAAGATGTATAAGCTACACTTACAGAATTGAGCTGCAGTAACAGACACCATAAAGGAGGCAGAATCAACTTTCAAAAAACTAATTTTAATCAAAACAAAAAATTGTTGATCATTAACAAGTTTATAAAACAGTGATTTAGTTACATAAATAAATTGATATCAGTGTATCAAATCTGAATTACTTTCAACTTCATGAGCATGTTTACATGGGTGATGAAGTACAACCTCTTTACCTATTATAATAAATAAAATGGAGAGCATGAAATAGTTTCTCTAACCAAAAATACCTACAGACATACCTCTAGCATGTTCTCTAATGAAGGGAACAAGAGACACTGGACAACTTTTGCACCAAAACATAAAAACTGCTTTAAAAAGCACAAGGATACAGAACCATCAGCTAAAGTAAAGACACTATACTGTAACCAAAATTGGTATTTAATAATATAATGAACAGTTTGGTAGTTAGATCTCCAGTTTGGTTATTTTAAAGCATTAAGACAAGGCAAGATAGAAGGCTGCTTTTGTTTGAGTAATTCTAGAGAAAATAAAATATATTAAAAAATAAACTGAAAAGTAGAACAGTCATACCTACACAACTTTCTGTCCTGCACAAAGTCAAAATACCTATGCAGCATATATATATATATAAAATATTATATATATATGTTATTTGTGCACAAAGGTTAGCTTATTATTAGCTCACTGCAAAGGCGTAATGTATCATGTCAATCATTTTGGAAAACATTTTGTGTTTTGTGTCAAAAAGGATATTTCTTTAAGTCTCTTAGGCTAGGAGGCACAAACCCCACTTCTGGCATACTGTATTCTTAATGCTAAGGCTTGCTGCTCTGGCTGTGTGTTTTGTTGTCCCTCTTTACTATAGTGCCTGTTACAAGCATGTGTGTGTGTGTGTGTGTGTATATATACATATACATATATATGTATACACAGGTTGTAAATAAAACTTCCCCCAATAGGTATCAGTCCAACCATGCAATTCAAAAGGTGGCTCTGCATAGATGCCCAGCATATAGTTCACCACCTGAGCCAACCCCGAAGCAAGGCGCACTTTAGTCCTTCTGATAGGTTTTCTTTTTTTTTTTGTTTAAAACCAAGCTACTGCAGCTTCAAGTATTTTGCATTACATAGAATTTTTTTTTATAAATTAGTTAATGTTATATTTTTTCAATATTCAGACATATACTATAATATATATACAGTACAATAAATGCTCTCATTCTTTTTTTTAATTTTTTTTGATAAATCCCTGAGAATGTATGTTGACAGTCGCTAAGTTTCCACATGCACAAGCATTGTGTGCCATGCTTCTGGATGAACAGCACTGCAAAGCCACGTGGTCAGCCTTTTAACTATTAGTATTTCATTTGTTGGTTTGTTTAACTATGCTGAAATGTAAGGATGAGTTACAAAGGAGTAAAGCTGGATCCATTCGAGGTACTTATCACAGGATGGAGGTGTTTGGTTTGGTTTTTAAAGCCATTGCAATATATATTTTTGTTTTTGAGGCTGTGAACGTATACAGAAAGAACAGGAGAGCAATGTGGGCTTTTGCCACTTGACAACATATACTCAGTGTAAACCAAACCTTTTTTTAACCTCTCTCTCATACAAAATAGAAAAAAAAAAAAGAAAGAAAGGAAAAAAAATAAACACACAAACTTTCACAACATGACAATTTAGTTTGCAAACTCAATATAACTATACACATATAATACCGGTGTGGCTCTGTTTCTTTAAGTTAAAAAGGATACAAAGGCAGGCTCAAGTAAAAACAAACCACCCCTTCCCTCCCCTCCCCTCCCCCCGCCCTCACACATTTTTGTCAACCAAACCGTTCACGAACCAACATCATCAGTTTCTTTTTGCCTTTGTAGATTTGTTTTAGGTTGTCGATAAACTGTGTAAACTGAATGTGTCCATCATGAGCCATTAAGAAAGTCTCTCGGGCCTTACTAAGGAACTCTATAAACTCACTATAGTGTCGAGGGCTGATGTGTGTGAGTCGTGAATGTGTTGTATTAATGTAGGCTCCAATCGTGGCATCCAGGAGTTGCCTTAAAGGGGCTTTGTCCAGTGACATGAGCTTACCAGAGTTCCTCCTTCCATGAAGTCCCACCATCCCAGGAGTGGTCAAAGTACACCTACGCAAAATGTCTGACAGTACTGTTGCACATTTGACACTTTTGACCACCAGAGGTATTATAGCTGCAAGCTCATTTTTCCCAAGGGAGTGGCTGAGCGCACATGCCCACAAAACGTCATTAATGGCAGGGTGTGTGTCCTGATTGTAACTCAGGTTGAGATGGTTCATGGCCAAAGTGGCCAGCTTGTAGGCCCGCATAGGGTAACCACGATGTTCCATATAGCGTGCTATAGTAAAAAGCTGCGTATAGCTCATGCCTTTCGTAGCAGCATCTAGAACAATTTGGTAAGCGGTCTCAAAAGCTATGTGATCCTTTTCACATAAGGTCAGTGCAGAGAGGGCACAGTTTTGAGGATCCTTCATGGCACACTGTAGAGCAAGCGTCCTAGCACTGCTGGCCAGTTTCTCCTGCTGATGGCAGTCCAGATGCAGACGGACAATGGTGCTGTTGGACATCACTGTTGTAGCAACAATACTAGTGGCCTCGGTTGGAGTGAAAAGTGTAAACCAGTTCTGCATGATGCTATCCAGTGCATAAACACCTGAGAGAGAGAGAGACAGGATCATCAACAATTGACAATCACTAGGATTCAGCCAGAAAGAGGTTTTCACCGTGACTTTTTTTTTTTTTTTTTTCCCTCTTTTCAAACTAAGCCTAGTAGATTATCAGTACATCCAACCACCTGCTATTTAGGCAACCAAACTCAATGGAGATAACATGATGGGAAATGCACATTAAAATAAGACTACTCTGCATTCTCTCTTGTAGAGTCACTGAAGCTGTTAGAGAACTTGAAAAAGTCACATGATAAAGTTTTAACTTCCTGGAAAGACATCTTGTTTTTCTTGTTATTTAAGATAATGCATTTTGGATAACAAGTCCTGGCTCCTACATGTGGGGCCAGTTACAGAACTCAAAAATCTCAATATCTGACCGAGTAGCTCAAATCAACCCTCAAAATCTAATATTTTTAGACCCATTTAACCTCCTTTTTCTCTATGTCAATAGTCCCCTCATGGCAGGGCAAAACACTTTAAGTTATCTCAAAACTGCTCATGTGTTTGTATTTGGCACTAAAACTATAGGGTGGGCCTCACAAGGGAGGCATGGGAATATGTCAAGGGAGGCACGAGCTGCGTGGTTTTGTTTTTTGTGAAGAGCTCTGGCCCTCAGCTCCAGGTGGCTGGGGCTCGTGCAGAAAGGCCATGGACACCCAAGAGGAGGGAAAAAGGGGACAGATGGAGCTCCGCCACCTGGGCTTGGGCTCTCTTTGACTCCCAATCCCGCACTAGGAGGCAGCAGGGCTTTGGCTGTCAGCCCCAGGGTGCCTGCAGCCGCGCAGTACAGGTGGCAATGCGGCGCTAAATCTGCTGTGAAAAGTGATATTGACAAGTATCACTTTTCACATTCCCACCCTTATTTCTGTGATGCTGCTGGTGGAGGTGCTGCCTTCGGAGCTGGGCACCTAGTCAGCAGCTGCTGCTCTCTGCTCTGCCTTCAGAGCTGGGTGGTGGTATATGTACTGGGGGATGGTGTGGGGGTGGGGAGGACGGGGAGATAAATGACTACAGAAACAAAGAACGGGGGGAGAGGGGCAATCAGATATGTTTGAGATCCACTGTACTAGAGTATTCAATTATAAACATGCTTTCCAGAACTATTTTATACCAACTGATATGTTCCTTCAGAGGGAAATATTCTTAGCAATACATGCTACTGGTTTTTCTGCTTGTGTGCAGTGTTCTTTAGTACCATTTTACTGCTCTTGTGGGAGAGAACAATGACTGGTGGGCTCCATAAATGGAAGACTATAGGCAAGTAGAGTGCCTTATTATGGCTAGACCCTATTTACGCATGCCTGTGAGCTCACCTAAACCACAACCAGAGGTCCTCATTGCCTCTGTTGCACTTGGCATTTCTTGTGCACCCTTTATTCGTGTGCAAGAGATACAATGTAACCAGAGAATGCCAGATCTTCATTTAAATAGACAGAGTCCCTGCTTTACAAACTCAATTAAGTATTAAAAGTGGTTTGCATGATGTTATAGGTTCTTTATTGACTATTTCTACCAGCATGTGTGAGCTAATGTAATATGGTATGAATAAAGGCTTTTTATTTGTACACAGGCAACTGAACAAAATAAAAGACATGCTCTAGTATCTAGAGATACTTAGTCAAGCTATAAAAGCAATAAAACACTGCACCATTGCACAGAAAGGCAAACTATATTTTCCAGGCTACCAACAGTACTAATTTCTCAGATAAGTATAAGGGAAAGGACAAAGTAATCCTGAACAGGAAAAGTGGGTTCATGAAGTTCTGAAACACAAAGTGGTCTCAGCTATCTACTAGACAGAATCTGACTCAAATCCATGAAAAGTAGGAGCATGTACAAAGATCGTAAGTGTGCTTTAATGGAGAAATACTAACGACAATTAAAATTGCTGTACAGGTCATAGTTATAGTGCCTTCATTACTGCAAAATCTGAGCACTTCCGTTTTTTTTTTTTATCCTTAATGCTCCTGTAAGGTTGGGAAATATTATCATGCTCATTCTACAAGTGGGGAACTGAGGCACACAGAGTCTGTGACTCACCAAACCACACGCAAGAAGTCTGTGGCAAAGCAGAGACTAGAACCTGGGTCGCCTAAGTTCCAAACTAGCACCCTAACTACCAGAGCACCTCTCCCTTAGACTCCAATTACAAGGTTAAAGTCTGTCATCCATACTCATGTTGAGTGGTACCTTACTCTATGCTGAAATCAATGAAGCTACTTGCGGAGTACACTACTTCTTAACATGTGTACAGTGACCACAAGTCCACAAACAGTGATACACGTGGGAATAGACTAATTGCTTCATTCTACATCCTGAAAGACAAAGTATACCAAACTATTCAGTCCTGATTTTACTTGGGCTGTGTCTGTTATCTTATGTGCTCAAGAAAATTGCTTGTTATTGCTCTAATTAAAGACTTCTAATCAGAAAGTAATTTCCGCGCACCAATAGAAAGTGATTGACATTTTTAGTGCCTATACACAGCCAAACAAAATGAAACCATCAAACCATTTAAGACAGGCTAATGAAGGCATGACTTCCTTGGACAATATCTGCAGAACTTACCTACTTCTGTTGCACAGGTTACCAACCACCTCACCATCTCCCGCCGCCTCCAATTCAATGTTGACAATGTCATCCGCATCACCTATTTAAAAACAAACAAGCATTTGATAGACACTTAAGACAAATGAATTCTGCTACAAAGCTGAGACAGCACACAAACAATTAAGAATCTGTGTTATTTAGATATAGCACTGATTGAAAAATTGCAAAAAAATCCTACCCAAAATGGTCATTTTTTTGTTCAAATTTCAAAGATTTGAAAAATGCTGACCAGTTCTATTGGAAGGACAGATTATTTTCAGAACTACATTCTACATCACACAATAAAACTGCAGTTCTTTTAAGGTCAGATAAAAGATTTTATTTTCCCTCAAAAATAATCAAATGCTTCATTATAAATATAAGACTTTTCAAGTAGAAAAAGTGGTGTTTAAAATGGATGATGATATATATGCCTATTTTGAGTAGGCTAGCCATGAACTTTTTTCCTTAGACCCTTAGTATTGCCTTTCACTTGACTGCTGTGATACATACTAGTATTATTGCTTATTGTGATCTGCTCTGCTGCTTAATTCTGCCAAGTCTCCAGTGGTTGTTTCTGTTTTCAGAATCAATAATGATTTGACTCCTCTATCAGAATGAAACCTCAATTTAAAGAAGCTCAACACGAACATGATCAAAATTCTAGTAAAGGTGCCTTATCTGGTTTTTAAAAGCAGTACCTTCATATTTCAAATCCTTGCAAATAGGCTGTTTCTTTCTCTCTCGTTTTTATATTTAAATGTGATTGTTCCAGTAAAAATTGTAACTAATTTTGTGAAGGATTGTTCTAGTAGAAGCAAGTAACATGTTTATAATTTTCAGTACCTGAAATTGTACAGAAAGGTTGCTGCAGCTAACTGTGCAGATCCCGTAGAAATCTAGATGACCACAACAAAGAGTCCTCCATATTACATAATGAGAATATCACTGAGAAAACAACATTCAGCATTCCCTTCCCCCATGAGAAATATATACATCTGATCAAGACAAGTTGGGTGAGGTAATACCTTTATTGGACCAGTTTCTGTTGGTGGAAGGGACAAGCTTTTGAGTCAGTCCAATAAAGGTATTACCTCACCCACCATGTCTCATTCAGATTTGGAGCAAAACTTCTGACATGTGAAATTGCAAGTAGGTCTAATTTCCAGATACCCCAACTTGGAGATGTCTTTGCTATGGAATTCTTCAGTGAAAGCTTGTGCTGGTCATGTAAGTCTCCACTCAGCTGACCTTCAATTATATTATTAATTATTTGTATTACTGTAGCACCTAAGAGCCCTAGGCATGGTCCAAGACCCCAGTGTGCTAGACACAGTACAGAACAAAGACTGTTCCTGCCCCATTGAGCTTATAATTGTCCTTGCCTTCAAGGTGAAGAGTTTCAGTGCACTATGCAGCAGTCCTACAGACCTACATACAGCATCCTTGCACAGCTGGCTGGAATGTGTCCCATTGTTGTTCATGTAAAACATCACTATAGTATATCTGATATTTAACCACTCTGCCAGCTAGATGCAAGAAAAAAGGACTTGAGAGCCCAACATATCCCTCAACTCTGGAATTTCTGGGTGAAAAAGCCTTCACGTCAGCATTTTAGTGACTGAATTGTTGAATTCTTGCAATGAGCTCCCCAGCTCAGATCGGAAGTGTTGACTATGGCTGAGGAAGCCAGGGGGTTGAATACAGCTCTTATGACTACACCATATGAGGTAGGAACACATCCCTGGGTAGTGTCAATTTTACAAAGCATTCCATCAGTATTTGTCATATAGCATTCAACTAACTAGTACTGTTGAGGTCTCTTTTTTAGATGTGCATATAGAGTTACATACATTGCTGAAGCCATAACACACATCAGTTCCAGGGAGATTATTACTGTGTTCCAGGTAGTATTTCTATTGCCATAAGGATTTTTAAGTAGCTTTCTTTTAGATGGAAAGCTCTGAGTATCTAGAAATGCTCCAAGGCCACCTTCCCCTCTTGCTCAGTCATAACTCTGTGATTTCTATCAGTTTTTCCTGAACCCAGTGTTTGGAATAAGGTACATGTTTATGATAGAGCTTTTGCTCATTCCTGCTATGAGGATGCCTTAGTAAGCCAATCATCCAAATAAGGATACATACGGATACCTTGACATCTCAAGCATGCTGTCACTGCTGAAAGGCACTTTGTGAATACTCAAGATGATGCAGACAGATCAAATGGAAGAACCTTGCATTGATAATGATTTCTTCCCACACCACACCTCAGGTATTTTCAGTGCAAATATCTGCTTAAGATGTGAAAATAAGCATCCTGTAAATCAAGAGCCACAAACCAATCTTGGAAAGAGAAGGAGGGGATGACAGAAGCTAGGATACGGATATGGAATTTGAACTTTCTGATGAAAGAAAGAGTTGAGCTTCTGAAGGTCTAGAATGGGTTGAAGATCACCATCGTTATTTAGGATGAGAAGTACCTGGAATAAAATGCCATCTGTGGAAACTCTTTAGGAACTTTCTCTATTGCACCCACCAACTCTAGCAGTGAATGAACTTCTGATCTTAGCAAGTTCTTCTGATAAGAATCCCTGAAGAGGGATGGGGAAGAAGAGCGAAGTCTTCTACCTTGACTCTTGTTCCAAGAATAGTTCAGACAAATGTAATCATGAGTGGTGCCTCAATGTAATCGTGGATACTACAGCTTTAGATACAAGGTATGCTTAGCAATTGACCAACCTTTGGTAATAAGGGATTTGGGACACTTTTCCTTTGATCTGGTACAGACTGTGCAAAGTGCACTATTTTTCCCCCTGGGTAACACTGGTATCTGGACATCACCACCTGGCAGTTCACCATTCTAATTCTCAGTGTGGCAGAGGAGAAATTCTTTCTACCTAGGGTTTACCTTCTTATCCTTTCAATTCAAAGGGGGTAGAGTGGACTTGATCTTTTAGCTCTTTGGTAGTGGTAGCTGCCATCCAATGAATAATAGCTGTATGGGTCTGGAAGAACTCAAAGCCCTCAGGAATCAGCAGAGGTAACTTGTCTGCTTTCTTAGAAATTGCTGGTCCAGATGTTAGGTTTAACTAGATATTTTTTGCCAGCCTATAATAAACCATCTAGAATTGGCAGGGTAATCTTGCTCCTAGAGGGTAAACAATTGTGTCATCAACTGTGCATGTAGTTTTGTTTAAAGTTACCAAAGGGATGTTTAATGTAGTCACCATTCCCTCTGAGTTAATGGAAGTGGAACAAATCCTCTGGTGAGGAACAGGATTGGACATCCAGATCTACTTTCAGAGGTTCAACAGGCCTCTAGTTCTTCAGGGAGTGTGTCCAGGACAAGTAAAGGAGACTGTTCCCTTGATACTAGCAAGAGCTACATATCCAGGCAGGATGGTTCCAGTGCAGGGCATTTCACTCTAACTCTTTT
Source organism: Chrysemys picta bellii (assembly GCF_011386835.1). NCBI lineage: Eukaryota > Metazoa > Chordata > Testudines > Emydidae > Chrysemys > Chrysemys picta. Next base: position 38,596,890 of record NC_088796.1, on the reverse strand, counting down.
GGAAAATGGCTCCCTTTTTGCCAGCTTCCTTTAGCCTTTTTAAATTCACGGCAATGCCTACTAGAAGGAGAATATGGCCACACTGCCCATGGTGGTACCTTCCCAGTTCTGCCAGTACCAAGTTTACAATTTCCTATTATAATCCCTGGGTGCAGGAGAGTGAACTCACACAATCTGAAAGGTTGGAACAGTCTCTCAATAATGCTCTCTAGATTTCTTGATCCATTCCTTGTGAGGGGAACGGCAAATAAAGCTCTCTGGCTGGATGTGGCCAGATTCTGAATCCGAGGAAGTTTCCAAGGGTGACAATGGTTTGGTTAAGTTAAAAGCTGAAAGGGGGTGAGATGTTTCCCTGGGGCACCAGTAGAAGTCCAAGGGGAGGATCCTGCATCTCTCGGGAGGTTTGCATAGCTAAGGAAACTGATTCAGCCTTGCAAGATTTCTCTTTTTCTTTCCTGGAGAAGGATGAACCTGCCTCACTGCATATGCTTTTTATTTTTATCTTCAAGTACAGAGGATAATGTATACAGTGCTGCACGAAGGCCCTCTTCTGATCACAGGAAATATCAGGTGCCTTATCAGGCTTCAAGCACAGAAACAATGACAATGGATCTGGGGCAGGATGATCCCATATAGACTTAGCTTTCAATACCACCCTTTGCTGTGACTCTGACTTCGAGACCACAACACTATGGACGTGCTCTTGCACCTCAGTGTGACAAATTGGAAGTCCCGGATTCTCAGAGGCAGGCCCTTGAGGACCGGCTCTTGCAGCAGAGGCGGACACCTGTAAGGCCAACTGTTTATTGCTTTGCTGGATGTGATCTTTGCAATATTGCCATAGACTGGCCCCTTTGGTTTGGCACCAGTCAGGGAGGCAGACGCCAGTGCTGGGTCTTTGTCGGGCTCTTTAAACCACGTTGGGGACTAGAGCAGAAGCTAGTTTTCCAGCCCTTGCATCATTGTGTTTGCAATTTGAGGGTTTAGTCACTAATGCTTACTGCAACAGCATAGCTTCCAGGAAATTCTGATGCTCCTTTCAGGCCCTGAGGATGGAGATGTTGCATATACAGCGATGAGACGATGAACAACTTCCCCACTCCTCTAGAGGGCCAGACAAAGCACATCTGTGTCCAAAAGCAGAAAGCTGACAGATAAGAGGTGCATCACTTGAACCTAGGTTTCTTTTTTATTTTCTTTGAGTCCTGACATATTGGAACCAAAGACCTGTGCCACGCCACAAAGTCCTTAATAAAAATATCCAAAATAAGAAAAAAAGAAATGAAACAAACAGAAAGAACTAAATGTTAACTAAACAAAGGTTGTGATGGCACTGAAAATGGTGGGTTCCAATGAATTCGGGTCCAAGGATCCCAGTCTCTCCACTACTCTCCACAAAGGAACTAAGGTTCTTGGAGCATTCCCCCTCTCCTCCTTTTATAGCTCTGCATTCCAATTGTTCCAATGGACTCTGCTAGTAGAAGGTTCCATAGGCCCATACTGCACCATCTGTGCGTCCCCAAGACCAGGAATGCAAAGAGGCCACCTGAAGAAAATATTTTTTCCCCACCAGTAATGAAATGTATGCACATAGCTTCCAAACAGAACTTCTTAAAGAAGCAGTCCCTTGCAAACTGAAGATTCAATTTCCTTGAAGAATTTTTTTTTGACTGCAGCATAACACAAAGAAGACCCATTCACTCAGACTACACGAGTGTACAACTGCCTCTCTGTGCTTTATGCCACTTTTTCATCTTCTTAATGTTGGTCTGGTCTAGGTGCCACAGCAGCCCCAACATGTATGTTAGAGCAGCCACAAGGGCTGGCTGCTCTAATTTAGACAGACATGCAAGTCTGCCTACTGGTTTCTCTGCAGCCCAGAATAACCAGAGAACTTAGCTCTCTGGCCATTCCTCCTCTCATCCTGAATACACTCCTATACAGTGGCTGCTTACACTAGTCTCGTGCTACCCCCGAATTGGGGGAGACCCCCAGACAGGTGTTCTAGTCTTGTATCACCACCTGTATGGTGTAAGAGAGCCAAAGCTGGTGCCATATGCTGGCCCTATATTTATCAAAGTACTATACAAATCAGTGAAGAGAAGGGGCCATGTTTGGACTTTGCATAAGTGGGTACAATTCTCAATGGCTTCAATGGGAGCTGCACCCACCATTGCAGGGCTGAATTTGGTCCAAGGACTCTCAGTCTCTTACTGCAGCAATAGCTAATTTGGGGAATACCTGAAGGCCTAACTCCAAAGAAACTTTCAAAAGAGTGATGTCTGGCAAACTGTCCATGAGTGTTGCTATTTTAAATGCATCCTGGGCAAGCTTGAAGATGTGTGATGAGGAGTGAATATTTTTCTGGATGGATTCTAACACTGTTTCCAGCCTCCGAACATCACCTGCAATGTAAAAACAAAACCACAAAACAAAGAAACAATTAGGTTACCTAAAAACATTCACTAATGGTGCAGATGTTACAACTACATGTGCCAGAACTACAGCAATATAAGCAAGTTTCAGCTATACAAGTTCTCTTAGAAAGAACTAACTAAATGCATGTGAACAGAAAACATGAAATCAAATATCCCTCCAGTGCCTGCTGATGTTAGTTAGGTAAATTCTACAAAGTTGTCTTAATTTAAGAATTCTAGAACTGATATGTCCACTGCTGGGTCTTGCCATCCACATTATGCCACTGCAAAACAAATAAACTTGTCTCAGACCTGAACCCGGTCTGTCTGGCCACTATCCAGCTGGTCTAGCAGCAGTGCTAGAAAACCAAGTGACAGACTTAAATTTGTTCAGTTAGCTGTTTCTTCCTCAAGTGCTTTTCAGATCAAAATTCAGACTCCTAAGCAGCAGTTTTAAATTAACTTCACTCTGTGTATGAAATACAATATTGGTAATATAGCATGTCTACTAAAAATATATATCAGCTTTATTGATAACGCTACCTTTGGCTGCTGTTAGCATAGTTGATGCCAACTCACACTGCTGGGACTCAATGTGACTTAGCGTGAACCAACGGGGATAGCGGTTTGGAACAACTGATGCAATGTGGTGTGGGCGGGACATATCTCCTGATGGAGCTGTAGATTCCAATACTAGCAACCTGAAAATAGGAAAGAACATACACTCTTTTCACTCAATCATCATCATTATAACTAGGGTTACCTATGAGCAATCACAAAGCCACAAGAGCACTTTGGCTGCTTGTACAAAGTGTGCCCATTCAGGTGTAAAAGCTGTAGCAAACCATGTTCTTTCAACTAGACGCTAAAAGTCAGATTGCCAAAACCCTAATTAACCATTAGTCACCCATATTTGACACATGTTCTTTCTTAAGTATCAATAGGAAAATTAGAATTTAGAATTACAAGCAGAATTAAGCTGTTCACTACTGAGGACCGTTGTTATTCTCTCAGTGATCTAAAGGGCTGAAATCTTTCACTTCTACTTTAGTCTTTGGACCGCAGCTCTCAGAAATAAAAGTGGAGAAATTCACAGACACAAAGAGATGCATATTTTCCAATATACTGTACATGACTTGTACATAAGCTTCCTACCAGAAAACAAAGTATGCAATGAATGACAGGGATTCTCAAACAGACTTCAGCATCTGAGTCAAAATCCAAAAGAAAATTGGACATTTTACTCAACTATAATGCAACAATTTTTTTCATTTTGCTTCTTGGCACATGAGGGCTAGAAACTCTTAACATTTTATACAATAGCATGTCTAGAGGAAAGACCCTAGTTTGCAGTGATTGGTAGTCATTTCTCTCTTTTGAAATTACTTCTCTGGCACCAATGCCTGATCCTGAGGCTAGAATTTCCTTGGGTTTACCTTAATCTAGAACCATCTCAGTAATAAAAGAGAATTTACATGCAGAAAAGTGACCACCATGCTCTATATAGGGATACTGGCTGGAAGGGTTAGGAGAGTAGCTATAGCAGAAATGATCACCAGCCATGCCTCCCTCACTAAAATCCAGTATGCCAGATAATCACCATTAGAAAAGATGAGGTTTTAGTCATCCTGAAAGAAAATTCTTATCCTCTTTTCTGCATTCCAGGTCATGATAATTCAGGGTAAGACGTGAAAGGCTAATGAAATATTGAACGATAACCACAGAAAGACTGTAAAGAAACAAAACCTCTCATAAAAAGATCAGTCTCTTGACAAGGGTTAAGGGACATTCTGCTTTAATGAGGCAGTCATTATGCCTTGTTGACCCATTATAGTAACAATGGATTTTGTCCCAGTTTCAATGCCATTGTCTTGATGACTGGCCAACTCTTTCCTTATGGCTCTCCCACTTCTAGCTCCCCATCTATTCCCTTTCCTCCCACAACACATGCTCTCTTCTCTCTACTTGAGCAACAATGGAGGCCCAGATGTGGCTGTGTTGAGCCTTGATGCATGGTCTCTCTTTTGGCCAGCTTCTTGACCTTCTCCAAACTACTGCTCCAAACACTACAAAAACGTATGAGACACCTCATTGATTTGGAAAGCCCTGTCCCTATTCGGGGAGTGCTCTTTGCAGACACAGCTGGACTCTAGTCACATTCAGGGAAGCAGGACAAGTGACATGCCTCCCTCCAACCAGCAAAACAAGTGACAATCTCCCTCCCACTAGACATCAGAAATGCTTGGATCCCCAGCCCCCAGCAGACCTCAGTCCAATCTCCCCTTCAGCTGGCATAGACTCTCTCCAATAATCCTAAAAAATGTACTGGTTCAGGACTCCAAAAAACTTGGGCACAAGGTTGTTACTATTTTTGTACTGGGTTGACTATTTATTTATTTTTGAAGGGAATTAAATGGGAAGAGGAAGGAAATTGGCATCTCTCCAGTCAGGAAAGGCTCTTCAAAGTCCACTGCATTGAGACATTAGGTGATGAATAAATTGGTTCAATAAGAAATGTATTACAATACTATTCACAAGCTTTTGGGCTTAAATAAAAAAAAAGTATCTCTTTTTTAGGTAGGAGGGTATTTTGCTTACTCACTAAGGACTATAGAATCTATTTGTAAAACCACTGAGGTTTTACAGAAGCATGTCATTCTATTCTCTGCAGGTTCCTAAAACATACAAAAGCAACTTCAAGAGTCTTAGAGAATGGAAAATGTCATCCTGAACCCATTCAAGGGTATTTACACTGTGTGTGTGTTTATATATATATATATATTATATATATATATATAAAAACTCCTCAGTTAGTAAATTTTGTCAATAAGGGGGAGGAAAGAGGAGAAAAAATGATTTGGGTACAAGAGTACTTCCAACTGTTACATGCAGAAGATGTAGAACTGAATAATAGATTATGAATGACAGCAACCAGACAAAGAGCATGAAACACACAGCTTTTGTGAAATCTTGTAGTGATCACTTTATACTTCACTACCACCACCTAGCTTCCAGAACCCTCTGCAAGCCCAATGTAAAAAGGTGAACTGTGCGCTCTCATGTTATTTTTGATGGATTATAAAACATCAGAGTAACAGTCAAAACTGCAGCAGATCTGAAGGCCTCAATTAGATCCAGTCAGGCATTTTATTATTCCTTACTTTTTCAAATCTCATTTTTAAAAAGCAACAAATTATTTAACAAGATTTCAGCTGAAGCTGCCTTCTGATTAAACATGACCTAAAACGGACTCCTCCTAAAATCCAGACAAAAAAAATCCATTCCTAATTTGGGCCCAAATTCTGTCCTCACTATGCACAGAAAACTCAATGAAGTCCAAACAAAGTTCATAATGCCCTGTGATAAAGAAAGTGTGCTAGAGAGCAGTGGCTGTTGAGGGTAGCACATACAGTCCCCGTGCAGACCCAAGTATATAGAAGGGACATCGGCTCCAACTCCCCTCCATTCCTTTCTGCCCATTCAGTATATTAAAGGAGAACTCCAGAAAACAGAGAATGAGTGTGGGTGATTGTGAATATGCAGAGGCAGGATACCGAGAACTCCAGTTACAGGCAAGTAACACTTTCTATCTAGAATTGGCTGTGAAGACTTTTGTGCATTGGAGACTGACTAGTAGTCACACCATCTAGAGACAGGGCTAAGTACTTAAGACTCCATTGAAAATACCAGCTTTTGTGAATAATGAAGCACAACTCTCCTGAATAACGCTGCTCTCCTAAATTGAGAACAGCGTTGCATGAAGGTGTGACTTGAATTCTATGTAGTAGCTTTAAAGATTTCAAGGTTAAGAAATATTTTCATCCCTGTCATGAATGTCATCTGAAATCTAATGGAATAGGCCATAGGCTGTTAGTCAACTAGTCCTTCTGCTTTACGGAAGGAGTCATAGCCATGTAATCATCATATAAAACTTAACTCTTCAGCTAAGTATATATGTTTTTCTCAAGTTAATATAAAATAATCTTCTCTTTTTGGGTTTGTATCAGGAGTTAGAAATATTTTCCCTCATATCACTGAGGTGCTTCCTTAGCTTCTAGGTTGATTAGAGAAAAAAAATATCATGTCTTGGAATGTTCTCATTAAAGGAATTCCTGAAAAGTGATGAGGAATGCAGTCAGAGACAGAACAGGGTGTGACTGGATCACATAGCCTCCATTATCTGCAACACACATCTCTAGTCCACACTGTAACAATACTACTACAGTAGAACCTCAGAGTTACAAACATCTTGGGAATGGAGGTCGTTCATAACTCTGTACAAAATGTTATGGTTGTTCTTTCGAAAGTTTACAACTGAATGTTGACTTAATACAGCTTTGAAACTTTACTATGAAGAAAAAAAATGTTGCTTTCCCTTTTTTAAAGTACTTTACATTTAAAACAATACTGTCCTATATTTGCTTTTTTTTTTTTTGGTCTCTACTCCTGTCCGATTGCATACTTCCGGTTCCAAATGAGTTGTGTGGTTGACTGGTCAATTCATAACTCTGGGGTTCTACTGTACTACTAATAAAGCCAGACATCAAAAGGGAAAGAGGATAATTAAGGGTGGAGGGCAGAACTCTTCCAAAAGCCTCTGCAGGTGGAGCCAGATGAGTTAATGAGAACAGGCTCTGCCATGCTGACAGTTCCTGTTTATCCGCATGTAACTGAATAAGAAGACCCTTTTAGTATTGTTCATACTGAGGTGGTGGTTGAACAGGTAGGAATTACCTCTCAGACTTAAAGGATGTCTCATGCTGAAGGGTGGCTGGATCCCAAGGATCTGACTGTCAACTTGGTCTTCCTGAATCTCTCTAGTATTGTATCTGTTTTTCCATCTGAAAAGGTCAATATCTTCAAAAAATCAAGTCTTCAACCATGACTTGGGCTTCTGGGGAAAGTCCAAGGTCCTTTCTCAGAAAGATGATGTGTTACAGCTGTTGACATTGATCTTACTGAAGTGTCGAATACATTGTACAACGCTTGTGTTGAAATATATTCTGGCCCTCCATGATGGGCTTTAGTTCTTTGCTTTTCTCATCAGGCAGGGAGTCCGTGAAGGGAACAACTTAACCACAGGCGTGAAAGCGATCCCTGGCAATCACTGCTTGATAGTTCACTGTACAAAGTGACAGAGCAGCAACAGAAGCAGACTTGCAACCCAACTGGTCTAGTCTCCTAAATTTTCTCTTGGGGCATCAGAAAGTCTCCTGTACCTTAAATCCTAGGCTATTACTGGTTGATTTATGCCCAGACAAACAGATAAGTTAAACAGTAATAAGTCAGCAAGACCAGATGATATTTACCCAAGAGTTCTGAAGGAAACTGCAAAACTACTAACTATGGTATGTAACCTATCGCTTAAATCAGACTTTGTACCAGATGACTGGAGGGTAACTAATGTAACACTTATTTTTTAAAAAGGCTCCAAAGATGATTCTGGCAACTACAGGCCAGTAAGCTTAGCTTCGGTGCCAGGAAAATTGGTTGAAACCATAGTAAAGAAAATTATCAGACAGATAAACATGATATGTTGGGGAAGAGTCAACATGGCTTTTGTAAAGGGAAATCATGCCTCACCAATCTATTAGAAATCTTTGTCAACAAGAACATGGACAACGGTGATCCAGTTGATATAGTGTATTTGAACTTTTCTGAAAGCTTTTGACAAGGTCCCACACTAAAGGCTCTTAAGCAAAGTAAACAGTCATGGAATAACAAAGAAGGTCCACTCATTAATCAGCAACTGGTTAAAAGATAGGAAACAGAGGGTAGGAGTAAATGGTCAGTTTCCGAAGTGGAGAAAGGTAAATAGCAGTGTCCCCACGATTTGTACTGGATCTATGATGTTCAACATATTCATAAATGATCTGGAAAAGAGGGTGAACAGTGAGGTGGCAAAATTGGCAAATGATAAAAAATTACTCGAGATAGTTAAGACCAAAGCTGACTGCAAAGAGTTAAAAAGGGTTCGGACAGAACTGGGTGACTGGACAACAAAATGGCAGATAAAATTCAATGTTGATAAGTAATGCACATTGGAAAACATAACCCCAACTATATATACACACATAATGACTGGCTCTAAATTACCTGTTACCACTCAAGAAAGATCTTGGAGTCATCATGGATAGTTCTCTGAAAATATCTGCTTAATGTGCAGCATCAGTCAAAAAAGCTAACAATGTTAGGAACTCTTAGGAAAAGGACAGACAATAAGACAGTAAATATAATAATGCCACTATATAAATCCATAGTATGCCCACACTTTGAATACTGTGTTCAGATCTGGTCACCTCATCTCAAAAAAAGATATTTTTGAATTGGAAAAGGTACAGAAAAGGGCAGCAAGAATGATCAGGGTTATGGAACAGCTTCCATCTGAGGAGAGATTAAAAAGACAAACTGCTCATCTTAAAAGAGATGACTAAGAGGGGATATGACAGGTGTATAAAATCACAAATGGTGTGGAGAAAGTGAATAGGGAAGCATTATTTACCTGTTCACATAACACAAGAACTAAGGGACACCCAATGAAATTAATAGGCAGCAGGTTTAAAACAGAGGGAAGTATTTCTTCACACAATGCACAATCAACCTTTGAAACTCATTGCCAGGAGATGTTGAAGGCCAAAAACATATTTGGGTTAGAAAAAAATTAGATGGAGGATAGCTTCATCAATGGCTGTTAACCTCATGCTCCAGGTGTCCCTAAACCTTCAACTATCAGAAGCTGAGACTGGACGACAGTGGACGGACCACTTGAAACCTGCCCTGTTCTGTTCTTTCCCTCTGAAGCACCAGCACTGGCCACTATCAGAAAAAAAATATTAAGCCAGATGGTCCATGGATCTGACCCAGTATGGCCATTCCTAATGTTCAGAAACTTGAGGGCTTATATCCCTTATTTTATTAATCCCATGAAATTTACCTATGTATAATATTTATATAAATGTCTAGGGTTTTCTGGAATTTTGCAAAGCGCTTAATTTCAATACATCTTGTGGCTATGAACTCCATCAGATTAATTGTGCATTGTATAAAAAAAGGTATCCTGTTTTACCTATTTTAAATTGATGCTTTTGAATTTCCTTGTGTGCCTTTTGTTCTATTTAAGAATAAATAAATAAAATAAAAATAAATAAAAGTAGGAGCTCTCTGTTTACTAGAGAATAAACCATTTCCTATTTTATATACCTCTAACAGGTGACTTCCCTCATGCCCCATCTCATCTCCAAACTATATAGCTACTACATCCAAAAATATTTAAGAGTTGCAGAGTCAAGCACTCAGGAGTGCACTCTCAAATGCGCACATGCACATGCAACACATACACATACACACACACACAAACACTGCAGTATTTTTAAATGCTCTGAACAGAACTGAACATAGTATGCAAACTAAGGATTCACCACTGATTCACATAACAACAACATAATATTTTCAGTATTGAACTCGATCCCTTTCTTACTATAGCCTAGCAGCTTGTTTAGTTTTCTAACTATTATTGCACATCGTTAGATTTCACTGATTGGTGCACAATGGCATCCATATTCCCCTCTCCAGCAAATACTTAGGGCATGTCTACTCTATAAACAGTAATTACTATGGTGGCTGACTTCCATGCTACCCTCCTTCTGTCGGAGGTGCACGTCCTCACCAGGAGCGCTTCAACTGACGGAAGAGGGGCAGTGTGGGGACTGAAAGCCAGGGCTCTTAGCTCCGTGCAGCTCCCCACCAGGAGCAGGGGACAGCTGGCCAGGCTTCTCACCTCCCTGAGTGGGGAGCCGGAGGTGGGAAGCCCAGGCAGCAGCCAGGCTGGAAGCGGAGAGTCTGGGGGCAGCAGGGTTCCCAGTGGGGAGCATGGGCAGCGGCCCAGCTGAGAGAGGGGAGTCAGGGTGGGGGGCAGCTGGGCTCTAGCTGGAGCCAACCACTGGCACCGGGCTTTCTTGTCATGGAGCTGTGAAATTGACAGGAATGACAGCCAACAGCCGATGTAAGTAATGCAGGGTCTCCACAGACACGATCACCCTAACTACACCCACATAAGCCTACGCCTCTTGTGGAGGTGGAGTTATGATGTTAGTGTAGCAAGGCACTTACATCACTGGGAGCAAGGATGTGGTGTGTACACTGACAATTACACTGATGTAACGCAGTTTACGTCAACCTAACTCTAAGGTAGACCAGGCCTTAGTTTAGAACTCAGAACTAGGTATAAATAATTCAAATTGTTACTCTAATACACTGAGTTTCATCTGTCAGAGTTAAGCAGTCATTGAGTTTATCTACATTCCTGGGTTCTCTAACCTAAATTTGTGTCATCTGCAATTCTTGCCATTTCACAGTTTGCCCCTTTCTCCAGATCGTTGTTAAATATGGTAAGCACCATCCTAGTATGAATCCTTGGGCATCCCACTATTATCTTCATTTAATGTTAAAAACTGACCAATTAATCATAGTCAGTTTTCTCTCTCTTAACCAGTTTCTAATCTATGGCAGAAGTTTCACTTTTCATCTTTTGAGGAAAGCTTCACTGACATTTTGTGAGGGACTTTGTCAAACACTTTTTGATAGTCTAAATACATCAATATGAATATGTTCTTTTTTCTATTTATCAGACAGTGGCAAGGAAATCAAATACAAGAAGTGATTTTCTTTTGCAAACTTCTGCTGGCTTGTTCCTTCTTAACTGAGCTCATTTAATGTTATGGGTCTGTCTTTAATTGCACTAACCGGTTAACATGGTACAGCCTGGTAAGGTTCTCTGCAAATTAAAGACCACTACCGCCTCTGACAGAGTACTGGGAATCAGCGACTGAACCAGCACTCTGGTCATCGTTTAACCAATCAGGCCCCAGGGAGGGCCTGATTAAGGAGAGGAGTTCCCGATTACCAGACTAGACTGGGGCTGGATAATAAATGACCGAATTAGCCCATGGATAAAAGAGCACAGGAAGAAGGTTCAAGGGGGGGAGAAGCAGGAGAGAGAGGGAAAAGAAAATTAAAAATAGCTCGCAAGGCCCGACGAAAGGGAGTTCTCTGGGAGGAGACACCTTCCTCCACCAGTTGGAGGAGGGGTAGAAAGCGGGGGGATGTAAATACTGTAACTGCACTAGTATGTTTAAAAGGTGGTGGGGTGAAACACTGTAAAAAAAGCTAGACCAAGGTATTTACTAAAGGGAAGGTTGTGGAACGGTCTGTGTGAAGCTAAAAAAGGATGGGCACACTGGGATCCCATCATATTGCCCCCCAGAATCTTTTTTTTTTTTTTAAAGTAGTTAAGTACCAGAGTATTTTACCTAGACAAAAGACTTATGATCAATTACATTCCTAGTGGTTCTTTTGCAGACTTCAAACTTCTGATTACTATTAAAGTGTTTGCGTTGTAATAACGTCCAGAGGCCCCCAATTAGAGTCATGGCCCTATTGTACTAGGCATTGTACACACAAGAAGAGACAGTCCCTGCCCTGAAGAGCTTACAAACTAAGAATGAAATTAAGTGACAATTAAGAATGAATCTGTTTGTGTCTGGCAATTTGTCAGCAATTTCTGAGATATTCCAATCCCCAACCTAGACTTACCCGGCCTAGTTGGTTTTCCTTTTGGAAAGAAAGAACATCCTTTTGGCTAAAGTAAATTATTGCAGCTGGTCACCAATACACTTTTTTGCTTGCCTTCCAGCTTTGTTTTACTTCTGGAACCAACTCATATGTATTGCTTGGGACTAAATCAAGAGTATCCTCTCTTCTTGTGTGCTCTGAAACTAGGTTCAGCAAGCAATTATTTATTGTGTCAAATCTCTCTAAACCATGTCCCAAAATATTTGACCAGTTGTGCAGGTTGCTGGAATGACTCATTATTACTCCTTTAGATTTTGTGGCCTTCAACATCATGCAACCAATTCTCACTATCTTGGATCCAGAGACCAGGAGCATAACCTCTATAATTGTATTTTTATGACCTGAGAATTGTATCCTCATAGATTCTACTTGTAAGAACCAGTGCTTAAATTTCTTCACAGGTTTCATTTCTAGTAGCCAGTTCCTTGAACTTCTAGGTAGTATTGGATCCATGGCAATCCAGATGGGGCCAGTTCCTTCACTGTACTCAGAATGGAGAATATGAATTTAGCCATTCATACTCACTGCTGCCCTGAGAAGTAAAGCCAATGCAAACTGAGAACTTCCTTAGGCATGCCCTTTCTCCCAAATACTGAGAGCGCAACTTGGATACCAGTCCTTCAGATATTTTTAGCAGCTTGACATCCAATTTAATTCCAATCTCATTCCTATCTTCTATCTAGATCTGTACAAGATTGCTTGGTAATGAAGCAAACAAAAAAAGAAAACTGATCTGAACTACACAGCAGCAGAGACCATTATTTTAAAAAATGTACTTTAAAATCAACTCCATAAAGTGAATTTGTAAAATAATAAAGGGTTTGGGGAATAAACTGTCCTGCAGAACAGACTAGACAGAAGAAGGTCCTGAGACCTGCCACTTTCAATGGTAAAGTAACTTTGAGCTGTTAGAGTCATGACCCCCACAACTACCTTTCACATAGCATCCAGATCAACAAGAGGGAGAGCATGATTGTATCAGTCACTGTGGTCTTTTTTTTTTTTCTTTTTAAGATGATTCTGTGTCTGCAACACTGCAGCAAAAGTGGGGATTTCAATGCAATTTACAAATAACTGATTTTACCCAACACCTCTGAGGTAGGCAGTAATTATTGCACATATTAATTGCTTTTACAGATAAAGAAACTGAGGCACAGAGATTGAAGTAATTTATCCTAAGTGTAAAAGAGCTGATATTAGAACACAGGTCTGACTCCCCGCCTTCAATCATCAAGCCTTCCTTCTTTGGGGTTAATCAGTTTACAGCAATTTTTTCTGACTTGGATCTTTGTTTTTGTCTTTCTAGATGAGGTCTGAATACATACCGCATGGCTCTCAGTGCAGTTTTGTATGCCAATTCAGCATCATGAGGTAGGAGAGAGGTGAAGAGATACTTGGCAAATGTGTGCATTGGAACACTCTCTCGATGGATGATTTCGCCTAAACCACTATATGGTCCAGCTGTGAGTGAGAGAGAGAGAAAAAAAACACAGATTTTCATAATCATAGAATCGCAGAATATCAGGGTTGGAAGGGACCTCAGAAGGTCATCTAATCCAACCCCCTGCTCAGAGCAGGACCAATCCCCAGAGATTTTTGCCCCAGTTCCCTAAATGGCCCCCTCAAGGATTGAACTCACAACACTGGGTTTAGCAGGCCAATGTTCATACCACTGAGCTATCCCTCCCCCCGCACTGTCAAACAAACACCACTACTTTCTGGACCTTAAAAAAAAAACTGTTTAAATTATAAATTGTTAATATGCCAAGAAAAATGTCCAACACAAAGGGAAAATATTCAAATAGTCATGGTAGGGTGGGGGCCTTACAAATGATCAGATCTAAGCTCTTGCAATGTCAGTGCTAAATAAAAACATAAAAAAAGAGGTATTCTGTTGGGCTTATTGTAGGATTCAGGCAGTCCATGGGTTACAGAACTCTTCTAAATTTATAGATGAATTTAAAATTATTTTCCCAAAGTTTATAATTAAAATCTGCAGTTTAAGTGAGGCTACTTTAGGCAGTAACCATTTTACCGAAAAGTACACTTTTCACACTGAGAATGGGGCCTCCCCAATATCAGAATGGCCGTCAGCAACAGGAAGAAGTTACTGTTCACATTTTGTTTAAACATCTTCTAATACTTCTCAAGCACCATCAAGAGGAGACTGGAACACATTTTATATTGAGCCCCCAAAAGATCAGTTTCCAGTTGACATATGCCAAATATCACAAGACTCATGATAAAAATCAGAAGCCTCAGCAACACTGAAGACTTGCAGTTAAATTAAGCAAAAAATTAAAATAGAATATACCTTGCAACAACTTTTAGTCTCCTGCTTTTCCATGCATTTAAATGGTAGCTACATACAGTGTGAATTAATCTATGTTAAACATCTAAAAGGTTATCTTCATATTGCATTACTAACTCTTTTTTGTTACCCCTAATTATGAAGAAAGACTCACTACACACAACTGATGTGATTATAATCTTAAATCACTGCAGTTTTTCTTTATGTGTTGACATTGGTTGTGCCTAAATTGTCTGAATGTACTGAACTCTTTGCAGTTAGGATTTCTCAGCACACAACAATGCAAGAGCTCCTTACCCACTCTTTGTAACTGTGTACTAGACAAGCATATTGCTACTCATTTAACCTCTACAGATTTCCTGCTATGACCACTTGCTTATTGCTCTCAGAAATCATGACAAGAAACAATGATCTGAAAGCCTATCCCTTCATTCAAAGAAGCGTGTAACAGACATCAGGGAAAGCTTGAGAAGCCATTCTGTCACAAAGGCTCTCAAACCTGGGAGGGAGGGGGAGATCCCGAGCGGCCGCGGCGCGTGAATCAACTGTTTCGCATGCCGCGGCCGCTCGGGATCTCCCCCTCCCTCCTGGGTTTGAGAGCCTGGGAGGGAGGGCGAGCAGCGGTGCGCCAGCGGCAGCAGCGGAGGTGAGTTAGAGCGGCCGGGGCACATTTTTAGGGGCGGCATGGCCCGCGCCAGAATGCCGCCCCTAAAAATGTGCCGCCCCAAGCACCAGCTTGTTTTGCTGGTGCCTAGAGCCGGCCCTGCCCTCATGCAAGCACAGAATATTCACACCACACCTACGACTCCTCAGTTATTCAACAAGTAATATGTAAGCACCTAGAATAAGGAATAGCCAGCATGGATTTGTCTAAAACAAGTCATACCAAACCAACGTAATTTCCTTCTTTGACAAAATTATTGGTCTAGTGGATGGGGGAAAGCAGTACACATGATATCTAAATTGATACAGTCCCATAGGACACTCTCGTACACAAACTAAAGGAAACGCAGTCTAGATGAAATTACTATTGGGGGGTGGGGGGGTGCACAACTGGTTCAAAGACCATATTCAGAATACTTATCAATGATTTGCTGCCAAACTGGGAGGATTTGTCTAGTGAAGTTCTGCAGATGTCAGTCCTGGGTCTGGTACTATTCAATATTTTCATTAATTACTTGGATAATGGAGCAGAGACTATGCTTACAAAATCTGCAGATGACACCAAGCTGGGAGGGGTTGCCAGCACTTTGGAAGACAGAATTAGAATTCAAAATGACTTTGACAAATTGGAGAACAAGAATTCAACAAGATGAATTTCAATAAAAGATAAGTGTTGTAATTTACACTAAGAAAAAAATCAAATGCACAACTACAAAATGGGGAATAAGTGGGTCGGTGGTAGTCCTGCTGAAAAGGATCTGGCGATTATAGTGGATCATAATTAATTGAATGAGTTAATACTGTGATGCAGTTGCAAAAAGGCCGATCAGTCTGGGGCATTTTAACAGGAGTGTTGTCTGTAAGACACGGGAGGCAATTGTCCTGCTGTGTTCGACACTGGTGAAACCTTAGCTGGAGTACTGTGTCCAGTTCTGGGCACCACAATTTAGGAAACATGTGGACAAGTTGGAGAGAGCTCAGAGAAGAGCAACAAAAATGATAAAAGGTTTAGAAAGCCTGACCTATGAGGAAAGGTTAAAAAACTTGGCATATTTAGTCTTGAGAAAAGAAGACTGAGGGGAGACCTGCTAACAGTCTTCAAATATGTTAAGGTCTGTTATAAAAAGTGCTGATCAGTTGTTCTCCAAGTCCACTGAAGGCAGGACAAGAAGTAATGGGCTTGATCTTCAGCAAGGGAGATTAGGGTTAGATACTAGGAAAAACTTTCTAATTATAAGGGTATGTCTTCACTACCCGCTGGATTGGCGGGTAGCAATTGACCCACCGGGGATCGATTTATCGTGTCTACTCTAGACGCGATAAATCAATCCCCGAGCACTCTCTCGTCGACTCTTGTACTCCAGCACCGCAAGAGGCGCAAGCAGAGTCGACGGGGGAGTGGCAGCAGTCAACTCACTGCGGTGAAGACACCACGGTAAGTCGACCTAAGTATGTCGACTTCAGCTACGTTATTCACGTAGCTGAAGTTGCATAATTTAGATCAATCCCTCCCCCCAGTGTAGACCAGGGCTAAGGGTGGTTAAGTGCTGGAATAGGCTTCCAAGGAAATACCCATACCTGGCTTCCAAGGAAATACCTGTGGAATACCCATCAGGTTTTTAATAACAGGTTGGACAAACATCTGTCAAGGATAGTTTAGGATTACTTGGTCTTGCCTCAGCACAGGCAGCTGGACTTGATACTTCCTAAGGTCCCTTCCAGCCCTACGTCTCTATGTTTTGAGGATTTCCTTTGAAGCCCTTTCCTCTTAAAAAATCCCAAGTAAAAAAACCATGACCTGCTCACTAAAAAGGAGCTTAAAGTAATATATTTTAGGTCTTTTTAAAAACCAAAAAGTCTTAGTCTCAAAGCATGCAAGTAAATGTGTATGCAATTTTGCACACTTTCAGCACTTAACTGGGTTGCAAATAATGTAGATATGATACTTAAGTGATACAATTATTTTTCTCCACAAAATTTCAGCCACAAAAAAAAATCAGGTTATTTTTCAAAATCAAGCCCTAAATACTATACTTTTTATGTTTGATTAGGCACTATATGTACTTACGAATACGTCACTTTTATCATCACTATATCCACAATGTGCAATATTCAGTTTCTGCACCAATGGTCTCAAATGAATCATTTGAGCTATTTAGTCTTGGACAGCAATAAAACCCTTGTTGATTTACGAGGCTATCAGTATTTTGTCAGACTGCAAGTGACATATTTAGAATCTTGCTACCAGAGAACAATTGATAATAGTCAATACCTTTATTTATCAATTGTGAGCCTGAACTGCATCATTAGGATACCAAAGCTATGAATAACTTACAATTTAATTTGAAGCACAAATGCAATAAAAATGAAAAGCAAGGGACCATAGGTCAGCAAGATGCTTTATCTTTCCAACGATACAATATTTTGAAGTACATTAGATTTTATGATTAGAGAGTGGAAAGAAGATCTTTAACGGGAGTGATTATACTTCTTAAAAAAATATTAAAATTAGTAAACAAGTTAGCTCCCACAGGAATACTTTTTTTTATTACAAAAGTTTAACATCTATTTCAAGATACCTTCTAATAGGAAGACTGCTTGCTTTCGAAAGATCTTCACCAGTGTATCATCCAATTCAATTTCCTGTAGCTTAGAAATGAGCTGCTCCTCATTTCGACAAACCTTCTCTTGTGCATACAAGCCATCTGGCATTATTCGCTGCTGCCCCAGACCTATCAATGCTACTTCCACAGCCAGCGTTAAGTAAGATTCCCCTTCTTCTAAGAATTTGTGTGAAGGCGGGTGCTGGTACTCCAGAGATTTGCACTGCCCCATGTTGTCTGTAAAGGGTCACAAAACAAATAATACATCAAACAATTTTCATCAATAATTGGCCTGCAATCTCACATTCAAACAATTAAAATAACAGGTAAACTAAATAAGTGTTTTTAAAAAGTGAATTACTGTATTAACTTTGAAAGGTGCCACTAAATATCACTCTTCAGTTTTGGTAACTATCTGTTTTCAAATATCTTTTTAAAAGGTTAAGATAAAAGAATACTGCCCTATTGTAAATCAATAGAGACCTTCCATTCAATTCTTTAGGACAGAAATGCATGCAACTGTCATTGAAAAATAAAGCCACAACTGAAAGCCACACATCTATACTAAAATAAAGCCACACATCTATACTTAAGGTTGCAGTAACTTCCAAAAGCCAGGGAACTCAGGTAAGAATGAGAGATTTCATACTCAAGTGATAGCGGT
The DNA here is from genome assembly GCF_011386835.1 of Chrysemys picta bellii. Classification (NCBI taxonomy): domain Eukaryota; kingdom Metazoa; phylum Chordata; order Testudines; family Emydidae; genus Chrysemys; species Chrysemys picta. Next base: position 38,578,602 of record NC_088796.1, on the reverse strand, counting down.
TATGAAAAATAGCAACTGTCCCAACTTTGTGTTCATAAGGCTGAAATATCAGCGTGCACTTTGAATTTCTTTGTTTTCACCCCATTCAGTAACTACTCAAGCCCTGATCCTGCAAAGGGCTGGTAAGGAGAGGACCCTTACATCTTCATAGATTTCCACTGAAGTTAGTAGGAATCCATGTAGGGTCTGTTCCTGCAAATCCATTAGCAGGATCACAGTCAATGATTATTTGAACATCCATCTGTTTGCTAGTCATAGCATCACAGCACTGGAAGGGACCTCAAAAGGTCATCTAGTCCAGTCCCTTTAGGGTGACCAGATGTCCTGATTTTATAGGGACAGTCCTGATATTTGGGGCTTTTTTTTTTTTTTTTTAATATGGGCTCCTATTACCCCCCACCCCCGTCCCAATTTTTCACACTTGCTATCTGGTCACCCTAAATCCCCTGCACTCATCGCAGGACTAAGTATTATCTAGACCATTCCTGACAGGTATTTGTCCAACCTGCTCTTAAAAATCTCCAATGATAGAGATTCAACCACCTCCCTAGGCAATTTAGTTTAGCGCTTAACCACCCTGACAGTTAGGAAGTTTTTCCTAATGTCCAACCTAAACCGCCCTTGCTGCAATTTAAGCCCATTGATTCTTGTCCTATCCTCAGAGGGTAAGAAGAACAGTTCTTCTCCCTCCTCTTTGTAACAACCTTTTATGTACTTGAAAACTGTTATGTCCCCTCTCAGTTTTCTCTTTTCCAGACTAAACAAACTCAATTTTTTCAATCTTCCCTCATAGATCATGTTTTCTAGACCTTTAATCATTTTTTTTTTCTCTTCTCTGGACGCTCTCCAATTTGTCCACATCTTTCCTGAAATGTGGTGCCCAGAACTGGACATAATACTCCAGTTGAGGCCTCATCAGCGTGCTGTAGAACGGAAGAATTACTTCTTGTGTCTTGCTTACAACACTCCTGCCAATGCATCACAGAATGATGTTCTCTTTTTATACAACAGTGTTATACTGTTGACTCATATTTAGCTTGTGGTCCACTATAACCCCCAGATCCTTTTCTGCAGTACTCCTTCCTAGGCAGTCATTTCCCATTTCATGTGTGCGCAACTGATTGTTCCTTCGTAAGTGGAGTGCTTTGCATTTGTCCTTATTGAATTTCATCCTATTTACTTCAGACCATTTCTCCAGTTTGTCCAGATCATTTTGAATTTTAATCCTATCTCCAAAGCATTTGCAACCCCTCCCAGCTTGGTATCATCCGCAAACTTTAGAAGTGTACTCTCTATGCTATTATCTAAATCATTGATGAAGATATTTATACATTTTTTTAAATGTAAGAATTATTTATGATATGGTAAATATATTTCTGAATGTCGTTAAACTCAACTTGTTCCTTAGCAAGGGCAACATAAAATTTCAATATTGAACAAGTTATAAATAAATGCATTATTATGTTTGTATAAATTTGTTTAACGTTTTATTCTCGTATTATAGCGTGCTTGTTGTTTTCTTATATAGCACCAAAAATTTGCATGGAGCTTCACAGATACACCATATTACAAAATATGGTCCCTACCCCAAAGAGCTTACAAACTAAATCAGACACAAAATAGATTTTGACAAAATAGCTATAGGAAAGACAACTGTAGCAATGAGAAGGGATACTGCTCTTGGGAGACCATTTTTACTAGAAAGCATATCATGCACGTGATTTGTTGTTAAACATATTTGCTGTATTTTTACCTTTCTAAATTTAAAGTTTTTCCAGAAGTAAATGATTCAGGATTAGAAGTTTATTGAAGAAAAACTAGCTCAATTGAAAAATCCACACACAAATATTGGTTTAGTTTTTAACCAAAACTGATTTTTTTTAGATTTTTCTCACCCAAATGAAAAACCAAAATTGTTTCAGAAATGTTGATTCAAAATGAAACACAATCAACCTTTCTGAAAAAATATTTTGGAGTTTTTTTTTTTTGGCCAAAACTATTTGCGAAATTCAACCCAAATCCATGTACACAGCAAATTCGTTTTTTTCTGCAAATTTAGTATTTGCCAAAAAAAAGTTTGCCCATTTCTACTGCTGCTATAACTCATTATATGTTAGTTCTATAAGATTACCCTGTAAAACAGCATGCATTACACTAGGTATACCATCATTTTTAGATTTTTCCAGTAATTTCTTAGAACTAGGATCTAGTATTTACTTATCCAAAGCAACAAACCAAGTTTTATTAAATAGATATTTCCAGCATAAAAGACAGGCATTCTTCAAGTTTGAAATAATCATCAGCAATGTTTAAGGTTGTTTTCAGTTAAAGGTAATTAAAAAATATTTCCTTCAAGCACTGCCTCCCATGTTTTCATAGGGAATGCTCTGCTCTGAAGCAAATGTTTCCTTAAAGTTAATTTGAAGAGGAAAAGTAGTAAAATGTTCAAAATTTCTCAAGAAACAAATAAGACAGAACTAGAAACAGTTTTACCTGTGAAGTCTGAGAAGCCATGGAAGCTTTCATCATCCACCCTGCAGGCTTCCATAAGGCTACTGAAGAGGGTGCCAACTGGATCCAATGGGTGCCCCACCCAGCCTTCAAGATTAGTTATTGAGGTTACTCCTTTGTGGAGAAGTTCTACATCAGGAAAATTAGAGAAATATAAAATGATAGGTGAGTTTTAGCAATCAACACTAAAAACAAGACAAGACATTATCCTGGGCACTCTGTCCAACATCCATAGAATTCACAATAGTTTGTGTTTAGAAATAAACAGAGTAATACTTTTCTGACTACTTATTTGCTGTCCCTCAAACATGTAAAGGGAAAGGAATGAAGCTCTCTCACAGCTCTACTTTCCACATGCTCCAGAGGGCTCACCATGGGTCAAAAATTCCAACCCTAGTGTCTTTTTGAAAACTGTTATTTGCTAGCCATGTAGTCCCCTGGGTGAGGGGAGTGGGAGAGAAAGCATCTTTGCTGAAAAGTTACAGTAAAGAGGAAACACTTCTGTAAGATAAATGGCAATTTCAGTTTCCTCATCCAGAAACATTGCAGCACCATTTTTATATTCTAAGTGAATCTGATAGAGCTGAGAGAAATAATAAAAATACTTTAAAGTGTTCCATTTTCATAAATAAAATATGAGCTTATCTTGCATCTAAATATTTATTAAAGTAATAAACTCAGGATGACAGCTTCTTTTAAAAAAAACAGAGTCAAGGGTTTAAATGAGGTATTGTATACAAGAAAAAACTGCCCTTTAAATTGACAAAGTGTGGTTTCTTGTCATTCTTAAATTCAAGGCAACAAATTCCTCCATGGATACTTTGTTTCATAGCTGTCAACTATCAATCAATCAGAGCATGAAAAAAATTATTGTTTAGCACAGTGAATTGAAGGAAGTACAGCTGTGGTAATAGAGGTTATAGGGTCCCCAAATTCCTTTTCTACGAGCAGACATTCCCATGACAGTAGCTTCCTTTTGATTGCAATTCTAAACTTATGTTTCCCCTGGACATGTATGTACTGTGTAAATACGTGAGATTAAAGGCCATATTGGTAAAAAACCTTAACTGCATAAAAAACCCACTGAGTGTAATAATTGTGCTCTATTTCTCCATTCCAAATACCCTTGCAGATGCAACTCCTCCTGTCCCATTTCACAGGAAAAGTGTCATTTCTAAGATTGATCATGCTTAATACACATCATCAAGCTTTAGAAGACTGGAAAGATTGCTTCTTACTTATCTGATATGTGGAGCTATTCAAACAGCACAGCTACAGCATAGAAATTAAAAATTTCAAGCTGAAAAACATTACTAGGACGACTTTTTTTGGGACTCGACTGACATGTTTATTGTAATCAATAACATACTCAGAAAATAAAACAATTGTTCCACCAAGTAGTGTGTGTGAAAAAGATTAAACCAAAAAAGATTACTGTAACAATCAAGACTGCCACATGCCAACATGAATAACCTCTGCCTTCTGAATGATACCCTTGTATTTGATTATACCTATTTTTGTCTGTTGCAGTGTCACAACAAACAAAGGCTTCAATCCTCCAATCACATATCCAGATATTTAACTCTACTCATATGGGATGTATCAGCAGAAGTGTTGTAAGCAAGACATGAGAAGTAATTATTCTGTTCTACTCTGCGCTGATTAGGCTTCAGCTGGAGTATTGTCCAGTTCCGAATGCCACATTTCGGGAAAGAGGTGGACAAATTGGGAGACAGTCCCGAGAAGAGCAACAAAAATTATTAAAGATCTAGAAAACATGACCTATGAGGGAAGATTGAAAAACATTGAGTTTGTTTTGTCTGGAGAAGAGAAGTCTGAGGAGGGACATGATAACAGTTTTCAAGTCCATAAAAGGTTGTTGCAAGGAGGATGGAGAAAAATTGTTTTCCTTAACCTCTGAAGCAATGGGCTTAAATTGCAGCAAAGGAGGTTTAGGTTGGACATTAGGAAAAACTTCCTAACCGTCAGTGGTTAAGCACTGGAAAAAAATCGCCTAGGGAGGTTGTGGAATCTCCATTGTTGGAGATTTTAAAGAGCAGGTTAGACAAACACCTGTCAGGGATGGTCTAGATAATACTGAGTCCTGTCATCAGTGCATGGGCCTGGACTAGATGACCTCTCAAGGTCCCTTCCAGTCCTATGATTCTATTTGAGTAACCCGATTGACGTCAATGGGACTACAAAGGCATGAATAAACCTACACAGTTACATATAGTGTCTGTGGGACTGGGCCTAAAACAAAAACCGCTATGGGCAGGAGTCAAGTCTTTACTTGCATATATGTGAGATGTCTAGCACATTTCTGAGTGCTCTAGTTAAAAAAAAAAAAAAAAAAGCCCCCAAGGGGAAAAAAGCAAGAACTGCAACATAAAAAAAAAAAAACCCACACATCTCAAACTAAAACAGTGTTCTCAGCTGTTCTTACACAGTGTGGACCACATGTTGGAGAAACGGTCTCATGGACAATAACATCCCTATGGTAACTGCAGCAATTGCTTACATGGAAAACTAATGTTAGAAAATAATTTAGTGTATTTTAGCTGTCTAGTTGGGCAATTTAGCAGCTGGAAATGAGAAACACCAGTAGTATGTGACTAGTCAGCTGCTTGCAGACCACCAACAGGTTCTCCACCCAGCACCAGTGGTTCTCGCAGTCTCTCTCTCTCTCTCTCACACCCACCCACCCCTCAGTTTGGAAAATGGCAAAGCCATGGGATGTTGAGTGAAGATGTGTTACATAGTGAAATCTCACTGATAATTCTGAGTAATAGTGACAGTTCTTTGCACTCATATAGAGCTTTTTATCTAAGGATCTCAAAATACTGTACAAACATTAATGAATGTAGTTTCACAGAATCCATCAAAGGTCAGCAAGTGCTGCTAAGCTGGTTTTATAGTTAGGAAAACTGAGGCAGAGAGAGATTGAAGGTTACATTTTCAAGCCAGGTGTCCACCCGGTCTCTGCTTATGCTCTCACACACTTATTTCTGTACAAACACCGTCACATGCTTTAAAAGTTTAAACACATCATCACACACAGGTATCTGCATCCAAAATGCACAGATGTATGTGCAAACAAAAATAGAGACTAGAGTCTAAAAAACAAGCTTTAATGCAGAATTCCTTGGAAGAACTGGGAATAGAACTCAGATCCCTAGCTTCCATTTCTGTTCCTTAACAAAGCCATCCCTTCTTCCCTGTACATGAGGAAGCCTGTTCAGGTCCAAGCCACCCTTTTACTTCTAACCTTAATGTTAGATTAATTTGAGTGGCCAAGGACTGAACAGGCCTTTCGGAGACTAGACCATTACGAGATAATTCCTTCAAAAATAAGGATGAAGTACATTGTTAGGACAGTGCTGACAAAATTACACCACAGATGGCAGTGATTAGAGAACTTCTTTCCAGTTATATTAATCCAGCATCCTTCACAAGCACTAAAACTTAAGAGTCTGATTCTACACTAGGCATTTCTTCAATTATTTTGTTATCCTTTCTGTCTCAGAAATACATGGCTCAAACTAAATTCTCCACAGGAAAAGAAGAACAAACAAAAAACCCCAAACCATGCAACCATACACAAAATTCTCCATTTTAAAAAGATTACACAAAATCAATATTTGTATTGTGATAATGCCCGAATCTCCTGATCAGGATCAGGACCCCAATTATGCTAAGTATATTACAAAAAGAGACAGGGAGATATAGTTCTTGCCCTAAAGAGCTTTCAATCTAATAAAAGACTTAGACATCCAAAACATTACATTTCTCACTGGTCAAATAAACTAGTAATGAAGAGTTACTAACAGTCACCTCCACTTCTGTTGCTTCTAAGTGCTGGTCCACACTAACCCCCCACTTTGAACTAAGATACGCAACTTCAGCTACATAAATAACGTAGCTGAAGGCGAAGTATCTTAGTTCGAACTTACTGCGGGTCCACACGCAGCAGGTAGGCTCCCCCGTCGACTCCGCGTACTCCTCTCGCGGAGCAGGAGTACCGGTGTCGACGGCGAGCACTTCCGGGATCGATCCCAGAAGATCGATTGCTTACCGCCGGACCCGGAGGTAAGTTTAGACGTACCCTAATAGAGTTTCCTCATGCAAAGCTCCATACCAGTTTTCTGGTCATCTTGTAATGTCCTTTGACCTTCTCTCTTCCCTACATTTACCTTTCTTCTGAGCCCGGAACATGTCCAGCTGTTTCTGCTGCTGTCTTCTTAGTGTGTTAACAATAGCTATTGCTAGCCTCAGTGCTTCTCTTGGGTATCCATGAGATCGTAATGCATCAACCCTTGCACAGGCTGTAGGAACATGTTCTAAAACAGAGAACATAATTGGAAAAAAATACATCCATGTCTGTAACACCTCCCGATTTTACTATGCTGCTTGAAAGATTATTTATTTATAAGCTATGTGAAGGGACTTAAAAGGTTATTTCTGAACCAGCATTTGAAGGAAGGATCTGTTCCTATTTCCAGGCCTTCCATTCATCTTTCCACCATCCCCCAAAAATAATGCCATAGAAACTGAACAAAGCAGCAAGTCATAGAAACGTCTTTCCGGTTTAGCCACTTACCATGCCAGAGGGGCCACCCGTGAGAGTCAAAGAGTGAGTTTTCAGTGTCGTCATGGTAACAGTAGTTGGTGTATAAGTCACTGCTGATAATGTGCTGTAAGTGGCTGTCCTGCCAGTGGAGATCGCATGCCTCAATAGCTCGAGTGAACACCGTCCGATGCGGTCTGTTTGATGAATCTGTCATTTTCACAAATACAGAGAGCTGTCATCAACTTTTATTTATGCACATTTTAATAAATCAGTCACAATATTTTTCAGTCTTGCTGTCTAATTCCTCCCCTCACACTCGTGGTACCCTGTCTCCTTAAGTAGCAAACTGCAGTTGACATTTTTCACATCCTAAATATTAGATAAATCAGATGTTTTTTCCACTTATTCACTTTTCCTTCATAAAAAAAGAAAAACCATCAACATCCATTAAAACTAATGCTAAACGGTGCTCTGTAAAGAGATCTGTCAAATCGCCTTCTATTTTATCAATGTATATTGAACACTCCAACTAGACAGACTAAGAGGGCATTCAGCACACTTCCACATTCTTCTTGTATCCTGGAAGATCCAGTCCTGCAAGTATCATTGGCTTCTACCTGTCACTTCAGCCACATAACTCTGTTGGAATACTGAGTCAGTGTATTGGAGCAGGACTCTGATAAGTTGTTGCTTTTTATTTTGTTTTTAAAGGTGACATGGTATGGTTCTACACAGTTTAAAATACTTGTAACCTGTGTCATATTAAATAAATTTTTTAAAAGGTATAAAATACTTGGAATAAAGTGAACATAGTATACTAAAAATCACAGCACTGATCTGAATTTCTATTGGACAACTCCATGTGGCAGCAGAATTCTGTTGCTGCCAAGATATCCGTCAGAGCTGAAATCAGCATAACAAGTTGGGCTGGACATTAGGAGACCCAACAAGAAAAATCTTTGTAGTGAGTTATGTGCTGAATGTTCCCAGTTTTCCCCGGCCACAGGTGGAGATTAAAAGCTAATCTGGAAGTGAATGAAATTTGACAATTCCCTTCACAGGTATCTTTCAAGAGACTGCATGTGACCCACGGGAGACACCTCACCAGTCCAAGCTTTTATCTTTTTCTTCCACAGGCATTAAATTTTCCTTCATTTTATATCAATTTGAAATCAATGTTTATTCCAAATATTGTAGACATGAGGCTTCCCAGATCCATGTTTCTGTATTGCAAGATTATATTCTTATATAAATAGAGCTCTTACTTGTATAAATGGAGGACATTTCCCCCACCCTGGTCCTTAGCAAAGCAGCATCCTTTGCCCAAGGAGGGCCGGATGGGACTTTCTTCAAAGTTGAACATCTCTCCTAGATTAACCATAGAGACTGCTGCAGAGCAACAAGACACCTCCCCTCTCCAAGAAGACAGTGTCCTGCCTCTGCAACAGTCCCAGCCCCATGAATAGAACCTGGGATCTTGTGTCAGTGCAGAGTGTTAACCACAGGGCTGATCCCACAAATAGATGCTTCATTTTAACACATCTAATTTCATTTAGTTGCAGTAGCATCTCTTTAAATAGCTACTGAAAGCTTCACAACTGAAGAAAACCACATATAGAAAAGCTCAGAAAAGCACGCCGGCAGTGATACCAGCTTAAAGAGCAAGCAAAAAAACAAACCAAAAATGTTTATATGATATACTTTAAGTACAATTCATGAAATTAACTGAAATAGAGATACATGGAGCATAGATAAGACTACATTTTTATAAAACAAACAAAAGGGTTGGAAACATTTAGGATGACTCGGTCTTGAAATATTTCATTCAGTAAATGCATTTGAACACACATCAACACACACACATCCCTTGCTCAACTATCGTTACAAAAATGTATTCATCCTCCCTTCACTTGATACTTTACTTGTCCATACCAACTCCCACTCCCAAAAGAGAGAAAGTTATTTGTCCCAGGAAAGAAAGTAAAATTTTGCAGGGATATATTAATATATAGGTTATAGCATATGTTACAATTAGTGCATCTGTTCAGACTCACCTTGGTTAGCATTTGCACCCTGAGGCAAAGCATTGGTTAAATTGGGCAGCTCGTTTCCATGGTTTCCATCTTCCCAGGGACAAACATCCACACTGTTCCATTTTTTCAGCTGTTTTAGCCAACTGGCCTTCTGCTCCAACTTGCAGTGGGGATTTAAGACTATACACATCCAAAGAGCACCTGATTTAAAAAAATTGCTCAATTATCTTTTCTATTAAAAGAGCAACAGCCAATGACTAATTTTAAAAACCTATGGAGTTTTACCAGATGGTATTTTTATATTATAATGTTTTTTCCCCTGCAAAGCCACACTGTTGGCCTCCAAGTGTGGTCTAATACTAGCAGACCATGAGTTCCTGACTCAGCATTGTGGGGTTAATGTGGCCTTTTTCCAACCATCCCAAATAACTTAATTAGAATATACAATCTTTCTATTGAAATTGAACATATAAAAAGATAAAGTGGGACTTCATATGAAGCACTACAAAATCTAAAGCCTCCACTCTATAGTTTGTCAGAAAGGAATATCAGTTTAAAGTGAAAAGAGAAAGAATCCATACCCAAGTTACAAAACTCAACCACCGATCCTTTTAATTCTGACAGAGGAAGCAAGTGCATTAGTTTAAAAACAACACAACAAAGAAAAATGTAGAAGAAACAATTATATTTGCTATATAATTATTTCCCAGTTTTACGTTACAGTAAAATATTTTGAAATAAAATTAAATATATTAAACACAAGTATACATAAACTGTACACATATACCTCCACATCCTCAGAACTTATCAAAACCTATCCAAAGAACTGTAATTCACACTCAAAATCATTTTCAAATCACATTTGGATTTGAGAGATTTAATATTCAGTCAAGACTGCAGCACTTTTTAATACAAAGACTTATTTTTACTGCCATTATTTCAGTAATTAGGTTAAACTGTAAAATCTGTTTTACATTCTCTCTTTACACAACTCAAAGAGAAAGCTGATTTGTGCTGACATTTCACACATACCATCAGTTCAGAATCTGACTCCCTGACACTGCGTAACAGAGCATCCTCAAATACTTCAGGGTCTGTGGCAACAATTTTCAAATGGAAACATTTTTCTCTGTATCAGCTGTCTCTTTATCACTGTGAACTTTGACAGCAGCATGAAGACATGCTATTTAGCAACACTTCGTTTGTTTATTAAGGATGTACTTTACACACGATAGGACATTTGCAGAAGTGGCCTAAAAACTGCATGACAGATGCCCAGAAAAAAGAATAATGATGCAGCTGGGTCACCTAAGGTGATTAAACTCTAGTAGCCAAATAATAGCTTGCTAACTAAGAAAGTAAAAGGTATACCTGGAACACAGACCATCATACAACATTGATTCCTAGAAGTAACTTAGCATTCTGGTATCCTACACACCATGGTATGGGAGCGTATTCTTAAGTACCACTTCATGATGAGCCAAGGGAAACTTAAACCTTACAGGATAAAGCCCTCAAAGTCCTCAGATGCTGGTGTGGAAATGGGGGCAGGGAAGTGTACCAAAAAAAAAAAAAAAAAAAAAAAAAAAAATCTGCATGATGCCACAAAATAAGACAGGGTGCAGCAAAGGATAGAAGATGATGTCACTAGAATAGCATAGGTGATTATTTGGAACGGTTAAACACACTAAAGGAATCTGTTTTAGAAGATGAAACTTGCAGAAATGTATAAAAGAAAAAAAACATACTGAATCTGGAAGTCAAGAACTCTTTCCCCTACGGCCCTTTTAAAATCAACTCTTACAATTTCCTTTAGACACTCTGTGCAGTGGTTTAAACATATTGCAACCCTCCTAAGCCAAGTAAAACTGAAGAATTTCACTGATTATTTTTACTATTAAGCACCAAAACATACAATGAAGATGGTCCTTGCAATCTCCAAGATAAAAGAGGAAACAGTGAGGAATGGCTAACTGATTTATTAATTATTTCCTTCAGTAGTACTTATGAGCACTGAAGAGCATGACAATGCAACCCTCTGTATTAAAAAGAGACTAATACAACTTAACACACTGTAACTGGATTTCCAATGATTCTAGAATAGCAGCTAAATAAACCAAGGTCAAGCACAAAATTTTAACTGTATTTGATGACTATTTTAAATTATTCAGCAAGGCAAAATATACAGCACTGAGAATTACAGAATGTCCCACTACAAAACTGATTTATGGTATGCAGGAATGCATAAAGCAATCAAAACCAGTCAATGAAAAGCAGAGAAATGTCAAAAGAGTTAGTGAAGGCCTACCATGCATATACTACACTTAATAGGAGGAGGAGGGGCAGAATCTCAAAATATTTAATTTCAAGCATCTACTTTAATTTCAAGAGGGCAACTGTGTTGTGAGTTTAATTATATCAGTAGCTGTATTCTCAGAAAGCCAAGCTATTTGGTGTAAGTTAAACACAAGGATTAATTCTTATATTAAGACCTTTACACAGAAATCCATGTGTCACACCAAATAGAGGTTATATTATGTAATTTGATTAAGTCCACGTACAGAACGGAACTCCCCCATGTGCCACTTAAAATGTTAACTCTCACTGATATCAATGAGATGTGTGTGTTTGTAAAGTCTGCAGGACTGGGCCTTCACACTACTTTCAAGGTTAAGTGATGCCTTTCTGGAGGAGTGGGAGAAGGAATTCCCCATTTGGAAGAGAGTTGAGCATGGAGAGCCTGAGGTTCCACACCCAAAGTGTGTCATTTTGGGGGAGGAAGTATAATGCCAGCGACCCCATTCCTCACCCCAGCAATTTTTTTTTTAAAGTGCATGTATAGTGTGTGTGGGGTGGCGGATGAGGGGGAAATGTGCATGGGTGGGGCAGAGTTTCTACCTCCCGGTTTTTCGGGGGCAGCTGTCCATGCTAGGTATCTGAAATTCACTGCTTCCTGTCCTTTAACACTCTACTGCAACAAGCTTCTAAGAAGGGAGATGTTTGGTCGTACCCACTATTCACCCACCAGCCAAATGGAAGAAGCCAGGAAGCCGTTCTTTCTATTTCACAGCAGCAGCTGGTCTACCTCTTGCTGCTGCTGCAGTAGACAAGCGCTAAGGGGCATCCTTTTAGATATCAAAGCAAAACACAGGCGTATTCTGGTTTTGAACAAGGGGGTTCAGCTACCTTCTGCCTAATGGCTCCCATATGGGGCAATTACCTGTAATAAGCAGTGATTATGGCCAGTAAGGATCAAGTAAAAATGAAGGACAACTACCTTTTGTGAGTAAACTTATCTTATCCCATCCCAGACTCAGGAAAAAACTAACTTTTAATTAAGAGAATTTCCGAGTACTTCTCAAACTTGAAGATTGATGTACACCGAAGAGTCTGTACTAAAAAGAGCACTCCTGTACTCCAAAAAGGATATTCCCAATATCAAGAGAAGTTCACCAGCTTGACATAATGAAATCCAGCTACCAACATGACCCACAACATAAACAATTGCCCCAATAAAGACAAAGAAACCCTGGTCAGAATATATAGTATTAGAAATGGTCACAACTGAACACTCAATACAGCTGCCATATTTTTCACCCAAAACTCTGGAGACATTTTGATCCAGGCTAGAGTCCCTCTCATACAGGCCCAAACAGACACCCCAAATCCATACACTACTGAACAAAAAGTAAAGTTTGGATTCAGATTCTGGACTGCGTCCCACCTCTTTCCAATATGAAAATCCTCAAAGTGCAAAGGCAAAATATCACAAACCAATATGCAAATTTCATTTTTCCCTGAAGATAATTGGATGATAAGTCATGCTGTGACTGCAATTTGATATTAATTTCACAAGGGAACAAATACTAAAACTGTCACATCTCAGTGAGGAATTGTCTATTCTGGTTCCACAATAATCCTCTTGACCTGAATAAAGCTAGCTTTGCCTCAACAGACCTTTGGTTCAAACAGCATATCTTCAGAGATGTATCGCTGTCATTTGTCTCCAGTACATCTCATCCCACAGAAAAATGTATTTTATCACTGTTCTCCATAGTATGTGGTTTCCCCATACATATAGCCAAAGATTAGCATAGCTAAATTCTCTCAATAGACACCCTGCCCCAGAACCAAGGCTGTAGAAAGGGACAGTGTGTCCATGCTGACTCAGGATTTAAACAAGTAGAAAATAGCATTATTAAAGTGCTCAGTTCCTGTAACAGTAGGTGCTGTAATAATTACACACTCACAGTATGCATGCATTCATAAGCCATAAAAAAAGGAACAAGGAATGTATACAGACTCTCTTTAGAGATTAAGTATTACACAGTTCCCATAAATCCCATTACATTTCACCCCTTCCCCAACAACTGGAAAAACCCCACCTAATTTTACTGTGGGGAAACAAGATGAGAAATTGAAGGTTCAGCCTACAATTCAAGACTGATTATATTAGTCAAAAGAAATCTGCTTTCTCTAAAAGTATGATGATGCCCTGTCAATGATGGTATATAGCTAAGCTTGTGTCAGCATTTTCACAATAACCATTTTCAGTGGTTTATAACACTGCTGAAATAGGTTGCTACAGGCTGAAACTTGGTATAAGGCCTTAGCCTGGTGGAATTTTGTATTAAAATGTTTATTTAAATCAATTCTCTCATTTGCAAAATTAAAATATGCATTGTATCTGCACACAAGTTGCTGTTTATAGACTTACAAAGTTTTTATGCTAGCGTAACTCAAACTTTCATTTAAGTACCAAATTTCAAAAGCAGTCAACTCTGTTAGATTACAAGAGAGTAGCGACATTTAGTATTTTCACTGTTAATTGCCTGGAGCAGTATTCTTTGGTTAAGAGTAGCTATTGCACAGTGGGATTATGTCAGCCACATTGCGTCACCATTTGTTGAATACATGTCATCATACCTCATTTGGTCCTATGTGATTCTATTGTGGAAGTATTGTTTTAGAACATTTAGGTGTTATATATATGCCACGTGGATGTTTAAAAAAAACGGAACTCATTAGCCTTTTTGTATGTTAAAAGCTTTAGAGTCAAAAGTGGCTGTTAAGATAGGAAAAATGTTTAGATGTTTCACAATCTAAAATGACTATACAGCATTATATAAACTTTATAATCCAAACTTCTATATAAACACATAATACCTGCTGCATTGGAACAGCAAACAGGCAGTTAGCAAAATAATAGAAAAAAGTCTAGTGTGTACTACTCCCCCATCCTCAAGGGCAAATCCCCCACAGTCACTGGTAAAACCACCTCCTTCCTACATGCAATAAGAGGTCTCCATTAGAACAAAAATTATTCAGAAGCCCCACTGGAGAATGATCCAATTAAACAATTGTTTTTATAGAACAGTGAAGATGGAGAGTATTGTACTGAAGTGCTTACTCTATCATAAGAACCCCAAGGAGAAGTACTTGCAGTATTCAGTCAAATTGGAGTAGCAATTTTATTCATAAAAACAATTCCTTAATGCACTCTGGTTTTTCTACAGAGCCTTCAGAAAGAACCTGCAATGGGTGTTGTGTTTCTTGGAGAACAGAATGTTTCATTTTGCTCTAATTCATTCTATTACTGAATTAAACTTTGATGTATTGGTCTTGACAAGTGCTTCATGCTGATTGTATTGTGTATGATAGTATAATCACTCCCCATGCATTTCACACTAGCTGGCTGATTAATGCAATAGATTACCTGCAGCATTGATACCTTCTGCACACTAAAATCTGTATGTGTGTTAGGGGGAGCATAGGTGTACCATAAGGGGGCAAAATGAACAGATTTCTAGTTCCTTTAACTTACTTCCTTCTCTCCCAAGACTGTTACATTAAAAAACCAACATTTCCAATGTCATGGGAGCAAGTGTGTTCTAGTGCAGAAAAATGGGAATCGGAATTCTATACTCAGCTCTGTTACTCACTCATTGACCCTTGTACAAGTCACTGAACTGTTCTGTGCATATATAAAGTAGGTTTAATACTGACTTTCACTCCAGCCTCAATTTCAGTGTCCTCAAATTTTAATACATTAAGAAGATGAAAACAAAATGCATCTCATGTCCTCTTTTTTTTTTTTAGTCCTTTGTTCGATCATCCCTTACCAAATTATACCTAGTTTAGGCTCTTAGCCTGCAACCTACTGTGACTGCGTGGAGCCCCACTGACTAAGCCAATGGGGTTCTGCACAGGTGCTGGGGTCCACTCAAGCAAAGCAGTTTTCAAGATCAGGACTACAGATTGTCATCTCCTCAGGACATAAACTAGTTACGTCCATCAAATCTCAATTAAGGGCCATATTTCTGATTCCTTACAAATAATTATTCATTTTCATCATTAATACAACAAGAGGAATAATTTTATCTACAGAGCTGGAAGAAAATACCAGGTGTTTTCAAAGAAACCCACTGATTTACTTTCCTAGCATTCATGATAGTTTATTTTGAATGTTTGGAAATAAAAGGTAACAGCATTGTTAATACTAGAGCAAACAAATGGGTATTAAAACTTTCACTAAACTGCTCATGGCTGTTTTAAAAATATATACTTTAATTAGTCCCATAATAAATTCAAATAATTACTTATGTCACAGTTAAGTTGTGAACAGAAAATGGGACTCTTGTTCTGACAAAGCATAGACTAAATATTTCTTCTGAACAGTTTAACAATTACAAATAAAATGTTAAGAACCACAACATGCTTGCAGATCATTTTCAAAATGAAAAAGGATGAAATTAGTCAGATAAATTGTTCACTATGAATATATCATCCAGCTCTACTGCACTACCTCACAGGCACGTTAAACAACTCAATTTTTTCTACAGCATTTCAACTTTCTTGAAATGAGAGGGGCAAAGGGTTTGACCACAAGAACTGAAAGGGGGTTGTTGCTGAAACAAAGGACCGTTTTTGAAAATATATTTCCATTAAAGAAGGATAAGTACACTCAAATAAAATCACTAGGATGCATGGAGATAGAGGACAGGAAAAACAGCAGGATAACCAGTATTATGCTTACATAACTGAAACACACCACCACACCTTCACATAGGCCTCATCTATGGCAACATGTAGAGTACAGGCACTACAGCTGTAGCTATACACTGCAGTGAAAGGCAGGCTGTATCGACACTTGTCACTGTGGTGTGCAGCTACAGGAAGCAGCGAAAGACTCTGGTAGACAGGAGACAGCAGGACACGACACTGCTCAAAATAGCAGTGTAGACATGGGGGGCACTGCTTGGGCACGTACAGAGAGCCAGGCAGGGTATGTACCCTAGGGTTCAGGTGGGAAGGGCACTCTACTCACCTAAGCAGTGCCTCAAAGTCTACACTGCTATTTATACCCATGATAGCTGGGTGTGCCGTGTCTGTACTCTACACTCTGCCATAAATGTAGATATACCTATAGATTATAAAGCCATAAGTGACCACTGTGCTCATCTTGGCTGTTCTGCATAAAACACAGGACCTTAGAACTTCCCTGAATTAATTTCCATTTGAACTAAAGTATAGCTTTCAGAAAAGCATCCAATCAATTTAAAAATTGCCAGTGATGGAGAATCCACCACAACCCTTGGTCATTTCTTCCAATGGTTAATTACCTTCACTTTTAAAAATGCATACCTTATTTCTAGTCAGAATTTGTCTAGGTTCAACTTCCAGCCATTGGATCTTGTTATACCTTTATCTGTTAAGGTATCAAATTTCTCTTCTCTGTGAAGGTATTATAGACTGTATGATCAAGTCACTCCTTCACCTTCTCTTTGAGCTCCTGCAATATCGTTACAAGGCATGTTTTCTACTCCTTTAATCATTCTCATGGCCCTTCTCTGAGCCCTCTCAAATTTATTTATATTCTTCTTTAATTGTGTACGTGAGAACTGGGCATGGTATTCCAGTAGCTGTCATGGGATGGGATTCCAGTACCCTTCAACAAGAAGGGACCTGAATAAAATCACTAGGGCCCAATCGCTTGGATCCCAGAATATTAGAACTCACTGAAGTTGCAACCACTCCATAATAGGACCAGATGTCCCGATGATAGGGGCTTTGTCTTACATAGGCAATTATCTCCTCCCTCCCCCCCAAAAAAGTCCTGATTTTTCACAGTTGCTATCTGATCACCCTACTCCATAGGCACGTATAATCTACTTTCTCTGGTATTTACTGGGGGTAATATCAGAAGATTAGATGTTAGCTCATGTTATTTAGCTCATGTTTTTCTTATGTTTTAAAAAAAGGGAAAAGTATGTTCTATAAAATATAGGTCAGCAACTAATTTCAGTCACATGTCAAGTTCTGTACTTAATTATGTAAGCATTGGTCATGGTCTCAGAGAAGGATGAAATTAGTTTTTCACTTGAAGCAGGGATTCAACCACTTTGTTATAAAAAGGAGTATTACAGGATATCCTCAAAATTACAGTGCTTACTCTGAGCACACTATGAATTTTCAGGAAAATTTACAAGTTAATCAGTTAATTTGTTTAGGAATTAAAAGTATTTTAAAATGGGTTTCTGAAGAAATTTAGCACTCACCATCTAGCTTTTTTTGTTAGGTCCTGAATAATCTTAATGGAACACAGACTCAACTTCCCAAATAGCAAAATAAATAAATAAACCATTCACAGAAATCTTGCACATTGACTAAATTTCAATAATGTTGTTCATGGTAACAAATGGTAGGTTTTGCCATTATTTTTCATAACTGAAAGCTGCTTCTTCAGCAGGGTCTGACAAATGCTGTTCTATTACAGAAAACTGAAAGCACCAAACTCCTATTGTCTTAATAGAACTGAGGCCATAAATGCCCTCAGTTAAGATGCCCTCTTTCAAGATAGTCACTGCTTTCAGTTATTCCCAATGAAAGTGAGAGGAAACTGGTTTCTGGAAATATGGGTGTCCTCCATCTTTCTCAAGGCCATCTAGGCTTCACTGCCAATGGGAGCAATAGGAGACAGCAGCCATTTTGAAAGAAGGCAGTTATTCACAGAATTCTCTGTATTAGCACATTATTTATCACCCTCTGCTGAAGAAGAAATGTTTAGTTATGATGAACTCAAGCAAAACATTATCATTAATCTTAGAATTTTTGAGAACCGTGTGCTGCACCAGACATAAGCAACAGAAAGAGGAAAAGTAAGAAGTGATGTTCTGACTTCTACAGTTGACTGAAGTGGAGAGAAACTTGCCAGTTCATTCTGGCTGCTTTGGTCTGCTCCAGAGCAAGGTGAAGGATCCATAATGTACTGGTGAATGTGTTGCTAAAAGTTTTTAAAAAATTAAAAATTAAGATTGATATTATATTTTACTCACTTAAGATACAACCCACACAGCAACATTTTGTGTTTTTTATTTAGTGTTTATATATGAACATTTTAAATTAGAGAGTCTCTTATCTGGGAACTGCCTATGTTAAACTGGAATTAAAAGTTAATACATATCACTAATTAAGGGCAAAAAATATCACAGGCATATTAAAATTATATCCAATGCCCCCTAAAATAAAAGCATTCCAAACCCAGGAAACTCAAGGTATGATTAAACTTACAGAAATCTAAACATGGTAAGGCAAGGAAAAGTATAGCTAGGGAACCCAAACAGTCATAACACCATCCTGTAGTTACAGGAGACATTCTGAAAATCTAAAAATGAGTGTCTGAAAATCAGTTTAAGCTGAAGCTTCAAAACACTTGTTAGTGCCACAAACCCTTGATTTAACAGCAGTCAGTGTGAACATAAATATATATATGAATTAGATAACAAATAGCAGAAGCAAAAGGCAATGACAAAGTCACAATGAAGAGAAGTTTCACACACAACTGAGATTCTGTGTAGAGCCACCGCTGTTCAATTTCTCATAAAAGCAGTCATCCAAAGCTATGCCTTTCAAGTGCCAAAATTTGTTTATGACACTAAAGTCAGAAATAGTTAGTTTAGTACCTTAAACAGCATAAATCAATCTAAGACACATTTATACATGTTAGCATAATATTCTGTGAAATGGCTGATATAATTTAATGGAAGTGCATATAACGTGCAGACTTTTTTAATCCAAAAATCACAAAACAACCAATTTAATGGTGGGCAACGTCTGCAACATACTGATAGTGAAAAGGGATTTATGAATTCATGTTAGCACTTTGTTCAATTGCAGTTAAGAGCGGCCAAAAGGATACTATGCTGTATCAAATACTGCATTATAAATAAGAGAAAGGAAGCAACACCAATGTAAAAGGTCAAGAGAAGATGATGAGCTGAGTATAGTATAAGGCACCTGACCACCTTAGGAATGTATGAATTTCAGTGTCTACTTTCAAGTGCTTAAATTTAGTTGCCTAAATACATACTTAGGCACCTAATTAAAAGTATCCTTATTTTCCAAAGGTGCTGGGCACTTACAACGCTTATGGACTTCAAAGGATGTAAATGTCAACAGGAGCTTCAGATGCCCTGCACCTTTGGAAAAATAAAGTCACTTAATTCAGTGCCTAAATAAGGACTTAGGCAACTAAATTTAGGCACTCAGGTTTGAAAATTATGGCCTACATCTGTCCATTTTAACAATACTATGAAATACATGGGGGAAAGGGAATCTTTCTGCAGTGTACATGTACCTTAACAAAACAGAAACAAAAAATATATATATATAAAGATGATAATAGTGACTATTTTAATATGCAGCTGCAGAAAAACAAAAACTGGAATGACTATTTAGCCATGGTAAATCTTGTTCATGGTAGCATTTAAATAGTTGCTAAATTTGGGGTCAGAAAGGAATTTCTCTTGGGGCATATTGGCAGGAACCTTAGCTGTTTTGTCTTATTCTGAAGTACTGAGCAGAGGTCATCTGTTTGAAATAGGTGGCATGCCCCATCCAATTTATTTTCTGTAATTGCAAAGTGAAGAGCCACTAAAGGCCTTCCTATCTTCTACTTCAAGATTTCTATTTAGTTTAGGTTAAAAAAATCCAACTTGATATGTCCTAGATTAGAATACAAAAATTCTCTCAGAATACATGAAAGTAGTTTCAAAGACAGGAAAATGTTATTTAACACCTTGAAAAAATTGTTTCCCCAGAGTAAAATAGTAATTAAATCCTAACTAATTACAACCTCTAACGATCGTGTGTTTAAATTAAATTTCAGATTGGGAGGATAAATTTACTCAAAAAAATAAGAATTTGAAAGTGATCATTAAAAAACAAATATATTGTAACAATTCTCCACGTGTTCTGAATTTGTACAAGATTTTTAACTTCAAGTTAGCAAGTTTTCCTAATCGTTCAGAATATAAAAATAATATATTATGTACCTCTATGGTTGAGAAAATTGATGTAAGAATATTAACAGAATGTTAATATGAATACAATTTAGCTTAACTACAGCATATCAAAGTTTTAAAAAATCTCAACCCGTCTTGAGCATACAATAGCAGTTTCCACAAGTAAAAATTCATTTAAGGGCTAATCCATTAGGTAAGGAGACAACAAAACTCTTGCCACACAAGAGATACATGTGCAGGAGCAGCCCTTCCACTAGGTACGATCAAAGAGATTTCAGAGGTGTCTCCCAGGAAGGCTTTATATTGCTGTAGGACACAGTGACATCACAAGAGTGCTCCATATTTAGCAATCTTAGTCAATGGAGAGTGGTTGAACTGGGTAGGTGAGTGTGAGACTAATACAACAAGAATTTGAGAGCACCCCCTATTCCTGCTGATGTCAATGAGAACTGAGGGCATTCAAAGAGTACCTCAAAGGTTAGAGCTATAGTATGGAAAAGGCAAATCCAAGTAAGTAAAATCTCAGCATCTTAAATTAACTGAATAGCCATTCTCCTGTCTTATAAGAGTGAGAACCTCCTTGGCAGACCCTCCTCCCTGGGGTAGGGCACATGTGGAGAGCCATCTTGCCTTTGGTTCCATCAGAAACTATTCTTTTTTAGTTTAAAAAAGTGAACTAAATATTGTTTTAAAAATCAAAGTGGGGGGGGGAAAATCTATTAGAAATGTTTGTTTTGAAACATGCAAATTGTGTGAAGTTTCTTTACTGCAAAGGCAGGCAAGTGGGTGGAAAAAGATACTGAAAATGGGAGATCAGAAAAAAAATCTGATCCTGTAATCTACGTGTTGACAAGCTGTTGGGCTCCATCACTCCACCAAGTAGTAGATACTTGTCTTGGATTCTTCTACTTGACTGCTTTCATCAGATTAAGCATCTGGGATTTAATTTAACAGTTTCAGCTTTATTAAGCTGTCACAAGAGCGGCCCCACTTTGATAACAGTAGCTGCTCCAATTATGGCTTGGTTTAGGGTTGACAAGTATAATGATTCATTCGTGGCACATGAGAAGCAATAAAAGGTTGTTTTGCATTACAGCTTTAAAAATGTGGGCACTTTTTTCATTTAATTTGTCACTTAGCTTTTGCTAAGAGGACATTTAAATTGCAGTAAAAGGCAAATGGGGCTTTTAGTTTAAATGTAATCCCCATATTTAAATGATCTGTAATGGCGTAGTGTTCGAGTGGGAACACTATTGTCTCACAGTGGGCCCTGATGGTGACATGTGACATTTGTATTCAGGTCCTGTATTATCCATGTGGCTAAAGGGCTTCCAATTTCATTTCACAGCCAGAAGCCTGCAGAAAACACCAATTAACTTGCAGATCCCATTTGCCGACAAAACTCAGCTTCTTCTCGATGCCTGGCATCTGGCAGTGCTCAGCATTTAATTCCAAAGCAAAGCCTTGCAGCAATGTGATCCCTGGGCTGGGGCACAAAGTCAAATTTCCCCCTTTTATTAAGAAAGAAAATCTTTTCACTTTCGAAGCTCAGAAGCAACTTTTATTTAATTTTTGATGGATGAATATTAGAGAATTATTACTGAAGTCAAACTGCAGGGACTTTTTAACCTACGGATAGAGATAATTTTTTCAGAGCAGAAAGAGGGCTGACTGACCTTTTATTGAAATCAGAGAACTCCGTGCATGTTGCACCAGCAGACTTTTACTTCAGGGGATTATAACCATCTCCATATTCCTCTATTTTATCAGTGCAATTAATGGCAGACCAAAGGCGTTCATATTATAATTAATAATGCGTCAATTTCTCAGTTTTGATCAATGGTAATTGAGGGTTAAACTTTCTAAAATCAGCATGTGGTATTTTACTGAGGTACCATTTAAAGAGCATTATTCCAGCTCAGAAGTTTAAAAAAGTTATCTATGTGCCACTGTAGCAAGTGGGGTGTATTGAACACATGAGTGTAATGATTCACACAAATCACTATAGGCACTATCAATGTCTCTAGCATCAACAGAAGTAAATAACTCTAAACTTATCATGCTACATCTGTAATCTTGACATCTCTAACGGAACATATTTAATTACGCTGGAGACCCTCCTTCAGAAGTTTTTTGTTTTCATCATATTCCTTTTAACTGTTTTTAAACACAGCTTGCTGCTTAATTCTAGCCCTTCCAAACTAGAAGTTACTTGTGTGACCCCTCAGGGCATTGTATCATCTTCTTTGGATGATGCTAGCCTCACAATGGATGCCAGGATAATTAATAAAAATTGTCTTGCCCAACACCTCCAAATTTAAGGTTCAATCCTGCTTCTGCTAAAGTCTAGGGTAGTTTTACTAAAGACTTGAATGGGAACAGACCCTCTCTGTCCCCTGTCTAACTTCTTATTCCAATTACCATGCCAGTGCCCACTGCATTGCAGGAAGCATTGGTTAAGTTTTTATGAAAGGATCAATCCAGTTACAGAATGAAGCTTATTACAGTAAGTTTAAAAACATATGCCCAAAATAAAACTGAAAAAATGTCCAGATGCCTAATGGTTGGTAGGCTACAAACTTAAACAACTCTTTATTAAACAGAACCCAAACTTACACTTTACATGTGCTAAAGTCTTTCATAACTACAATACAAAAGCGTTATTTACTCCATGAAATAATCAAGAGCTTAATTAACATACAATATTAAAAAAACCCACTTGACTGTGATTAATACCACTGCCAGCATTTTCTTCATAGATTTAAGGGGAAAATTCTAATTTGTATATACCATTCTCAAAGCAGATCACTCTGAGCAGACAAAAGGTAAATATGCTGTTTTACCCTTACATATAGCATGCCTAGAGGAAAAGAATCAGACTTGCTTCTGATTTCAGGAGGTACAATCAAATTTGTTACCCCTCAGCATCTGTATGAGATCTCCCTTGCTACTGTTGCCCAAACAAATAGCTGGTCCTCAATATCACCCTGCTCTTCATTCTGCGGATCACTGTTTTTCCTTTGGGCTTCCTAATACCCTTGTCTTCGTCAATGCTCATATTGCTCTCTCAGGTCTGTGTCTTTACTATGAAACCGGTGTATTCTTAACTTGAGGTAAAACCAGTGGTGAGCTGGAGCCGGTTCTCACCAGTTCGCAAGAACCGGTTGATAAAAATAGAGGCAGGTAGAGAACCAGTTGTTAAAGGGACGGGGGATGGGCAAAGAATTCCTCTCTCTGGGCCTCCTGTTGCTCCCAGGAGTCCCAGCTAGGGAGGCTGAGGCTCCCCTGCCTCTCCCCCGCTTCCCCACCCCCCCAGAGCTGCAGCATGGCCAGCCACAGGTGGTCACATACCTGCACCAGCTGGGCAGCTGAGCTCAGGAGTCAGTCGTCCTGCTTCTGCTTTTTGAGCAGCCTCCAGCAAGGTAAGGGGGGGGGGGGGACTGCTGCAAGTTCCCCAGGGCTGCCCAAAGGGGAGAGGAGGGCAATTTGCCTCGGCCCCAGCTGCCCCCATGAGTTTTACTTGTCTCCCCCTGAAGAGCCCATAGCCGCAGCATGGCCAGTTCAGCTGCTGAGCTCCAGCCTCCGGGCTGCCGGTAAAGCGGGGGCTGAGAGCTCCAGGGCCGCGGGGGGACGGTGGGTGCATAGGGCAATTTGCCCGGGCCCCTGGGCTGGCCCCAGCTGCAGCATGGCCAGCTCAGCTGAGCTCAGGGCTGCGGGCAACGCAAGATAAGCGGGGGGCTGCTGCTGCAAGTTCCAGGGCTGCCCAGAGGGGAGGTGTGTGCGCAAACAGAGTTGTGTGTTGTGGGGCAGCTGTGTAGCAGGGGAGTTGTGTGGCTGGGAGAGGGTCTGCACAGTGGTGGTATGGGGCTGGGGTTGTGCGCTGGGGAGGGAAAGATGTATAATGCTTGGGGTTGTGCAGTTCAGATCACTTATGGTGTGTATGGGAGGAAGAGGGCTGGCTGTGTACAGTGTGTTGTGGTGCGTTGCTGGGGGTGCTGTATGCTCTGCTGGGCCTGCATAGGGTTCTTGCAGCACAGCAGATTGTTTGTTGAGTAGTGTGGTGTAGATGTGGGCTGTTGTGCAATAGGGGTTGCGTAGCTGTTGTTGTGCCTTGGGTTGGCTTGGCTGCCTAGGGCTCCTGACAGCCAGCAGCTTGGTTGGTGAGCTGGGGG
Organism: Chrysemys picta bellii; assembly: GCF_011386835.1. Classification (NCBI taxonomy): domain Eukaryota; kingdom Metazoa; phylum Chordata; order Testudines; family Emydidae; genus Chrysemys; species Chrysemys picta. The sequence goes on along the minus strand of NC_088796.1, from coordinate 38,554,013 downwards.
GGTAGGGGTGGGTAGATAGGGGTCGGGACGGTCAGAGGGCAGGGAACAGGGGGATTGAATGGGGGCAAGGGTCCGGGGGGGCAATCAGGAAGGAGCAGGGGTTGGATGGGGTGGTGGGGGCCAGTCAGGGGCAGGGGTTCCTGGGGCAGTCAGGGACAGAGAGAAGGGGTGGTTGAACGGGGCAGGGGTCCTGGGGGGCCATCAGGAATGAGAGGAGAGGTTGGATGGGGCAGCAGGAGGCAGTCAGGGGACAGGGAAGGGAGGTGGATGGGGCAGGGGTACTGGGGGGGGAGGGGCGCATGACCCCCTTGTGGGGTGAGGAGGAGGGAACCAGTTAATTTTTTGGCAGCTCATCACTGGGTAAAACCCTTAGTGAAAACAAGGCACTTTGTAAAGTCCACATGTCCACAGGTTAAGACTATGGGGAAGCACAGTCTGATCAATTCCAAAATTTCAGGGAACATTCTAGGCTTCAGTAGGAACAACCATATTGATTTTGGTGACAATCAGAAAACTGGAAAAGCCGGATTTCCACTTTGCCCATTTGGTGCTACAGACAGAGGAGTACTGTGACATCAGAGATAACTTAGCCACTCATCACTCACTCACTCCAGGTCATCTGCATACTTCAATACCATTGGTTGAGTCAGCAAATAAAACTGCAGGTCAGGACTGACGTGCCTTGATAGAGGAGGGAGAGTGCATGGGTTCAGGACCAAAGTAGAGGAGATTGCATCAGATCAGGAGCTACCATGCCTAATGAGAAGTGAGGATGGAGATTTCCACTGTGACTGCCTCCACACCATGACTGCTTCAGACAAGATCATTTTACCTTTGACAAACTGTTATAATTCAGCTACACAATGCCCTCACTTGGTGCTCCAGGCAGAGAGATTCTTCTACTTGCAGCACCAGATGGGTACTGTCAAGGGGTGACATGGCCAACGCAGGCAGCAGGGTGAGGATTAGGGTTACTATAAGAAGAAAGTAATGACTGACTCAAGGTATGACTACATTACAGCCACAGACTAGACACTTCCTACATCAATGGAAGCAGTTTTTCCTATTTTTGTAGTTAATCCAGCTCTCAGAGGCAATAGCTAGGTTGACAGAAGACTTAGCTGCATCTACACTTGGGGTTATGTTGACCTAACTATGGCACTCAAGGCACAAAATTTTTCACAACATAGCGAGGGCAATCTAATTTTTAAGTGCAGACTAGGCCTGAGTTATGTCTGATGTCACAATGCAACTGCTCAGGCTCTTCTGCCTGTAGCATCAAATGAGCACAGTCAAGAGGAAACTGCTAATATGAAACTGAAAATGAAGAAAAAAGGAGTGGCGGCTTAGACAATTTATTAAAATTTAGGTTTAGCTGCAGTATCCTGTAAAATTGCTACAGGTTCCAGGATAGCCCCTCCCAGCACCTAATAGCTCAACCTACATAAGCAACAAAGTATGCATTCGTCTAGTTTTAAATATAGCTAAAATGTTACTTTCAATAAAGCATATGTCCTTTTCTTTAGCAAAAGCTGCTTTGTTTCGCCATCAAGTCAAGATGTCCAAGCTGCCATTTCCACCCCCCGCTGTTTGCCAGAAATTCACAACAGTTCCAGCCCCTTCTAAATTGAACAATTAAGCCTGCAGAGAACGCCAGTTTCAGATTTATAAAGTATCCTGATAAGCCTGCCTTTTTTAAATGTCCAATTCTTCCTTCATTCCTTAGACTTCTGTAAGACATTTAACGTGGTACCACAAGACATTTTGATTAAAAAACTAGAACGATGTAAAATTAGCATGGCACATATTAAATGGACTAAAAACTGGCTAACTGATAGGTCTGAAAATGTAATGGTAAATGGCATATAGTCATCAAGTGGGAGTGTTTCCAGTGGGGTCCTGCAGGGATCAGTTCTTGGCCCTAATCTATTTAACATTTTTATCAGTGACCTGGAAGAAAACATAAAACAATCTGTGATAAAGTTTGCAAATGACACAAAAATTGGGGGAAGTGGTAAATAATGGAGAAGACAGATTACTGGTTCAGAGTGATCTGGATTGCTTGGTAAACTGGGTGCAACCAAACAATATATGGTTTAATACAGCTAAATGTAAATATATACACATCTAGGAACAAAGAATTTAGGACATTCTTACAAGAGGGGGACTTTAACCTGGGAAGCACTGACTCTGAAAAAGATTTGGGGGTCATGGTGGATAATCAGCTGAACATGAGCTCCCAGTGTGATGCTGTGGCCAAAAAAGCTGATGTGATCTTGGGATGCATAAACAGGAGAATCTTGAGTAGGAGTAGAGAGGTTATTTTACCTCTGTATTTAGCACTGGTGTGACTGCTGCTGGAATATTGTGTCCAGTTCTGATGCTCACAGTTGAAGAAGGATGTTGATAAATTGGAGAAGGTTCAGAGAAAAGCCATGGGAATGATTAAAGGATTAGAAAACATGCTTTATAGTGATAGGCTCAAGGATCTCAATCTATTTAGATTAACAAAGAGAAGTAACAATGGGCTCTTCAATCTAGCAGAGAAAGATATAACAACATCATTGTCCGATGGATGGAAGTTGAAGCTAGACAAATGCAGACTGGAAATAAGGCATACATTTTTGACAGTGAGGGCAATTAACCATCAGAATAATTTATCAGGGAATGTTGTGGATTCTCCATCATTGCTGATTTTTAAGTTAAGATTAGAGGTTCTCTAAAAGTCATGCTCTAGGAATGATTTTGGAGGAGTGCTATGGCCTGTGTTATAGAGTAGGTCAGAGTAGATGATCACAATGGTCTCTTCTGGCCTTGGAATTTATGAAATATATACATACACAGCATATAATTTTAATTCTTTGCATTTACCCAGTTCATCCCAGAGTTGCCTATACTTGTCAGTCATTGCAGTGCCTTGTTGCCTCCAAAGCGACAGACGAGGGTCAGCCATGAACTGTTCTGTTATCAATGTCAACATGCGAGCTCCATTAGAGTCTCTCATCTTTAACATCTCTCGCACCTAGGAAACAAAAAAGGTCTCTTAATACAAGCTTGAAAAAAGAAGCTACATAATACTAGCGAAATACTGACATTTATGCTTTATTTAACTCCTCCTCCCTCTTTGAGACACATACACTATTAAAAAAAAATCTCACTATCAAAAGTTTTAAATGAGAACTTGACTACATTGAGTTTGTTCTCCAACAGTAAAAATGATTTTAGATCACTGTTAATGTCCCACTGCAATTTCTGTTCTGAACAGTTTTTTCACAAGAAATTTAGACTTACATTAAAATACATGCCCCAAGAATATCACACATGGTTCTCCAAAACTTTGGGGGGAAAAAGCTGGTGATGATAAACAAATAGATTTTAAGGCACATCAAGTTATGCTCCACTGATGGAGAATTCTAAGTAACATAATGCTGTACTAATAAGGCTTAACTTGGTTTTAAAATGACTGCATTTTCAGTAATTAATCAATCAAATATGGGCTGGATAGAGGAAAACAAAAAGGAAGGAGACCCAAACGTAACCCCTACCTTCGCAAAAAGCAAATTGAGCTGCTTCCCTGATCCATGGTATCCACCCTGGGAGAGGAAGAGTTTAACTTGCTCCTGGACTTGTTCTTCATCCAAGTGCCAACAGTTTTCATCATCTATGCTAGCACCTGCTGTTGGGTCAGGAGCACCTACAAACAGCACCGAAAAAATTATGGTCTAAATAAATATTATAGGTTCGGGGGGCGGGAGGGGGGGGAGAAATGAAGCAAAAGGAGGTCAGAAGCACAGAGGAATTTTTTGGACTTGGGATCTCTCATGTTTTGAGTATTGGAGCTTTACCTTATTAAAATATTTTGAAGTTTTTTCTCAGTACCCCGATCACTCAGAAGAGGAGAAAGGGGCTCCAAATAAGAATATTTAATAATTAACTACAAACTAAGCAAAAACCTGTTTAATTACAAGAGGTTTTACAATAAAAAGTTTCTGTACTCTGATGTTTTACGTCAGTTTCCACAAAAAACTATAGCACGATACCTGAAACAAAGGTATTCTGGAAAGTTTAAAGTGTGGCTCTACTCTAAGGGTTCCATGTTCATGATCTAAGTGAAATTTATATCAAACATTTTCAATTACAAGATTTTTTTTTCTTGCCAGTATTGCCAAACCAGCTTGAGGTTCCCCTTTTAGTGCACCAGTACATAGAAGAAAAGGTTCTGCAAGCCAAATTATGTTTCCTTTAGTATTTCTTCAATCACAATGTCTTCAAATAGTGTCTTCCATGACACCTGTACAACACCCAGTGCCTTCAATAATCTTGCACAGATGTAAGTGATTGATATTTGGTATACAATTCTGTTGATGGCACAGTAATACATCAACTCAATTCCTCTTAGCTGTAATAGCTCTGCAAGGCCAATAGGAGTAAAAAACAAAGCACAAAAACGTGAACACAGTAGAAGAACTCATAAGTAAGCATGCAGAGGGAATGGATCTGTTGGTTAATAAGCATTTTTACACAGGCTAGGTTTCACTACACAGTTAATTTGAGTGTACATAACAGAGTTAACTAGGGTGACGAGACATCAAGTATGAAAAATCGGGACGGGGTAGAAGGTAATAGGCGCCTATATAAGACAAAGCCCTGAATATTGGGACTGTCCCTATAAAATCGGGACATCTGGTTACCCTAGAGTTAACTCCTTTTAAGTTAGCCTATCTTGAGCAGCTACACTATGAAACAGCACTCAGACTACACAGAGCAATTAGATTACAGCAGATAGTATCTGTATTAGCAGTTGACAAGATGTGCTAATACAAGTTTTAGCCTATGTCTTTGACAGGCCAGACAACTTGAGTTCAAAGCACCACCACACTCAAGCTTGTGTGTGTGGATGTAACTCGAGTTAGGGGCAACATTCAAGTTATCTACAAAGCAGACAAGCCCAGAGTCAAACTGCAATTTTATGCCCTGTCTAGATTAAGATTTAAAGGTGGTATGATAGACCAAGTTAATCCCACTGAATAGCTAACAGCTTCTAGAACGCTAATCAAGACAAAGCAACTGTACTTTAGAACAAGTTCAAGTGGCTGAATTAAAGGCTTTACCTTGACCAGTTCAGCACATTCTAAAGTACAACTGCTTTGACTCTGAGTTCTAGAACCTGTTAGCAATTCAGCTATGTAACTCGATGGAACATCTCACTACTTAAATCTTAGTCTAGACAGGGCCTAAGGCTATATCTAAACTGCAGTTAAAAACCCGCAACTGGCCTGGGTCAGCTGACCCAGGCTCGCGGGGCCCCTGGCTAAAGGGCTGTTTAATTGTGGTATAGATGTTCTGGCTCGGGCAGGAGCCCAGGCGCTGGGACCTGGTGAAGGGGGAGGGTCCTAAAGCCGCAATAAAACACAGACTTACTCCAAGCCATGTGAGCCTGAGTCAGCTGAAACAGGCCGGTCATGGGTTTTTAACTGCAGTGTAGACATACCCTTCTGTAATCAACACTATAAAAATAGTGGACTAACTGGAAACAAAGGTATCAATTCAAATACTTTTTTCAATAAGTGCTGAGAAGTTTAAAAAGAGGACAGAAAGTTCTCCAGATTTTTTTAATTAAAAATCACTACTTCAATTCTATTGATTTAGTAATTTTCTCTCCATTCTCGCTATGCCATGCAGAAAAGCTTATAGATGGCTGAAAAACTGGTTGAACCTCTTGAAGCGAGCTCCTTCTCTGACTAGTGAAGACAACTGGAAGATTTTGAGGAGCAGAGAGGTGTTTTGTACTCAACTGCTAGTACCTCAGAAAGCCAAAAATCTTATAGCGTGGAGTTCCTAATGCTTGAGACCTTAAGAATAGGAATCTTGTGTGGATTGTATCCTTAAATAGGTTTTTAAATTGAGAGAGAAAAATGGTGTCCTTGAATATGTACGTACAACTCCTACTGACTTCCAGGGGAGCTGTTTAGAGTGGGTGAAGACAAAAATTGAGCCCAAGACATTATGAAACTTAGAGTGAAGTTTTTTATTCCTTAAAGTGCTTCTCTCTTTACTCTGTTCATTTTAAGGGGCTTTCAATCCAGTGCACTACATGAAACAAATGCTGATAAGTCTTCAGTTGCAGAAAATGAGATAAAAAGGGAAATCAAGCCACAGGAGAACAGGCAGTGCAGCTGTTGCAGTAACAAGGTTTTTGTATCACCTTGCAAAATAGCTTAAATATTTCATTGCTCCAAAACACAGAAAGACAACTACTTATTGCACTTGTCATTTATAAAACATATAAAACACAAAACTTGCTTTAAAATAAACTGGCTGAGATAAATTATAATTTAAATTCATTTTTGTTGAGTTAGTTTTAATTGTATTAAAACAATTTAGTAAGATGTCACAGCTAAACTTCACTATTTGTGAAAAAACAAATTCTTTACATTTTATCAAAAGCTCGTAAGTCAGTTTGTGCTATAATGCTGAATTTCAACAAGGATATTGTAAATTCTCTAGTAATGACATCCTGTCACTGGAACGCTGGTATCAAATCAGCCCAGAACTGTAACAATAACATTGCCAGAGAGTTCTCCAATACAGTAGGGTTACCATATTTTGTGCCTCCAAATGGAGGACACTCCACGGGGCCCGGCCCCGCCCCCAACTCCACCCCTTCCCCCAAAGTCTCCGCCCCCTTCCCTGCTTCCCGCGAACATTTGATTCGCGGGAAGCCTGAAGCAGGTAAGGGAGGGTGTGGGGGGAGGAGGCGCGGCCCAGGCTGGCCCCCGCGGCGGCTCCAGCCTGGGTCGGCTCGGGCCCTGGGGTGCTGGCCCCGGCCCCCGGCCGCCCACCCCCGGCCCGCCCAGCACCGCCAGCCCCCGCCCGAGCACCCCCAGCCATGCCAGCACCCCCGGTCCCCGGCCCGCCCAGCACCGCCGGCGCACCCCCCGGCCGCCCAGCACCGCCGGCGGCCCGGCGCACCCCCCGGCCGCCCAGCACCGCCGGCCCTGGGCCAGCCCCTGGCCCAGCGGCGCCAGATTTTCCTGGACATGTTCGGCTTTTTGGGATTTCCCCCCGGACGGGGATTTGAGTCTCAAAAAGCCGGACATGTCCGGGAAAATCCAGACGTATGGTAACCCTACAATACAGGAGTAATGAACAGGGCAGTTTTGAGGGAGTTCTCCAGGTGAAGGAGGAGTGACTAGGTGACCCTTGGGGTGAGTTTGTCGTCTGTTTGTCTGTTGTGTGCTTTCTTGATTGAAGCATCTAGTGTGGTCTATTTAGCAGGCAGCGTGCTTACCCTAGGCCGGGGTGGGCAAACTTTTTGGCCTGAGGGCCACATCTGGGAACAGAAATTGTATGGTGGGCTATGAATGCTCACACAATTGGGGTTGAGGTTTGGGAGTGGGTGAGGACCCTGGTTGGGGGTGCAGGCTCTGGGGTGGGGCCAGAAATGAGGAGTTCAGGGTACGAGAGGGGGCTCCGGGTTGGGATGGGGGAATGGGGTCTGGGGGGGAAGGTGAGAGCTCCGGCTGGGGGTGCGGGCTCTGGGGTGGGGCTGGTGGATGTGGGGTTGGGGTACAGGAGAGTGCTCCGAGCTGGGATTGAGGGGTTTGGGGAGCAGGATCATGGCTGGGGCAGGGAGTTGGTGCATGGGGAGAGGCTAAGGGGCGCTGGCTCCCAGCGGCGCTTACCTCAGGTGGCTCCCGGAAGCAGCGGCATGCCCTTTCTTTGGCTCCTATGCAGAGCCGCAGCCAGGTGGCTCTGTATGCTGCACCGTCTGCAGGCACCGCCCCTGAAGCTCCTATTGGAGAGCTGGAGGGGGCCATTGGAGTACATAGGAGCTGGAGCAGGACAATGCCGTGACTTCCGGGAGCTGCGTGGTGCTTTCCCCGACCCTGCGCCCTGGCTGGAGTGGGACCATGCTGTGGCTTCCGGGAGCCTGACCAGGATCTGGCCTGCGGGCCGTAGATTACCCACCCCTGGCCTAGGCTGAAAGCTTCCTAGTGAGGTGCTTGTCTACCATCCATTGAGCCCTGATCGCTTTAGGATCTCTTGACAAGGGGGCATGGCTAACTCAGGGAGAACAGCCAGCTCCTAAGCAACTAGAGGAGCTAGCAAACAGGGACAGCAACCCGTTTTCGGAGGGAGATTAGAGTGGGAGCAGAAGAGCCAGACACACCTAAAAACATTTTCTAAATTTAGGCCAATAACTGACCCCTCCAATCCCTCCCTCCCCACAGAAAACAACCAACCACCCTTCCGCTGAAAAAACCCCAAACCCTGCAAGAGTAAAAATAATGAAGCACAAGTCCAGCTGCAGAGTGGGGGCTATCCAGTTTATTGCAGAGAATGCAGCATGTATGATTACCTGCCTTGTGGGCAGGTGGCATATGTGTGCATTCAGTGCAAGGAGCTCATGGCCCTCAGAGACCACGTATGGGCTCATGAGACCAGAGTGGCTGAACTGCAGGAGCTAAGGAAGACAGTGGTACATAGGTGAGACTTTCTGGGACACACCAGAGCGGTCCCACCCCCAATCTGGCAGCTTCTGTGCTGTAGAGGAGGATGAAAGTCTTGGGGAAGGACTATTTCAAGCTGGAGCAGAGGGAAACAATCCCATAGTTGGGCACCCTCCTTTCAGATGATGTCATGATATCGCCTCGCACTGAGGATCCTCCTCTGAGGGAGGTGACCCCAAGTTATTTGGAAGAGACAGGCAACAGTAATGGGGAATTTATTACAAATACACCTCTACCCTGATATAACACGACCTGATATAACATGAATTCGGATATAACGTGGTAAAGCAGTGCTCCGGGAGGCAGGGCTGCGCACTCTGGAGGATCAAAGCAAGTTCGATATAACATAGTTTCACCTATAACTCAGTAAGATTTCTTGGTTCCAGAGGACAGCGTTATATCGGGGTAGAGGTGTATAGAGAGTTGGGTTTGTGATGACTGGGAGAACTGCCTGGTGAATTGCCTGTCAAGTGGGAAGGTGATGGATCTCTCAAGACATCTAGACAGACTTATATGTAGTGCTGGGGAGGAGCCAGTGGTTGTGGTACATGTAGACACCAATTACATAAGGAAAGGTAGGAGAGAAGTCCTGGAGGCCAAATTTAGGCTGCTAGGCAAGAGATGCAAGTCCAGGACCTCCACGGTACTATTCTCTGAATTGCTTCCAGTTCCATGTGCAGGTCCAGTTAGACAGGCAGAACTGCATGGTCTCAATGCATGGATCAGACAGTGCTGGTAGGAGGGATTTAGGTTTATTAGGAATTGGGAACATTTTAGGAACAAAGGAAGGATGGGCTCCACCTAAACCAAAATGGAACCAGACTTCTGGCATGTAAAATTAAAAAGCTCATAAAGGAGTTTTTAAACTAAGGCTTAGGGGAGTGTTGACGTGTGTGGAGGAATGCACTGTCCAGACAGACACATCCTTTAGGGAAGGATTTATTAAAGGGGATATTCTATATCCTCAAAGAGAAGAGGACAGAAGTTGATAAATTACAGGTAGGAACTGAAGAGAAACAGTCAAGCAAAAGAGTTCCATTCAGTTACATTACATGAAGGCATACAACTAAATATTGACAGATTTTTTTAAGTGCCTGTATACAAATGCTAGAAGTCCAAATACTAAGATGGTGAACTTGACTGCCTGGTATTAAATGAGGATACTGAAATAACAGGCATCACAGAAATTGGTGGAACGATGATAATCAATGGGACACAATAATACCAGGGTACAAAATATATAAGAATGACAGAATAGGTCATGCTGGTGGAGGAGTGGCACTATACATAAAAAAGCATAGAATCAAATATAGTAAAAATAATAAATGACAAACTCGACCATACAATCTCTACGGTTAGAAATTCCATGCTTGAATAATAAGAGTATAGCAGTAGAAATATACTAAATCACCTGACCAGGATGGTGACAGTGATTGTGAAATATACTCAGGGACATTAGAGAGGCTAATAAAACAAATCCCAATAATAATGGAGTATTTCAACTATCCCCATGTAGACTGGGAACATGTCACCTCAGGATGGGATACAGAGATAAAATTAATGACTACTTCTTGGAGCAGTTAGTCCTGGAACCTAGAAGGGGAGAGGCAATTCTCAATTTAGTCCTAAGTGAAGCAAAAGATCTTGTCCAAGAGGTAATATAGCTGAACTGCTCAGTAATAGCAACCATAATGTAATTAAATTTAACATCTCTGTAGGGAGAAAATACCAAAACAACACACCATAGTACCATTTAGCTTCAAAAAGGTGATCTATACAGAAATGAGGAGGCTAGTTAAACAGAAATTAAAAGGAACCGTCATAAGACTGAAATGCCTGCAAGCTGCATGGAAACTTTTAAAAAACACCATAATAAAGTCTCAAATTATATCTACACCACCACATTTAAAAAAAAAATAATAATAATAGAAAGAGGACTAAAAATGCCATCATGGCTAAACAGAGTAAAAGAGGCATTTACAGACAAAAAGACAGCTTTTAAAAATTGGAAATCAAAGCCCACTGCGGAAAATAGAAAGGAACAAACTCTGTTAAATCAAGGTATAATTAGGAAGCCCAAAAAAGAATTTGAAGGGCAACTAGCAAAAGACAAAAGTAAACAGCAATATTTTTTTAAAATACATCAGAAAGAGGAGCCAGTGGTGATCGAGGTGATAAATGAACAGTCAAGGAAGACAAGGCTGTTGTGGAGAAGCCAAATGAATTCTTTGCATCAGTCTTCACTGCAGAGGATGTAAGGGAAAGTCCCATACTTGAGATATTCTTTTTAGGTAACAAATCTGAGGAACTGTCCCAGATTGAGGCGTCAACAGAATATGTTGTAGAACAAACTGATAAATTAAAACAGATATAAGTCCAAAAAAAAAAAAAAAAAAAGCCAACAATGTTAGGAACCATTAAGAAAGGGATAGATAATCAGACAATAAATATAATACCTCTATATAAACCAAAGGCATATCCACATCTTGAATACTATGTTCAGTTCTGGTCACCACATCTCAAAAGGAATATATTAGAATTGGAAAAAGTCCAGAGAAGGGCAACAAAAATTAATAGAGGTACGTAACAGCTTCCATACGAGTAAGAAGAAAGGAAAGCATAAAAAGACTGGGACTGTTCAGCTTAGAAATGAGATAACTAAGAGAGGATATGATACAGGTCTATAAAAATCATGAATGGTGTGGAGAAAGTGAATAAGGAAGTGTTATTTACCCCTTCACATAAGACATGAACCAGGGGTTGGCCCAATGAAATTAACAGGCAGCAGGTTTGAAACAAACAAAAGTGAAGACGTACTTCCATAATGAACATTCAACCTGTGGAACTCATTGTCAGGGGATGTTGTAAAGGCCAAAAGTATAACTAGGTTCAAGAAAGAAATAGGTAAGTTCATAGGTCCTTCAATGGCTGTTAGCCAAGATGGTCAGGGACACAATCTCATGCTCTGGGTATCCCTAAATCTCTGACTGCCAGAAGCTGGGACTGGAGCAGAGGGGATGAATCCCTCACTAAATTGCCCTGTTCTGTTCACTCCCGCTGAAGCATCTGGCACTGGTTAGAAGACGGGATACTGGGTTACATGAACCATTGCTCCAAGTCAGTATGTATGGCCTTTCTTATATTCTGGTTTCAGCTGGGTTCTGATACGGTTTTCCACAGTAGCACTGTGCCCCTAACCATTGTTGCCAGCAAGCTGCCAGAAGTCTTGGTGACAAAGGCCAAAGACACCAAGTTGAGGGTCTGCTCACAAATATGGCTCAGCCTAGTAGTACAGAGACTTCATCCAGTGCCTGGAGCCTCCTCTCTCAGAAAGCTGCACATGTTATGCTAAGTATGGTCTGGCTCCTTCCTTTTCTTAGTTAGAAAAAAAGTTAAAGGAATTTCCTTATGTGTATTTATTGTCTGTTTGGCAACAGGGTGTCTCCCCAAAACACAGAGTTTACAGTTATAACTCACTAGTTTTTCCAATAACCCTGGTGGCGGTCTTAGTCAATGGTCATGGACTAAAGAGGCATGGAGGCCAATGTCTGAATGGGCATGGCCATTCTAAGCTACCTTCTCACCTGACGAATTAGTCCTTGCTGGTCAGGGTTGAGGCACAGTGGTAGTGCAGTATGGGGACCTGAGTTGCCATTACCCATGCCACCCCTGTGCTGTGGATAAACAGAAGATTTTTCTCCAGGGCACTCAACTGGTTACTTTTCAAGAGTACTACATTCACTCATAATAAACATTTTATAGGTCCAGTGTCTCCTCCCCTCATCAGAGCAATAGATAGGATATTTTTATTAGCCAGGGTAGTAGTTAAACTCAGTTTCTGCTACTGCTTTAAAGACAAAGAACGTGGTTCCTTTTGCTTATTGTAGGCACCCTTTACTACAGGGGCTTTTGAACTCAATTGAGAGTGTTCCAATTGGGAAGATCCTGAGCACTAATCCAGCCTCAGAGTCCACAACTCCCATGATGCCTTGGGAGGGGGTGGGGGGAAAAGAGTTCCTCTTCTAGGGAGAGCATATGACGGGCTCTATTTTGGAGAGGTAATGAGATTGCTTTTGCGGAGCTTTGTCCATACCAGGAGCTGCTGCTCAACTGCTGCTAGGAAGCCAGAAGCTACTACTGAAAATCTGCTGGGGCTCTGAGCAAGCAGGAAGCCTCAGACTATTGGTGGCTCCACTGGATGCAGGGCAGAGACTGTTGCTGTGCCCAGCGCTAACTGAGGTGGATCTGCAGTGAAGGCAGTGCAAGTAACCACCACCCCTGTTTGGGCAAGTACTTGCAAGGGAAGGAGCACAGTAAAGCCTTTAAAGGGATGTCTGAGTCTGAGAAGAGCAGAGCAGAGCGGTCTTCTCATCAAACCAGAATCCAGGTTTGCTGACACTTGATTAAAACAACTCCAATCTTCAGAAGGGGTGTGCAGCTTGAAATGATCCCAAATTAGAACTGTTCTGTCCCTTGCTGCCTTGGCTGGACTGATTCACTGGACCAACAAAGTGTCTTCAGCCTCAAGTGTTTAGAACGCTGAAATCCAGAGGAGTGTCCACTCAGGCGTGGGTTAAATGGTGGCAGTTTTAATGCAAGTTAGAGAAGTTTCATTTACTACTGTAAAGTGTATTTTTAATGGATTGATGAAAGTGCCACCCTCGCTGACTTAAATTAGTAGTGTCATTCAATCTCAGTCTGTTATACCATGTTTCCTTAAGTTGTTAAGTAAAGGTAGGTTAACCTTCATCTAAATGTATACTGGGTGTATATTGTTTATAATTGGTATTTTTTAGTTAGACCCATTGCACAGATTAGAATAGGTTTATTCCTGGAGGCTCCCATTGAGTGTGTACAAGGCCCAGCCAGGTGGATGCACTGCCAATTTTAATTTCCTTTACAAGTAAAAGGACTGCAGCAGAGTAGGGGATAGAGGATTCCCACCTATCCAACATCACCACTGGGATACCAGGATCTCTTGTTCTGTCAACATCATCAGGAGCCCAGGCGCACAGGTGAGTGTTGCTTGTCCCCAGGGAGGAAAGGGGGGTTACATTACAAAGGCAGCTGTACACCTGCCTATGATAGCTGAAGGCCCAGACAACCATTGGCATGGTTGCATGTCAAAAAAAGGTAAAGGCTCATTTTCAAGAGAATGCTTCTCTTATGACTCAATGCGACTCCTGAATGCACAGTTCTAAATCTCTAATGAAGTATGGTTTGTTGTTGGAAGGAGCATAGAATTGAAAGCGAGAAATTCTTGAGTTTAATCCTAGCACCAATACCAACTCCCTTTCCCTATTTGTAAATTGGGGATAAATATTACTTATGTGCTTCAGAGGCGTCATGAGGATTAATTAGCATACGTTTGAGCTTTGAAAGTGAAAAGCACTATCTAATTATATGAAATATTTTAAAAACCTGTAATTAAATGGTGTCAGTTTAGACACTCCCATATATTTGTTCCCTCCTCACCTCAGGATTAGTTAACTTATCTGTCATGACTGGTCTTTAAAATATATTTTATTTAATGCACTTATGGCCATTTTTAAATTTATGTATACACAAACATGTTCAGTATATGAATAAGGATATACATTTTTAATTTGTGCTTCTATGGCTTAAAAGCAAAATGTTTATATATTTAAAAATATCGTGCATGGCCACTATGTCTTTTGCAAACATTTGTTACGATATCCATGAACCAAATTATTTCAGAAAGGTGCTTGTCTACACAGACTATTAGGACAATGAAAAGCTACTTTTTAAAAAACTAACCCATTTTCAAGTCCTGAGCTGAAGAATCATTTTTATTTTTAATTTAATTTAAATTTCTGAAGTCTATTAAAAGACATTTTTCTTGTTGACATTGCTTAAAACATCTCAGACAACTTGGCTTGAGCTTTTGAATTACATTTAACCTTTGAACAGAATGCTGCAAGTGTAGAAATTTCACTCTAAAAGAACAATATTTGAAAGAGAATGAAACAAGGAGCTTAGACTTCTCTTTCAAACCTGCATTTACCAGGGTTGTGACTTTCTAGACTCTGGCACAGGAAAAAAGGAAGCCTGTATAGTGCAGACTACTCAGGAACTACCATCTATCAAATCTGGTTAAAATACAAACAGTATCTATGTTTTAAAATACAAACAGTATCTATGTACAATTCCCCCATTCCTGAACAACGTTTCTATCTTCAGTCAAACCTATGCAAACCACTTATTCAAGCCATACTTTAGTACTCTTCACATCTACATTTAAATTTGTAAAAATATTTATAAAATTAACTGTAGATCATTTAAACCAGGGATCGGCAACCTCTGGCATGCAGCTTGCCAGGGTAAGCACACTGGTGGGCCGGGCCGGTTTGTTTACCTGCCGCGGTTCGGCCTGTGAACCTGTCTGCAGGTTCAGCTGATCGCAGCTCCCACTGGCCGCAGTTCGCTGCTCCAGGCCAATGGGAGCGAGGGTTGTGCTGGCTGCTGCTTCCCGCCGCCCCCATTGGCCTGGAACAGCAAACCGTAGCCAGTGGGAGCCGCGATCGGCCAAACCTGCGGACGCGGCAGGTAAACAAACCAACCCGGCCCACCAGGGTGCTTACCGGTGCCAATCCCTGATTTAAAGCTTGAAGTGTCATCCAGCATTAAGAGGAGGGGATGAGGGCATGGAAATAAAATTTCAAATAAGAGCATGCTTTAATTTGTAGTAAGCAAAAATGGAATTGTTTCAGCCTATCAGAGTGCAGTGATTCTGTACCGTTACCGACACAACAGCATGGTAATTAACTTCTATAAGTGTAGTCAGAATTAAACTGAATTACTTTAGAGGCACTATTTGAATTACATAAAAATCAACACATGGTCAAATTAACAGTCACAATTACATTATGCCTTTGATCCCTAAATGCTTCAAACTTATGCCTGAAGCACTTCATTTGCCAATAAATTTCAAACACCTTTTTGGGAGGAACACTTGTGCCTATTTAACAGTACACAGTAGCACAGCAATACAGGAATTGCCACATTGGATCACATCTGTGATCCATCTAGCTCAATATCTGAGTGTGGCCAGCACCAGATGCTTCAGAAGAAGTTGCAAGAAACGTCATAGTAGGCAGATGTGGATTACACACAAATGTTACCCTAACCCTCAATATAGTCTTAAAAAACTGCCCAGAAGCATGGTTACATACATCTTCCAAAACACTTTCCTCACATTAACTATTATAACTGGATATTCGTGTTATCTATACATGTCTAATCACTCAAAATCTTGCTAAATTCTTGGCCTCAGCAACACCCTGTGGCAATGAATTCTACAGTCTAGTTGTGTGAATTAGCATATGCTTTTATCAGTTTAGAACTGGACACCTTTCAATAATCATTAAGTGTCCCCTTGTTCTAGTGCTCCCTGTCTCATAGAACAGAAACTCCTAAACTACCTTCTCTAGACCATGCATTATTTTGTATACATTTATCATGTGTCCTGTTATTAGTTTCCTTTCTAAAATACACAGGCCAAATATTTTCAGTCTCTTCATATGAGATTTTTTCCATGGTCCTCTTCATTCTTCATACCCTTCTCTGAATCTCCTCTACTGCATCTCAAAAAGGATATTGCAGAATTAATCAGTATTGCAGACAGTACTCCAGATGAAGGCAAACCACTAATTTGCACAATGGGATAATGTTTTCTGTATCATTCTCCATCCCATTCCTTATGCATCCTAGCATTTTACTTGCTTTTTTAAGCTATAACTGCACACTGAACTGAGATCTTCATTGAGCTGTCCACAATGATGCTCAACTTCTTTTCCTGAGTCACTGCTGTTAATTTTGAACCATGGAATCTGTATGAATAGTTCAAGTTTCCTTTTAACACATATTAGTTTGTATTTATCAACACTGAGTTTCATCAGCCATTGTCTCTCCCATTCACGTGGCCTCTCTGGAGTTCCTCAGAATCTTCTCTGGTTTTGACTAACCTAAATAATTTTTTGTCTTCTCCAGTTTTTGCCACCACACTGCTTACTTCCAGATCATTAAACAACACAGTAAAACACCAGTTCTAATATGAAACCTCAAGTCACCCTGCAGTTAGCATTCTGCTTCCCTATGATGAAAAATAACCACTCTCTGTTTTCTGTCTTTTAGCCAGTTTCTTATGCAGGATAATATTTTATCCCTCACCCCGGACTACTTAGTGTTTATAGCTGTTACCACAACACTACAAATTAGTCTCTTAGTTAACAGGTTCTCTTTTATCCACCACTTCATACATTCAAAGAATTCTATCACATTGGTTTCTACAAAGGAAAGTTGTGTCTGGCCAATCTGCTTAGACCCTACCCATATAGTTTTCCAGGTGTGTGGATTTTTTCAGTTTATTGTTAGAGTTTGAACCAATTTATAAGGTATTATAGCTTACTGATCTGTAATTCTCTGGATCTTTAAGAGAGTCTTTTATAAAACACAGGTGCAACATGTGCTACCCTCCAATCCTTTGGTGCAATCAAGTTTCTTAATGACATTGCATGATTTTTCCTAGCCATTTAAATTGATAAGATACTTCAGAACTCTTGGGTATATATCATCTAGACCAGGGGTCGGCAACGTTTGGCATGTGGCTCGCCAGGGTAAGCACCCTGGCAGGCTGGGACAGTTTATTTATCTGCTGACGCGGCAGGTTCGGCCTATCACGGCCCCCATTGGCCACAGTTCGTGGGCCAATGGGGGCGGCGGGAAGCTGTGGCCAGCACATCCCTCACCCGCACCGCTTCTCGCTGCCCCCATTGGCCTGGGACATGAACCGTGGCCAGTGGGGGCCGCGATCGGCCGAACCTGCCGCGTCAGCAGGTAAATAAACTGGCCCGGCCCGCCAGGTTACTTACCCTGGTGAGCCGCGTGCCAAACGTTGCCGACCCCTGATCTAGACCTAGAAAAAATTGTCCTACATGATTTAGGACAGGAAATCCATTTGGAAGTTACAGCTAAACCCTATATAGTTCTGCAGATGAAGCCAACTGGGACAGCAGTATTAACATGTTAATTGTGCTTATCCAAGAGAGGGGAAGTTCCTATTTGTTAGCAAAATATTTGTTTTCTCACTCAGTACTTCCAAAAAAGAGCAAGAGTTGGCAGGTATACAAGAACTTGGACCTCAGTTCTACATTCTAGGCAATGTCTACACTACAAATTTTGCCAGCATTACTATGTTGGTCAGAGGTGTGATTTGCGACCCATACAGCTAGCTGTGGCAGCAAAAGCCCATAGTGTAGACACAATCAAAACTGGACTTTTGCTGATTTAGCTTGAAAGGGTAGGCACGCTAGAACCAGCAGTGTTGCTCGTATGAGATGCATCCACACCAAGAGCACTTTGCTGGTATACCTATAGCAGCAAAGCATGCCTAGCATAGATTTGGCCTCATTTTAAAAGGCTAGTATCTCAAACAGCACAATGATCTCACAAACCAGTTTTATAGGTTTGGAGCAATACTGACCAAGAAGGAGCCACTTACTGAACCATCAGCACTACCCTACGTGTTCCTTTAAGGCCTTACAACCTGGTACTGACCCCAGCCAATGCTCAGGTAACCCATTGGTTAGCGTGTTATGTGCTCTCCCTTGTGCCCAAACTGCAACAGACAAGTCTGTTACAGCCTTCTGCTACAGAGCGTGTCTCTTTGGCTCAAGCTGTAGGGACTTGTGCCTTAAGAAGTCCCCAATTCAATCCCCAGTGTCAGCCACTAAGCAAATGGGAGCTTGTCAGATAGGTAACACTTAGATTATGACACTTGACAAAAAAAAACCCATAACTGTACCCTTGGCATTAACTCTGCTCTCTACAGATCCACATACCCAAGCCATGTCCACATTTTGCTCCTTCTTCCCCCTTTAGACTTCCAAAATTCAATCTCTTCTCCAGGCAACTCCTCCCTTGTCTTGACTACTGAAGCCTCTTCTTTATCTTTGATACCTATGCTGTCCCCTACAGATCCATTCAAAGTGTGTCTGCCAAAATTATCTTCCTGGCTCAAATGTTCTGACCATGTCACCCCAAGATCACGCTCCATTTACTAAGAGGTTCAGCATGGCACTTTAAAGACATGCCATAATCAGATTTGGAGGCAACTTCTGCAATTGGTGCTCTAAACAGTCTTCAGCAGCATTCATCTGTAAACAGTTAACTTAATACAAAGGTGACCAGTGAAGTCCATGTATATAATGATGTTAGTAAACTATCCTTAGCAATACAAATGCAGGAAACATGGCTTTGCATTAGAAACAGAGTATATATATCACACCTGCTATAAAAAAAAAAGTTTGTTTTGGGAACTAGCTAAGTTCATTTTAAGGGCAAAGGGGATGTGGCAGATTGGATAGTGATCTTACCCTTATGTACAGCAACACTGTTAGAACTCAAAACTAATTGTTTAATAGGTTTTGTGGAACAGGTTTTTTTATTTTTCAACATAAAAATTTGAGTAAAGACCAATTAAAATTCTCTGGATTTGAGCATATGTGCAGCTGGAATACTCTTTACTTGCTGTGTATTAGAAAGTTCTACTTTGGGTACGTCTACACTTACCGGAGGGTCCGGCGGCAGACAATCGATGTTCTGGGATCGATCCCGGAAGTGCTCGCCGTCGACGCTGGTACTCCAGCTCGGCGAGAGGAGTACGCGGCATCGACGGGGGAGCCTCCCTGCCGCGTCTGGACCGTAAGTTCGGACTAAGGTACTTCGAATTCAGCTACGTTATTAACATAGCTGAATTTGCATACCTTAGTCCGAAGTGGGAACTTAGTGGGGACCAGGCCTTTCTCTTAACAGAAACTTATTTACCAAGTTAAAATGGATATATCGTCTTAAAAATCAGAGACGTTGTTTTGTTTTATTTTTTTAAACCCTTTTCTGATGTACAGGTCCCTTTTCTTGTAAACCATTTAACAGGGTCTAGTGGATCATGGGTTTGGCTTGTTTGGATTTGAAGTTGGATTTCCTATTTGTATATTCCTGCCACTGTTTGATTACTAGATAATTATATTGGCAATTAAAATAGGCTTATTGCTATAGTTTACAGGCAAATGTAATTGCAATGCACACAAGCTGACAAACATTTTAGTTTTGTAGATACTCTTAACCCATCCTACCCATACGCTTAAATGAACACTTTCAAAAGCTTGTTTAGTGCTTTACAACCTTTGTTTTCTTTTGTTTTTATTGTTTTGGTTTCAATATCAGTTTTAAAATAAACATTTAAAGGCATGTTAGAAGTTAAATACTACCAACCGGAAGGGAGCCCTACTTCAAACTGAATGAAGTGGCTGGTTTTTCTAGGCCAATGTATCCAGGATTAGTATAATTACAATTTTCATTTTATACAGCATCCCAGTTCTCTCTACTCTAGCTTCATCCTCTGACCCCTATACTGCTTTTGTTATTACTGTGGAGCTTCTCCTCTTCAACATCATAACCTCCTAGGACTTTAAGATGCTTGCTGCTCTTCTCCCAGCTGTCCTCTTAGCTCTCTGACCTCTCTCCTCCTTTCAGCATCTATCACTATAGGCTATCCCACCAAGCTCCATGTCACTCTAACCCACAACTTGGGCATTATTTTTCACTCTTCCAATCCCTTGCCCCACCCATTAATGCTATTTCCAAATCCTTCTGCTTCTTCCTCATCTTTAAAAAAAAAAAAAACACCACAGTCCTTTATTTTTTCCACCTTCACAGCCAACTCTCTCGTTTCAGGTTCTCATTATATTCAGTTTTGATTAATCCTCTCCTCTAGCCTCCCCCGCAGCCCAGACAAAATGTTGCCACTAAACTCATATTCCTCGATCATTCCTCCCACCCTAGTTATCCTGCCTTGTCAAGCATCATGTTGTCCCCCAATCTTCTCCACTCCACCATTGCTCCCAACTTCACCTTTCAATCTGATTCTTAAACAATCCCCACTGTGCCTTCTTCTGTGTGGCTCCCATCTGGAAGGCCCTCTCAGGTGGACCAAAATGCAAACATGGAAGATCCACTTGTGCTGTGCTGCCTACAGTGAATCAAGTTGACTTGTACATACAAATTGCCCATTCTTATTCCTTTTCCTCTGACATTTGTGTACTTGTTTGTCCTTGGATTGAAAGCTCCTATGAGTAGGGGCCAATCCTCAAATATTTGGAAAGTCCTTACTACATACTGGGCACTATAGCAGAACAAAACCAAATGGCACTTTAATGAACAAAGTAAGTCAAATATGCTTTCTCACCAAACAACTGCAGTTAATGTTCCTGCAATGGCGAGGCTAGAACAGTTTTTTGCCAATTGGCCTTATATCTTTAATACATTATCCTTTCCCATTTCCTCTCCTGACTCCAATGCAGAACAAAACCCAAACAAAAGGACCATAGACAACTTAATTTAAATTAAAGAAAAAATATTAATGATTGTACGCTTTTCTGCTTCTTTTAAAAGCGCCTTTGAAATGAAGCTATGGATAAGCAGAATTTCAAAGATTAACAGTAAAGAGAAACTATCAAAAATATATTCAGTACGTTTACTGCAAAACAGGTATTCTTAATAAGATGGCTGTAGAAAGAAGAGCAGAAAAACAAATTTGTAATTGTAATATGGATCAAACTACATTGCTACATTCGTTATAAGATATTGCAATATAAATCACTCGCATTGCTTATACATGGTTTCTCTTGCAAACTAGCAGGTTTTTTTCAAGCCATCTTAAAGTAATGGTAGAATAATGATCCACATTTACATACATTACCTGATTTTCTCAACTCCATACAAAAAAAAAAAAAAAAAAAAAAAAAAAAAAGGATGAAGAAACTACATCATGTGAACAAAGGGAAGACAAGGAAAAGCAGTTGCTAAACTTACCATGGACTTGATTGATTTCTGAATTCTGAGAAAGAATTTCATCTGCTAATTTCTGAGCTGTTGGCAAAACTTCTGTGTGGTGCATTGTGATCAAATACTGTACAAACTTTTGTAGTTGGTCTCTGTTCATTTGAAAGAGTGTCTCTGAAATGGGAAGATGCAGTTTGACCTGATCTGGCTTGCGGATCCGGTATAAAGAGAGTGCGACAACGTGGGCACAGTAAAATATGTCCTTGTTTCCACAGCTACAGGTCACTGAGGTAATCTTGCAACGATCAAAGCTGATAGCTACCTTGCAAACAGTTTCTGGCTCCGATTGCATTGCAGGATCTGTCACCGTGCCGCTCAAGTGGAAACCTGTGCAAGAAAACAAGAGACCTTACATTATTCAGTAAAATGCTATAATCTCACTGTCAAGTACTTTTTCTTTTTAAACAAAGAAAAGCAATTATCTACTTTTGAGAAATGCAATGCATCTTTAAAAAAAAAAAAAAATCCAGCTTTCATGGCTACATATACAAAATAAGTTCTTGATTGTGTTCTAAATGCCTTTTTCATATCCAAGAAAGCCTACTGATGCAGTCAAAAAGCTTTTCAACAAGCATTTACTCCCCTTTGTATAAATGTTCATAAAAGCTTGGTAATCAACAAAACATTCACTCTGGCAAAAGACATATAGAATGAAAGAGTTGAGCCTGATCACACCAGTGACAAGCCTCCCCAGTAACCTTGAAAATTCTTACAGCAGTAATTTTTTTGAACTCCACAGGTACAGACCGCATCTACTAGCAAGTTTTAACATTCTATTGGTAAGTGAGAGAGGTGCTCTCCAATTATATGGAGCACATGCCCTTGTCATCAGAAACTCTGGAGTCCTAATTTCCGTTCTACCACCGACTTTCTATGCCAGTCACTTAACCTTTCTGTCTTCATTTTATCATCAGTAAGATGGAGTTAATGCTTACCCTCCCAGGGATGATGTGGTAAAATTAGTTAATGTTTGCACTGCACTTTGGAGATGGAAAATGCTACAGTTACTAAAATATATGAAAAGCTATCCTTCTAATTCTGTGCTAGAATTAACATTCAAATGCTTAGTAGTTTGCATTATGAACTCACTTTCCTCTGTACTGTGGTGGAGGAAAGGGGCAAAGCAACTGGTCAGTCTTGTATGGGGAAAAAATTATTTGCTTCAATAGATATTTATAGCAAGTTCCCATCCATCCCCGAGTTGCCTGTTGCATCAGTATTTCATTATTACAAAGGTTGTATTTCTGTGAGTCTGTGCTCAACCCATCTTTGTTTTTCCCTCATGAAAACATGATTTTTAAATCTGTTAATATTTTATCTTCATTATTTCTTTATGCTGTACTTTAGTTTGTTTTATTTTGTTTAGAAGCATGGAAATGAGTCTTATGTGCAACAAGACGAATTCATCAACAGCATAAGCAAAAGGTGGGACTCTATTATAATGGAATTAACCCATTTATGTAAACAGTAAATTTGGCTCAGTAAATTTTCTCCAAGACACTGGGATATTTTGAATATCAAATGCCATACATCAGCATGAGCACTAGAAAAAGTTACTACCATATACATTTATTATAGCTGAGTAAGAGTATCAAATACTGTTTAAAACAAATTTTAAAAACGGATTTCAAACATTCTTGAAATAAATATTGTTAGTGGGATACTACGTCAACTGGAAAAATCATGACGCTGGCCAACAATGTTGTGCTTACAGTTGTTACAAGAAACCCTTCAAATTACGAGAACTGAGAGATTAGAAGAAACACTCCCTATTTTTTCCATTTGTTTACACTGTACATTTGACATCACTTTGCATAGTCAGCATCACTGTTTGGGTTACATTCAGTTCCATTAGTCTGATACCTTCCTCAGTGTCACATGCACACTCTAACCCAGGCTTTCCAGGACAATGTTTGCCAGTTACAGCAGTAGCAGAGCTAACACTGAAATTGAAGAGACAGTAAGCTAGAACATGCATGGAAAAGAAAGGGACAGGAGCAAGAGCAAGCCTCAAATAGGTTTTGTGTTGTTGCTCTCAGGTCCACCCAAAGCACTTAAATACAGAAGGGGAGTAGAAAACTCCCTAACTTTTTTTTTTTTTTTTTTTTAAGATTTTAAAAAACATTCAGGACATATTACTTTAATGTAATGGTTAAGAATTAGTCAGTTTCAAATACTGTATTTAAACAATGTGTTCCTTTACCACAGATGAATACAAATCAGGTCAGCTCAGCCGCTTTTATAGAGAGAGATTCTTCTTTTATCAAGTTCCCCATCTACTTTGGAGCTATTTCTAGTCTGCATCTATGTACTTAGAAAATACCTAGAATTTGAATACTAATGGTGCTGCAGATTAGGCTTAAGGGATACCATCCTACTCCTGCTGACATCAACTGCAAAACTCCCATCAATGTCAACAGGAATAAGATCCAGTGTAAAATGGTCTGCAGGGCTGTTTGGAAAAACTTGTGCTACAAATGATCTTGCCCAATGTTATCAGTTTGACTTTTAACAATCTATAATTAATCTCAAATTTAAACAGTTAGTGTTTTTTTGGGAAGGCAAAGGTCTCTTGAGAAATATTTGAATTAAAAATAAAAAACAATATTTAAATTCCTACTCATGTTGGACATAGAAAAGGAATTTCTTTAGGACATCATAAAAATTTTTTCCAGTAAAAGTCTGTAAATGCTAACATTAGTAATAAGATTCTGGTCTGAACAATGGTAACACAGTAATACATTACACTTGTAGGATGACAGCAGGATTAAACAAAGAAGACTATCACATTTTATTGCAGCCTAAAATACAGAAGTTCCTAATCAGCCATACTAGTGTTTAAGTTATTAAGCAATATTTTCCCCTCTTTTCTCTTTGTACATTAACAGCAAATGGATGAAGTTGAATATACATGGTCTAAAAAAGTTCACACACAGCAAGATCTATCTCAGAAGTACAGTTAGGCTGTAACAAATTTATCAACTGTTGCTCTGTATTACCTTTTGAATGAGTCTCCCACAGCAATGCAGAACAGTGAAATGATTTTACTGCTCCATTTTCCCCTCCTGTGCAGGTTCACCCTTTTAAAAACTAGCCATTCAATATCCTACATTGAACTCAGAGTACTAAAATCTAATTGACAGTTTGTAACAGAAGTAAATAGACTTGCTATGCTTGTAGAGGAAGGAAGAGCTACAACAACTTTTCATTTGCAGTAATGTATCGCCTGACAGGCGGAGAGCTCTCCATACTCCTTGGAGGAGACCAAGGAACAGTTACTCCCAGTGGAACTCAAAGTTATTGACATTTCACTGCCTGTTGAGCCCCAGATGAATGGAAAGCCTCCACTGCTACAAACCTGTAATACTTCTTCACAGTACTTGCTTCTAAAGTTGCAATTTGAATCTTCTCTTTAAAAAAAAATATTTCATATCTTCTCTGATGTTAAATGTTTATTTACATCTACACCTCTACCTCGATAGAACGCTGTCCTCGGGAGCCAAAAAAATCTAGCCGTGTTATAGGTGAAACTGTGTTATATTGAACTTGCTTTGATCCACTGGAGTGCGCAGGCCCCCCCCGGAGCACTGCTTTACCGCGTTATATCCGAATTCGTGTTATATCGAGGAAGCGATGTATTTAGAAAATACAATACAGAAACTATAATAGTATCATTGATATTTGTTAGCCCATTTATCAATCTGTTGACAAAAGGGTATGAAGCAAAGAAGTCTACATTCATTGCACACATACTTGCTCCAATAAATAGTTTATTTCACCTTTTCCCTTCAGTGGCTGAATCATAGAATATCAGAGTTGGAAGGGACCTCAGGAGGTCATCTAGTCCAACCCCCTGCTCAAAGCAGGACCAATCCCCAACTAAATCAATTAATTGTTTTAATATCTTTAACAATAGCATAGGACCAATAGTTAAAGCCATCCTGACATTTTGCAATCTGCAAGAGTCTTATGTTTTTGAAAAGTGTGCCTAGGAAGTCCATTAAAGCATTTAGATACATGTCAAATGTGGCTCGTTTGCTATGTAATTTCACTTCTGTTTAAACATTCATTCAAAGACAAACATTGACAAACAAGGAGCTATTTGACTGCAGAAAAACAGTGATGTTAAATTACTGACGTTTTCAGGTGCTATATTTCTAAAAGACAACTGTGCCATGAAGGGCCATTACTATGAAAATTTGAAGCAATCACTGCAAAATTACTTTGTATCTTTCAGCAGGCAGATTATAACTGTTAGTATCATATACTCTTACCTAACACATCCTTATAAAACACAGGACTGTAGTAAACACAGTTTCAGATGATGCCTCACTCCAAACTAAAAATTTGAAAATAATTTCCACTGCCATATTATACTCAAGTATCCTCTGATGTACTCAAATTTGATATTCTGTGTTTATGAAAATAAATTTGTAGAAAATAAAAGTATGTTTGAATGGGTATGTTCAAGTCTATGATGGGTTTTTACTTTTCTGTTGCTCAAGGATATAGTGGGATTCTAGATAAAGACAGGGAGACGGGGAAGAAATTTGGTGACGTTTTATTTATTTATTTTAAAATCTAATCAATTTAGAATGTAAAAGCTTTGAAAATTCTACGTGCACAATATACTATAGCTCAGCGCTGCAGTCATTTAAATTGGTATCAGTCCGGGCAAAAAAGAAAACATCTAAAATTAAAAGCCTGTTCCAAGTGGGCAAGGATGCACTAATTGATGACATACAATCAGATACACTGGCTTTCCATTATAATAGTTTGTGGAAGAATATTGGCTCTCAGGTAATCACTGGTTATTTAACTTTTGAGCCCCATATTCACACTTATTTATAAATGACATAGGCTAAAATATCATAATTTTAAGTACACTTTCCTTTTAAAAACATGTCTAGTTTAAACCCCCTTTTCAGAGAGGAGAGCTACTCTTTAAGTCCAATTATAAGAAAAAAAAACTACACCTGAATTATACAAATTAAAAATACATCTTTACAATGGAGAATTTTGATGGCATAAACCATTCTAAACTTCACTCGCCTGGTTTATACAGTTACCAGAAACCTTTGATTAAAATACAACCAGAGATCACCACTGGGCGTAGTTTATTCTTTCTAGAAAATATAAGAATGTCAGAACTGGATTACTGAAATATCCTAAAGATTAAAAAGTGATTTTGAATAGCTTGCTGTAATGTGCCTCCAGAGAACACTATCACACTGCATCCAATATGCATTCATTATCTTAAAACTGAAATGAAGTGTACCAGCAACAGCATTTGGACAACACAGCCTTTTCTTAAAATTGATCTGTTAACCCCCTAAATGTTTCCAAGTAGCGAACAAGGATTACCTATATGGCTCCCATAAAGGTAAACAGAAGATGTATGGCTAAATCCCTGCACACACTTCTGAAGATGAATGAAATGGTAGAGGAGGGCGATAGTAGATGTGCACTGCAGTTACTTATTAATAGGCCCTTCTTGAGAGAAAAAGTAACAGTAAAGGCAAAGAAGAATTTAAATGAGCCTGAGCTGAGAAATAGGGATTTTCTCTAGAGAGCCCAATGTGGAGAATCCTCTCTTACACAATTTTAAAGTGGGTTTATCAGAATCATACCATTCATCTCAAATGATCATTTAAAATGGAATTAGCAGATTGGTCTGCCAGATAAGACATGAATACTGTATCTCTTGGCACATTCATTACTACTGTGTGGACTAAAAGCACATGACAAGTAAGCTTTTGCCTCACCACCCCTCTCAAACCACTACAAATCCTTATGGAAAATAGTTCTTGAGTTTCCATTATCCATTTTTCAAAACGCAGTAACTGACTGATTATTATTTTTTCCAGGGCAAGCAAGAGTTTAGACCATATTCACCATCTGTCCAATTTACTCTTTTAAGGTGGAAATGGTTTTAAATTAAAGAGTACAAAGACATTTCCTAAACTAAATTGTGTGAACTTTAATATACCCTAAAAGAAACAAATTTAATTCCAAGTTAAAGACTTGTATGCCAACACTCCACCTGGAGCTAATTTAAATGGACGATTTATAAACCAGAGAAAGTTGTGGTTTAAAATGGAAACTACTTCCAGCCATAGTATCTTGAACATGCTGATATAAAGGTAACTTGGAGAGAAAGGAAGGTTAAGCAGCAGCACATAAGGTGTTTGTTGTATGCTACAAATATTCAGTCTGGGGTAGTTTATGTCTTAAAAGTACGTATCGTCTAGAGTAAGTTTTGCATCGCTACTGAACTGCACCCAACACGCACTAAAGATGGAGTTTTGTCACAGAAAATATAAAGAAAAAAGAGTTATGATTTAACATGTTTGGAATTTTTACATGCCAGGAAGAGGGTGGATTACAACAGTAGATAGCATCACATGCACACTTCATTAATAGCTTGAAAGTTCATCCTAAAGCTTTTTTGCAAGTGAGCATGGCAGCTCAATAACAACATTAACACAACGACTACATCAGTGGACCTCAAGCAAGCATCATACTCCAGCATCATGAGGTTTTCCCACCTCATACAGAAAGCCAGGTGTATGCAAAATGTGGCTGGTGACTAAATTTTTACCAAGACTTTCCTCAAAGTCTGTCCCCTCAGACCTCCAGGCTTGAGAATTGTACAATTGCCTACGTGCATTACAGGGGCTTTCACCCTCCTCTAAAACGCAGTGATGCAACTCTGATTATAGCATTTCTGTTTAAAAAAGTGACCTTGGTTTACAGAGCAAGGGTCTGATTTTTGTTACTTGCAATGAAACTCAGAAAAAAAACACATATTTTTAAATCACAGCCTTTAATAAAAGGAAGTTTGCCATGACTTATCAATGACTTTACTAAAAGCTGTTGATAAAATTTTAGCACAACATCCAAAAAGAATTCTTATTTCTAGACTAAGTTAAAATGCTGTTTTCTACAGATGTGCACACACCAGATTTGTCATTGCTCTGAATCCTCACATCCAATAAGGCTTTCACATTCTTCTCAGAACCATACCTTGTGCGTACGCACCCTCTAGGATTCTTTCAAGTTCCACTCCTTATCTTCTGGGTAAAAAGTATGACTTTTGTAACCACTCCCACATCAGCCACGGCAGTCACCATTGAGGAAGGAGAGCAGCTTCCTCGGTACTGCTCTCAGCCTGGAGAACAAGAGACATAGGCCTGATCTACACTACCAAGTTAGGTCAATGTCAGTCGCCTTCCATTGATTTATTTGTACATGTGTCTACACTCAAATTTGTCTCCAGGTGAGTGCCCCATTACAGTGATGCAGCAAAGCCACTTCTCCAAATGGTATTGAGCCACAGTCAACCTACTGATGTCGATACAGTGTGAATGTAGACACTCCATGACCCACATCATCCCTAACAGTCCTCCAACAGCTGTCCCACAATGTCCCTTCCCTATGACAGGGACTGCTCTGGTCACAATTGTGAACTGCACTGCCCAGGGGTTATGGCAAAGGAAGCCACCTTCCCCTTTAAAAAAAAAACAAAACAAAAAAAAACCCTCCACATATTTTTGTGCTGGCTCTTCCCTATTGCCCACTTTGACAAGCACACCAAGGAGCTCTCTCTTGTCGTGTGCAACTGCCCAACTGGCAGTGTCGCCACCATGCACTAGATGCGCTCCTGTCTTGACAGGACATACTGGACCGCCTGGGCCTGCAGAAAGAAGAGGCTGTACAGGCCCAATTACACACCAGCCACTGAAATGTGGCCATCTACAAAAAGACTACATGGAGGATGCATGTAAAGGGGTATGACAGGGATCAGCAGCAGTGCCATGTGAAAACGAATGAACTGCAGCAGGCATACCACAAATTGATCTGGTGCTCAGCCGCAGGCTTTTACAAGCTTCATGCCATACTTGGTAGAGACCCCATTAGCACCCCACAGACCATTGTGGATACCTGAGAAGAGGCCAAGATTTAGAGCCCTGCCATGGACAGCAGAGTAGAGGGGGGAGATTGTGGTGGGGATCCAGCTATGCCACGAGCCAGGACCTGTTCGAGCCTCTGCCACAGAATATCCAGTTCTGCCAGTCGAACACTGATGAGACCAATGAAAAGGAAGAAGCCTTGGGTAAGCGCATGCAAGTGTTTTTCCTTAGTCTTCAAATTTAAAGATGGTGCCTGGCCCATCTCCAAGTTAATAAGACAGGTATTGACTTTGTTGTTTTACTCCTACAAGAAGAGGTAGAAGTATAACAAGCAGAGATGAAGTTGGTAACTGCTAGGGGGGGGCGGGGGAGAGCAGGCGGCACACTTTGTTTTTGTACATAGGGATGTTCTTTGCATCCTCTTAGATCTCAATGAAACTTTCATGGAGATATTCTGCAATTCTCTCCTGAAGTTTTCTAGAAATGGCTGCCTAATTTCTTTATCATGGTAGGACACTTCCCCATGCCACTCCGCAATGAGTTCGGCTGGCACCACTGCAATAAACAAGATAGCACCAATCGGGCCCAGACGGCTTCAGGACACCAGTAGCAGCCATGCTCTCTGTGCCTTTGTGGCCCTCAGGAGTGAGATGTCAGCTAAAAACAACCACCACCACCACCCACCCCCAATACATAGTGCAATATTCAGTGCCATTGCCCTGTACCTTTTCCCATGGAATAGGGACTGAAATTTTATTGTTTTATGCAACTGACATTTCTTCCCCCCTCTTGCTCCTGGTAGGCCATACTCACCATGGCTGGGGCTGGGAAGTGGTGCTGTGGAGAGGCGCTCCAAAGCTGAAGAGCAAATAAGCTTTTCTCATTAAAAGTTTTTATGGGAATAAGAGAAGAGTGTTTTGGCAGCTTTTCCCCATTTGGCCCACAGATATTATGCAGGACACAACAAGTAGCTAAAAGCATTGAGATATTTTTCTCACTGAGATCCAATCTTGTTAGTAAACACTGCCAGCATCCCTTCAATCTACGGAAAGTATATTAAACTTCATTCTGCACCTGCTGAGACAGTAGCTGAATCTTGAGGTGTCCCGCACAGGGCATCATGAGCTATGGGAACAAGGAACAGGCTGGGTCCCACAGAATCACTATTAGCATTTCAATGTTGCCAGTGATAATCCTCCAGTTAAGAAAGAATGTCTCTGCTTGCAGCTTTCTGAACAGTCCTGTGTTCTTAAAGATACAAACATCAGGCACCTTTCCTGGCCAGCCAACTCTTATCATTGAAGCATCCCTGGTGATTCACCAACACTTGCATAACCATAGAAAAATAGCCCTTTCTGATGATATATTCTGTTGTAAGGTGGGCTGGTGCTGAAATAGGGATATGCATGCTGTCTATCAACACACTACTGTTTGGGAACTGCATTGCTGCAAAATTCCATTCACTATGTCCTGCACATTGCAGGAGACCATGAATGACCCTATACACTTACATGACAATGGCCCCCAACATGGATTTTCCAACACCAGAATGATTTCCCACTGACTGGAAGCAATCCGGCATTGCAAGCTTTCAGAGTGTGATAGTCACTCACTTCCTCACTCTCAGTGCAGCTCTCATTCTGGTGTCCCTGCCCTGAGGGCTGGGGCAAGGTTGACACACAAATCTAGGAATGTGACCTTTTACATCCAGAAGTTCTGCAGCCACTGCTCGGCACTCAACTGTCTGTAGGTGCTCCATAAATGTCATCAACAACCTTGAATTGTTTTTCTCTCTGTCCCTTAGCAATCTGTCCTCAAACAAAGAGTCACATCCCCTGTTATTGCGGTTCTTCCTGTGGGTCTGCAAATATAGGAGCAACATGTGTCTTATACTTGCAATGGTCATGAGAATAGTGCAAAGCTCTACAGGCTGCAGGCTTCTGTTAGAGATGGCAGACCCAAAAAAGTGCTATGCAGGCTTGTGGGATTTGTGAGTCATTTCTACCCCACAACACACGGCTAAAATTTCCCAAAAGGAATTGTGCTGGACAGCAGCACGGGGCATACTGGGATACATATTCCGGTGCATTGCACTTTACACTGACACAAGCACACCTGGTAAGTATGCATAGTGCTGAGACAAACAGCAAAGTATGCATGTACACAAGCGATAAGCTAACCGCAGCGGCCAAATGCCAACATAAAACTTGTGTCAACTGAAGTTTGTAGTGTAGATGTGGCATGGCAATGTCAATGTGAGCTGTGATTACTTTTTAACTGACATTGTCATGCCAGTAAAAGCCAGAGAGTAGATGCAGTTTACCAGTATAACTTATATCTCTTTGGCAAACAGGAATAAACTATAAGCAGCAGACGCAGTTTTATACTGTGTCTCCATGAGGTGGGATTTGCTAGCAAAGTTAAAGCAGCAAAACGTTCAAGTATAGACAAGGCCTAAGTATGGAAGTCAAACCTTGGTCTTCTGGATGGCAGTATCAGATCATCTCTAGATCTCCAGACTGGTTTCTTGGTAAAGGTTTTTTGTTGTTTTTTTGTGTGACATGGGAACAGGTAAAACTAATATTGCATCCTTAAAAACCTCACTGGATTGAACATCTTGTAATAAACTATAAGAAACAAACAAAGGAGAACTTTGTTTGGAGATATACCTACCAATGAATAATATTTTGTTTTTTTTGCTTCCCTCATCATAACCCAAGAATAAAGTGGTTTTGTCATCTCTTGCGTCTTAGTTTTCACATCACACAACATATTTGTAAAACGCCAATAACTACCACAGCAACTGTTTGCAATATCACAAATAAAGGACAATGACTGCAAGTGCAGAAAAAGCAGCATGATCAATTGAACGCAAACTAAAAATCTTGCTCTCGTTAAAATATCCTTAAAGTAACATGACAAGGAAAAAAAGTTAGTGTTATTAAATAAAGGATAATATTTTTACCACTGTCAGCAGCCCTAAATATCTTAGAAAATGGTTTGCCTGACAAACAGACAATATGGGGAATATTTTTAGGAAAGTTGCTGTTTACTTTCCTAATGATAACTGAAAATGTTCTCCCTATTTCAGGCCTATGAGTTACAGTTCTATTTACCAGGTAATCTTTCTTGAAGTGAAGAGCCAGTGGGTCTGCAGCCCACTTTCAGACACAAGTAAATACCCCCTAACCAAGCAAGCCATCACCTCTCCCTCTATGAAAAGTCAATTTTTAAGCGAGGGTTACCATTTGTCCGGATTCCCCCGGACATGTCCGGCTTTTTAAGCTAAAAATAGCATCCGGGGGGAATTTGTAAATGTTCGGACTTCCCCCCCCCCCCCCCATGCAGAGCACGCGCGGCTAACAGTGCAGCCGGCCGGGTGGTGCCACTTACATGGGGCTGCGACACTCAGCCAGAGAGAGCACGTCCTCCTCCTCCCCCCTGCAGCAGAAATCACTCCCTCCCTCCCTGCATTCGCAGATCGGCTCCAGCTGTCTGGAGCTCCTCCCCGACTGCTGCCCAGCGTGCGGACAAGCGGCTCAGGCAGTTCCTGAGCAAGTTCACCAGACATTAGGTGAAGAAAGGCCAACAACAAGGGGGCCAGGGGGTCGGAGAAGGGGCAGGGAGGTTCTGGAGGAGGCAGTCAAAAGACGGGGGGGGGTCGGGAGTTCTGGGGGGGCTTTCTGGGGGGGAGATGTGGATAAGGTTTTGGGCAGTCAGGGTACAGGTAGGGGGTAGGGTCCTGGGGGGCATTTGGGGGGGGTCTTAGGAGGGGGCAGTTAGGGGACAAGGAACAGGGAGGCTTAGGTAGGGGGTGGGGTTCTGGAGGGCAGTTAGGAGCAGGGGTCCCAGGAGGGAGCAGTCAGGGGACAAGGAGTGGGGGGGGGGGGTGTTTGGGACTTCTGGAGGGGGGCCTGTCAGGGGGCAGGAGTGGGGAGAGGGATTGGAGCAGTCAGGGGACAGGGAGCAGAGGGGTTTAGATGGGTTGGGAGTTTGGGGGGGGGGCTGTCAGGGGGTGGAGAGTGGTTGGATGGGGCGTGGGAGTCCCAGGGGTCTGTCTGGGGGTAGAGGTGTGGATAAGGGTTGGGGCAGTCAGGGTACAGGTAGGGGGTAGAGTCCTAGGGGGCCACTTAGGATGGGGGAGGGTCTCAGGAGGGGGCAGTCAGGGGACAAGGAGTGGGGGGAGGGTTAGGTAGGGGGTTCTGAGGGGGGGAAGTGGGAGGGGCAGGGGCGGGGCTAGGGCAGGATGGGGCAGGGCTAGGGCAGGACAGGGGCAGGGCTCCTCCCGTCCTCTTTTTTGCTTGCTGGATTATGGTAACCCTATTTAAGCTGAAATGTGAACAGAAACAAAAAAAGTAATAACAGGTTTTAAAAGTGAGAAAAAAGTCTGAAGATAGATCCATTTAGTAGCTGAAATCAGACAGTTTAAAAAAAAAATCAGTGGGGTGGATTTCTCTCAATTGCTTTTAAAAGATGCCGTATCATTCAAGACCAATATTTGAGAGTAATCTTAGGTGTGTCTTGTTTCTGAGTCTAAAGGAGACTATGAATATTATGAAAGAAACACACACTAATCTTGAAGAGGGAAGGTAAGTGATGTAGAGGAGGGAAAACCCCAGAAATAATTTCCTGATTGACTCTCAGAATGGTCTCAGCTTTGAATGTCTCCCATTCTCTTGATGAAGGGCCTGATTCAACTCCCACTGAGGGGGTGTGGGGGAAAAGTACTAATAAAATACCAGCATTCATATTTTGTTGAGCAATAAAGGTATTTAGGCTAATCCAACCACAAGTAACCCTTTGCTATTACAGTAAGTCAAGATGGTGTTCTTAAGAGACTAATTATTTAGCACAAAATTTTGCCTACAAGTTTAAGTATGCATAATACTAATATTGTTAAAAACACCGACCTTCGGTCAGGAAATCTGTTATAGTCTGCTTAAAAGCAAACAGTAACTCCCATTCCAATTCCTAATAATGGGATATGTCATTTTCCCTTAGCTAAAGTCAATGGTGTGCTTATGACTGATGAAAAATGGTATTCAGCAGCTCCTGGAAAAAAGGAGGCACCCCCAGAAATCTTCCAAATGCTGCTGTATTTCCACCCTTCTCTTCTGCATACCTATCTTTATAGAACAAACCAGGCTGTATGTTGTAAGTCTTTTCAGGTTTGTCAAATAATTGAAAGTTAATGTTTTTCTTTTTGTTTAGAGCAAGTTATTCATTTACAGCATGTTGTTCATGCAATAGCCAGAATATACACTGAATTCCTCTTTAAGTTGTATAACACACTCAAGATGGATGCAAGAGAAGGAGGAGGAGGAGGGATATTTTTAAAGTGTTACTGTAGTAAGCTCATTGTGATAGACGTGGAGTTTAAGAATGGGCTCAATATGGGATGTAAGTTTCCACAGCAGAGATGCTTACTGTAACTTCCTCAGGTCATTATGCATTACAACAGATTCCAGAAAAAATAAGGAAGAACTGTGTAAGCTTTCCTGACAGAGCAGTTCAGAAAAGATCTCTAACACTAAAGCAGTGAAAGAGCAGCCAGATAAAAATCTGTCAAAACTCAACATCACAGCTGAGTCAGTACAGGATAGCTGTTGCAAACACTTTGCGGAAAGGCAGTCTCTTTCTAGCTGTAGAATGCCTAGCACAACGGGGTCCCAATCCTGATTAGAATATCTAGGCCCCACTGTAATATAAACAAATAAATTGTAAGGATGTATGCAAAGGTCATTTATACCACAAACCAGAGTGACAGCACTAGCATACAACATTAACCCACACAATAGCAGCTAGTTTTCACAAAATGTGCTCACAATCTCTTGCTGCTCAATAGAAGTGTTTCCATATTGTATAAAACAAACAAACAGTCTCTTCCTGGTATTTAAAAATCAAGAAAATGGCTAAAACTCTGGATATAAAAACCCACACCAAAAACGGTAATTGTTGGGTGCATCAGAACACTAGACAGGAAACCCAAGTCTGATTCTAGCTCCTACAGTATATCTTATTTTAAGATATATACTTTAAGATGTAGACTTTTAGGGATCAAGGAGAAGACAAAACCAAACTAATACCTGCTGCTATTGCTGAACTGCACTTAAAATATAAAGGCTGAAGTGTAGCAAAGTTTTTAAAGAAATGTCTTGTGTTCACCACACCCATAATTTCCTGACAGCTTGGGATCCTGGGAGCACAATCCACAAAGCAGAGTACAACAGTTTTTCCCTCCTAACAAAGTACTCTGACATTTGTGCAGCTACTCCCTAAATATAGGCCTCTCAAAACATTCCTGCCATTCTACCATGCTGGCACGCTACCAGTCACAACTCAAGACTGCTCCTTAGACACTTCAGAAGGGATTTAAAAAGTTTAATTCAAAAAAGGTAAACAGGAGCCAGCCACCTAGCACTTGGGTTACTGGCAATGGCTTTATTCCACAACTGGCTACTCTTCTAAAAAAAAAAAAAATCAGGCATTTACATGCCTTGAATGAGTTGACATACCAGAGCTGTCTGCCCAGTGCCAAGAAATCCTTAGGAATGTACACCCTCTACTTTAGGGTATCCCAAACCTTAATTGCCAATGGGGGGGAGGGAGGGGGAAAGACAGCTAGCCATATTCATAATCAAGGTCAAGTGATTTGCCCATGTTGACCCAGAATTAGTGGCCCATTTGCTGTTTTTTAAAACCTATTAAGCAGATTTAAATGTCCTGGGAGATGCAGTGTCTGCTATACATCTCCACAACCACAGTGGACAATAGTAGCTACATAGCAGCCTGCTTTCCTTGTAAGAAATTACCCAAAACCCAAACCTGAAGTGCAGAATGTGTAAGTGGGAACAGTTAAGAAATCCCAGTTCCACAAAGTGAAGAGAGCCAAAACAGTCACTTCACAAAAGTTTCCTGTCCAGGTCTATCCTATTCAGGTTCTTATACACAATCACAGTACTTGAATGCGTAACAGGCTATGCTGGCTAAACACCCCTTTGCTCATAGGCTGGTCGAGGGCTCCTGCAATAAAATGCAATGTATTTTTCACTCATTAGTGCACCACATGAGGAAATCTAAACTCTCTGCACACTGGCCCAGCAAGAGCAAGACCCTGTCAAAGAAGAGAGTTTAAGAATCAAGAAGGGGAGAGGGGAAAAAAAAAAAGAAGAAGAAGAAGAAGGATGTTAACGAGGGAGGGGAAAAAATTTACTGGGAAATTAAACCAAAAAAGCCGCTTAAAAAAGTAGAACAAATTATGCATCTAAAAGAAACTGGAAGTGAACCAAGGAACATTCTCAGAGGAGGGGGAAAAAAAAAGCCTACAATCATCAACTAGCTTGCTTTAAAAAAGTATTTATATAGACTTAAAAATTGAATGTGCAGGTGTGGGAATTTTCCTCTCAAAGATCTTTTCTCCACTGCCATGATGCTGAGTAGCACATCCTTGGAGTTTTAAGAACAAACAGTATGCCGCTGCTTCAGTATGGTTATTGTGGATCTGACTGAAAAACAGTTTAAAACAGGATACAATCAGAATATGGGACAGTGGAATATTTTATTAAATTGATGTCATCTGTATCATGCTGTGTTCTCAATGAACTTTAACAGCCAGGTTTAGACAAGTTTAAAATTAAATACTGATTAGTCTTGTATAACAACATCTCAGAGGTTCAACGGAGGTCCCAGTTCTATTCGAGCCAAGATTACAGCAAAATAACCTCAGAACAGTGTAGAAAACTATCTTGCATTGGTAGGCAAATGGAGTAGGGGTGACCTAATACAGTAGGGCCATTTTCCATAATTTCATCATGGACTACTAGTTAGAGAACTTAAAATCAGGCCCTTAAAATTTAGAGATGTCAACACCACAACTCCTCCATTGAATTCAGTGGGTAGTTGTAATGCTCAGTACTTCTGAAAAATCAGGCCCTTAAACAGAGAGGTCTTCCTCCCCTTGAGCCAATTCTCTTGATTTCACTGTATTTTTTATTCTGAAAGGGTATTTTTGTCTTCAAGGTACAGTATCACCTAAAAACAAAACAAAAAAAGGGTCCAGTCCCCTTTTGGAAATCTTCCCCTTTAATTTCACTCTATCAGCGTAAATCAGAGGAAAGACCTGGGCCCCAAGCCAAAGAGTTTTCAGTTTTTCATACAAAAAAAAAAAAAAAAAAAAAATCACACAATCTCTCTTCCAATAGGAGGCAAAAGATCGTGTAACTTAGGGCAGGTCTTCACTACAGGGGGAGGTCGATTTAAGATCCGCAAATTCAGCTATGCGAATAGCGTAGCTGAATTCGACTTACCCCGCTATGAGGATGGCGGCAAAAATCGACCTCCGTGGCTCCCTGTCGACGGCACTTACTCCTACCTCCGCTGGTGGAGTAAGCGTGTCGATTCGGGGATCGATTGTCGCGTTCCGACGAGACACGATAATTCGATCCCCGAGAGATCGATTTCTACCCGCCGATTCAGGCGGGTAGGGTAGGCCTAGCCTTAGAGTGGAGTAATACAGAGAGCCAAGAAGTTCTGTGACTGCAATATGACCAGGTTATTTTTACCTGTGGGTTTAGGGTTTAAATAAACAGCTTGTATACCATAACAAGGTAGTTTAGGCTACATGTATCAAGACTTGTAAGGTATAGTACTTTATCGTCTGGCCTTTCCCATACATGTAGCCAAACATGAGACTTCTTCCACAGATAACATATGTGGGAGTTACCAAGAGCTGCAAACACTACCAACCACTTAATTTATTCGCTTTTCCCACTTGCAACCACAATGTTTTAATACAGAACTGACAGATGCCCTATTATGCCTGCTGTACATCATCTTCCTCCAGGCAAATCTCAGCAGTCCAGATTTGTAGAAGTGGTGTTCCAGAAGGACCTGCTCCTCATATGGACTGCAATAGTTTCAACTGGGTAACGGACCTATACACACATTTGAACTCTCAATCTACCCATCTAGAAATATTTCTAAACAAAAAAATATATATATATACAGATAGAAAATATGGGAGCTCCAAAAGCCTCTCAGCACCTTAGTTATACAGAAGGAAGATCCTGTTTTTTCTTGATCTTAGTGGTAGGAAAGTCCATGAAAAATACACATGTAAATATCAGATTTGTCTACTAGCTAAGTCTTCCTGTACACATGAGAGCAGCCTGTAATGGAGGATCAGACACTGAATAAGGGATAAGAAAAGCTTACCCATTTTTCAGTACATGTTCTCTTTACAGAGCAAGACATCCACCTACCACCTTCTCCCTACTGCAGCATGCAAGCCAAATGCTGGCTTGTCCGTTTATAAGAATAATTTCTCAATCTGAATACAAAGTAACAGATGAGCAAATCTCTTCATAAAGTTACCCCCAAGAGTTCTGAAATGTTCCTCCATTAAAAGTACATCTCCACATATCCTGCTGGTTTCGGTTGCTCATATGCTCTCCCCCTTCCTCATTCCCCTTCAGTCTCTCATGGACTATAAAACTGAAATTAGCTATTCATTACATGTGAAGGAGCTTCACATAGAGCAGCACCCTGCTGAGAGAGACTGCTACTTTACATGTCAATTTCAGAATGAAAGCATCTGCTACCTTACTAATATGTATATTTAATGCTGCTGCATAATGTGCAGAATTATATGCTGTTCATTGCCTGTTTGTTCTGATATTATGTACTCTTAAGTAGCATTATTCTAAATTATTCCCTTTGAAAAACATTGTACATTTTATTAGGACTCTTCCCTAGTGTTCTTTGTAAAAGATCCCCCAAATGAGTGGCTTGCAGACTATTTCAAACCAAAAAACATGACTCAGGGTGAAGTAACCAAATGGGACAAGTTTTTGGCCTGCAATTACTTTCTTATGTATAGTTTTTACTTTTTTTTTTTTTTAATTAAATATGAAGGGACACAGGGAATTATGTCTCAACAGTTATTGGTAAACCTGCCCTAAAGTTGTTCTTGCCCCTGGAAATATGAATATAGCATATTCCTATTATCTGGATAGTATGGGCACATGGATTTTATTCAGATAATTGGGAGATCAGATAATCAAGAGGGCAGAAGCCATTCAGCAGCAGAGTGGCCTCCCTCGCAATGGGGGGGGCGGGGGAGGAGTCGTCGTCCTCTTCACAGTCCAGGTTGCTCTGCCCTGCTCACTCACTCCACTGACAGCAGGGCTAGAGAAGGTACCCTGTGCTGCACACCTGATCCCTGCAGGTGCAGGGTGCGAAGGAGGTAGGGTGCTGTGGTCCTGGTGGGGCAGAAGAGAGACCACCAGCCAGGACTTTGCTCTGCCAGGACCACAGCCATCCCTACACTTTGGGCCTACAGGGATCAGGTGCCATCAGTCCAGCAGCAGTGCAGGGAGTCCACTGCAGTTCTGCTGTCATAGCCCCTGCTCACTCACTCACTCCCATGACAGTGGGGCTGCACAGGGCTCCCTTTGCTGGTGCAGGAGCCCTTCAGCAGTAGGGTGGCCTCCCTGGAGGTCGGGGTCTCATTGTCCACCTCGCAGACCTGGCGGGGGACTTTGCTTTATTATCTGAACCTCTGCATTATCCAAATTTCTTCCTTGTCCCTCAGCATGAAATACATGCTAGAGAGGGCATTTATCTCAGATATCTCATGCTAAGGGAAAAGGAAGGGATTCATTTAACGTGGCGGTTCGGATAATAGGGTTTGGGATATTCAGAAGTATCCTGTTTTCACATCAGGAAAACTACAATCTTCATTGGGTCTTCCCTGGATTCACAATGGCTATAAGTTATCAGTTTTCTACATTACTATATCCACAGCAACATATTATGGTGTATTACACACAATGACCAACCATTTTATTTACTATACCAAAGGATATTTGGAAGAAAAAAAAGCAAAGACATTTTAGCTAGGGAAGAATAAAGATGGGCAATTAATGACATCAGTGGCATGCAAGTTTGCATACATAGTCACTGACATCTTTTAACCCACATCTCTAATCCATTAACTTCCTATTAAACCAATAAATGTCAACACCCCTTGCACAAAACTCCAACTTCTTTTGTGGGAGTATTATAAACAAATCAATTTCTGGAGATTATAAGATTACACGAAAGGGACAATGGAGCCAGCCCTGTAGTCTGAAATGTAGTAGCGCTACTATGGGGGGATCCCAGGTAAAACTAGTGAGATGAATCACTTGTTTCAAAGCCAACTGAGGCTGGGAGTGATGGGAAGCCAGCACAGCAAAGGGAACAAGAACACTCTGTATTACCAGCTCGTGATATCCTCTGGGAAAGAGTGACTGACTTGCTTTGAAGGAGGCAACAATCTGCCCTCTGTTGTGGGGTCACTGCATTAGAGAGAGAAGATCTTTTACTACACTCCTAGGTTAAGTGAACTAAGTCATAATTCAGTTTATCTAAACTGAACATTTGTGATTAGGATTACGGACCCTCACGCTTATATTACATTCTAGAGATCTCTTCAATGTTCAGAAAAAATTGGGAATAGGCATACATGAACGCATCTCCACAAGCTGCCTGGGGATGCCATTGTCAAGAGCAGAATACTGGTACCTTCCTGTTGTTCTAAGATGCAAATAGATCTAGATAAGAGAAAACCACTTGTTGAATAATCAAAGAAGTCCCAGTTTAGCTTCCATTTCTCTGCTACCAGCACATAGGAACACATTCAACAATATATCAAGCTCCATCTTAAAGTAGTTAAGTTGTTTGCCCCCACTACTCCTAGTGAAAGGCTATTCCAGAGCCTCACTCCTCTGATGGTTAGAAACAGTCTTCTAATTTACAGACTAAATGTATTAATGGCCAGTTTATACCTATCTGTTGTTGAGCTTAAATAGTAGTTCTCCCTCCTGGATGTTTACCCCTTGATGTGTTTATAAAGAGCAGTCATATCACCTCTCAGCTTTTGTTTGCTAGCTAAACAAGCCAAGCTCTTATAGTCTCCTCTCATAAAATAGGCTCTCCATTCCCCCGATAATCCTGGGAGCCCTTCTCTGCACCTGTTCCAGTTTGAATGAATTTTTCTTTAACATGGGTAAACAGAACTATACACAGTATTCTAAAGGAGTCTTACCAGTGCCTTGTACAGTGGCATAATACTTACTTCTCTTCACTGGAAACCCCTCACTTGTCAGGGCCACACCACATTGGTGGCTCTTCCTGCAACTGACATGCTCAAATCTGTCCTCTCATTTCCTCAGA
This sequence comes from Chrysemys picta bellii, assembly GCF_011386835.1. Lineage (NCBI taxonomy): Eukaryota > Metazoa > Chordata > Testudines > Emydidae > Chrysemys > Chrysemys picta. Next base: position 38,512,450 of record NC_088796.1, on the reverse strand, counting down.
TTTGTATTACTCCAGTCCTCAAGGTCATCCATTTCTTCCTCTAAGTCCTCCAATACTCCTTTATATTGATCATGCCTCTCAACTTAGTATCATTGGCAAATTTAATTAGCACACAACTATTTTTTGTGCCCAAGTCATTAATGAAAATATTAAATAAGACTGACCCCATGACCAATCCCTGAGGGACTCTACTAGTAACCTCCTTCCTGCCCAAGAGAGTTTCCCCTTTCAGCACACTCTGTTATCTCCCCTGTAGCTAAGTTTTTTATCCACAATGGTCCTGCACTACTGAACATTTTTAAAACTGACTAGGAAGAAAACAAAATCATCATTGAACATTTGCAGGAAGACAAATATTGGGTGAGGGGTAAATAATGGAGAGGACACATCAATGACACTGAGCAATCTGCACCAGTTGGTAACCTGGATGTAAGCAAACATAGGTATTTGAATACAGCCAAATGTAAAGACATACACAGAGAAACAAACAACATAGCCGTACTTACAGGATGGGCGACTCTATCCTGTGAAGCAGTGCCTCTGAAAAAGACCTGGGGGTCCTGGAGAATAATTAGATGAACATGAGTTTCCCAGTATGACACCGTCCGTGCCTAAAGGACAACTGTGATTTTTGGCTGTATAATCAGAGGAATGTCAAGTAGGAGTAAAGAGGTATGATTGCTACTGGAATACTGTGTCCAGTTGTGGTGTCCACAATGCAGGAAAGATGTTGGTAAGTTGGAGAAGGTTCAGAGAAGAGTCACAAGAATGATTAAAGGATTGGAAAATATGCCTATAGTGATGGACTCAAGGAGATCAACCTATTCAGGTTAACAAAGAAGAGGTTATGGTGTAACTTGATCAGTCTAAATGAACCTACATGAGGAGCTAAAGGATTGTTGAAGGCTCTTCCATCTAGGAGACAATGGTATAATAAGTTCCAATGTCTGGAAGTTGAACCTAGACAACTTCTGATTGGAAATAAAACACATTATTTAACAGTGAAGGTAATTAACCACTGGAACTAGTTAACTCTTGCCAAGAATCGTGGGGGATTCTCCATCACTGGCAATTTTTAAAATCAAGAATGGATGCATTTCTAAAACATATGGTCTAGTTCAAAAAGGAATGGACTTAGGGAAGTTCTCTGGCTTGTGTTATACAGGAGGTCAGCCTAGATGATCATAGTGGTCCTTTCCAATCTTCTAATCTATGAATTTATGTTGCTCTGTCCTGCAAAAAATACTTCCAGACTACAGAAAGCAAGATGGCTGAAGAACTGCCTGACAGAACAAGAACTCAGCTTTATTTTTGGTACAAGAAAATTTTTTTACTCTTGATAAAAGAGCCAGTTTGAAAAAAAAAAAAAATAGATTGTTCAGTTTTGATGAATCCTGGAGAATCTGTCAGAATTCTTAAAGTAACTTGATACTATTGAAAAAGGTATGAATATTAATGCCATGATACAGATGTGTGTATCATGGATCATTTCTGCTCAACCAACTTCTCTCACTTTGGACCAACGTATGGAGCTGCGGCTGACATTATGCAAGATGTTACCATCTCTACCCCACTTGGCCATGAAAGCTTTTTTTTTTTTTTTAAAGGAATTACAATTAGTCTGTGTGTGTGTGTGTTGTATTGTGTGTATGTATACACACACACACACACACACACACACTCTCCCCCAAAGACAACTGGCGGCACCTACACTAGGGGTCGGCAACCCTTCAGAAGTGGTGTGCAGAGTCTTCATTTATACACTCTAATTTAAGGCTTTGCGTGCCAGTAATACCATTTTAACATTTTTTAGAAAGTCCCTCTATAAGTCTGTATCTTATATAACCCAGGAGCAGCACCAGGGTTTTTGCCGCCCGAGGCGGCAGCGCTCCTCCTCTGAGCATTCGGCGGCGGGGGTCCTTCCACTCCGCATCTTCGGGGCACTTCGGCGGCGGGTCCTGGAGCAAGTGAAGTACCCGCTGCCGAATTTCCGCCGAAGATCCAGAGCGGAAGGACCCCCCGCCGCCGAATTTCAGCCAAGGACGGCAAAATGCTGCTCCCCAAATCCTGCTACCCTAGGCGAGCACCTAGGGTTGCCTAGTGGAAGCACCAGCCCTGATATAACCAAACTACTGTTAACGTAAACAAGGTTTTCAAAATGTTTCAGAAGCTTTATTTAAAATTAAATTAAAATGCAGATCTTATCCGTTTAGTGTGATCCTTGCCCTTGCTTTTCCTTGCTGAGTTTTCCAATGTCTGGAACCTATTTGGATACTTTAAGCTGCACACAGGCTTCTGAGTGATCAGTTGTTAACCGGCTGGCAGGAAGTCAGCGGCTGGAACCCCAGATCGGCAGCTGAGGTGAGTGGAGCTGGCGGCTGGTAGGGCTGAGCAGGGCCGAAGGCCTGGACCCTGTCTGGCAGGGGGCCTGCACTGAAACTCCAACTGGAAGCAAGGTGAGTGGGATTGCGGCAAGGACCCTGGCTGGCAAGGGGCCAGCAGCCGGAACCCCAGAGCAGCGACTGAGCGGCTCAGTCCGCCGCTGCTCTGGGGTTCCAGCCACCGGCTCCTTCCAGCCGGGATCTCAGCCCGCTGCCAGCCTGGGGTTCCTTCACCCAGGCCAGCAGCAGGCGCTGAGTGGGACCAGCGGCGGGACCCCGACTGGCAGGAGCCGGCGGCAAAAGCCCCAGCCCGCCGCCGTGGGCAGAGCCGCTCAGCCCGCCGCTGCGGGCCATCAAAAATTGGCTCGTGTGCCACCTTTGGCACACATGCCATAGGTTGCTGACCCCTGACCTACACTATATAGCAGAGTAGTGATTTAGTCTAAGGAGAAATGATTACTTTTGAAAACAAAGGAAAGTTTCCACAATCTGTACTAGGTCAATACAAACACCATTATTTGTTTCTTTTTATTTTTATTTGTTCTTTTGAAAGATGACATGACATTGAAAATTACAATGGTAAGATATGGCAGCAAGAAATACAGCTAACTGATTTCCTTTTTGATCTGCAATTCTGTTGAATTTAGAATAAGCTTGGATTTGTGAGAACTCCTTCTTTAGAAGCCAAGAGAAATCTGAGATAAAGACTCTTTGTCCTGCCCCAAAGGTGGAAGAGGGTGCAAGAGAAAGATGGCAATCCTCCAGGTCCCTGTTTACCCCCAATGAGGTACCAGGACTCAAAAGGCCTTGGGGCCAGGGAGCAAATAACTCCAATACTTGTACAGCTATTCATGGCTGACCTGGTGTCCATGACCACCTCGAAGAGAAAAAGGAATAATCTCCACTAAAGCAGAGTATGAAACTGTGGGTCATTGAACAGAGATGGGCAGAATCATTAGCATATGTGTGATGCTTCCCTTGTTCTAGCATGTTTTGTAGGCTGACAGATCCCAGTGACTTTTATGGTCATTTGGATTGTCCACTAGCATTGGTAAGTTTATAGTAAGAGCAATCAGACTGCTAGATCACTTTGCTTCAATACTTTACGAAAAAGTGGCAGGGGAACTCAAGGTGGCAGCCAAGGGCTTGTCTACATGACCCTGAAGTTGGGATTAAGTGTATGTGAATTGCAGTGCGTACTAGCGTACAGAGTTGTAACAGTCCTTTGAGGGAGCTGCTGGCCCCAACTAAAAGGTACCTAGTTTGCAGTGACGTAGTTGTGCTGCTGAGAGAACCCAGTGGAAGGTGTGGGTAATGGCAGCTGGGCTAAACCACAGAAAATCTGGGAGGTTGCCAGAAGGATTGCAGATTTAACATGCAGGATGCTCAGACTCCCCAAAAGAGGGGCTGACAGGTTTCAATTACTGAAATTGAATTTGAGGCAGTTTGAAAAGGAAGTTCATACACTACTGCTCTTAGTGGGAAACAGAGCAAACTGGGCTCAGACCACAGCGCTGCAGAAGTCCAGTAGACGGAGTCTGAACTGAAAAGGATGAAAGGAAAAGAGCCTAAGCTTCTTCTCTTACAGTGGATGAGCAGTCCAACCCATGAGTAAGGTCCAGACCAAAAGATACTTATCTGTAGGCTTAGCAGAATTAGATTTTTTTCTTTTATAATTCCAACAGATAAAATCTATGCTTATTTTTAGCATTCTTGTCAATTTTTATTGATATAAATTTTTACAGCTGTGGGAAAGTACGGGGAGTTCAGATACTTATTTAATGACAGATGCAGATTCAAAAAGCTAAAGCTTTATAACCATTAAAAACACCAATTGTCAACATCACATGTCAAAAACTATACAAAATATCCTTAAAATCAAACTAATACGTTCTCAAGCAGCATTTTACTTACTTCGCCTATCTGTACATTTCCATCATCATCAATTGGAATATTTTTTCCATACATTGGTACGTGTAGAGTGAAATCAACATTTGTCAACATTTACCAATTAAAATCTAATCCTTTCAAGCCTACTTATTCTGAGAAACGACAACAGGCAATTTAAGTGGCTTTTTTGCTTGCTTGTTTTAATTGTCGCGGTGGGGTAGGGGGGAATCTTCCCACCTCAGATACAGAAATAAATGTGAGTTTCCTCCAGAAAAAAAAAGTTACTCATCATGCTCTGAGTACATGCCCTAAACTTGAAAAGAAAAATTTTACCTCTGTATTTTATGTCTATTGGGCCATATGTACTAGTGTTCTCCTGCTGCTTCGTGCCACCTATAGTTGAATCTGGCGCATTATCTTCTAAAACATTTAATAGTAACTATGAAGGCTTTACAGTCCCTCTTCAACCTAGTTTATGTACTGCTTTTAGAATCAGAAAGAAATTAGATAAGCTATAATGATGCAATGATTAGGAATAATAAAAATATACAAAGGAATACAAATGAAATGCCTTGGATAGTCACTGCCTGCAGATCAGGAAGATTTTTCCTATACTCATTCTTCCAACTTTAACCAGTTGGACAATAAACAAAGATTTCCTCTTCAAAGGGGGGAAAATAGGACCCTCTATAAATGACTCTATAAATTTGTTCGTTAATCCAGAAACTATGATTTTAAAATGTAATCTTTAACAGTTGCTTAAAATGTTCATAACTATGTTTGGAACAGTTATCCTGATTTAGAGCAAAAGCACATCTGTTTGTGTGTAAGTAAATACACTCTGACAGCAATTTGGATCATCTATCCGAAAGAATCAACTGCAAGCTTAATAAGCATTATTTGTATTCCACATAATAGTCTGTTTATTCTTTCAAGCCACTGCAGAGACAAAAAAACACTCAAACTCATTCATTGTCTGCCCCAAAGGTGGAAGAGGGTGCAAGAGAAAAATGGCAATCATCCAGGTCCCTGTTTACCCCCAATGAGGTACCAGGACTCAAAAGGCCTTGGGGCCAGAGAGCAAATCTAAGGTATTTAGATATAATCTAAATCTAAGGTACCTAGGTAAAACATGTCATATTCCAGTTGGATGCTTCCCAACCAATAATCGCTCAACTTTTTAAAATATTACTACCATCTGGTTACGAGGCTTTGTTTACCAAAACAGTAGCTGTGCACACACTTCTGCAGCAGCTCTAGTCAAAAATTTCAAATGGCTCCATTTAAGTTACAACTTTCAAGGAAAAACAAATGTAATACATTTAACATAGTGCATTAGTATATATTTATAGGATCAGTAACTGAAACGAATACTTGACCCTAGAAAAAAATAGCATTGAGTGCATGTTACATACTGTTTTGGTTTCTTCCACACATAATATAGAATATATTTTACCTCTCCTGAAGCAGAAATGAGTGGGAAAGAAAAGAGCAGTGATTCAAGAACTAGCCAAGAGCTAAATGATAGGTAGACCTCGGTTATGTAATATGTAATTCCCTTATAGATGATCAGATACTGTAAAACTAGTAACACACCGAAACCATGAGATGCAGCTTCAAGCCGCACCTTGAGGTACTACCCAAGGAAGGCAACCATTTCTAAAAACCTCCCCAGCTCCAAACCAGTCCCTCTGAACCTTGTGGGCTGGAGATTCCGAGAGGTGCTGGATGCTGACAACTTCCATTGGGACTATTTCCAAGGGGTAGAAGATTATGCCCCAACAAAATTAGATACATTTTACTTATGATTAATCTGAAATATAATGAACAATGGAAATTGGGAAGAGTGGGGAGGGAGGAAGGGGAAAATATAATGAGCAGTCAGAATTTAAGTTTGGAAAAAAAACTCTTATCTATATTTTTCCTATTCCGAGGCACAGTGCATTGGAATAACCAGGCCTGGGGGTTACAAATGTAAAGAATCATTGTGACCAAGGTGGCATGACATACATACATAAGAACGGCCGTACTGGGTCAGACCAAAGGTCCATCTAGCCCAGTAGCCTGTCTACCGACAGTGGCCAATGCCAGGTGCCCCAGAGGGAGTGAACCTAACAAGTAATGATCAAGTGATCTCTCTCCTGCCATCCAACTCCACCCTCTGACAGAGACTAGGGACACCATTCCTTACCCATCCTGGCTAATAGCCATTAATGGACTTAACCTCCATGAATTTATCCAGTTCTCTTTTAAACACTGTTATAATCCTAGCCTTCACGACCTCCTCAGGCAAGGAGTTCCACAAGTTGACTGTATGCTGTGTGAAGAAGAACTTCCTTTCCAGCAGGTTTTAAACCTGCTGCCTATTCATTTCATTTGGTGGCCCCTAGCTCTTGTATTATGGGAATAAGTAAATAACTTTTCCTTATCTACTTTCTCCACATCACTCATGATTTTATATACCTCTATCATATCCCACCTTAGTCTCCTCTTTTCCAAGCTGAAGAGTCCTAGCCTCTTTAATCTCTCCTCAGATGGGACCTGTTCCAAACCCCTAATCATTTTAGTTGCCCTTCTCTGAACCTTTTCTAGTGCAAGTATATCTTTTTTGAGATGAGGAGACCACATCTGTACACAGTATTCAAGATGTGGGTGTACCATCGATTTATATAAGGACAATAATATATTCTCCTTCTTATTCTCTCTATCCCCTTTTTAATGATTCCTAGCATCTTGTTTGCTTTTTTGACCGCCTCTGCACACTGAGTGGACGTCTTCAGAGTACTAGCCACAATGACTCCAAAATCTTTTTCCTGATTCGTTGTAGCTAAATTAGCCCCCATCATATTGTATGTATAGTTGGGGTTATTTTTACATATGTGCATTACTTTACATTTATCCACATTAAATTTCATTTGCCATTTTGTTGCCCAATCACTTAGTTTTTGTGAGATCTTTTTGTAGTTCTTCACAGTCTGCTTTGGTCTTAACTATCTTGAGCAGTTTAGTATCATCTGCAAACTTTGCCACCTCACTTTTTACCCCTTTCTCCAGATCATTTATGAATAAGTTGAATAGGATTGGTCCTAGGACAGACCCTTGGGGAACACCACTAGTTACCCTTCTCCACAAGGCAGAATTTCCAAGCCACCCACAGGTGGATTAAAGCATTTTCAGTAGTTGTCACTATTTGGCTATCCAGTACGAATGAAGCATCCAAGATGACTCTGAGCCTGCGAATCATCTTTATGATCAGAGGGCAGACACCCTTGATAGGAAACAGGCTAATGTTAAGGTAGCAATTAGTATTTTAAGTTTGTCTTATTTCAATTTGCCCATCTTCAAACTTCAGACAACTGCTCTTAATCCAGATTCTCATTTCACTTCATGCTAGGATAACTTGAGATGATGCAGTTTATATTTTATGTGAAGGTGAAGTTATCTGCATGCTGCTGGTATTTGAGCCCTTGAAGTCCCACATTCTTCTCCCAGTTTAATATAATTCCTTGAAGAAGTCTCTGATGCTTTCTGAAGGTGAATGGAGACATTCCAGATTGATAAAGCACTTTACAGCTCTGAACAGCTCTGTAGGCTGTAACTTTGGCGTCACTATGGCAGAGAAGGATCTCTTTGATCTCTTTCACAGCTAGCGCAAAGGGTTTGTAGAATTCCTTGTGCCAGTCTACCCACATGTGCTGGTGTTTTACAAATATTTTTGCCACCCTTGCTCAAGTACTTTTCATTCTTCTTTTATCTTTGATTGGTGTCAGATATCCATGGCAACCTGGAAGGGTTGAAGTGCTTTTGAACCTATATCAACAACAGTGGCCAGCATCTGGTCATATTGTAGTATTTCACTAATTTTACCATTCCTTGGCCTTTTGATTGAGGAGAAGGTTTTTTGTAAATTACCTGGGTCCATGAGATTTCAGAGAGGGACCATCATGGAAAGACCTTCCTCTTGTCTGAAGGTTATGAGAATTCTCATTGCTACCTAGAAAAAGTAGTGGTCCAAGTGAAATAGGGCTGTAATTCTTGGGCCCTTTGGGTTCACAGCCAGGCCAAAAGTCAGGCAATTAATCAAGACAAGCTTGTGACAAACAGGAAAATTAGCAGGTTTGGGATCAAAATAAAGAGGCTTCATCTGAGGGGATGTTGAAGTCTTTCAGGACAATAAACAGAGGACTTTACCACCATGATCAGTAATCTCAGGTTTCAGAAGATGAACCAAGAAGGTAATTTTATTTTATTTATTCTTCCCAATCCTTCACAAGAAGATTTGGGTTTGTTTTTGTCTTTTTTTTTTTAAATAAAAACCATCTCAAAGCAAAAAAGCAGATCACATTACAGTCTGCCCACAAATTCCTTTCATGTCACAGCCAATATTCCATCCCTAAAAGAAAAGCATCCTGGTATGGCAAAGTTCGCATACAAGACCTTCACGCTCAAAAGAACTAATAGCAAAGAGACACCATCTATCTTCTTCCTCACCCCCTCCCTCCAATGGGGAGCTCCATGGTAGGCTTATACTTTTATTAAATGGAAAAAACAAATGGTTTATACAGAAGAATATGCTAAGCAAAATTTTGAAAGGGCTGACAATTGACATCAATATGGATGCTTAACTGATTTTTGCCTCATGTCCATGTAACTGAGGCCTTGGCTACACTTGGGGATTCAGCGCTGTGAAGCTTGAGTGTAGTCCCGCCGCCAGCGCTGCGAGAGCTCCCTCGCAGCGCTGCGAGAGCTCCACCTCTCCGAGGGAAATAGCTTGCAGCACACACTGGCGCTTTACAGTGCTGCACTCGCTGTGCTCGGGGGGGGGGGGGGGGGGGGGTTCACACACCTGAGTGCAGCAAGTTGCAGCACTGTACAGTGCCAGTGTAGCCAAGGCCTAAAACAGCAGTTCATGAATAAGTTATGTCTTGCATGTATACAACTAGAGGCACAAAAAATATGTTCAACATATCCAAAATACAAAAGCAATTTATTGCTACCTAGCCCAACACCTCAGCATAATTCACTGCAAGAGGTTACTGCTCTGCTCTTCCAACTTGCATCACTCTACAAAGGTTTCATTGACTAAAACACAATACACTCTCAAAACAGGATGGCAAAACACTCTTTTTTAAAAAAAGAGGCCTCTATAAGCCTAAAAGGCTGGGGAAGGATGGGGGATTGGGTGAGTTGAGGTATCAACCTTAGTTTTGGGGGTTTTTTTAAATTACTATTATTTTGGCTAGGCAGCTAGCAAACAGAATGCAAATTACTGTACTAAACATGCTCATTTTACTGTTACCTTAGCCTTATGCTACTGTTACGTAAGTTAATTTTAACCCTGACCCTGAGATGCATATCCCAATTAAAAAAAAACAAAGAAATTAGTTTTAAGAAACCAATAATAAATCCCCCTTCAACTTTTCTCTCCCACCCAAACCGACTATACCATACAAAGTAACATTAGCTTGGGTAGCTATGGATGAATGCACTATTCACATCCCTTGGACTTCACAAGCTGACGTCTATGGTTCAACCTGCACAGGTTGTCTAGAGTTCATCACTATCTATCCAATGATGCATACTGAGTCAGTTCTCTTTTGCTAAAATCAAACATAGCACAGGCCAAAGTTTAATTTAATGTTGTTGAGAAGGGGGAAGCAAAATTGTTTTGAAATTCTCTCTGAAAAGCAGGCTGTTGTATTAGAACAAACAGCAGCTTGTTTCTATCGTTCTTTTGTTTGACAAGTTTGGGCTGGTTAGAAAGGTCATTTATGCCTCAAAGCATCAAATTAACATTTGAGGACATGAATTTTAAAAATGGGTATTTGCTTCTGCTCTCTGAATCGCTAATGCATTAATAAAATAAATAAATAAATAAATAAATAAATAAAAGACCTAGCCAGGCCCCCAAAAGGAAAAAAAACCTTTTTCCTCAGGCAAACAAAGCATTGATTTTATGTCCATGTCAACACAAGCTCACTATATCTTAATTAAGCCTTGTTCTTAACACAAGAATTATGCGACTAGCTGAAATGGTGTCAAACTCAAACAGTGTGAAAGGAAAATTACTATTTAATTACCATGAAAGGACTTTTTCGCACATCATAAAAAGCATTAAATAAGGTTCACCCCTCTACCCCCCAACACTAGCAATTGAATCACAATTGGAAATCCCCACTGACCGCATAGTCTCAACTCCCAAATACATTTTTCAGATTTGTAACCCTTTAAAAATAATAATAAAATTAGTAATATTTGCAGGTTACATCTTACGAAAAAGAAGCCCTGATTTGGTTAAGCTCAGTTCCCATCAAAAACGTAAGTAATGTTCTGTATTTATTTTAAAGAAATGAAAACCAGTAAGGTACAGATGTGTAAATAATTGCTTTTCCCAGACAGACAGCCATAAGTATTTGGAGTGATGATTTGTAGGCATTAATTCTTCCTGCCTGAAAACTCCAAAACTACCACCGGTCTTTGATCAAGCCCCTAGGGCTATCATGTTTCCTATAAAGTTCAGTACAATGAGGTTAAACACTATATACTTACAGCCATAAACGTTCATAAAATTGAAAATATTTCCACAACTGAAATCCACACAAGTGTTCAAAAATTCTTCTAAGCACAAATTCTTACCTGATGATTTGTTTCCTTCAAATAAATCCACATATTTGGACTACATACTTTTCTTTCTACGAGCAAGTGGAGATTGGAACACAAACTTTTGGTGATGTCCCTCCTTGCCTACAAGGGTCTTGCTACCTCAAAGGACTCAAACTTTAAGCAGTAAATCTTGAAGGCAGAGTTCCAGATCCAGTTATAATGAAGAGCCACCCATCATCACCAAAAAAGTCGGATAAGAGTTGTGGTACATGATACTGAGAAAAACTTAAGACTGTCTTCTCAAACACCATCCTTACCTAGTGGGACTTCAACTTTAAGAAACAATAACCAAGCGCCACCACTACAACTACACTTGGAACACCTGCCTAACTACAGCAACCTACAGGAAAAACACTGTCCCAGAAGATTGCTGACAACTTTGAATTAACTTGAAAAGCAGAGGTTATGGGAGACTAAGGTAACTGGATGACATTTATAGTGAAAAAGGCTTCATTCTATATAGCAATGTCCCTGGAAAAACTTCTAGACTGCCAGCAAGAGTCATCCAGGATTCACTTGGGAATACCTCCTTGAGTGAAAACAAAATTGTAAGTTTTATTCATGAGGATAATCAACCCCACTTACAAACTTTCAATGAACTGTACAAGTCTTGTAGCCAAGGAAAACCTCTAAAATAAGTTCTCCAAATTCCTGTTACATCTAAAGCCTCAGCAGAAGAATATAAAGAGCGTCAGAGTACCAACTTCTTGCTTAAGCAGGAACTAAAGACTATACAAGGAAAAAGGACAAAATATGTCCACAACTTCACGTCTTAGAGAACTACCGAATCACCTAAAGTTATCTGAACTTGTCAGTACAAAGCCTCTGAGAATAGTTTGCAGAGGCAAACAAAAGACTGCCTACATTCCACTAGGCATAAGACAGTGGTTCGCATTTTTTGCAAACAGGAAAAACAGTGGTTTCAGACAACTGACCCCTATGGAAAAGGGAGAAAAGTCAAAACTTGTGTCTGTCTCCATCTGCTGATGGGGTAAGTTAACCTGCTGATTTGTGCTGGTACAGAATGATGAACAGAGAGCAGTAAGAAGAAAATTAAACTAAAATGCCAGTGAAAACTGTTGCTTAGTTTCTCTTTCTTCTCCACAGTGGCACTGGAACAGTTTTTGGAGTGGGTGTGCTAAGCTGCACCCGTTACCCCTGTCCACGCCGCTCACCACCCCCTAGAGCTGGGGCCGGGAGCAGGGCCGTGGCTCTGGGATGGGGAGACATGGACAGGGGTAAGACAGCAGAGGCTGGGGCCACAGCTAGGGGCAGGTGCAGAGCCCCAGGAGTGGGATCAGTGGCTAGGACCCCACCTGCGGGGCCGCCAGTGGAGCCTCCAGGCATGGGGCTGGCGGGATCCTGGGGCCGGCAGCAGAACCCCCGGGCCAGCGACCAAGCAGGATCCTGGGCTGGCAGCAGAGCCCCTGCGCGTAGGGCCAGCGGCTGAGTGGGACCCAGGGCCAGTGGCCAGAACCTTGGGTGACAGGGGTGTGGGACTGGCAGCCAGGACCCCAGACACAAAACCCAGGGGTGCTGCAGCACCCCCACCCCTCGCATCCCTACTTCCTGTGCCTATGCTTCTCCATGCACTGAAGTTACAAAACAAAAAGTTTCACTAGTAGAGATTATTATTATTAGGACATTACTATTATTGTACAGGATTATTTTAGAGAGGAAAAAGAAAGGTGGGGGGAGGAAGAGAAATCGTAGGACTTCATTGCATGTGCTTCACGTGAGTCCATATTGATAGAAATTGTTGTGATATTGACAATGTAAATTTGGTAAACATTAGCATTCTTTGCTGCCATGAACAAGTCACACCTCATGGTAAATTAAAGTCGATTTATTTATTGTTTTAGGATTACGTTTAGTGCTATAAAAACAAAACTGTCAAATACAGGGAATTGTGCATATTTCAAAAACAGTCTTAAGTTCCCAACAGAATAATTTCCTACCCTTGTAGATATTATGAGTCCCAAAGCTTTGGAGCGGGCTGCAAATTAATTATGGCTGCACGACACTGCATCTCGGTGTGCCAACACATCATCATAGTGGGTTAAATATCTTATTAAGATACGCAAATTTATCAACCAATACTGAGTTCTGTATTATACTTCAAGGGCGGAGCTACAAAGTAACAATACACCCTGTTTTGCAGGAAATGTCATTTCCTTTCATAAACTTTGTCTTAATTGCTCATGACCAAGAGGAATTCTTAACAGAAGGGATTAAACAAACCTCCTTACCAAGTTCTGACAACATAACTGTCCCCTCACGTAGTACAGTCCTAGTACTGGGCCTCCTACCAGTACAAGCAGACAACTGTGAAGTATGCCAAATGGCATGATAGTTTTTATGATGCAGATGAGAGATCTGCTTAACTGAGCTGGATGGCTAATGATTTAATCCATTGTGCCACTGAGATTTTATTGTTTAAGAAACAGTTAAAAATCTGAAGATTAAAGTAAAAATCAGAATGGACTTGGTTGGAGTTTAAAATTAATACCAAAAACAGAAATAGTCCAGAGATCAAAATATACCTCTACCCCGATATAACATGAATTTGGATATAACGTGGTAAAGCAGCACTCCGGGAGAGCTGGGCTCCGCACTCCGGTGGATCAAAGCAAGTTCGATATACCTATAAACACAGTAAGATTTTTTGGCTCCCGAGGCCAGCGTTACATTGGGGTAGAGGTGTAGACAGAATTGTTCACTGCCTTCAAAAGCTAAAAGGATTTTTAAAATATTAACAAAGGCTTGACTCACTCATTGAACTGCAGAACTGCTGGGAAACTCAGGGTATGTCTACACTGGCAAGTTTCTGCGCAACATGTTATACCACTTTTATTAAAATGCTGGAATTAAACTGTTGTTGTGTGTCCACACTGTGCTCCTTATGATGCTGGAGCTCATCCACATTAGCAGCTCTTGCAACGACAAAGACAGCAGTACATTGTGGTAGCTATCCCACTGTGCAACTGGCCACAGAGTGCTTTGGGAAGGGTTTGCAATGTCTCGTGGGGCAGGCACAGCGTTGCATGATGCAGGTTTCCCAATCCCATTGTTCCATGGACATCCTACTACATTGCCAACTGCTCTTCAACTGAAGTGTGTGTGTGTGTGTGTGTGTGTGTGTGTGTGTGTGTGTGTGTGTGTGTGTGTGTGTGTGAGAGAGAGAGAGAGTGTGTGTATACATGGGTGCCAAGGTTTTTGCCGCCCTAGGCGGCAGCGCTCCTCTTCTGAGCATTTGGCGGCAGGGGTCCTTCCGCTCCGTGTCTTCGGGGCACTTCAGCGGCGGGTCCCAGAGCGAGTGAAGGACCCACCACCAAATTTTCACTGAAGACCCAGATCGGAAGGACCCCCTGCCGCCGAATTTCCACTAAGGGGGGCAAAATGCCGCCCCCCAAATCCTGCCGCCCTAGGCGACTGCCTAGGGTCGCCTAATGGAAGCGCCGGCCCTGTATGTATAGGGGGGGAGAGACAGTGCGTTTTCGGGGACAGAGAGTGTGTCAGCACGCTGTCTTGTAAGTTCAGACAGCGGCAGGAAGCAACCAGTCCTGAGGCAGGGGGAAAACCCTAACATCAGCCTCTGTCCCGGAGCAGATCAGTACAGCACATAATGGCTGTCAGAAATGGTGCTTTGCAAAGGGATAGGTGCAGGTCTCCAGGGCAGCTGAGTTCAAAACAACGAGCAAAGCGGTCACTTGAGGCATTATGGAACAGCTCTGGAGGCCAATTACAGCACAGAAAGCAATAAGTGTCTACACTGGCAATAAAGCGCTGGAGCCTCTGTGCAAATAGCCTTACGACTCACATCAAGGTGATTTTTTTTGCAGTGCTGCAACTGAGTTTCTGCGCACTAAGTGGCTTGGCAGAGTGTACACGTCTGCAGTTTAAGCACAAAAAGCTGCTTTACTGTGCAGAAACTTGCCAGTGTAGACAAGCCCTCAGACAGATATACTTACTGTACTGGTATTAGAAGCAGTAAGACTTAATTTAAATAATTTTCCCTTTAAAAGCAGCAATGGTCAACTAGTTACCCACAGGCAAGTTTGTGTTGTCCATAATAATTCTTTGGGCTGCCCACCCAATTCTGATTTGGTAGCATACTAACATTTACTCCTCCACTAACACTGCTGCTTAAACCTGAGCCAGAGGAGACACTCCCATTCTCCCACTTCCAGGAGAGGGAAATCAACTCTTTGCCTTTTCGGTAATCACGGAGAGCTCACTGAAACCCCCCTCATCACTAATAAAATACTTTACATTTTGCTTCAGTTGTCAAGGCCCAATTAACTTGTCAAGTCCCAAAATTTATCTTCCTCAAAAGTAAATTCTATTGAGCATCATGGGAAGATAGCTTAGTTATATTAAACGGAGAATGTTCCTTAACCACACAAACAACATTCAGGCAATGAGTTATTTTGAGTGCAGCTACTTTCTTATCTAACCAAATAGCTGTTCTTGGCATGGATCAGCATTCACATTGCACTCCCCATCAGTACCCTGCCCAAGCCAGGGAAGCTAATGATTCAACCAGTGAACTAAATTCAGTGCTGAATCCTGGTCAAATGCCACCTAAGGCACATCGTGCATACACTAAGACAACTGAATCTCTGCTAGCTACATGAGACAGCGCTGCTATCAACTCTCTTGCTGTGAGAATTCAGATGGACAGTCCCCAAAGACTGGAATATCCACTGACCTGAACTTGTCAATAGCGAACTTATAGGAAGCAGCTAAGAAGAGCTCACAGTCTTAACTTTCTCTTTGGAGGTAAGATTGAAGAGTGTAAGAAAAAGTGCTGGCAGTTTCCCTGTGATGAAAGCTGATGGCAGAAGTTTGTTAGGGTGAAGAATTAATTGAGGCCTAAAGGGAAACAATAGAATTATGGCCTGAGTGCCAGTTTTGCACAACCCTTTTACCATTAAAAATCACCTGGACATGGGGAAGTCAAAGTGTTTGCGGATGAAAAATGGAGGGGATCAACTCTTTCCAGTGTAATTAAGCCTTAATATGTAGAATTAATGCCTTTACTAAGCATTAACATACAGTCACATAGTAAGAAGTAGTGCAAGAGACTAGTTAAACTCTATCAGTGTTCTTTAAGGACAGAGGAAGGAGTGCATGGTATGTGAACCAGGAAATAAGCAGCAGACTAACATTTTTTAGCCACACTTTCACATTTTCTAGCAAACAAAGTCAAACAGAAAAACCCAGATACCAGGAGAGATGAGAGTTTCAAACGTCTACAGTGTTAACAAAACTAAATTAAACATGATTTTAGCATCAATGTCTCTTTAAATATCAAATCAATCAATACAAAAAACTCCAATACTGAGACACTGGCAATCCAGGTCACAAAGAATTTACCGTGTGTACGCACTTACTCTTTGGCCTGGTCTACACTAGGAGTTTCTCGAATTTAACAGTGTTAAACCGAGTTAACCCTGCACCCGTCCACACAACGAAGCCCTTTACTTCGATATAAAGGGCTCTTAATATCGATATCTGTACTCCTCCCCAACGAGGGGAGTAGCGCTGAAATTGGTATTGCCATTTCGAATTAGGGTTAGTGTGGCCGCAATTCGAAAGTATTGGCCTCCAGGAGCCAATACTCACAGTGCACCACTGTGACCGCTCTGGACAGCAATCTGAACTCGGATGCACTGGCCAGGTAGACAGGAAAAGCCCCACGAACTTTTGAATTTCATTTCTGTTTGCCCAGCGTGGAGAGTACAGGTGACCACGCAGAGCTCATCAGCACAGGTAACCATGCAGTCCAAGAATTGAAAAAGAGCACCAGCATGGACCGTACGGGAGGTACTGGATCTGATCGCTATATGGGGAGAGGATTCAGTGCTAGCAGAACTACGTTCCAAAAGACAAAATGCCAAAACTTTTGAAAAAAATCTCCAAGGGCATGATGGAGAGAGGCCACAACAGGGACTCACTACAGTGCTGCGTGAAAGTTAAGGAGTTCAGACAAGCCTACCAGAAAACCAAAGAAGCAAATGGAAGGTCCGGGGCAGAGCCACAGACATGCCGCTTCTACGCTGAGCTGCATGGAATTCTAGGGGGGGCCGCTACCACTACCCCACCTCCGACCGTGGATTCCGAGGCGGGGGTAATCTCAGCCATGCCTGAGGATTCTGCGGATGGGGAAGATGAGGAGGAGGACGAGGAGCTCACTGAACATACAGCACTCTGTTCTCCCCAATGGGCAGGATCTTTTTCTCAGCCTGACAGAAGTAGCCTCCCAAACCCCAAACAATGAGGCCATGGAAGGGACCTCCGGTGAGTGTACCTTTGTAAACATAAAACATGATTTAAAAGCAAGTGTTTTTTAATGATTAATTTGCCCTGAGAACTTGGGATGCATTTGCGGCGAGCACAGCTACTGGAAATATCTGTTAACGTGTCTGGGGATGGAGCGGAAATCCTCCGGGGACATCTCCATGAAGCTCTCCTAGAGGTACTCCAAAAGCCTTGCCACAAGGTTTATGGGCAGTGCAGCCTTATTCAGTCTTCCATGGTAGGACACTTGACCACGCCATGCTAGTAGCAAGTAATCTGGTATCATTGCATGACAAAGCTTGGCAGCGTGTGGTCCTGGTGTCTGCTGGCATTCAAGCAACATACGGTCTTTATCTCGCTGTGTTATCCTCAGGAGAGTGATATCGTTCATGGTAACCTGGTTGAAATACGGGAATTTAATGAAGGGGACAGAGGTGGCCGTTCCTACTGGGCTGTTTGCCTGTGGCTGAAAAGAAATCCTTCCCTGCAGTTAGCCAAGCGCGAGGGGGGTGTGTGTGTGAGATTCATTTGGCGGAGGTCTGAACGACTCAGTAACGTGCACCAACGTCCCTTTAAAATGTCCAAATGCACATTCTACCACCATTCTGCACTTGCTCAGCCTGTAGTTGAAAAGCTCCTGACTACTGTCCAGGCTGCCTGTGTATGGCTTCATGAGCCATGGCATTAAGGGGTAGGCTGGGTCCCCAAGGATAGCTATAGGCATTTCAACATCCCCAACGGTTATTTTCTGGTCTGGGAAGTAAATCCCTTGCTGCAGCTGTTTAAACAGAGTAGTGTTCCTGCAGACGCGAACGTCATGAACCCTTCCCAGCCAGCCCATGTTGATGTTGATGAAATGTCCCTTGTGATCCACCAGTGCTTGCAGCACCATTGGAAAGTACCTCTTGCGGATTTCTGCCGTGGTGCTCCGGTGCCAAGATAGGGATATGGGTTCCGTCTATCGCCCCACCACAGTTAGGGAATCCCATTGCAGCAAAGCCATCCACTATGACCTGCACATTTCCCAGAGTCACTACCTTTGATAGCAGCAGCTCAGTGATTGCTTTGGCTACTTGCATCACAGCAGCCCCCACAGTAGATTTGCCCAGTCCAAATTGATTACCGACTGACCGGTAGCTGTCTGGCGTTGCAAGCTTCCACAGGGCTATCACCACTCGCTTCTCAACTGCGAGGGCTGCTCTCATCTTGGTATTCTGGCACGTCAGGGCAGGGGAAAGCAAGTCAAAGTTCCATGAAAGTGCCCTTACGCATGCGAAAGTTTCGCAGTCACTGGGAATCATCCCAGACCTGCAACACTATGCGGTCCCACCAGTCTCTGCTTGTTTCCTGGGCCCAGAATCAGCATTCCATGGCTAGAACCTGTCCCATTAACAACGTGATCTCCAAAGTGCCAGGGCCCACGGTTTGAGAGAATTCTGTGTCTATTTCCATGTCCTCATCACTCTCGTCGCTGCGCTGCACTCGCCGCCTCCTCCTCACCTGTTTTTTCTGGTCCTGGTTCAGCATAAACTGCATGAGAATGCGCGAGGTGTTTACAATGTTCATGACTGCTGTCTTGAGCTGAGTGGGCTCCATGCTTGATGTGGTATGGCGTCAGCAGTGCAGTGTTCACCCAGGAAAAAAGGCGCGAAACGGTTGTCTGCCGTTGCTTCCCCGGAGGGAGGGGGAGGATGTACCTAGAACCACCAGCGACAATGTTTTTTGCCCCATCAGGGATTGGGATCTCAGCCCAGAATTCCAATGGGGGGAGGCTGCGGGAAATATGGGATAGCTACCCACAGTGCAACGCTCCGGAAGTTGACGCTAGCTTCGGTACATGGACGCATACTGCCGAATTAATGTGCTTAGTGTGGCCGCATGTACTCGACTTTATACAATCGGTTGCCCAAAATCGAATACTGTAAATTCGGAATAATCCCGTAGTGTAGACATACCCTTTGTTTGAGGGATTCTGTGGATCCTCCCATCACACCCTTTTCTCCAGAGACAAAAGAGAATAACTGACAATGCAAAAGTTACCAGGTTGGACACTGTCTCCTGCTTAAGGTAAGTTTCTAAAAGCATAGCTGTGCTCCCCACCTGTTTACTTACGCACACCCAAACACACCCTGAGTTCCTTCGGTCACATAGAAAGGTCTAAACCCCTCCTTCCTCTTTAATGAACTGAACAGAAATGCGATGCTATGCTGCACAGGATTCCTGGATAGGTTTTATTACGGCAAGATGTTTCCTCTGCTTACAGGGGAAGACACCTGTTTCCCAACAAACAGCCTGTGAGTTCATTCAAAATGACTCACTGTGACAAGGGACTTCATGATGTAGGTACAAGATGCATTGCATGATGAATACTTAGACTTCCCTCTTTGAAGAGGAAGTGAAACAAATGTGTGTGAGACAGTGGGGGAGGAGGCAGAAATCAGTCTCCAATCATTATTGATGAAGGCCTAAAACCCATTAGGGGATATTCCTGTATTTGGGAAGCAGGACCCAAGACCATGTTATAATCAGATTAATAATTTTGTTTTTAAATGCAGACAGTTCCAGTCCATTTCCCCTCATGTTAAACAACCTCTCTTTCAACATGGTGAATTTCACAGTGGTCAGATGCTTAAAACTTCACATGCCCCTCTTTCTGCAGGTTGCCTCTATAATTGCTCGTACCTGGACACTGTCCAACCCTGTACATAATATACCAGTATTGTAGGCAGTGTAAATGTGTCAGTCGGTTTCATACATCCCACTTCACAATATTGCACTGTGTTAATTATACTTGGAGTCATTTTATAGCCCAAAAGGAAATATATTATAATGAGTACAACACAGGGAGAGGTGTAAAACAGATGTCTCACCCATATAGGCAACATATATGCTTCACTGCCAAAACTACCGTATGGTGGGTGTGACCTCTAGCACACAGCAGGCTGGGCTGTCTCACTGAGAGCCAATGAACATGGACCTGGAGCCATAATAATAATTTGTATCACTGTGGAGAATGCTCCCGTCTCAAACAGCATACAATCTAAACAGACCAGACAAAAGGTGGAAGGGGAAGAGACACACAGAAGTGTAATGACTTGACCAAGATTATGACAGCACATCAGTGAAACAGAAGAGCCTTACATCTCAACTCCCAGTTCAATACCCTATCCAGTGGCTATGCTACCTCATGCTACATTGTAACTCTGGGAGAAGGTACTTTACATACAAATTTGATTTTTTGTTTTTTTGCTCAAGCTAAACTGTTGGCCTCAATTATATCTTGTGGTGGTGAGCTTCACAGGTTAGTTGTGCTTTGTGTGAAAAAGTATTTCCTTTTATTAGTTTTAAATTTCCTGTCTTTCAGTTTCACCATCTGTCCTCTTGTTCTTTTATTCTGAGAAAGAGTGAATTTACTGTTGAAATCTACCTTCTCTGTAGCATTCATTATGTCCCCTGTCCGGCCTTATCTTCCCTCTAAAGTAAATAGTCTTTTCAGTCTTCACATAGAGCTTTCCATGCCTATAATTTTCATCAACAGTTTCTGAACACCTCTAATTCTATTTTTTTTTAAAGTATGGGTGATCAGAACGGAATAAGTATTCCAAGTGAGGATGTACCATTAATTTACCTAATAGCATTAGACTAATTTAGTATTCTTAACCGTTTAATTCCTTATAAGCATAATTTTTGTTTAACCTCATCTGTACACTGAGCAGAGTCCTGCATTGAGCAACACTGCCCCTCCAATTTTGCAGAGGTCAGCCTAAAACATGGGATATGAGACTGGATACAGAATGCAAGGTAGTCCAGGGACAAGGGTAAAGATAGAAGGCTCAAGGAAAGCATTTAAAATTGGTTTCAGAGTGGTAGCCGTGTTAGTCTGTATCAGCAAAAAGAAAGAGGAGTTACTTGTGGCACCTTAGAGACTAACAACTTTAGTGTGTGTGTGTGTGTGTTCTCGTTCTCCACTCAATGCATCTGATGAAGCTTATGCCCAAATACATTTGTTAGTCTCCAAGGTGCCACAAGTACTCCTCATTCTTTTTATTTAAAATTGGCTAAGCCAATACCAGAATATCATAGAACCCTCTGCAGTCAACATGATTCTTCAAAACCAGGTGAAACCTTAGTAATATTGAATTCACTGAGATGGTTTACACAATGGAAGCTGAAATGTGCCTTCTTTTACTCTCTTCTACAAGCTACATCTTTTCCAGAAGTATGAAAATTTTATTACTTGTTCTTACTCATGATCTAATATTGCACATACCTATTCAAGGAGGGAAAAAAAATCACAACAAAACAAACCTCCCACACTAATGTTTCAGAACTGGGTCACAGGGCTAAAAAGAACAAGATACATAAACTATTAGGTCTGAATTGGCAAATAAAGCATAACATTTGTTTTAAATAGTAAAATTAACCCTGACAAGGCAGCAGACTTTAAAAAAGTAGTCTTACAAATAAATTAGTTTCTACAGAAGATTTTTCTCCTAATTAAATGAGATGGAAGCAGTGATGATCAGAGCATGCCGACTTAACTAAAAAAAAAAACCTGTTTCAATTCTTCTGATTGCAACTCATGTCTCACAAGTCATCTCTTTACACAAGATAGGGCACATCAAAACACCCACCACCACCCACAAAAGACCATTTGAAACCAGAGCTCAATGCATTTTTCTCTTCCCTTTTTCAAGTTATTAAAAAAACTGGATGTATGAAAATGTAGAGATTCAGTCTATCATAGTATTATGAGGAGATTGGGGAAAGGATATACAAGCTTTAAAAAAAAATTCCTACTTAAAAAACAAAACAAAACCAGATTGAAAAGCAGCCATTTCATTTCAGTAACAGCAAAGGAAACCCAGACTGTCTCACCCCTCCCCCAGCCATGCCGAGAACACACGCACAGCCACCCACACAACGCCCCTCCCATCCGTACTGTCAGTCTGGCCTGGCCCTCAGCTGAACTGCCTGCACTGACGTCAGCTGGCGACTGAGGCAGCATTCCTAAACAGTTCAGACAAACTCACTGGTGGGAAGCTTAGAAAGCCCTCAGCTGTAGTGAAGAAGGCAAAGGCTTGGCTGAAAGCCAGACTACTGAGCTCAGCATTTTGTAATGCACTTCCTTTTTACTTAACAGCTTGCATAATGCCTTAGCCAATTCCACCTTTAACCCTTTCTTTGCCTAATTTCACTTTATTTTTAAAGTTTTAAACTGATTCTTTCATGTCACTAGCCCATGCTATGATGTCCAGCAATTTCTAGCAATACAAAGCAGCAACTTAGGATACAAACAGGAAGACGCCTCACAAAACTAAACATGTAGAACACCAGGAAAAAATAATCCAATGGTTTTGCTTGTAAGAAATTATACTAAAGAATGTGAAAAATTAACAAAGGTAGACTTAATCCTGTTTAGTTTTTTCAAGTCTATACCTCATCTTATCCCATCCTGAATTCAATCTATGCAGACAGCTGAATTTTTCATCAAGTCACAGTAAAAACATCACTTTCAACAATGTTGTTGCATGAGTGTCACAGAGAAATATTTGACCTTATTTGTATTCTGGTAGCACCCAGAGGTCCCAATCAGGATTGGGTCGCACTGAGAGGAAGATGTGGTCCTTGCCCTGATGGAAGTTATCCAACTTAAGAAGATTCAAAACAAATGGGTCTAACAAACGGGTTGAAGGGTAGACAAGGATAGTAGTGATAATAGGCGGTTACATCTATAGGCTCTATAAAATGATTTCTAATTTTCACTAAAAATTAAAATTAATGCAGGAAATTTTCTATATGCAAATGTAGACTGAATTTCAATTTTTCATTCATATAGTCTTAAAATATTTTGAGACCAGATGTTTCTTACTTTAAAAGTCATGATATAATGGGGGAGTACACTCCACCTGCACTGTTTCATATAACCCCTTTGAAAAGGAAGTCCATTTTTAGATTTCAGAACCTAGTTTAGTCTTCCATTACAAAACCATTACATATTTGACTTTTTCCCTTCACAGGGAAAGATTCAAACATTTGTTTTGCAATTAACAGCAAGAAATGCAAGACAACAAAACGTTAAGTCAAATTTTGGTACTCCTAATGAGCTTATACCACTTTAAACTATTCATTCTTAAATAGGTAGTTTGGAAATAGAACAAAGGATGAGCAAGAATGGAAAACAATTTAAGGTTGTTGGGGTGAGAGGAGGCGGTAGCAGCAAGCCTGTGTCAGGAATCTGTGTGTAAAGCATATATTTGCAACCTTCCATTTTGCAATATGTACTTACCACCAAGAACTATTCCACACCCCCTCAAGTCTCATCTCAATATTATATCTGACTACATGCCACACCAAAAACACTTTTACAGGGCATGAGGGGCTTAATTCGCTTAAAAACACCCAACACAATCATCTACATGTAATAGTTTGACTCAGCCATTAATTTTAAAATTGGCTAAATTTTATTGCCATGAGGAAAGCAAGTAATACTAGTCACCCTAAAAATCTTTTGTATATCTTAGAAATCTTAGAAATACACTCCGCACCATCAGATTTCACCTAACTACGAATGTTTACAAACCTAGTTTCAAGTCAGATCACACCTAAGCAATTCTGTGACAGAAGAGCTCCTCCAAGAGTTTGCTATATTTCAAAAACAAAAACAGAGCAGTTGGCCATTTAAACGTTTACTCCAAAGTGGCTCAAGGTCATTGGAGAAATGAGTGATTATATGGAAAATATCTTCTACACTAAATAAAATATGTGAAAAATGGGCTATTACAGGATACTGTGACCAGCATAGTGTTTAGATCCCCAACACTACTCACTAATGTAAAACACATTTCTGTGAACAGTCCCATTCACAAGGGGTTAAAAGGGCCATACTACATAACACAGCTTTCCGCAGGAAGTAACCTGTGACTCACCAATGAAGTAAGATAAAGCCAAGACTTTCCAAAATATGGGTGACTAGAGCTAGGCATCCAAATAAAAAGATAAACATACCCGGTTTTGAAAAATCTTGGCCTAAATGTGCAAAGCTTATAGGACAACATACACGGAATCATCCAGACTGTTAGAAGTCTATGCATATAACTTTTGCTTTGTTACTGCACTAAGACATACATTTCAACTTAATTACCCTAAATATCAGAAAATATAACACTAAATACTCAAAATTATTAAAACTATTTTTTTTTTGTTTTTCATTTCTACTAGGAGAAATTGTTGGATTAATTACAGTATCAAAAAAAAAAAAGAAGATTGAAAATATGCTAT
This sequence comes from Chrysemys picta bellii, assembly GCF_011386835.1. NCBI lineage: Eukaryota > Metazoa > Chordata > Testudines > Emydidae > Chrysemys > Chrysemys picta. Next base: position 38,487,932 of record NC_088796.1, on the reverse strand, counting down.
TGTACATAATTACTGGCCCTTTATTTTTATAGTCATCTTAAAAGCCAATATGGTTTCTTATTTCCCTCTTTATTATTAAATAAAATCCCACTATACTCCACACAAATCAAGAACACTTCTTGCACTAAAACTTTTCATAGCTAGCTTACTATAGTAAGCTACTAGAGTAACTTACTATTTTAGTAACCCAAATCCTTTTATCCTGCTTTGACTATTACTTGTCACACTACATAACTGGAAATATCACTAACTCCCTAATATGGACTCCTACAAGTTAAGAAAATATAAATTATAACAGCATTATATTTGCAACCCTATAATTAGGGCTTGAAAAAAAGCTATTTGCGCACTCTTCAACAGCAAATGGGCACCTTTCCCTGTCAAGTGTGGAAGCCTAAGACATCAAGTTTCTCCAAAGACTAAGCTTTACAACATTTGAAGACCAAACTACACATGTTCAACATATTACCTTAATAATTACATAATTAGTCAATCCGTGGGCATTCAAATATAAATATCTTACATTTCTACAGCTTCTTCCAGCTGAGGACCCCAAATAGCTTCCACACACGTTATATTTGGATATCCATTCTATTTATTTGAAATTACCACCAATTAATATTTTATCTGATTGTGCAACTGATGCTGGTACGCATAACTATAGTGAGCCCTACACTCTTCAAAGGCACTATGGTATTTATTTGTACACGAGTTCCCGATAGCTACTATAATTGTCAACTTTTTAAAATATTTTTTTAACTAAAGTTTTATCACTATATATAGCAACATAAAACACACACACAAAAGGGGCAGAGTTACACTTGCTAAGCAGATGACAAATTTTGATTTTCTTGACTTGAAAGAATTTGGTCTCTGCTTTAAAATGCAATAAAGCTATATAAGTCGTATTTAATAGATATTTGAGTTGGAGATTATCTGTTGCTTCATCTAATTTATTCTCCGCACCACTGCAGGATAGGATTAATAATTTATACATGATCATTAATTTGCTGTGGCATTTTGCCTGAAATACTTCTAATAATGGTAATTCTACAAGCTTAGTTAGAGGTTGTCCCACAAGATAACGAACATCACTATTATAAAGTGCTTTCTACTACTGAGCTTCCATTTTCCTCCCCTAGTTTTAAGCTTTTTGTTGTACTTTCATATGCTACTGAAAATAGTTCCCACATCCCCCACTTCCTTTATTCCCTGTATTTATTTACAGTTATATTGCCCTGAAGGTCATCTTTGTTGGTAAATAATTAGAAGATAAATAATTCAGCTAAATAGTTCACATTTCTAGACAGCACGCTATGAATTTGGTTTTTAACATCTTTTTATAACTTTCCTAAGCCACGTATCATTTGTTGACACTTTATATTTACCTAAATTAACAATTATTTTAAAATGTAAGAGTGAAAATCTAAAATTTTTTTTATATTTTATTTCTTTCCATTCATAACAAATAATCCCTTTACAAATCTAGACACATTTCACAGGTAAAACAATGCCTGTCTTGGGGTTTTGAGCTGTCGTCCATCACTGTAATAGCCGAGCACCCTCCATATAAAAGCAAATCAGCTATAGAGAGGACCACAGTGGATTTCATATAATCTGGCTCTTCTCCCCTTTTGAGGGAGATGCAGCATTTAGGAAAATTTGAAATTCTGATCCATTAAATTTTTTACTTATGTTGTATGCTCCTCATAGCATGACGTATGGAAGCACTAAGCACATTCTACTGCAGCTGGAGAAATTTGGTAAAGAAAGTTTGTGTCATGGAACCCAAACCTGGATATATTCAAATGTGAAGTTATCTTGGTACCAATGCTGCATGGAAAATAATTATCCCCTGGGAGTCCTGTACAGAGAAGAATAATATTTCATGCAGATATATAGGAGTTTCCATGTAACTTTAGATTTTACCAAGTAACAGAATTCCGTATAAATACCCATCAAGTAAGTTATATTAAAATAGATGGCTTTAACACACCAGACAATTGCCTAATTAAACATTCAGAAGATGGCTGGTTCCGGGACTTCACTGTAATGGTTACTGTTACCTCTTGTATGTTTACTACCAGCTTACCATTAAAAAGAAGAAAGTGTCTCAATACCAGTGTTAGCAACTCTTGTGATTTTATCATAAATATTGCAATATTTGGCATTTCTTTAAAGCCTCTTCAACTCCAGGAGGCATGTTTGAAAGAAGCTACACTTTTTTTTTTTAAATAATATTTAGGTTTGGGGTTCATTTAATTTGCTTCTGGTTTTCAGAGTTTACATTTTCAAGCAGAGAAAAAAGTGTGAAAATGTGAACCCAAATGGCTTAAACCAGAGACAAAAAAATATTTTTAAAAGTCTCATGCCTTTAAAGCCAATCATGATTTTTTCAGAGACCTGCTTCAATGTTTTGAATACTTGCATTAACGATACTAATACCATCTAAATAGCCACATATTTAGTGTGCAACCCCCATTCATATAATTTGTTACCCTTGTCCTCCACTATTCCTCTCCCATTAGTTGTTACACCCACTTGTGTTATATCTTCAACTATAATCAGTATGAGACAGTCCTAGCCCCAAAATATCAATTTGTACAGGGCCTAGCACAATGGGATCTCTCATGCTTATTGGGACTTCGTACATGAGCTTAACACAAACAGAAAATAATGGTTGGGACAACTGAAGTCAGTCTTGGTCTTATTCCCTGGGTCTGTAGGGGTATGAAACACTGCAGAAGCAGTGCATTCAGCCCCTGAAGAAGGAAAGCCTCATTTGGCCCAAGGGCAACTCCTACATAGCTAATTAAGGAGCAGTGTTGATGAACTCCAAAAAGAGCTATTCAGTCTCTCTCTGCTGCAAGGATAGTGGCTATCACAAAGGTCTTTGAATACAAGTAGTGTGAAAAGGGAAATCCAGGGAGAGAGAGAAAGAGAGAGAGGAGTCTGAAAGAGACACTGCTGAATTGTCTTTTTCCTCCCCCCAGGTTGTCAAATATATCAGACAATTCAGGTTTCCATTACAAAGACAAAGCTATCTTACAAGGGTCCTGCCTGGGGATAGAAGTTCAGCTACATCTAAAAATCTAGGCAACACTAGCCTTAAGTTATTTTTAAAGACACGATTTTCATTTTAATTGTAACTTTTATAGCTAGCAACTCCTTTACAAAGTTCTACTTAAGAACAGATTTCAATTTGATGCTTCTCTATTTATGCAGCCTAAGGCTTGATTTTATTTTTTGTGCTAGTTCTAAACATGGCTATAGTCTTGACATCCTGTTATTTCTTTGTTTGTGTTCAACATACACACGCTTCTCTGGAAACCTATATTGTGTACATTTTGGGCCTAGCGAGAGCAAGTTTCACTTTACCTCACTGTTGTGTTCCCTAACTATTCCCTCTCTACCGAGACTCCCCATACAAGTAATGGTGTTAGTTTACACTACAAATAGGAGTTGAACTACCAATTGTCTTGATTCTGTGCATTTGCAAGATAGGTAGTATAAAACTGTACTGGGATATACTGTACATTTAAGGACAAAGTCTCGAGCCAAGTTACCTTGTTACAGGAGTTGTGCAAGCAGGGACTTAGGAAATGACAGAGGCAGATGCTGAAAAAGAGGAAGAGGTCTCAAGGTAACATTTGGTGTTGAGGAGAGAAAGACAGGCTACTGTTCTCTTTAGGATCTTGGGATCACAAACCTTATAGTGCAGGGTGGACCAGTGCTCCTCTCAGCCAGCCAAGACAGAAAGTAGGGCAGCATATAATCTGCCTCTTCCTTCATACCCAGGAGAACGACTAGTAGAAAGGAGGACTGCCTATGACCTTGACCAAACAGAATGAGGCTGAGATATGCTATGCGATGTAGTTGTAGCCATGTCGGTCCCAGGATATTAGCGAGAGACAAGGTGGGTGACTTTTATTGGACCGACTTGGTGAGAGAGACACACTTTCGAGCCACACAGACCTGAAAAGCTGGGTGTAAACTCAAAAGCTTGTCTCTCTCACCACCAGAAGTTGGTCCAATAAAAGATATTACCTCACCCACCTGGTCTCACTGAATTGTGGTGACCGTTTCCAAACTATGAAAAAGCACTGGAAAACCAACACCCACAGAACAGGTAGCTAGGGAGAAAAGAGCATTCTGTTGTGAAGGTTTTTGTTTCAGAGGCTTCACGGCCAGTCTGTGGGGGAGTAATTTAAAGGGCCAGATGGGAGAAACCAGCTCAGGGTTGCAGCCTGCTACAAAAAAAATTAAAAACAGATTTCCTGCCTTAGTATGAACATGCAACAGGAGAAAGAGGGCAACAAAACATTGTGTTAATAACTAGGTGAGGTGACAAAACTGGCATGGTGTGGACACATAATTACCGAGTTTTTATACCTTATTTTGCAATCCATAATAACTCAGCCCAAGACATGAAGGCTTATTTAAGAAGTGCTGAGGGTTCCCCCCACTACCCAATAGATGGCAAAGCACACTGAAAACAGCTTATAACATTATTTAATTTTAGGTTCTAAACCATGTAAAATCATATTAAGAATACTTAGCTCAAAATAATAATAAAAAAAAAACCGGCTGAACCAGAGCACAAACACACACACATTGGACTTTGACCTCCCTATCCCTTGTGCTTTCATAATAGACCAAAGGTTTTTCAAGTTAAAGAAAAAATCTCAGTTAATTTGCTCGTGTGGCACAAAGACAAGTCCTTAGCACTCCTATTGTGAACTATTTGGGCGAAGACTCACAACAGTGCAAAGAGTACCCCTGTGAGCTTTCACAATAGCTTGAACATATACAACTATATATTAGTTTGGGGCAAATCTTGTTCTAACCCTTATGTTTCATTATGAATTGTTTCAGGGAAAACAGCTGTTTTTTCGCTTTTTGAAAAAAAATAGTTTCACAAGCCTCTACTAAGTGCAAAAAACTGTTATTCTGAAATGTCACGCCCACATGGCGGGGGGAGGGGGAGACAAAACCAACTTGTTTTGTACACCTTGAAGTTTATTGTGCAGGATGTTTTCCAATCTTTATACAAACTACGTTAATCAGACTAACCAAAACCTTTGTTTCTGCCATTGCCTGCCACCACCCATTCTATTGTGCATGCTCTAACCTGCCGTGAAACGCTGACTGTTTAGAATTGCAAGATTAAGGTTTGAAGCAGCACAACCTCAATGCACTAATGAATGGAAGGAATGCAGCAGCTAGGACCCAGCATAGAAGCTCCATCAATAAAGTAGGAGTGAAAATTTGTACTGACATATGTACCAGTCGTTAGAAACAGTTATACCATATATAGAAACCATCAGGTAAAGAAAGAACTTGAGGGAAATGGATTGTTTTCTTACAAACTTTAGAGTAGTTATCATTCATAAGTGGTTATCTAACTACATACACAAAACAGACATTCATCTGTAACTGAGTTTCTGTGTAACAGTAATGTACATTTCAAAATTTCTGATTAGCACCAAGAGAAAAGAAGCTGGTCATTTAATCAGTGGTACAACTGAGGCAAAAAACCCTCAGCCATTAGAAGTGTCAAGTACATTTATACACCGCAATGGGACTGTAAAGGGCAAACTTAAGAGGTCTTAATGATTCAACGCTACCTAAGCAAATGACAAAGATGGGTAATATCACATTCAGCATCCAAGAGAAGTGAACATTACAAAAAATAAGTTAACTAATTATTAAGTTCTAAATGCACTACTTTGCAAGAGGTAAAAAGAATATAGCAACAACGCTGTCTACAAGGCCATTACCAGCAAAGTTGTAGGGAATCTGACTAAGCGATTTTTCGCCAGAAAATGATTACTAAAAACCTAAACTTTTCAAAAGAATGTATCTGTTCCAATTAATTTTTTATTGGGACGGTTTCACAGGTTCAGGATGAAATTACTGGTCAAAACAATAGCTAGTACAGACAGCTGGAATGTGGGAGAATCAGGCTCAAGTCCCTGCTCTGCTTGATTCAGAGCAGGAACTGGAAAAAACGGTTACCTACCTTCCGTAACTGTTGTTCTTCGAGATGTGTTGTTCACGTCCATTACACATTAGGTGTGCGTGCGTCGTGTGCACGGACGCCGGAAACTTTTTCCCTCAGCGGCTCCCGTGGGGCCGGCAGGGTCCCCCCTCCCGCCAGAACGGTGCCCCGCTCTAGCGTGTGTGTATATATATATCCCTGCGGGCCCGACCCTCCCTCGGTTCCTTCTTGCCGGTGACTCCGACAGAGGGGAAGGAGGGTGGTAAGTATAATGGACGTGTACAACACATCTCGAAGGACAACAGTTACGGAAAGTAGGTAACAGTTTTTTCTTCTTCGAGTGATTGTTCACGTCCATTACACATTAGGTGACTCACAAGCTTACCATTGGAGGAGGATAGGAGTCAAGGAACAATTGATTGAAGCACAGCCCTGCCGACCACCGCGTCCTCTCTGGTCTGATGAGGGATCGTGTAGCGGGCTGTGAACGTATGCACCGACGACCAGGTAGCTGCTTTACAGTTTCCTGGAGCGGAACCTGCGCCAAGAAAGCCGCCGAGGACGCTTGGGCCCTAGTCGAGTGAGCCCTGATCTCCGGGGCTGGTACGTTGGCGAGCTCATAGCACATGCATATGCAAAGCACAATCCATGCTGACAAGCGTTGCGCCGAGATAGGCTGGCCTTTCATTCTTTCCGCAATGGCAATGAATTGTTGCGTCGACTTGCGGAAAGGCCTGGTCTGTTCCAGATAGAATGCCAAGGCTCTACGGACATAGAGGGTATGCAGGCTGCGGTGGCTTGGGTCCATATGGGGCTTAGGGAAGAACACCAGTAAACAAATGTCTTGTCCCATATGAAATTGCGTGACCACCTTAGTAAGGAATTTGGGGTGCGGCCTCAGTTGCACCTTATCCTTATAAAAAACTGTATAAGGAGGTTCCGAAGTGAGGGCTCTCAATTCCGATACCCTCCTAGCCGATGTGATGGCCACTAGAAACGCTACCTTCCATGAGAGGTGCACGAGGGAGCAAGAGGCTAGGGGTTCAAAGGGCAGCCCCATGAGTTTAGTTAGGACCAGGTTAAGATTCCATGCAGGGACCGGCGGGTGCGAGTAGGGAAACACCCACTCCAGCCCCTTGAGGAATCGGACTACTGTGGGGTTGGAGAACACCGAAACCCCCAACTCTCCAGGGTGGAATGCCGATATGGCAGCCAGAAGCACTTTAATTGAGGCGGGGGCTAGCCCTTGATGCCTGAGGTGCAAGTAGTCCAGTATTGATGGGACGGAGGCCTGCAGAGGCTGAACATGATGAGGCTCACACCAGTGGGAGAACCTCTTCCATTTGGCAAGGTAGGTCGCTCTTGTGGAGGGCTTCCTACTACCAAGAAGAATTTGTTGGACCTGGTGGGAGCACCAGTGCTCCGTATCACTTAGCCAGAGAGATACCACACCGTGCGACGTAGCGACGGTAGGTTCAGGTGGAGTAGGTGACCCCAGTCCTGCGTGATGAGGTCATGGTGGAGGAGGAGGGTGATCGGAGCAGTCACGGACAGTTCCAGCAAGGTCGTGAACCAATGCTGGCGTGGCCACGCCAGTGCGATGAGGATGACTGTCGCCTTGTCCCTGCGGGTCTTGAGCAGGACCCTGTGGATGAGCGGGAATGGTGGGAAGGCATACCTCAGGCTCCCGCCCCATGGAATCGCGAAGGCATCTGCCACTGAGCCCGGGCTGAGATTCTGGAATGAACAAAACTGAGGCCATTGGCTGTTGTCCTTGGTGGCGAAGAGGTCCACCTGGGGAAACCCCCACCTCTGGAAGATTGAGAGAGGATGTCCTGCATTCAGAGTCCATTCGTGCATGTGGTAGGACCGACTGAGGCAATCTGCTAATCCGTTTTGGACCCCTGGGAGATATGCTGCCAGTAGGTGGACTGAATGGGCTATACAGAAGTCCCATAGGAGGAGCGCCTCGTGACAGAGGGGAGAGGATCGGGACCCACCCTGCTTGTTTATGTAGAACATGGCGGTAGTGTTGTCCGTCAGAACTGACATGCTGTGGCCTTCTATGGTAGCGTGAAAGGTCTGGCAGGCAAGGCAAACTGCCCTTAACTCCTTCAGATTGATGTGAAGCAACTTTTCTTCCCTGGACCATAAGCCCTGGTCCGTAGGTCCCCAAGGTGCACCCCCCAGCCCAAGTACGATGCATCTGTTACTAACGTCAGAGTGGGTTGCTGGGTGGCGAAAGGGACCCCTTCGCAAACCTGCTGCTGATCGAGCCACCAGCGGAGGGAGTTCGACACCTGAGCTGGGATTGTCACTACTAGGTCTAAGGGGTCTCTGTTGGGGCGATACGTTTGGGCCAGCCAAAACTGTAATGGCCTGAGTCTTAGACGGGCATGTCTGACTACATGTGTGCAAGCCACCATGTGCCCCAAGAGTTGCATACAGCATCTGGCTGTGGGGAATTGTTGCATGGAGCTTATGACCCTTTGAATGGCCAAGAACCATGACACTGGAAGACTTGCCCGTGCCACCACCGAGTCCAGGACTGCTCCTATGAAATCCAGTCTCTGCGTGGGGATCAGTGAGGACTTGGGTACATTGACCAGTAGACCGAGCTTGCAGAACACCTGTAACGCCAGTGCCATGTGGGAGCGGACCTCGTCCTCCGACCTGCCTGCGAGGAGCCAGTCGACCAAGTACGGGTATACCCGCATCTTTCTTTTCCGAAGAAAAGCTGCCACCACGGACATGCATTTCGTGAACACTCGCGGGGCCGTTGCTAGGCCGAAGGGCAAGACCGTCAATTGGAAATGGTGTTGGTTGATGGTGAGGCGCAGGAACCGTCGGCGGGCTGGGCAGATGGCGACATGAAAGTACGCATCTTTCATATCGAGGGCAGCGTACCAATCCCCCGGATCCAGGCATGGGATAATAGTGCCAAGGGAGACCATATGAAAACGTGCCTTGACCAAAAATTTGTTTAGTCTGCGTAGATGCAAAATGGGACGGAGGCCCCCTATTGCTTTGGGAATGAGGAAATATCTGGAGTAAAACCCTTTCCCCCTTAGGTCCGGAGGGACCTCTTCCACTGCTCCTACTTTGAGGAGGGCCCGCACCTCCTGCATGAGGAGTTGCTTGTGAGAGGGGTCCCTGAAGAGGGACGGGGATGGAAGGGAGGGGGCGAGGAGAACTGAAGGGTGTATCCCGCCTCCAACATGCGAAGGACCCAGCGGTCTGATGTTATACAGGACCAAGTACGGTAAAAATGGGACAGGCGGTCCCTGAAACAGAGGAGGATCCGGTATAAGGGTCGGTACGCTGTCCTTGATCGCAGCTTCAAAACTCTTGCTTATTTCCTGGCTGCGGCTTGCCGTGGCCGTGGTTTTGGCCCTGGTTAGGCGTGTTGTTACGCCTACGCCTGTTATCCCTGCCCCTTCTGTGGTACGGTTCCTGTCTAGGACGAGGGTGGTATTGCCTCTGCGGTGGTTGGGGCTTAAGGGGTTTCCTCTGTGTCACTGGGGTGTGCATTCCCAACGACTTGAGGGTTGCTCGAGAGTCTTTGAGGCTATGTAGTCTGGCATCCGTCTAGTCCGAAAACAAGCCTGACCCTCGAACGGAAGGTCTTGTAAGGTGTTTTGCACCTCTGGGGAAAGGCCGGAAGCCTGTAGCCATGCCGAGCGCCTCATCACTACTCCTGACGCGATTGTCCTGGCAGCTGCGTCCGCGGAGTCAAGGGAAGCCTGCAGAGAAGTTTTGGCTACTGCCTTCCCTTTGTCCACTATGGCCACAAACTCGGGTTGTGAACCTTGGGGCAGGGAGTCCTTAAACTTGGAGACTGATGCCCAAGAATTGAAGTTGTGTCTGTTCAGAATCGCTTGTTAGTTAGCGATCCTCAACTGGAGGCCCCCGGATGAGTAGACTTTTCTCCCAAATAAGTCCAAGCGTTTTGCCTCCTTGGCCTTGGGGGCTGGGGCTTGCTGGCCATGTCGCTCTCGTTTGTTGACCGCAGAGACGACCAGCGAACAGGGTGTTGGGTGAGAGAAGAGGAAGTCGAACCCCTTAGAGGGGGCGAAGTATTTCCTCTCCACGCCTTTCGCAGTTGGTGCACTGGAGGCCGGTGTTTGCCATACTGTTTTATAGTTGGACTGTACCGTTTTTATGAGCGGGAGCGCGATCCTGGAGGGGCCCTCGGGGCTTAGGATGTCAACCATGGGGTCCTCCTGCTCTACCGTCTCCTCCGCCTGCAACCCCAGATTGAGGGCTACTCGGCGGAGCTGTTCCTGGTGCGCCCGATGGTCAATCGGGGGAGGGCCGAACACTGTCTTGCCCTCCACGGCTTCATCTGGTGAGGAGGAAGAGGTTAGGGCCTTTTTGTGCGTCTTCCTCTTCCTGCAACTCCTCACCGACTGGGCGCTCCTCTGGAGTCTGCCCTATGATGTGGGTCTGAGATGGTGCCGAACTCGGTGCCGTGTCGGCTCTCTCACGCTCCGGTGGTCTGGAGACTGTGGCCTCCTTGCAAGAGGAGCACCAGCATGGACTGTATGGGAGGTACTGGATCTGACCTGCTAACACGGAATCCTCTCCCCATATAGCGAACTACGCTCCAAAAGACAAAATGCCAAAACATTTGGAAAAAATCTCCAATGGCATGATGGAGAGAGGCCACAATAGGGACTCATATCAGTGCCGCGTGAAAGTTAAGGAGCTCAGACAAGCCTACCAGAAAACCAAAGAAGCAAACGGAAGGTCTGGGGCAGAGCCGCAGACATGCTGCTTCTACACTGAGCTGCATGCAATTCTGGGGGGGCCGCCACCACTACCCCACCCCGACTGTGGATTCCGAGGAGGGGGTATTCTCAGCCATGCTGGAGGATTCTACGGACGGGGAAGATGAGGATGAGGACGAGCTTGTGGAGAGCACACAGCACTCCGTTCTCCCCAACAGCCAGGATCTTTTTCTCAGCCTGACTGAAGTACCCTCCCAACGCGGTATCCCAGACCATGAAGCCATGAAAGGGAACTCTGGTGAGTGTACCTTCGTAAATATAAAACATGGTTTAAAAGCAAGCTTTTTTAATGATTACTTTGCCCTGAGGACTTGGGATGCATTTGCGGCCAGTACAGCTACTGGAAAAGTCTGTTAACGTGTCTGGGGATGGAGCGGAACTCCTCTGGGGACATCTCCATGAAGCTCTCCTGGAGGTACTCCAAAAGCCTTTCCACAAGGTTTCTGGGCAGTGCAGCCTTATTCCATCCTCCATGGTAGGACACTTGACCACGCCATGCTAGTAGCAAATAATCTGGTATCATTGCATGAGAAAGCCTGGCAGCGTATGGTCCCGGTGTTTGCTGGCATTCAAGCAACATCCGTTCTTTATCTCGCTGTGTTATCCTCAGGAGAGTGATATCGTTCATGGTAACCGGGTTGAAATATGGGAATTTAATTAAGGGGACAGAGGTGGCCGTTCCTACTGGGCTGTTTGCCTGTGGCTGAAAAGAAATCCTTCCCTGCAGTTAGCCAAGTGGTGGTGGAGGGGTGGGGTGGGGGGCCATTGGCACTGAGCTTTTCGTTTTTGGCTAGCAGGGATCTTCCCTGATGCCAGCCACGCGGTGGGGGGAGGGGTAAAGCGATCATCCCACAGAATTGGATGGGGGGGGTGCCGCCGAAGCGCCCCGAAGACGCGGAGCGGAAGGACCCCCGCTGCCGAATGCTCTGAGGAGGAGCGCTGCTGCCCAAGGTGGCAAAAACCCTGGTGCCGCTCCTGCCTCCCCCCTCACCATGTTCCATAGCCTCCTCACCCAGACGCCCAAGAACGCTTATTATTTTGAACTTTTGAAGTGGCCTTTTCTTTCCCTTCTATCCTCCTCCCAAACCCCACCCAGGCTACCTTGTCAGTTCTCTCCCTATGTTTATAATCAATTAATCAAGAATTGATGATTTTTAAACAATAGTGACTATTTCCTTTGAAAGCAAGCTGTGATCGAAGAGGGGAGGGTGGTTTGCTTACAGGGAATGAGTCTATCAAGGGGGCAGGTTTTCACCAAGGAGAAACAAACAGAACTTTCACGACGTAGCCTGGCCAGTCATGAAACTGGTTTTCAAAGCTTCTCTGATGCACAGCGCTTCCTGGTGTGCTCTTCTAATTGCCCTGGTGTCTGGCTGCGCGTAATCAGCGGCCAGGCAATTTGCCTCAACCTCCCACCCCGCCATAAACATCTCCCCCCCCTTACTCTCACAGAGCTTGTGGAGCACACAGCAAGCAGCAATAACAATGGGGATATTGGTTTGGTGGAGATCTGAGCGAGTCAGTAAAGTGCGCCAGCGACCCTTCAAATGTCCAAAGGCACATTCTACCACCACTCTGCACTTGCTCAGCCTGTAGTTGAACAGCTCCTGACTACTGTCCAGGCTGCCTGTGTATGGCTTCATGAGCCATGGCATTAAGGGGTAGGCTGGGTCTCCAATGATAACTATAGGCATATATATTTTCTCCCTCTGATTCCTCCATAGTTAGAGTAAAGCAGGAGTCTTCTTCCTTTTCCACACAGGCTGCATTTTAAATCTGTGGGATTCTTAGTAACCATCCCTCAAACAAGGCAATTCCAGAAGATCTGGTATTGACTTGAACAATATGACCTCTCCTCCTCATCTGGGGGTAAGGAAGGGGGAAGGGGAAAGGGGGAACAGGTAGAGGCAATAGCCTTGATCTTGCTGGTATCAACCAGCACACAAATTCCTCATGCCCAATTTTTTTCTGTACTCATCCTGCAGTGGTGCATCTTGTCCTGCAGGACTAGGCCCAGCTCCCTGCTCCACGTGCTACAACCTGACCCATGTGGATGCAAAGCTATTCAGGTTTGGCACATCCGCCCCTCTGTAAATGGACATAGGGGAATAGATGCACCAAAACCGAGTGGCTGTGCGGCCCCATGCACTAGACTACACCACCACTCAATTTGGACACATTTCATGGACTTCATTCAAATTTACAGCTTCCATGACCACCATGACATTCATGAAGTATGGTAGACCCTCACAGTACAGATACATATCCCTGTTTCAACCCCCCATTCCCCTCAAAAAAAAAATCATGCAGTCTAGTTTTAGACAAGATGCATCAAAGGAGGCAACAAAGCAACCAAGGGCATGGAAGAGAAGGAAAGAATAGTTGTACATCAGTAAGATTACAAACTTAGTCAGATATGTTCACAGCATGAGGGAACATTTCCTTTAGAAAAAAAAGTAAGAGCAAATATCACTTCTTGATGCCATGTGTTTAAAAGTGGGTCTTCAGTATGCATTTAAAAAGTTTTCCCAATAGTGTAGGTTGGCCCTTAGTTTTTGAACTCTTCACCAGGATGAGCACAGTATTTTAACCAACTATCAGTCTCTTTCATGATTATGTACACCAATATTAAGTTACCATGAAGTCTTCTTTCCTCATAACATAAGACAAAAATACTCTGTCACATGTTATGCTGCACGCTTCTGAAGGCAAAACAAGATTCCAATAACCCCGTAACCAAGACTATAGTATTCCAGACAGACCAGGTAACTCAAACATAGGATTCATCTTTCTGTATACTTCGATTCATTTGCATGCCACCGAAAGTCCTGGTGAGCACCTATGTAGGCTTACAGTAAAGAGTATTGAATCAACTGGAGTCCACTTTCATCAATAAGCCTAAGAAAGTGATTTCATAATACAAATAGATGGAGGCTATGTCTTCACCTCTGTCATTTAACTCTACCTCTAGGTGTCATACGTGAAAATGCATGGGGATTTCAATCAAGTCTTCAGTGATGTAAACAGATCTTCACAAGACTCCAAAACTCAGTTCAAAACTCTTGATTAGTATTCTAGTGAAAAAGGACCAGTGCATGAATTAGCACTAAGTCAGAGTACATAATCCATTTGTTACATTTTCAAATTAACACCTTTGTGCTTTCTCCCCTGCTGCCCCTCATGCTTGAGAGGAGCATCCCATAAACATACATAATGCTACCTCATCCTTATTATCCTCCTTCAAATTCCTCCTCAAAACTCTCCTTTGCCATGATGCCTATAATAAATTTGACAATGGTTAGGCTGCTGCTGTGCAGAGACCACTCCTTATCATACTGACCAAATACTGTGTCATAGACTGAGTACAAGGGACAAATCTGTAGCCACCTGGTATTTCTTATCTTATACTTTGACTAAGTTCTTTATGGTAGGGACCATCTTTTTACTCTGTTTGTACAGTGCCTAGCACAACAGGGCCTGGTCCATCACTAGGGCTTCTAGGAACGATGGTAATACAAACAAACAATACTCACAGCCTTATAATGAAACTTGCATCATTTGCCATCCCCAATATATCTTAGTATTCCCAATGCAGTCAGCACTTTCAGGAGCTGCCTTTCAGGAGCTGTTTAAAAACAGAAGTTGTGCTGTGACATTAGCCATTTAATTCATAGTAGTTGCAAATGCTTGCTTTGTTACTTCAATCATATACAATGTAAACTGGCTTCTAGTCCTGCACAGATTACTGCAATTCAGTTGACATTTCTAACAAGAATGCATCTAAACACTTATTTTGAAAATGAATCAATCTCAACAGATTATAGGAATTAAAAAACCTATATAATCAAATCTGATCTATAGATTAAATTACAGTATACAGGCAGAATGCTTGAAAAGGCTAGACCTAAATACCTACATCAACTACAACATGAAAAAAAAAATGTGTATACTGGGAAGTTATTAATCAAAGCTTCACAGATATAACAAGATAGCCCCTAGTTACCACAAAGGTAGTTCAAGCTCAAACCTTTTACAACTGGCCATATACACAGCCCGCTCCCTAATCTATCTAGATTACAGTACTCCACTCACCAAACCAACCATTCCTTTGCCCTAAACTAAGAGGATTTTAAAACCCACATGCTTCTAAACTGTTACTCCAAAATAAACACCACCACAAACTAATTAAAGTTGCTGGCCATCCAATGAAGTAAGACAAGAATAATGGATCCTGCACTTATGCTTTAGAAGATGAATATCAGTTTTAAAATGAGGCAATCTCTTCATATACAATTGCCGTTTGAGGTGAAACAAGATTTCTATTTAAATAATTAACACAAAAACCTCAAAACCACGTTCTCTGCAGATACTACAGTACCAAACAATTCAGTCTATAATGTCGTTTTAAAAAAGTAGTGTACAACACAGCAGTCCCCAATTCCATTTTAAAACAGGCTCATGTACTATACCAAATCCTTGCAGTTCCATTGAAGTCAATGTGACTATTCCTGTGAACAAGTTAGGTAGCTGCTGAAGCACTTGCTGCAGCAGCAGCAGCAGCAACTAAATTCTCTCCTTGGTCGAGAAGCCACATCTATAAAGATATTTAGGCACCTAAAGTTACAAATAGACTCTTAGTGGTATTAACAAAAGCGTCTAAGCAAGTTAGGTGCCTAACTTGCATAAGAGCTTTTGTAAATCCCATTCCATGTCTGTCTATAACTTTAGGTGCTTTAATACCTTAGTAAAATCTGACCCTATAACACTTGTGTAAAATTCAACTGTAATACCCTACCAGTAGTTTTTTTTTTTTTAAGTGTATAAATTTAGAATTAATTTTAATCTCAAATTGCAGTAGCACACATTTTCAAATCAGTTTCATAAAGCCTCAATCGGATTTAAATCAAAAAACCAAACATTATGGTCACCTATTCACTAAGATCAATTATTTTAATCATCCTGATTTACATGCTCCATTGATAGAGTGATTTCTAAAAATGTTCTTTACTGTAGTCTCCATATCAAGAGAACCAACTGCCCTCTTTGGGGTCATATGAAATGTTATAACATCAAAATATGGGGAGACGCATCTCCACCCCCTCATTTTTTAAAAGAGTGAGTAATGTATGAAGACATCACCAGACCCTCTGTTGACAAATAGAAGAGTTAATTCAGCCATCTATTTTACAATGCACTGCTATGCCATATGTACTGTGTCAACTGGATATAACACTATCAAAACTAGTAACACTTGGAATTCCTTGCCACTTATGCCTCAGTTCTATTTTAGTTTTTAGATTGCAGTCATTAGCATGGTATCTTAGTGCCTTCCAGAGATGCATTAAGAGACATCACTAGCATCGTGTGTGTGATTCTTCCCCCTCACCTCGTTTCCCTTTCTCCCTAGGGAAAGGGGAAGTTGCATGTGTAGGTTTTTGTTTTGTTTAGTTAAAACATTTGTTTATTACAAGTCTGCTGTGCGAGACAAAGAAAGTAACGCACCTTGTATTTGAAATTGAAGCTGGTGAGGTTCTTAGAATCTTGTTGGGAGGAGTGTCCCTTGTAGATGACTGCTCTATTTTGCCCAAGGAGCAGAGATCTCAACCACAGTACTCTGCCCAGATATTTAGGTGATCTTTTAGGAACTCTGGGATTATACTACTAAGCACCTTGAGGAAAAAGATGAAGACCTTGAATTTGACTCTGCATTCTATGGGAAGCCGCTGTAGCGAGTGGAGGACAGGTTGGATGTGTGTATGGTGGCCATCTGAGGAGATGTACTGCTGCTTCCTATACTGATGGAATGTGCTAAGGGGTTGACTGCTTCATGCCCAGGTATAAATCAATTCAAGGTCTGATGTAGTACCTACTACCTATGCTTCTGTTTACTTAAGCTTTTTCAGTGCTGATAGCCAAATGTCACCTGAGGAAATATACACAGGAACCTCATTTCAACTAGTAGCACATACTATTTTGGTAGCTGCCCATAAAACATTGTCGTATTAACTATTGTGATGCACTAACCCTTTTCACCTCCTAGTACTCCGCAATTTTTTTCAATGATCCCAGCTCCCAACCAAAAAATTAAGGTGTCAAGAGCTTTGTCTCATGCCTCCATTATTTATAGCTACCTCCTTTCAGCAGTAGGATTCTACAACCCTACATACAGCTGACTTGTCTTACCATATGTGGCATAAACCTCCCACAGGCATGAGTGCTTACAGATAATGACCTGCCTAATTTCCATTAAGACCTGGGTCTTCCTTTGCACTGGGGAACTGGAGAAAGGAAGAATGTTTAATGACCAAACCCATGCTTTTATGAAGGCCTTACTCTCCTTCCCTCATGCAAACATGCAACTTTGTTACCATCATTGTCCAACTCATAGGTTTTAACTGACAGAAATTTCAGGAAGAAAGGGTTAGCTCTTAAGTCTTTTACAGGTATTGGCATCTCAGTTTGACAAATATTGGCAGGGAAACCTATCAACTTGACTGATGGCTAAGAATCCTAAAAACAGAATTACTGGGAAATAGTTGAAACTCACAAGGCTGGCAATCAGCTACTCACTTATTAAAGGGGAGACAATAGGTCTGAACTGTAATGGTGGAAAAAACCCTAAAACTTAATTAAGATGCCAGCAAGGACTGAGTATCAAGGTGGAAGTACCTGGCCAAATATAGGTAGAGGCTCAAGAGGAAGGGGGCAAGAAGGGTTTTTTCTGCTTTCTCCCCTGCCCCCCTGCAATTTCTATCACTGTTGCTCACTACTCAAGCAGCAGCTACCTCTCTAGAAAAACAGCCACTTCAGGCCAGATTTTTAGAAGTATTTAAGCACTCAAAGATGCAGAGAAGTGCCTAGTGGGATTCTTCCACTGATTTCAATGGGAGTTAGGCACTCTTGAAAATCCCACTAGCGGCCAAGCTGCATCTGGCACTAAATGCCTAAGTCACTTCTGAAAATGAGTTAAGCTCATTAGGATAAAATTTAAAAACCCACCTAAGGGCCTGATTCTCACTTACATTAGGACTGCTTTACACCACTCTGACAATGCAAAGGGCCTCCAAGCAGACTTTAAAGCTCCTTTACATTGCCAAATGGTGTAAAGCGGCCTTAATATAACTCAGAATCAGGCCCCAAATCTGCAGAGATAAAGAAGCCTCTCAGCTCTATACTTTGTCCTACTATACGCCACTCTCTGTTGTTTGGCAGTGACTATTCAAGGACTGAATATGCTGCTTTTGGAGGGCCCTCAGATGTGTAGAGCTTTCATTTCACGTTTCAAGACTCAGTCCACCCCAGAGCAGTTCCTGTTCTCATTTCAAAAATGATGCAGTCTCGGTTTTTAATTCAGCTAGCAATTTTGGAGAACAATTGTGATATTTCTCCCACCCTTTCTGTCCAGCATGGTGTGCAAGGCTTTATGTGCACATCACGCAGGAAGATCCTATAACCGGGAATGCAGTGTAGACCGTGAACTTGTTTCCTTATTCTTTTGTGCTGGTGCGGAATCTGGGACAGTCAGGGTACAGCAGGCTCTCAGCCTGGTCAGTAGGCAACCTAGAAAGCTCAGCTGGGCCCAATGAGCCCTTTCCAAACAGTTGCACTTCCTGATTGGTCAGGGGACCCAGCCTCTACTACTTGAGCATAGTAGCAGCACAGTGGCTGCTCAATGTGTACTATGCCTGCAGCTGTGCTAACCCTGCTCTCACTGCCACTTCCTGCTCCAGTCCTCACTCCAAGCCCCTGCTCCAGGCAGTACCTGCCCTGTTCTGTTTTTTGACCCCTGCCTACCATGCCGGCTTACGCTTTGATTTCTGACTGCAGTTCTGACCTTTGGCTTGACCCCTTGACCCTGACTCCTGCTTCACCCTTGGATAGGTGTCTGATCCCAGGATCTTCACTTGCCATTACCTGAACTGCCATCCCAACCACCGAGCAAGGTCCTGCTCTGCCCTGTAGGTAAGCTGCCTATGCCCCAGCAGCTTATAGAGACAGAGCAAAAACTTGAAGGAGTCTGAAGACCAGAGTTGAGAGGACATGTTTGTATGAAGAGTATCTGCCTAGATTGGTAGCAGATGGAATCCCAGAACTCTTTTCTGAGCTCAGGTAATACTGCTCTGGATCACTTAAATGCCAAGAGGCTCACTTATCCGTAATGTACAGGAAGTGTTGCCTCTGCAGCATGCAAAGCTCTCCTCGGATTGAAGAAAAAAAAAAACAAACAAACAAGTTTCATATTCTTGTCTCTCTAGGTTAGAGTCAGCTCAACTTTGTCCTCCTGTGTAAAACAGCATTTTGAATTTTCTAGTTATCTTTATTGCAAAGGTTGAATGCTGAGCATATTGTGTTTTGAGAAGCTTATGTACATCAGCCAGTGACCTATTAAGTCAACAGCTTTGCAAGCATGCACTATGCCCTTTAAGAAAAGGATCCTAAAACATGACAATTTCTTGCAGTTTATGGATGGCATAGTTGAATAATCGCAAAGCAGAATAAATTTAAAAGCAATGTAAAGAGCTTAGAAAAAATAGCTGTAACCAATTTTAGTTTGCTTTCGATTGTTCAGTGAACACATTAAATCTTATCCTCTGAAAAAGCATTTCTGAGGGCTAAAGACTGCTGCAACTAAGCTTAGTGCCTATTTCATGCAACACACGGATGTAGCACTGCATTATTTTGGGAGATTTTCCACAGCTGTTCAGGACTGAACCAAATACAAAACATTTAAAAATACTTCAGCATAATACATTCTAATAAGATTTCTTTGGGTATGTTAATTGATTTAGAACAGGATATTTCTATATATTGTAGCATTTAATAGCAAGTTCAGAAATATTAAATTAACCACTTAAGTCTTATTTTGTCTGAAATCAAACTAGTCAGCCAATTAAATAGCCCTTTCCTATAAATCTTCCAGGTATTCAATGGTACATGTTAAAATGACACTATCTAGATTAAGTCCGTTAGACAGGTAACTTCTAGTATACAACTACTGTATATTACCAAAAAAAAAAAAAAAAACCCTTAAAGTCTAGTTGCTCACCTTTTACTATGATGGTTATAATGAAAGAAAGAAATGGTTTGTCAGCCAAAATAAAGTTACTCACTTTGGGCAAGTGAACAAGTAGAGTTTTTAAATGGTGCCTTGCACTATTTGTGCAAAGTTCACTTTCTACAAATCTTTTAGATAGGACAGTGAAATAATACTGCTTACTGGTTCTCATGTAATAGCATAATGCTGTTGTATTAGGGTTTCCTACACTTCAGAGAACTGCTACTAAGTTCCCTTGCCCTCGTAAGCGTTCTTCCCCCTCCAAACGGAAATTTTTTTCCCCTAAAGTTAAATGATCAAATGAAAACATTAAGTTCTGTAATTTTGAGCAAAACATACATTTCTCCTTAGAGTTCTGCTGTTTTTGAGTACTATGGTTATCTCTCAAGATGTGGGTCAGGAAAAACAAAAACAAAAAAGAGTGCCATACCTTTTAAAGCTGTCAAGATGAAAACGATTCAGATACACAGAGCAACCACTCATTTAAGCAAAGAAAAAAAAATATGGTCCTAGAAAATGGAGACGGTATCTTTTTCAGGTTGTCTAAGCAGAAGAAAAGTGCTAGTAAAGCTGTGTAAAGTATTATGTACCATGGCTGTGAAGAGAAAAAGAAGGGGTATTAAAAAGCAAGCAAATAAAAATATGGGCTCACAAGCGTGAGGCATTGATTATCCTGAAAGCTTGTTTCCAAAGGAAAGCTTGTTTCCAAAACAAAGTGCATATTTTGAGGGAAATGTGACAGGCACTATATAGTGATGGTTGGAACATCCTTCTTTAATCCAATTTAAAACAAAAAACAAAACTAAAAAGGTGGCTGCATCACTGACTTTGAACTGAGAGTTCTTGGTGCATTATGGAGTTCTGAAACACTAAAACCCCATCATAGCCATGTTATTTTTAAAGAGGGAAAAATAATTCCCTGCACTTAAAAGCCACAACATACTTTGGAAACTGACGTTTCCTGATATATTTCTGATTTGTAACACTCATGCTGCCAGCTGCCTTGACATTTGTGTGCCTTTAAAAAAAAAAAAAAAAAAAAAAAAAAAAACACACGCAGCAGTTTTTCTGCACCAAAGGCCTTTGTTCCACCCAAAGACCAGCTCACCTTACCTCTGAAAGCCTCATGAACTTTTGTCAGCTGTTCCTATGGTAAACAGCTGAGATGTATGGAAAATTCATTACTGTTGCCTGAAAATTAGAGCAGGCAGCATGTTCTTGCATTTATTGTGAAAGATGTCTCCAAAATACAATTTGAAAGGTTTTCATCTTCCACACCTATACATGGACTCAGTTTGAAGGCTCTCAAACAGGCATGATAGTCAAACTAATTAACCCTTTGGTGCCAAAAACCAGGATCCCTGCTGATAAGTGCTAATGTGAAATGCACGAATATTGGCAGGGAGAGCACTGAAGGACTCATTGGCACATAGGGGTTAATGAAGGTCGTCTTAGCAGTCTTGTTCCCACTCTGAGTCCCAGCCTACTTAGCGTTTTACACAAATCTACTGCACTGAGTAGATGTGCACCAATTTTGAATGATTAAGCAGAAAATAAGGGGCTTTTATAACTTTAAATGTATTAGGGGTATGGTCAAGGAATGTAATGTGTTAGGAATGGAATGTTTTGAGTGGAATGGTTAAATGTCAAGTCAGAATAAGCAGATTCCTTTTAATCGTTTGCATGTTCCTCAATCTTTAAGACAGTCTGTCAATTTAGGTACAATTCTAAATTTATGAGATTTTAGTTCGTTAAAATTCAACATCACGCTGCTTGCAGTTCAGTCAAAGTTGCCTATGGGTAAGACTATCACATTTTTGTGATTTTTGCAGTTCGTTCAGTTTTTCTAGTTGTTTACAAAGAAATTATACTCATCATAACATCAAGATTTAGGTTTGTCACTAATTATTTCTGCTAGCATTGCGTACATCTTCAAAATCCCACTGGTAATTCAATGAAGCCTGTTGTGTGGGCAATTACTCAATGTAATTTTGGGAAATGGGGGGGAAAGGTACTTCCTAACATCTTGTAAATAATTCCTGCTAAGCGGTCAGGAATGCTTTTCAAACCTTTAGGTTGAAGGATTTAATACACATTTGTGATTTGGTTATCTTTAGTGCAGATGGTGTATTCCTTTCTGCTTTCAAGAGGCAACACTTTCAAATTCAACAAGATATTTCACGCCCTCTTCCAAGTCTGGTCCTCTGGCTTTCCCTAGTATACTTTCAGTTACCTTTTCATGATTAAGCAGCCACAGGGCTAGTGGTTCCCCTCCCCCCCAGTCTTTTCCTCTTATTGTTACTGCATGGAAAGAAAATAGAAGGCGGCTGATTGTGTGCAATTAATACTTTCTTTCATAGGCCCTTTTTGCTCAGAAAAAGGGACCTCACTCCCAAATGATGGCTCAGAAACATTCTTTGAAGCAGAGGCAGATTCTGGTGATGTAGCATAAGTCACCCAAATAAGAGACACACCATTGCACCATTACGTGTGTGGTACAATCTGGCACTAAGTAAGCTTGGTTGGGTTGCTCACACTTGCTGGAGCCCTCCCTGAGCTCCCCATAAAGCAGGGGTCAGCAACCTTTCAGAAGTGGGGTGCCGAGTCTTCATTTATTTACTGTAATTTAAGGTTTTGCATGCCAGTAATACATTTTAACGTTTTGAGAAGGTCTCTTTCTATAAGTCTGTAATATAGAACTAAACTATTGTTGTATGTAAAAGTAAATAATGTTTAAGAAGCTTCATTTAAAATTAAATTAAAATGCAGAGCCCCCCACATAACCACCACATATTTAGAACAGTGATTTTTAACCACTTCTGTTAGGTGGAAGGGGCTGACCACTTGCCTGCATCAGCCTTTTGTCTTCTGTCATCCTCGTGACCAAGTCCAAATGTATTATTTGGTTATCTAATGCCAGGTGGCGTCCAAATTACACAAAAGCAAGTTTTTCTAAGTTGCTGAATTTGTGACTGTTATACCGGTACGGACAATGCTCAGAAGTTATCTTCCCACGGACACCCCAAAGAGGTTGCTGAGCTCTAGCAAGGATGGTGGAGCAGACTAACCTTAAATCTCTTGGAAGTTCTTAGCTAAGCATCTGCTGTAAAGACTTAATTCAGAAGGCATGAAAAACCCTATATGACTGGTTGTCACCTAGTAGAGAATTTACCACAGTTCTCTGCTCTAATCTCAAAATAAGTTTGCACAATTTTTTTTAAATGCTTATATAAAAATAAAAGAGCAAGAGAGCGAGCACTGGGTGAACCAGATCTGCAATCCCAACAATATGGCATCTGAAAGGAACTCTGAGCCCAGAAGTCAACCAGCGTCACAGGGGTTAATGCTAATAGGATAATATCAGTAATTTGTTAAACTGCCAAGATGCCAGAAACTAAACAAATGGTAAATAGTCATGTAATAGTGACATGAGGCAAAAAATCTGTCTGCTCAATTTATTTATCAGTCCTTGTGGGTTACTTGATCTGGGAGCTTTTCACCCTTCCTGTCACAGGACTGGGATAACTAAGTCTGAAGCTTGATTGAGGAACAGCGATACTGTCAACTTTAAAAAAGCCTATCTGAAGTTGTTTTTACCTGTTCTTGCAAACATCCAAGATTACTGAAGTCATGTATCACGGTACTTTGCATATAATTAATTTTATTGTTCTCCCCTGTACAGTGAGACAGTTTCCCCTGAATATTTGTCTTCAACATAGCAAAGAGGAAGGAAAAAATAAGATGTGATCGTAAAACTTCACAAATTGGCAGGAGAACCAGAGGGCAGATGATGTATCTGAAGCTACTTTTATTGTCTTTAAATAGAAGATTTCAAGTTGGTGTTCCTTTAAACAGCCAGCCTTAAATAAGTCCTAGTAGGTGCCATACACATATTTGATAATGTCAAACAGATGTAATAATCCTAAAATATGTTTTTACAGGAAGAGCCAGATAACTTCGTAGACCAGCCAGCCAACTCTGTGCAGTGATGAAGCAAGATAGATAATGGGCTAAAGAGCTTTACTCTCACCAAACAAGAAACACTTGGTTTAGAAACCAAGAACACAGTAGCATATACAGCTACACCCTTCACAGAAAAAGAAACTAAACCATTCCATTGGGGCTGATGATGATTCAAGCTCCCCAGAAGCAGAAGATGGAAAGAAAAAGATACACTGGCAAACTCCAACCACAGTTGTGTGTTAGGGGATAGATCTGTAAGTTTCTCACACAGGCCTGCGAAGGAGTCGATGCAGAGTGACAATACTTTATGGCAGGGATAGGCAACCTATGGCACGTGTGCCAAAGGCTGCACGTGAGCTGATTTTCAGTGGCACTCACAGTGCCCAGGTCCTGACTACCCGCCGGGGGGCTCTGCATTTTAATTTAATTTTAAATGAAGCTTCTTAAACATTTTAAAAACCTTATTTACTTTACATACAACAATAGTTTAGTTATATATTACAGACTTATAGAAAGAGACCTTCTAAAAATGTTAAAATGTATTACTGGCATGCAAAACCTTAAATAAATGAAGACTCGGCACACCACTTCTGAAAGGTTGCTGACCCCTGCTTTATGGGGAGCTTAGGGAGGGCTCCAGCAAGTGTGAGCAACCCAACCAAGCTTACTTAGTGCCAGATTGCACCATACACATACGGTAAGGGAGCCAGTCAGGAGCTCTAACCTCCCACATTACAAGTGCCCGGATGCACAATGCTAGTGCAATGCCACGCAGGCTAATGCAATGCCACAGCTATGCCTCCTCCACACCCCTCCCTTGGTGCATCACAGAGCAGATGCTGTGCTCCTCATGTGCAAAAACTTCAACTGCGACAGGGTCTTGCACAAGATGCAAGTGGGAAGTCAGGCTCCTAATGCACTCCACTCCCACCCAGCCTTCAGTAAAGCTTGGTTCTGTATTGCTTGCATTTATCTGAATTGGATCACACCCCTTTTTACGTTCTAATATTTTATATGTATCTGCTTTATTCTATTCTTCTTTCTACCAAGCATGTATTACAGAAACACGTCATAGCATGCAATGCCCAATATACAACATTTTGTTCAAGCACTGTTCTATTTTGAAAAACAGCTATAAAAGTAGAGCCCCACAATGCCATTTTTAGAGTCTCAACGAAGTTCACATCAAGTGCTCAGTTTAGAAAAATCTTATTGCTTTGTAATTACCAACTTTTCAAACTCAGCCTGAGATCTACAAGTCATGCTGAGTTGTTTCCTTCCCACGTATTACTTGTAGTAATAGAGATCCTGAAAGCCAAGTAATGCCTCTGTTAGACCTGTGTAACCCTACTGCATTCAGTGAGATTGCAGAGGAACAACTGATCACAACTTAATGAACAGTTCTGTTGATGCACAAGGATGAAGAGAATCCAGCTAACTCTGAACTATGTCCTGCAGGGTTAACAGGAAAAACAAAGTTGTGAACATTTATTTTATTAAGGAGATGTGAACGAATATATACATGGAACAAATCTGAGTAGGTGATGCCCATTTTTATCTGGTCATATTTCAAAGCAAAAGTGGACTCTAAGGAAGAAAATTAGGGGGAAAAAATCTTCTACTTGGTGTGGGTATGCTTAAGTTTCAGTAATATCCTATAGGAAGAGACCATATTTGTACTTACAAGTATAAAAAATCTTACACGTTGGGACGAGAGATTATTCCATTCTAGATTTGTCTTATATCAATTATCCACATGCTCAGTGTAAAACAGCTACATATTCTCCCTCTATTTGCTGTACTTATAAGTACCTACAAAAAAGAACAGGAGTACTTGTGGCACCTTAGAGACTAACAAATTTATTAGAGCATAAGCTTTCGTGGACTACAGCCCACTTCTTCGGAGAAGTGGGCTGTAGTCCACAAAAGCTTATGCTCTAATAAATTTGTTAGTCTCTAAGGTGCCACAAGTACTCCTGTTCTTCTTTTTGCGGATACAGACTAACACGGCTGCTACTCTGAAACCTATAAGTACCTAGATATCCAAAACATGGGCTTCCACTTAGCCATTTCATTTTTTTTTTTTTTTATTAAAGTAATCTTAGGTACATTTTTCCCTTGACCATTGCAAGTTCTGTAGAGTAAGAAAATGCATCTGTGCATGGAATGCAACACTAGTGTTTTTCACCCATTCTATTGTATGGTAATAGATCTCATGATCTGGATTTAAATTTAGCTAACAATGCCATATTCCAAATGGAGGGAGGAACAATTCCCAAAAGTAAAAAGGGAAGCTTGCCACTAGCCAGAAGAGGAGAGGCTTTCTGCAAAGGTTTCAGTTGAAAAGTTTCTGTGGAGGGAAGGCAAGCATTGAGGAATCATTAGAACAGTCTGAAAACAACGTATTGTGTTCTCCCTTCCACCACCAGAAATGGGAAATGTTTGGAAATTAAACAAGGCAAATAATTGGTATTTGCATTTTCAGACTAAACAAAAGCTTATAGCTTTTGTAGAAACCCAGGCGACTCCAGGTGAAAACACATGGCATACTGAAGAAATGAGTGCGTCCCATACAACACCACCCAACTCAAATGCCAGTCCTTCTGCAGTGGTTGATATAGTCTGATTCCCCAGAACTATCCAGGTAATTTGAAAGAACAAGGAGAACCATTTCTATAGGTTCATGTGAGAAGTTCACATGAGCCGGAAGGGAATATGCTCGCCCGCCCCACGTGCCCCCGCCCCCACACAATTCAAATGTTACAAAAAATTACTACCTACAAGTAGAGTAAACCACAGGTAGTGATCATTCTGGTGGCACAAAGCCTCCAGTGCTTGGCATTAAGAGTGTGATTAATAACTAGACTTACTGGTTATTTGCTTTGAGGCAAAGCAGCATACTAGGCACATGCTATGCATGTCAAAGAATTATACATACCCCTTCCCTGCTCCTATAATATTTAATTCCCTTATGACCCATGCATTAGACAGAGGACTTCTATGAGCTGGCTTATTCTTAAAATATTTACCAGTATAAATACCAGTTATGTGATTTTTGCAGATGTAGTTGTATTGGTAAAAGCCTTGGTTTAGAGGTAGTTATGGATCTAGATCAGCTATTCCTGTTTGCTGATACTATGTGGAGATAAACACTTTCCTTGCTCATGCTATGTCTACCCCAAAAGGAAGGCATCTTAAGGGGAAGGGAGGAGGGAGAACTAGTCAGCCAGCTTTTGTTCCAAGTCACCATTATCATCATCCACAAGGACATTGACTGCACTGGCTGCTTCCTGAAAAGACTACATATTGAGATGACCCAGAGTCTTATCCCTGAAGGCTACTGCTAGCATGGCCATAGTAATTGTGAGAGTTCAAGGGCAATGCAAGTGTTCAAGATCTCTACCAGAAGTTGCAATTGTCAGTTGTGAATCTAAGGCATTTCTGATGAGCAGAGGAACTTGATG